>NC_133145.1:23521509-24121509 GCF_048418815.1 Hemitrygon akajei | reverse complement strand
AGGTCTATAGTTTCCAGGCTTTTGCCTGCTGCCTTTCTTAAGGAGTCTACATGTGCTGACTTTTTGGGTTGCTACCACATCTGTTACCTTTTGACCAGCAGCATGTTTTCAGCAAGAGCCCCAACAATCTTTTCCCTTTATATCTCCTATGGCAGCCTGGAATAAATCCCATGCAGTCCAGTGCTGATGCACTTTAAAGCCTGATAAGATATTGAGTTATTTCATTTATAAAGTCCTCCACAAGACTTTCACTAACTTCACTGAATTCTGGTTCTTTTGTGTAGACCAGTGTAAAGAATGTATTTAAGACCTCTAAACCTTTTTAGATCCAAGCACATGAATGTGCCTGTTGTCCGTTATGGGCCCAACTTTTCCTCTGGTTGTTCTTTTGCCCTTAAACTTACAGAATGCCTTCAGATTTAATTAAGTTAAACTTGTCTGCTGTAATCTTTATGACCCATCTTAGCCTTTCAAATTTAAGCACCACCTTCCATTTTTTTTTATTACTTTGGGCCTCCCCGTCATTAGTTCACTGCCTCTTTTTATTTTGTTTATTAAACTCTCAATATTCCTCAACATACAGAGGTCCCTGTACTTGCTACCCCAACTTTTACTCTTATGAACTCTTGATGTTTCTCCATTATTTCCCACCATGCAAATTTAAACTTTCCTACAAGTAGATACCCACAATAACCCTTTGCCAAGTCAGCCATTATGTTAATAAAATTAGCTTCCACAAGTCCTTTAACCATTTCATCAATATCCTTTTCCAAATCACCTTATCCCAATTGAAACAAAAATTCATCAACCTTTTCTGTGCATTTTTGTGACTAGTTAATCATTGAAAGTCAGTGAGTTTAAAATATTTGTGCCTTTCACAAACCATGCATGAAGTGATGAATGTTTCTACAATTTTTACTTTTAGTAGTTATAGCAGAGGTGCATTTACCATATCTATATTCATTAGATTTTCTTTAATTATCTTGTGCATCATTTTGCTGAAAAATACTAATAGCCACAAATTCCAGAAAATTTTGCACAACCTTTTACAAATTGGTGCACATTCCACTTATTATGTGTGTAAAGCAAAATGCTCCTATTTGTAAGAGGCAGCATGCACAGAACTGTTAAACAGCTGCTGTTGCTGCTGTCTCATGACTCCAGTAATCCAGTTTCCGTAGCAACCTCTGCTATCTCTGTGAAGCTTGCATTTTGCTCCTGTGATGTTGTAGCTTCCCACATCCAAAAATATACAAATTAAGTTAATGTGCCATTATAAATTGTCCCTAATGTATACTTAAGTGACAATATCTTAAGGTAGTTGAGAGGAATGAGGCAAAATTAAATGGTATTTGTACAATTGTATCATTGGCTTGGACTCTATAACCATGTATTCCACTCAGAATCAATGGGGAGAGAATTTAATACATTCTATTTTGTTTACTTTTATAGATTACTATTTTGAATATTTTTCATACCAAAATCTCTAGCTTAGATTGAGAAAATAATGTATTCATTGAATAAATATTATAAAATTGCATTATAAAGCTGGACTACTGAGAGGCAAAGGGTGAATGCAAATTAAGGAACAGGAAGCAGTAATGGTTAGAGGACTTTTTCCATAGCAGAATAGTATAGATGATTCTATCATTAATCCCACACTCTGATCTCAAGGATTAGTACTTAGACCAAGACTCTTGTTCCTTATGTTAATGGTCCAAGCTTGAATATTGAAGACAAAGTCTGTGTTTGTGGAGGACTGGTAGGTGGGCAGACAGTAAAGGAAATTAGTCTGGTGACGTGAGCCATGTGAGGTGCTTGATTTTGGGGACAACAATGAAAGGCAGTATGACAGTATTTGTCATACTGTCAAGACATGAGCAAGTATTCTAAGGACTATGGGGAGAAAGGCAAGAGAGTGGTAGAACTGGGATGATTTTAAAAAATTGGCTAGACACCATGTGCTGAAGGGTTTTGTGCATTATCTTTTTATGATGATACTATTGATACTAATATTCTCAGTTGCAGCTCCTGGTTTGTATGAAATAGTCTCTTTAAGTTTCTTGCTGCATGCTGCTATAAATTTCATTCTGATCAATTTTATTTCAAGTCTTCTGATTTAGCATTTTAAGACTTCACTTTGGTAAAAGTGTTCTGAAACTCAAATATTAAACCATGCTCCAGTTCTTGCATTTGCTATCTGGACTATAGTTTTGCAAAGTTAATGGTTTGATGCTCAATGGAGAAATCTAGTACTAAAAGCTTTCATATATAAGTATTTATTTTGTATGCAAAATAGTAATGAAAGTTTGAGAGATCAAATCATGCACTTGCTGGTAATCTAATTTCTGGAGAGATGTGATGTATACATCCAAAATATGTTACTATTCTCATTTCAGAAACATTCTTTCATCTCGATGTATGAGGAGCGCAGGGTGGACGTGGCAAGTTATGTTAGCAAAATCTTGGATCAAATGCCCCCTACTCCTGTTTCCCCAATGTACGTTGATTAATTTTGCTGCTGAAAAGATGGCCTTAATATGGCTGAGAGAAATCAAGGTGTAAAGATTTGTTTTATGACACATTGCAGTGTTTCTATTTTTAACTTGCTCAAACAGTGCAATAAAAATTGGTTATTCCATTTTCCTTGTGTCTGCCCACAATTGTCCATTCGAAGCATCCTTCTCATTGTATCCAAGTCATCACAAGAATTTTACTGGACCTGAAGTATTTATTGCCTTTTTGGTATAAACATTGGAGGGTATTCACAAATCAGAAAATTGCTGGGACATTACTTAGCCACCGCTGGGAAGAGCCTGAAAAAAGGAGTTGACTCAATACAAATAAAAGAACAAATGCTGGCAGCATTATCACAGTACAATTTTGGAAAGACTGTCTTGGACTAGCTTTTCCCTCCATTGCATAGAATATTTTAGGCAGCACCCTCAAGGACTCTTAAGAGTTCTGCTTTGTCTTCAGTAAAAGGAAACCTCGACATGAACAGGATACTTCGAACAATATTCCAGTGCAGTCAAGCAAGTTTGAATTTTGCTCAACGAAGTGCAATAGATTTACTGATTTTAATTCTGTTGCTTTATAGTTAGTGTATATCATGGAGGAATGAATTCATCTGTATTTTACTGTTAATAAAGTTGAAATGATTTTTTTTTAAATAAGTGCAAAATTGAACAGCATGTCTTTCACCAAAAAAAGTGTGGACTGAGGTTTGCAATGAAAACAAAATTGATACAGGAAAGGTTTGATGCAAAAAAAGCTGACTTATTCCCCTAAAATCAAACTTTAATATGAGTTTGATGACATTCATTATCTATTAGCTGTAACCATTGGGAAAATTGGCCAACTCATCTGAGAAAAGTTGCTTAATTGACTATTAAAATCTACAGTAAAGACACTGGGCTATCATGTAACTTTGACCAGCATGCTTTGAGTAAAGCATGCTGGGGAAAAAAATAAGCTGGATTGAAGCAACAAATGTTTTCCTGTTTATCAGTCTGTAAATGTACACATTGATGTCTTAGGATTTTAGACTAAAGCAGGCTATATATGGATTATGCAGTGAGCACCTAGCAGTGATGTACTTAAATGTTGCCCACCGACAGCTCATACTGTGGCTCAACGTGCTATTTTTTAATGACAAATTATTTATGCAAAAATAAATGTATACCTGTGACTGCTGAAAACTTCGAGAAACAAAAAGTCCTCCAGGTTTATCAGTAGTATATTGACACCATTTGGCTATGTGTTTAATTATTGGTTGTACTTGTCTGATGAGGAAAATACAATTTAATGGTAAGAGAAATAAATTAAACTGTTTGGATGTTAGGTGCAGAGTCTTCCATTTAGTTTGACATCATTGTGATTACCCAGCTCCAGAGGGGCTGCAAGTCTGGAAGAATTTTATTGTTTCAGATAATTATAAAAAAGTTTTAATTTTAGCTACACATGAATCAGGACTTGCGCTATACAAGAAAGGGTTCCTTGTAAGATTCTATTTTTCATACCAACATCTGTGGAGAGAATGTTAGTTTTGTTTGAGGACAGGTGATAGCTTTTGTAATGGACAAGTAAACCCAATAAGCATCTCCTTTGTAAATCAAAATGTCACTGAAGTTTAAAAAAAATATGCAAAATTTGTGTTCCTCTATCCTCCTTTCATAATTTAAGACATGCTTCCCCTTCCCTCAACCTCCCATCTCAGTTCATTGTGTTCAATTCTACTGGTGGAGAAATTAACTTGATTTTTTCCAAAAAAGGTCAAGGGACTTTTCTTCAAACTTCTCGAGTGGAATGCCTGTAAAATTGGCAGTTTATACGTATATTAATCTTAGATTATAATCTATTAAGGGTGAGGAATATATTACAGTGTATCTTTAAAAAGGTGTATAATGGTCACAAACTGTGAAAATAGACTAAGAACTGTACATTGTGAACTTTGGTTAATTTCTCTTTCCTGTATCATAGAAAATGTATAAAAATATCAAAGCTGATGTGCAGGGATATCGCCTTACTTGTCTGTGAAAATGGAGCTCGCTGAGTAACATCACCATAGCGTTATTTTATAGAGCTCGTGGATATTTCTTATCCTGTATACTGGTTTGACTTCTTCCTATATTTAAAACATTATAAATGGAATCTTAAATATTCATATAATAGTTCTATACTCTTGCCTGCAGGTCAGTTGTAATAAAACTAGAACGTGACTGTGACCTTGTTCTTGTTTTGTAAGGTCTGAAACACACAATTGCAAAAATAAACTCCAAATTAAAATACTGGAAAAAGTGTACAACTTGATGTGCCTTAAGGACAGCATCTTTTATCGTAATCTAAGGTTTGTATATTGAGGAATTTGCAATCAACTTGGTTATTAAGTATGTTGTTCAATGCTGCTTAAATGTCAACATCTTCATTTCCATTGGGGTGAATAATGCAACAACCTGAGACTCCCATGCGAGAAAGAAAACTTGTGTGGCTTTAATACCTCTTTGCTGATGTGTTCTGTGGTGGCGAACAAACAGTTCAATTGCATTTGAGTCCTTGTGAAAGTTGCCTTTTGAAATAACTGTTGCTTAGCTTTACAGTGATTCTGAGTCAAATGAATAACTTTGAAAAAAGACCATTGTATATGCTCATTCTGAAATAGAAATGTGTTCTGACTGTGCTGTTGTGTAAATCTTTCCATGGCACCTACCCATGCAAGAACAGATTGGTAATAATGCAATTCTATTATCCTGCGCTCTAAATAACTTAACCTGTGTCAAGCATAAATTCAGTTGTATTATTTTCAATTTAGTATACCTTCATTGACTACACAATACTCTCTTCAACGTCGAGTGATTGCTTTGTAATCAAAAGCAAAATATTCTGTAAATATATATATATATTCAATGGATTAAACAACTATGGAGAGACAAATCATAATTTCTCTCAGATGCTGCCTTATCTAGTAAATATTTCCAGTAATTCTGTTTTGATTCCTAGGCTCCTATTTATTTTCCACTTTAAGATGAAAATAAGGAAAAACTGTAGACATAAGAAACCTAAAATAAAAACAAAATGCTGGAAAAATTCAGCAGGTCAGGCAGCATGTGAAGATGCAGGACAGGAGAGGAGTACTCTTGGACCCCAAAGAAGGTCAACTTTGTTGTTGCACAGATGCCACCTGACAGGCTGTGTTTCCACCGTTTCCTGTGCTTAATTTAGAGATTTTTGAACCATTATCACAAATTTCTTTTAATATGACTTGTTGTTTACCCCTTCATTACCACTGTTGTTCTTTTCAGCCTCTCTCCCTCCCCCAGCCAGCCACACTAGTCCTCCACATACCTGGTGTATCAACATTTTCATTTCTTTCCCTCTGAAAGTAAATGGGACAGATAGAAATGTAGAAAACATACAGTGCAATACAGGCCCTTTGGCCCACAAAGCTGTGCCAAACATGTCCCTACCTTAGAACTACCTAGGCTTTACCCATAGCCCTCTATTTTCTAAGCTCCATGTGCCCATCCAGGAGCTAGCAGCCTATTCAACACACTCGCCACTCTCTGCTTAAAAAACTTAACCCTGACATCTCCTCTGTACCTACTTCCAAGCACCTTAAACCTGTGTCCTCTTGTGGCAATCATTTCAGCCCTGGGGATAAAGCCTCTGACTATCCACACGATCAATGCCTCTCATCATCTTATACACCTCTATCAGGTCACCTGTTATCCTATTTCACTCCAAGGAGAAAATGCCAAGTTCACTCAACCTGTTTTCATAAGGCATGCTCCCCAATCCAGGCAACATCCTTGTAAATCTCTGTACCCTTTCTATGGTTTCCACATCCTTCCTATACTGAGGCAACCAGAATTGAGCATGGTACTCCCAGTGGGGTCTGACCAAGGTCCTATACAGCTGCAACATTACCCCTCAGCTCTTAGAGTCAATCCCACATTTGATGAAGGCCAATGCACCGTATGCCTTCTTAACCACAGAGTCAACCTGCTTAGCAGCTTTGAGTGTCCTATGGACTCGGACCCCAAGATCCCTCTGATCCTGCACACTGCCAAGAGTCTCACACATCTAGGTTGAACTGTATCTCCCACTTCTCAGCCCAGTTTTGCATCCTATCAATATCCCATTGTAACCTCTGACAGCCCTCCACACTATCCACAATACCCCCAACCTTTGTGTCATCAGCAAATTTATTACCCCATCTCTCCACTTCCTCATCCAGGTCATTTATAAAAATCACAGAGTAGGGGTCCCAGAACAGATCCCTGAGGCACACCACTGGTCACCAGCCTCCAGCCTCCATGCAGAATATGACCCGTCTGCAACCACTCTTTGCCTTCTGTGGGCAAGCCAGTTCTGGAACCACAAAGCAATGCCCCTTGGATCCCATGCCTCCTTACTTTCTCAATAAGCCTTGCATGGGGTACCTTATCAAGTGCCTTCCTAAAATCCACTAACACTACATCTACTACTCTTCCTTCTTCAATGTGCTCAGTCACATCCTCAAAAAATTCAATCAGGCTCATAAGGCATGGACCTGCCTTTTACAAAGCCTGCCTCTCAGGATCTTCTCCATCAGCTTACCAACCACTGAAGTAAGACTCACTGGCCTATAATTTCCTAGTCTATCCCTACTCCCTTTCTTGAATAAGGGAACAACATCCACAACCCTCCAATCCTCCTGCAAGTGATCCCTACAATCGCCAAGATCCTTTTTCCGTAGTGAATACAAAATGCAAAATATTCATTAAGTACCTCCGCTATTTCCTCCGGTTGCATACACACTTTTCCATTGTCACACTTGATTGGTCCCATTCTCTCACATCCTATTCTCTTGCTTTTCACATACTTGTAGAATGCCTTGGGGTGGGGTGGGGGGTTTCCTTAATCCTGTCCGCCAACACAACAACCCTGTTATTATTACACCTTTCCAGAATCTGTCTCCCCATCTGCTCCTCGATGTCCCTGTTACTATTGGATGGTCTATTTAAAAAAAAACACCCAGTACAGTTATTGACCCCTTTTTATTCCTAACTTCCACCCACAGAGACACTGTAGACAACCTCTCTATGACTTCTTCCTTTTCTGCTGCCGTGACACTATCTCTGATCAACAGTGCCACATCCCCACCTCTTTTGCCTCCCTCCATTAAGTTCATCCACTTTATTCATGATACTCCTTGCATTGAAATAGACATATCTCATACCATCGGACTGAGTGCGGCCTTTATCACCTGTCTATCCTCCCTTTTGCACTGTCCAAACTTTCTCTATTTGTGAGCCGATCTCCCTTTCCTCTGTCACTTCAATTGGGTTCCCACCCCACCCCCAGCATTTCTAGTTTAAATTTTCCCCAGTAGCCTTAGCAAACCCTCCCGCAAGGATCCCCCTCAGATTCAAGTGCAACCCGTCCTTTTTGTACAGGTCACACCTGCCCCGGAAGTGGTCCCAATGATTCAGAAATTTCAATCCCTGCCCCCTGCTCCAATCCCTCAGCCACACATTTATCCTCCACCTCATTCTGTTCCTATACTCACTGTCACTAGTCACAGGCAGTAATCCCGAGATTACTACCTTTGAGGTCCTGCTTGTCAACTTCTTTCCTAACTCCCTGTAGTCTTTTTTTCAGGACCTCCACCCTTTTCCTGCCTATGTCGTTGGTACCAAGTTGTACCACGACCTCTGGCTGTTCTCCTTCCCAGTTCAAGATATCGTGGACCTGATCGGAAACATCTTGGTCTCTGGCACCTGGGAGACAAATTACCATCCTCGTTTCTTTCCTGCGTCCACAGAATTGTCTATCTGACCCCTTAACTGTAGAGTCCCCTATCACTTCTGCTGTCCTCTTCCTTTCCCTGTAAAATGAAAAGCTGCTTTGGTGTTATCTAGCACTCTGCAGAAGATTGAGATCTATCCTGGTAGTTTTGCCACATGACTGCAGATTTTGTAAAATGTTATCAACTTGACACTCCACATTTTATATGAAGAGACGTCTTAAAGAAGGAATGAAATAACTATCTCAACCACAGTTTCTATTTATTTGAACACACATGCTCTTGGAAGCGAAGCAATTATCTGCCAATCAAACAGAAAAAAATAAAATCCATATTAAATTTTAATTGTTGAGGTGCTTATTTCTGGCATTAAACTTAGTTGGAATTACTTTAGAGACATAATGCTACAAGTATATTAAGTTTGAAAGCAGGGAGAATTTTAATAGATAAATTTGAGAAGATGGAAGTGTGAGCTATTTTGAATAAATTTGCATAAAATAATTGGCCACCATAGCTCAACATCTCTAAAACCTAAGAAATGGGAATAAGTGCAGGTAATGGAGCTGCTTAAAATCTCTGCTGTCATTCAGTAATGTCAAAGGTAAAGTCCATTAATTTCACTTGCTTGACCTGTTCCTTGGTGCCAGAAAATATGCACAAAGTAATTGGTTCGGCAAGAAAAGTGTCTCACTCAGCAAGCACTCAAATCATTGCTTGTGAAATATACAAGTTACCATTGTACTAAAATATGTTCATTGTTATTGGGCAAGAAACTTTGTACTTTAGAGGAGTGTATTTGCAGCGAAGCTTGAAATGCTCATGTTGGCCTATTCCTCTGGACCCAACATGTCAGATCACAGAGATGCAAATACATTCTTTTTTAATAGTTCACTGTGTTTACTTTGGTTCTTTTCATAATGCATACACCAGCTACTTAGCTATGATGTTGATTGTACACTGGTCCTCAGGTTTACTCTGTAACCCAATCCCAAACATGGGTGTTCCAGAGTAACCTTCTGCAATAGTTGGTTTCTAGAGCTGTCACTTAATTTGGGAGTTGTCATTGAATTCAGAACTTGTCAGTCACCTTTAAATACAGTTCTTCAGGCATGGCTGTGCCTGCTAGGAATATTCTGTTTTAGCTTTAAGCCACATGTACACACAGGATGCCCTTGATGTGAGCTTTCACACATCTGAATATGACTCTTGTCTTCCACTCCTCATTCTGTAATCTTCTGAAGTGCTTGCAGAGCTTACCTGAAATTATTATGCAAACAAACTAATAATTAATGAGAACTGAAATACCAGGGGTTTAAAACTCTGTTAGAGATTGTAGCAACATACACAAAATGCGGGTGGAACGCAGCAAGCCAGGCAGCATCTATAGGGAGAAGTGCTGTCAGCGTTTTGGGCGGAGAGTCTCTGTCAGTCCTGACGAAGAGTCTCAGCCCAAAACGTCCACCTGGCCTGCTGCGTTCCACCAGCATTTTGTGTGTGTGGCTTGAATTTCCAGCATCTGCAGATTTCCTCGTGTTTGCCTTAGAAATTGTAACTACTTCAAGAACAAAATGTACTGTTTTCTTAGATGCTGTCTGGCCTGCTGAGTTCCTCCAGCAGTTTGTGTGTTAATATTTTATCTGCCAGAACTCTGTACAGGACTGCTAGTATAATCCACCCAAGATTTGTTAATGTACATTTCAGCTGTATCCTTCCTGAATTAAACTCTGCTGCTTGGCTTGCTCTTGTTGTAGGCATATTTATCTCAGTTATTAATATAGTGATTTTTTGTTTGTATTAAGTTCCTTGTTATCTCCATTTAGATGTTTTGGGGAGAATCTTGTCGGGTGGAGGAACTGTTTCTGAATGTGGAAGTTAAGACTTGCATATTGATAGATGCATGACAAATAGACAGTGGCTGGACTCCCTAAAGGTTATGGTAATAAGACAGAGACGTGCAATTATACAGCATTATGTGGTGGAATCACCACTCTAGTTCTACCCCAGGTTAATTTAATGGAGATAGGAAGCCTTTAGTTTAGAATACAAAGAAAGTATGCTATTTTAAAATTTTTTCATGTGTTTTAGTATTTCCTATATTTTAATTAAATGTTACCCATTATGTACTATGCTGCCTGAAGCCTTTTTGCCATCTGGCTCTTGCCACATAGACTGAGGGTGTATAATGCTTTGAGAGATTGGTTACAAGTAGAATTAATTTCTGTCTGAGCAAGAACTGGACTCTGGTTCACCTAGTACTGCAGCAGACACAATCTCACTCTTCTTTGGGCCTCTCTACCTCCCCCTGCTTCTGGATCCTTGACTTCCTCATTGGGAGACTAGTCATCACAGATTATTGGAAACATCATCTCTCTGCCAATTAACAGCGGTGCACCTCAAGAATCTATTGTTAACCCTCTGCTCTAGAGTTATCTCTGTGGCTAACCACAGCTCAAATGCCATTTATAAATTTGCAGATGGCACCATTTTTCTTGGTTAAATCTCAGATGGCAATGAAGTGGTGGACAGAAATGAGACAGATTAGCTTTCTGAGTGGTATCACAACCACCACCTTACTCTCAATGTCAGCAAGACCAAAGAATTGATAGTGGATTTCAGGAAATAGGAGTCAGGTGAACACACAAGGAGTCCTCACGAGGGGTCAGCTGTGGAAAGGGTGAGCAAATTCAAGTTTATGGATTTCAAAATCTCGAAGGATCGAACCTTGGGTCAAACACATTGATCCCATAGAAGGCATGTCAGTGGCTCTTCTGGATGCTGCCTCATTATTTGTAATTTACAGTAATTTTATGTATTTGCACTATTCTAGTTTAAGCTGGTTGGAACACAACAGTAATGCAAATATTATGTGTTACAACAGTAGTGTGCAGAAGAGCATCTCCGAATGCACAACACATTGAGCCTTCAACTGGATTGACAGCAGCAGCAGAGCACACACTGGACTCCACTCCTGTACCTATGAAAGTGGCCCCTGAGTGCATGCAAGCAAAAACAAACAAATTCATTTTAAGGATTAATATTGCAGCATCGTCATATTTTCAGTTGAATATAATGGCTTTTCCTGTCCTGTTGTTATTCATTCCAGTTATCCATTTTTATATTTGGATTTGAGCAAGCATTTTGGATACACTGCAGTGTTTGGCTTTGAATCAATCAACATTTAAAAGCTGGCAGTGAACATCCTACCAGCCCTGCTGGCATCTAAGTATATTTTCATAGTGTTTACTTTATTCCTCGTTTTGGCATGAAACCACATCAAATTAAACTTTGCACCCATAAGCATAACCCAACAGTCATGTGCCTTTTGTGGAATTCATAGTTAAATGAAATGCAGTAGTCTGGAAGCTATCTGACTTTGTTCTTGTTTGAGCTTTTTCTAGAAAGAATTTCACCCAGTGCTAGAAGTTATGGCATTGAGACTTGAATTTTGTTTTAAGACAGATAGAAATCCAAATAAATTATTAATATTTTTATGTAATTCAGGATTTATAAGATGATCTGAAGATGTTTAAATTGAAATAAATGAGACCTTACCTCATTTTTGTACATAAGCTCTTCAAAGCAAATTTAATAAATTTTATAAAAATCAAACATCAAAAACTTGTTATATATTAAAGCCATATTATTTATAGTTGCCAGTTATGCTGAAGGATTTACTTGATAACAGTTTAAAATATACAGTCATAAAGTGGTATCACTACTCCGTGTGAGTAGTGATCCTCTTCATTTCCAGTGAAGGCTGATGCAACTTTGCATTAACGATTGAGCCAATGACCCCACTTCCACTGGAAAATTACTCTTACACTACAAAAATACTAACTGAGGATATGCAGTCATGATTCTCTATGAACTGTGGCATGAATCCACAAGAGTTCATATTATAACAAGCAGTGTATTGCTATGAACAGATATAAATCATTTGAGCGCTCATCCTGCTAAAGATCTGTAAAAAGAGAAACAGTGTTAACACTTAGATTGAGATCCTATTGTTAGAGTTGACTCTTTGTCTTCTACCTGGAACATTGATTATTTCTGTTTCCACATGTGCTTCCTGATAGTTTGTAAATTTGTTTTTTAATATTCAAGCATTACTTGCTCTATCAATAAGCTAACATAATTGGGAAACAATGAAATGTTGGCCTTTATTGTTAGGGATGTGGTACATATTAAACCAAGGGACATTTTGCAACAACTTTACAGAGGGGTGTGGCTGATAAGACGGCACCTGGAGTACTATATATTATTATGGAAGGAGATGAGTTATACAGCTCTCGTTACGTGCACATGCAGTTCAACTCTTTGAGTGATAATGCAGGAAGTTTGAAGTTAATAACTGATCTCCTTCTACCTTAGGCCACAAACTTGTCAATCACCCCTGCTGTGGACCACTTCTGGAGCTCCAAGACACTGACTTCTATGAAAAGGGGATCCATATGCTCCACGACCGCTGGACTAAGTGTGTAACTGTAGGAGGGGACCATGTTGAAAAATAAATGTGTTCTACCTTAGGCCACAAACTTCTCAATCATCCCTTGTAGAGAGGCTACGGAAGGACAGACAGATTAGGAGAATGGGCAAAGAAATGGCAGAATGAATACAGTATTGGGAAGTGACTGGTCATGCATTTTGGTAGAAGAAGGGAAAGGGTTGACTATTTTCTAAGTGGAGAGAAAATACAAAAAACTAAGGTGCAAAAGGACTTGGGCGTCCTTGTGCAGAATTTGCTGAAGGTTAATTCGCAGTTTGAGTCTGTGGTGAGGAAGGCAAATGCAGTGTTCACATTTATTTCAAGAAGACGAGAATATAAGTGCAAGGATGTAACTTTGAGACTTTATAAAGCACTGAAGAGGCCACACTTGGAGTACAGTGAACCGTTTTCGGCCCTTAGAAGGGATGTGCTGAAACTTAGAGGGTTCAAAGGAGGCTCACAAAAATTATTTCAGGATTGAATGGCTTGTCATATGAGGAGTGTTTGATGGCTCTGGGCCTGTATTCACTAGAATTCACAATAATGAGGGGCAACCTCGTTGAGACCTATCAAATACTGAAAGGCCTTGATAGAGAGGATGTTTCCTTTAGTGGGAGAGTCTAAGACCTGAGGGCTCAGCCACAGATGAGAGGGATGTCCTTTTAGAACGGAGATGAGGAATTTCTTAGCCAGAGAGTGGTGAATCTGTGCTATTCTTTGCCACAAGCAGCTGTGGAGGCCAAGTATTTGTGTATATTTAAGGCAGAGGTTAATAGATTCTTTACTGGTCAGGGCATGAAGAGATATGAGGAGAAGGCAGAAGACTGGAGCTGAGAGCAAAATTGGATCAGCCATGATGAAATGGTGGAGCAGACTCGATGGGTCAAATGGTCTAATTCTGCTCCTATATCTTATGGTCTTATGTTAACTCAGCCATATGACGGAAATTGCCAGGAAGTTAAAGCCAACTTGAACTTCAGGAGGAGGAAACCAGAGGTCCATGAGCTAGTCCTTATTGGAGAACAAGAGTTGGAGAGAGTCAGCAACATTAAATTCCTTTGTGTTACCACTTTGGAGGACCTGTACCGGGCCCAACACATAACTGCAATTATGAAGAAAGTAAACTCGATGAACAACATTGCACAATTCTTTGTCTTGTAATAAGTCTCAATTAAATGGCAGGTCCTTCGATGGGCAGAAATCAGAACATTTACCATGGAGGGCGCCATTGGGTCCAGAGTGTCCATGCTAGTTGAAGAAGTGATGCCCAACCCAATTCCATCATCTAGGAATTGTCCCCAGTCTTTCTGCAGATCTTCAAGAAAAAATCCAAGCATTTTGTGAGATTTTTTTTTCTGTTCTGCCACCCTTTCAGGTGCTGAATTCCACACACTGACAATCCTCTAGACAAAATTAGTTTTCTTCATCAATATTTGCATCAATTACTTTAAATATAGGAATAATTGCAGTGACAGGCAACTGGAAGCTTAGGTTCCATCACCTTCAGTGAGTTACCACCACCCAGAATCATCTCCACCTCACCTCACCTTTAAATATTTCAAAGGAACTGTTCCCTTCACAACTCCTAGGTCCACTTTTCCATCTCATCTAACCACCCATCAAATGGCACATTCCTATGCAACTGGTTGAAGTTCCCTTCTCCCACCATCTAGAGACTAAATAGTCTTCAAGATGAAGCTGCAATTCATGGAGCTACTTCCAATCTTGTGTATTACGTTTAATGCTTGATCTGGTAGAGATAGGGTGACTGTCTTGTGGCCTATCTTCATTCATCTGCAAGACTGACTTTGAGCTTCCAACTTCCAGTCACTTTTATTCTTCGTCCAGTTCTCACTCTGACTTAATCTGTCTGTGGCTTCCTACACAGTGCCAACAAGACCATATTGTACAGAAAGACCAAAGAACATTATCTCATCTTCCATCTGGGCATATCTGACCTTTTCAGGTAACTTTCTTTCTCAACTTGTTTCAGAACTGTCTGGTTCTCAAACCAGGGTATCGGTCTGTAATATGAACACAACTTTCCCTCTCATGGATCTAGCCAGATATGCTGGATGTTTGCTATCTTTCCTTTTCTATTTCCTGCAATATATATGACTTGCATTTCACAGCTTTTACCTGTCACTTTGTTCCCTTTCTCCTCTTCTCCCTCTCTCCCCTTCTCCCTCTCCCCACTTTCCTTCATTAATCTACCAACAAAGCCCCTTCACAAAATGCATCACCACAGCAATCTGTCATTTGGCCTCATGTATCAGATGTATTTGTTTTTTCTCTGAACCATCTCTCCTCGCGCTCTCATGACCTAAAACTGTCTTGTTTTCTCATTTTCTGATTCAGATGAAAGATTTCCAACCTAAAACTTTGGCTGCCTTTCTTTCCAACTAGTGTCTGCTGAATGTTTTCCTGCATTGTCGGGTTTTAGTCCATGCTAACTATCCCTAATTAGCCTGTACCTCACTAAATATTTTCTCTTGGAATTGATTCCAATTACTTGCACACCTCCAAAGTTAAATAACCAGCCCATAATTGCACAGTTCATTGCATCCACCATTTTAAAACAATAGTGCAAATATAACAGATATTCACCTCAGGTATGTTGTCCTCGTCATAAGGATCAGGTCATTCTATTTCTTCCTCTACCTCTCGTGGACTTTGAAGGTGCACGAGCGCATGCCTGTTCTGTGTGATTTCACCTTGTGATGTTCTGATCACAAACAATCGTCATGCATGCTGCCAGACTGTTGTTACTTTGGTGAATTGGTCTGAAACCCAAACAGCTTCACTACTCCCGAGCAGTATCAAAGATTTTGCTCTGTGTCTTGAGTTCATGCATGTTTTGCATTTTCTCATGTCGTGGTGTCTCAAAATTTCTCACTTTGTCTAAGTCCTGTAAGTGAGGTTGGAGAAGGGCAGGAAGAACAGGCAGGCTTGTTCTCAGTCTCTGGCCTAGTGACAACTCTGATGGACTGTAGCTATTTGCAAGAGGTGTGGAGCGATAAGCTGGCAGAGCTTTGTAAGGTTCTTTTGTCTTCAGTAGGAGGCTCTTAACAGTTTGCACTGCTCTTTCTGTTGCTCCATTTGCCTGTGGGTACCATGGACTGCTTGTCTGGTGTTTGAACTCATAGTCCCTAGCAAAGACTGAGCAGCTGAATTGTGGAACGTTGTCTGACACTCTGGTTTTCCATGGTGAGCAAATATAGCTTAATGGTGCTGGATAACATCTGCTAATTATGCAGAGGACAGCTTGGACATCTCAGCATTCAGTGAGTAAGTAATTCATAGTGAGAAGATATTTGTCTCTTCGATGCAAAAATATCTGTGCCTGCAATTTGCCATGGAAAGTCCAGGAATTCTGTGGAACAGAGGGATTCAGCATGATTTTTGTACTGTTTCCTGTAAGCTTCGCATTGCTTTACAAAATCTCTCATCTCTGTGCTCAGAGCAGACCATCACACAGATTGCCTTGCTCATAGGCAGAGTTTTGATGTCTTGACGCCCTTGGTGGATCTGACTGATATTGGAGTGCAGAGAAACAGGAATGATGTGTCTGGAGCCATTTAGCAGCAAACCAACAAGAATGGTGATTGCGTTTCTCTCAAGCCAATAAGGACTGAGTTTGAGAGCTCCTTTTGGAACAACTGGCCATCCATTCTCACTGTATTGCACGACCTTGCTGCAGAGTTGATTCTTTTACAACTCAGTGCAAATTTTATCCCATTTATTCTGTGATGCAGGAAATCTTTCACATGCCTGAGCAAAGTACATGTTGGTGAAACCCCCTTTTACCAGGCTTCTTAGCTCATTAGCAACTCGCTATGGCCACCGGACTCAGTGGTGAGAAACCCACCTTTCTCAAAATCCATATGTCTAGGATCGGTATGATTTGGGTCCCACCAAATCGCAAAGTTGGGATGTTATGACCACCCGAACCCTGATCTGAACGAATACTGTGTAAATACTGCCTATGTGCAATTATCTGTCGGCAAGAAATATCAGATCATACACCGCATACAACTGTAAAGCTGTAGTTATGAATCTCAGCATATTCAAATAGTTATTTAAAAAAAGGAAAAAATAAAAGGTCACATTATAATTAAACCAGTTAAATGTACATCAGGTTGGACCTCATATCTTCCAAAAGCTGTGTGTGTGTCTCTTCTTACAGTGCTGCTCCTATACACCAATCACCAGTAGACCTTCCCATCCTGTACTCCATCGAATCACCCATTCCAGCTGGGTCGAATCCTATGGCCCGGTTCTCTCGATTGTTTTCTCTCTCCATCTCCTGCCGAAAAGACCACAATCCCCACCAGTGTCCATCACAAAACCTTTTCTCTTGAGTGTTTGACTGACTGCTCTGCTGCTCCAGGCTAGTGGCCCACAGATTGTTACAAAGTAGCCACTTTTCAGTGTAGCTTGAAGGTGTTGCCTAGCAACCCTAGTCAGTTCTCAACTCAGCCTCATGGTGCATACAACTTAGCAAACTAGCATAGACAGTTTAGGTTGATAATTCTTGGATATTTTTCATAGATATATGTGAACTAAACAGTCTTACTGTAAATATTTGCCTTGTTGGGGATCTCACTTGAGCTGTAGCACCAACTTATTGACAATCAACCACTTATGAGACCATGTTGTGTTTGATATTTTGGGAGAGTGCAGGGGCCCCCCAGGGCTGTGTGCTCAGTCCACCGTTGTTCACTCTGTTGACCCATGACTATTCAGCAATACACAGCTCGAATCACATCATCAAGTTTGCTGATTACATGACTGTGGTGGGTCTCATCAGCAAGAATGACGAGTCAGCTTACAGAGAGGAGGTGCAGCGGCTAACAGACTAGTGCAGAGTCAATAACCTGTCTCTGAATGTGAACAAAACAAAAGAGATGGTTGTTGACTTCAGGAGGGCACAGAGCGACCACTCTCTGCTGAACATTGAATGCTTCTCTGTTGAGATCGTTAAGAGCACCAAATTTCTTGGTGTTCACCTGGTGGAGAATCTCACCTGGTCCCTCAACACCAGCTCCATAGCAAAGAAAGCCCAGCAGCATCTCTACTTTCTGCGAAGGCTGAGAAAAGTCTATCTCCCTCCCCCCCCATCCTCACCACATTCTACAGAGGATGTAGCGAGAGCATCCTGAGCAGCTGCATCACTGCCTAGTTCGGAAATTGCACCATCTCAGATCGCAAGACCCTGCAGCGGATAGTGAGGTCAACTAAGAAGATCATCGGGGTCTCTCTTCCCGCCATCATGGACATTTACACCACACACTGCACCCACAAAGCTAACAGTACTGTGAAGGACCCCACGCACCCCTCATACAAACTCTTCTCCCTCCTGCCATCTGGCAAAAGGTACCGAAGCATTCGGGCTCTCACAACCAGACTGTGAAACAGTTTCTTCCCCCAAGCCATTAGACTCCTCAATACCCGGAGTCTACACTGACATCTACATCATTTATTATTATATTGTAATTTGTCCTCTACTGTGCCTATTGTCTTGTTTATTAATCATTGTACAATTTTGTGCACTTTATGTAGTCCTGTGCAGGTCTGTAGTCCAGGGCAGCTTTTATGTTGTTTTATGTAGTCTAGTGTAGCCTTGTGCTGTCTCACATAGTCTAGTGTAGTTCTGTGTGGTTTCATGTAGCACCAGGGTCCTGGAGGAACGTTGTTTTGTTTTGACTGTGTACTGTACCAGCAGTTTATGGTTGAAATGACTATAAACTTGACTTGTCTTGAACACACCAGAAGGCCAGCATGCAGGATATTCAGCTGAACTTTATTAATAATGCCGGCATGTGAACCCCCTCCTGTGTTGGAGTGGCATGGGAATACCACGAGAACCAATGACATAGGGAGGAAGAGTGACAAGGTTCTGAAAAGTGAGTTAGGTGCTAGGTTAAAGGGTTCTGATCTCAGGATTGCTACACATACTATGTGCTAGGGAGACAAAAAATAGGAAGATTGTACAGTTTAACACATAGCTAAGTATTTTTGTGTAAGAGGGAGGGCATAAGATTTTTGGATCATTGGGCTCTCTTCCAGGGAAGGTGGGACCTGTACGGAAGAGATGGTTTGAACCTGAATTGGAAGGGGACTCATACCCTAGCGGTAAGGTTTGCTGGTGCTGCATGGGGTGCGGGATGGGAACCAGAGTGCCAAAACAGATAGTGGAGAGGCTGTGGAGACCAATGTCGTTAAGACCTCAGGCAAAGTCAGGAATCAAAAGGTTGACCATGGTGCAGCTAATCTAAGCTGCAGACGCTTCAATGCAAGAAATATTGTAAAAAAAAAACAGTGGATGAGCTCAGGACATGGATCAACACCTGGAATTATGATATTGTAGCCTTTTGTGAGACTTGGCTGCAGGAGGGGCAGGACTGGCATCTCAATATTCCAGAGTTCCATTGTTTTAGACATGACCATGGAAGGGATTAAATGAAAAGGGGTTGCATTACTAGTCAGGGAAAATATCACGTAGTGCTCAGTCAGAACTGACTGGAGAACCCCTCTAGAGAGGTGTTATGGGTGGAATTGAGTAGTAAGAAACACTTTGACCACGTTAATGGGGCTATATTATAGACCACTCAATAATCTGAGGGATTTAGAGGAACAAATTTGCAGAGAGATTGCAGACTGTTGCTAGAAACAAGAGGTTGTTATAGTATGTGATTTTAACTGTCCACGTATTGAATGGGATCAGCATGCTGTCAAAGGACTAGATAGAATAGAATGTGTCAAACGTTTTCAAGAAAGATACCTTCATCAGTATGCAGAAGTCCAATGACAGAGTGCATGATACTTGATCTCCTATTACGGAATGAGACAGGACAGGTGACAGAAATTTGTGTAAGGGAACATTTTGCACTGAGCTTTCACAATGCAATTAATTTTAAAATAAATATGCTAAAATTAGGTCTGGTCCATAGGTTGAGATTCTAAATTGGAGAAAGGCCAATTCTCATGGTATCAGACAGGATCTGACAAGCATGGATTGGGATGGGGTGTTGCCTGGCAAAGGTGTACTCGGTAAGAGGGAGGCCTTCAAACTTGAAATTTTGTGAGTACGAACCTTGTACATGCCTGTCAAATAAAGATAACAGGTTTAGGGAACATTGTTTTTCAAAAGATTTTGAAACCATGGTTAAGAAAAAAAAATGGAGGTGCATAGCAGGTTTATGCATGCCCAAAATGGAGCTTAGAAAAATGGAGGGTTATAGGTAAGCCTAGTAATTTCTAAGGTAGGGACATGTTCAGCACAACTTTGTAGGCTGAAGGGCCTGTATTGTGCTGTATGTTTTCTATGTTTCTACGAAACTCAGCATGTCAGTCCACACATTTTGTGTGTCTGTTGCACTGGATTTCCAGCATTGTAGAATTTCTTGTGTTTATGGTTTACTGCAACTGAAAGGATGTCAGTTTTTTTAAATGTTCTTGTATTAAGCAATTTAGTATTATAAATAACTTGTAGTAGATGCTTCTAGGTCAGGATTCATTCCTTGTATGTATATTTGTTATGGGATTCAAATAATGTTTTCCAAAATGGATATTAAGTACTTATAACTAAATATTTGTACCTGATCATAGGTCTTTAATTGGACCCACAATACTCCTGCTCCCCTTTGGGATGGATGAGAGAGTGGATAGCATAGGCAGTCGACATCGAGAATGGTGTGAAGCTGATTATAGCTGCAGCTATATTGAAACAATGTAAGAAACACACAAGAACTTACCTAAATGAGGAAATCACCAGGTTGAACTGTTGGCCAATTAACTTTTGTAATTAAATTCACTAGTTATTAGACTCTTCTGCTATTTTAAATTAACTAATTTCTTCCTGTGAGAGCAAGTGTCCTTTACACTTGTGTACTGGAAATGATATTAGCAATCTTGAGTCTTGAAGAATAAACGTGGTATTTCTAATCACTGTATTTTAAAACAGGTGTACAAAAGTTCAAAGGTTAATTTATTATCAAAGTATGTATGCAGAATACAACTCTGAGATTCTTCTCCAGATAGTCTTGAAATCAAGAAAATCCATGAATGTCAGTTCAGAGAGTAACAGCAAACCCACCCCTTGCGCAAAAGAGAATGGCAACATGATAATCAATCCCCAAACCCCCTCCCCTGCACAACTCCCCCCACTGAGTGGTTTCAGTTTTCAGTGCTCTGCTCCAAAAGAGGTATCAATGATTAATCTCTAAACAGCTTAAGACCTATTAGTAGCTGGTCAAAAATTGGAATTAGCTTTCAGAAAGTCACTGGAGCTCTTTTTAAGGTCACTGAATAGTCTGAGAGCATTGGTTGTGGCACTGATTCAGCAGATAATGAAACATCTTAAGTTCATTGAATCATATGGCCCTTTTAGCCCACTTCATCCATGCCAACTGCACTGCCCATCTACCATTATCCTATTTGCCTTCCCATTAAAGTAGATATTCAAATGGTTTCTGAATTCTGAGGCAGTTCTCTGCTTTCACTTTTGCTGGAGTTGTGTTTTTTTTTGCAGAGTGAACTTGGGCAGTACAAAGTCAGCTAGTCTGGTCATTTTGGAATATAATTAAAGTCAATTGAGACAAAGCAATGGAAGGAATCACAAACTGTAAGATTATTATATAAACTAACAGAAGCAGTTTATATTTACATGATACAAATGAGGTGAAAAATGCCTTGGAGTACTTTCCAGGAGCATTGAGCAAAATGTGATACAGAACCACATGTTGGATCAGCTGAATAAGTACTTGGTGAAAGATCTTTCTGTATTTCTTTATGAGATGGAAGAAAGACATTCAGCTCTCTCAGTCTTGTGATGGTATTGGTTTCTCTGTGTGCAAACCCCTGAACCCAAAAGAAGATTTTAAGCCCCATCTGACAGAGACATCTACAGCAACGCTCCAGGTAGGGAGGTTATAGTGTATCCACCAACTCTTCAAGGATTAGCTTACTCCATCGGTAGTCTTCTCAGCAAAGTCCAGCGTCCAATATCCATTGCTTGATTGGTGGGTCCACCCTCCCTACCAAGGAGGAGATACTTTTCATCCAATGAAGTAGTTTAAACACAGTTTATTTTAATTTGTGAAAATGGGGGACACTTCCCTCTCCCTTGCCGGGGAGGGAGAGAACCTGTGAGTTGTCAAAGCTTTTGAGGTAACTTTGGTCTGTGTCTTTACTGTTGCTTAGAGCACGCTTGGGCTCAGTGATGGTACCGATGTGCCTATATTTTCGCTGGTGGGAGGAGGGGGATCGTTGCTCACTGCCGCTTACATGTGGGAGGGGAAGCTGGGGGGGGGACTTCGGGGTTCTCAGGTTTAACTGTCATTCATTGTTTGGGGCAGTTCTCTGTTTTCATGGATGTTTGTGAAGAAAAAGCATTTCAGGATGTATATTGTATACATTTCTCTGCCATTAAACCACCTTTGAACCTCTGAACCTTTTTAAAAAATAATGATGCGTGCTTAAATTTAGACATAGCTCTTTACAATTTTAACATGCATAGAGGAGTTCTGATTTATTAAAGATTTAAATGAGATATATCGTGGCTATACTTCATTAGGAGTTTAAGGACATTTGGTTTGTCAACGAAAACACTCAAAAACTCTACAAGTGTACCCCGGAGAGCATTCTGACTGGCTGCATCTCGGTCTGGTAGGGGTGGGGGGACACTGCACAGGATTGAAAGAAGCTACAGAATATTGTAAAATTAGTCGGCTCCATCTTGGGTACTAGCATCTGTAGTATCCAAGACGCCTTCAAGGAGCGGTGTCTCAGAAAGGCAGACACAATATTAAGGACCCGCATCACCCAGGCCATGACCTCTTCTCACTGTTAACGTCAGCAAGAAGATACAGAAGCCTGAAAGCGCACACTCAGTGATTCAGGAACAGCTTCCTCCCCTCTGCCATCCGATTCTTAAACGGTCATTGAACCCATGAACACCGCCACACTTTTTTATATAGAATTTTTGGTTTTACACTTTTTAATTTAACCATTTTATATACATAAATATACTTACTGTTATTGTTTTACTTATTTTTTCCCCTCTATATCAGGCTTTCTCAACCAGGGTTCCATGGAACCCTAGAGTTCTGTGAGAGGTCGCTATGCGTTCCGTGAGAGACCGTGATTGAGACAAAGGTGGTTATTGTTTTTCGATGCTAACGCTCACAGTGGTGGGCGGTGACCAAGCAGCCCCGTGAACAGTCTCAGTCCAGCATGGCCGTGCCAGCGGGACCGTGTTTATTTGGTTGAGTCCATTCTCAGTTTTTGACACGAGATAGGGAGATGGTTCAATTGGTGAGTGCTATATTGCACAGAGGGTGATAATTGGTGAGCGTCGTACTGCGGGGAGGGGAGGATGGTAGGCTGTTGAAGAGAGTGAAGTCCGTTTTCTGAGCATTGAATGGATTCGCCCAACTTGTGCACAACAAAATTAAACTATTTTCTTCCCTTTCAACACAAATGTAGGACCGGTCGAGGGACCTTTTCTCCGCATCTTCTGCTCGGCCTCAGAACTTGACTTTGAGAGAAGAGGAAAAACTTCCTGAGCTACACTCAGATTGTGCGCTCAAGATGGTCTGGGTTTCTGTGAAAGAAGAGTATCCTGCCATTAATAGAAAACAGTGAACATTTTGCTGCAGTTTTCAATTTATTACGTCGAGCAAGTTTTTTTCCTGTTTAACAGGCATCAAAAACAAGGATAAAACTTGTCTCATTTCAGTTGAAGATGAAATCCGTGTGTGCTTATCTCAAATTCGACCCAGAAATGAGAAATTTATTATGTTCACCTTATAAGTTTAAAAAAATTATGAAAGGGAAAGAAAGATTAATTTCAAGAAAGGTAAACTAAAAAATCATTCTCTATTCAAAAGAGCACTGACAATTAGTTTTGGAGTATTATATCTACAACTTATTGATCATGCTAACGTACCGTGAGTTGTAGGTACAATTTTTTTTACGGAGGGATTCCCTAAGACTTGAAAATTATTTCAAGGGTTCCTCCAGGACAAAAAGGCCGAGACTATCATGTTCTATACTATCATGCATTGCAGTGTTCTGCTGCCGCTAAGTTAACACATTTCACGACATATCCCGGTGGTTTTGATTCTGATGGAGCTGACTAATCTTACACAAGTTTCTGCAGTTTACTTTAATCTTGTGCAGTAGCACCCCACCCCCTCCCGCCAAACCAGAGGGATTGCAGCCAGTCAGAACGCTCTCCCCAGTACGTTTGTAGGTTTCCGAGGGTTTTAGTTGACAAACCAAATCTCAAACCCCTAATGAAATATAGCCGCTGTCTTGCCTTCTTTATAGTTGCATCAGTATGTTGTATCTAGGTTAGGGTTTCAGAGATATTCACACCCAGGAACTTGAAATTGCTCACTCTCTCCACTTCTGATCCTCTTGTCCTTTCCACGACTTGGCAGTGATTTAGTAGTGTTCTTCTAGTGGTAGTTTCCAACCACTTGTGCATGCGATCTAATGGCGCGTTTCACAATTTTGTTGGCAGTCCCGCCGAAAGGTTTCGGCCGGAAACTCTTTTCCATAGATGCTGCCTGGTCTGCAGAGTTCCTCCAGCATTCTGTGTGTGTTGCACTGATCAACATTACACAACATTCATAGATCAAGGAACAAGATTGTTTTAAAATAAAACTGAGAATACGGTAGCAATAAAATGCGCTTCTTCCAAATTAGTTTGTAAAATCTCATTTAAACGCTGAGCTCCCCTTGATAATTAGATATCGGCAATGTCAAGAGTTCGTCCTCAAGTAATAAAAACTTCTGCTGGTTTATGCCAGGACAATGGTGCTTGCATTTGTTTTCAGATTTAATTCTCTGGATCTGCCTTTCCGAAACCGAAGTACTTCAAGCTCATGCAGCAAATGTTAGATCGCATTTTCATTGGACGAAGCTACACTATGCTGTACTTTCAACATTTCCCCTGCCGCCACGTAAAGCGTAAGGGGAGGGTTAAGAGTCAAACTGACTGGCAGAGTATGGAGCCAGAGGGAGATGGACGTGCATTCGGGACGAAATTTCAGTACGTCTTCTCCTCCGCGGTTCTATCTCGAGTCCTGGAGAGTTTGCAATATCTGCATGGCTTTCTTTTTCGCGCTTGCCGCCTACGTTCAGGTAGGTTCCCTATTACCCGCACGCCGCAGTTTCCGCACAGCAGACGTAGAAAAGCAGGTTAAAGTCCAACATTCAGTTCCGTTTGTGTTACGACGATGCTCCAGACTCACGAGTTGTGTGTTTGGGGGGGGGGGGGGGGCGGGAAATCAGCCCGGCTTAGTATTTTTTAATTGTGACTATGTAATTAGCATCTGCTTGGCTTGTCTCAACAGATTTGTGACCACAGTATCCAGCGAGCTGGTGGCCAGACACAGGAGAGAACTTGAAATTTAATGGCTGTAAATATTAAACCAACAGATTGAGCAATTCTGATAGTGTTTACATTTTTTGAAAGTTTGGTGAGCTGACACCCTCTCGAGTACAGGGCAGCTGCCGCGTACATTGGAAGGTTTCTACCTGCTCAACGCTCGTCCATTGTAAATAAGGCAATGCTCACTTTTCGGGCAAGTGTCTCTGGCTTCATTTTAAACCAGTTTGGCTCCCATTAATATCCAAACTCGATCTCACTGGATGCGTCCCTGTCCAAACTTGTGCCTAATCCCATTCATACATTTCTTCTTTCCTTGATCTCCTACCTTGACTTGCACCAACTGCCTAAAAATTATTTTGTTTAAGCCTTGCCCTTTTACTGCTCCTCCACTCCTCGAGCTTTATGTGATGTCTGTGTTCCTTGAGTTCAAATTGCTTTTTTTTAAAAAAAAAAATCACCCCAAAATTTTTGGCTGTGAATTTAGCAAATTAGATCAAAGATTCTATAAGTTCTTAAAGCCCTTGGCCTTCCTTTATTTACAACCCCATTCACTATTTGTAACTTTTGACTATTCTCATTCCCCAGTGTAGTTCAGCTGTCGAACTTTGATGGCACTGTAACTATTGTTAAAGTGTTTCTACAATTTTGCTTTATGGAACTGAGCTGAAACTGCTCCCACACATCATGCAATCATTTGACTGTGTTATAGTAGCCCCTCTGTTGTCCTGGAACTTGCCAATAAGTATTAGCAGGAGAATAACAAAATCTAAAGTTGGTTTTATAGAGCTGCCCATGTAAATGTGTTTGGAAATTTATTTGGTTAACTGAGCACAAATGTCTAATGGAAAGTAATTGCCTGTTAGAATTCGATGGAAAAACTCTCAGGCTTTACTGCAAAGTCAAAAAATGGAACTGTAATTAATGCCATATATTGGCATAATGTTGGGCGCTGGAATTGGGAACAAAATGATGCCAGTTTTGGCTACATCAAGCCATCTATTCAGTTGCGTATTTTGAAGAAGGAATTACTTGTACAGTCATTCAGAAGCAATATTTGCAGTTCAAAGTATGAATAGAGAGAGAGCTTCCAAACTAAATATTGAACTATCAATTCATCTGTATCATCTCTAAAATGTGCTGTAGATATGTTACATGCAATTAATTCTACATATTTAGTATACTGTAACATTTATAATTGTAAGTGTATCCTTTAATATTTCCCATTATAAAAATCCATCATTTCAAATCTTTTTTTCAAATAAAGCAGAAAATGTTGCAAACACTCAGCAGGTCAGGCAGCATCTATAGAAAGAGAACATTGTAGGTCCAGGACCCTTCACCTGAACCCTTCCTTGTCCATCCCAATCTTAATAACTCTTGCTCCAACTTATTTTCAGTAATCCAGAGAGGAGACTGAGTGTGAGGGGCATAGGTATCTAGAAGTCCTGCAAAATTCCAGAAGTCAAAATTAAAATTAAAATAGCATTGACATCAAATACCAACGACTACCAGCAAAGGGCACAATGGTATTAGGGGTTTCCACATGAAGGAAAAGTGTCCACCCTATCACTTCCCTTCATGCATCAGATCCTTGCAGCTGACCTTTTGATTGTTAGTAATTGTGTGCACATGCTAGGAAGTCTTCCGTTAGCAGACATTTGTAAAGTGTTTTATTTCTTAATTTAAACCACACTCATACAATTGCTCAAAGTGCAAGCCTCCACGATGTAGCCTGAGAAGGGAAATAGCTACAAGTGTGGTGTTGGACTTCACTTTAAATGTAAATGCAACTAATCACCTGTTGCATACTTAATTCTCAGTGGGGAGAGGGTGTGAGGCAATGAAATTGCTTGATCAACAAACCAATTCTGAATATAATGTTTTAATTTTTTTTAATAAACATAACCTTTTTTTATTGTCCACAGATTAATGATCCAGATGCAGGAATATGGACTGTAAGTATGTTTCATCAAGGAGTAGATCGGGGGTTCCCAAATTTTTATATGCCATGGAGCCTTACCATTTATTAAGGGGTCTGTGGATCCCAGGTTGGGATCCCCTGGAGTAGATTTGTAACATTTAGCTGAAATGTCAGTAGTTGGACAAACACTTTTTTCATTTTCAATCACGAAGTGGACTTACAGAAGATCATTTGATAAGGTGTCAAACAATAGATTATTAAGCAAAATTTTGAGTGCATGGTATTACAGAAAATGTACTTGCATGGATTGAAAATTTATCAACAGGCAGAGAAAACAGACCGGGAATAAACAGCAAACATGAGGAAATCTGCAGATGCTGGAATAAACGGACTGTTTTTGAGTAAGAATGCTCTGAGTAGTGTGATTCTGCAGTGATTGGTGTTGGGTTCTCAATCTGTATCAGTGATTTTGATTAGAGAGGGCACATACAATATATCCAAGTTTGCTGATGATGTAGTAAACAATTAGGAGGCAACCAGTTAAACTGTGAAGGGATTTGAGTAAAATGTGTCAATATCTTAC
This sequence comes from Hemitrygon akajei, assembly GCF_048418815.1. Lineage (NCBI taxonomy): Eukaryota > Metazoa > Chordata > Chondrichthyes > Myliobatiformes > Dasyatidae > Hemitrygon > Hemitrygon akajei. Next base: position 24,093,829 of record NC_133145.1, on the reverse strand, counting down.
TCCTCTATATGAGGCCCTTACTCCCCTATATAAGGCATCTTGAATGTTGTAAAAATATCTGGTCTCCCTGTCCAAGGAAGAATATACTTATGGTTGAGGGAGTAAAAGGAAGGTTTACCAGATGAGTATCTGGAATGATAGATCTGATGTATGAGAAGACTCAGCTCATAATCTCTTGGGTTGAGAATGACAGGGTGACCTGATTGAATTTGGCCTTTTCTCCTTGGAGCGACAGAGGATAAGAGGTGACTTGATAGAGGTGTACAAGATAATGAGAGGCATTGATCGTGTGAAAAGTCAGAGGCTTTTTACCAGGGCTGAAATGGCTAGCATGAGAGGGCATAGTTTTAAGGTGCTTGGAAGTAGGTACAGAGGAGATGTCAGGGGTAAGTTTAGTAGTGAGTGCATTGAACAGACTGCCGGCGGCGGTGGTGGAGGCAGAAACAATAGGGTCTTTTAAGACCCTGGATGGCTACATGGAGCTTAGAAAAATAGAGAGCTATGGGTAAAGCCTAGGTAGTTCTAAGGTAGGGGCATGTTCGGCACAGCTTTGTGGGCTGAAGGACTTATATTGTGCTGTATTTTTCTATGTAAATGTGAGTTTGACAGGCAAATGAAAAGATGATGCTTTGTCTAAAATGAGGGGTGACAGTACCAAAATAAGGGGTGTCATCTAAGACTATGAAGGCCAGTGAAGCCTCAATGAGTCAAATGCAAGGCAGAAATTGATAGATTTTGGATATTAAAGGAATATGGTGTTAGTGCAGAAAGTGGCACTCAGGTAAAAGATTAACACTAATTTTTTGAATGACGGAGCAAGAGGGAAAGTTCATTGGCTTGAGTTTCTTTTCCTTGTATTTTTCCATCTGCTTAATTGATGTCCTTTCTTTTACAGGTAGTCTACTTAATTCCTGCTGTATTATCCTTCCTCGTTGGCCTGAATCCACTAGTCACAGGTGCAAAGCACATGGTCACTGAATTGGTATCGACCCACTGAGTAATTCTTCTTAAGCCCATCACCCCAATTGGGGCAGATGCTGCTGATAGCAGCTCGCCAGGGTCCTAGTCTTTCAATTATTACCAGATGTAGCCCGTCTTCGAAGATCCTTCCTTTCCCAGGGATGAGGGCTTTGAGTTGGGCTTTTACAGGACGGAGTTGCTAGTCCATGCCCACCCATCCTCTTTTTGCATTCTCCTTTGGACAGCCTGTGGTGAAGTTCCACTGATTAATACTTGTCATAATACGATTAAACATCCTTGAATCTTTCCCTCAGTTCATTTGCTCACATCATGAAAGAACTCAGAACAGAGTAGCAGGTATGCAGGCGATGTTGCCAACTAAGTGTAATGATGACCTTAGTGCTGGGGATGTTGACCCAGGAAAGGACGTTTAATTGGTCTGCCTATCTTTCCAGTGTATGCAGAGAGCTTTGTAGAGCAGTACTGGTGGTATCTACCCAGTTTCTGTTGTAGGTAACCAAATCCCAGAAGTACATTACAGGGCAGGCATCGCTGCTTCCGGTAGACAATGGATTTTGATCTTCTCATTAGCCATCCAGAGGCTGTGATGGGGCACAGAAGGCTAGTAAAATTCATTAATGTCTTCATGCAGAGGAGATCTGAATATATAAGGAATCAAAACCAAAAAATTGAAAGTGTTGAAGGTTAGAAGTGAAAACAGAAAATGTTAGAAACACTCAAAAGGTCAGGCAGTTTTTCTGGATAGAAACTTTCAGGATGAATTGTCAGAATTTGAAGGAAAATCGTGTTAGTCTTGATTTAAAGGGTAGAGTAGGGGAAAGGTGACTAAGTTAAAGAAGCCATCACTGATGGGGTGAAACCAAAGTTGCCATGAGGATAAAGTGTTAGACATCACGAGATTGATAGACTAATGAAAGAAGTTAGTTGGAGGGGAAACAAATAGGGAAATATAAAACCTGTGAAATGAGACTGGTGAGTGGAAAAATAGATAATGTAAACAATTGCAAATTAGTAATCTACCAGCAGGTCAGTGTGTGTTCATTGGAGGGAGACAAATAGAGCCAGTGTTACAGATGGATGGCCTAGGGCTGAACTAGCTAGTTCTGATGCAGAGAGTGACCTGTTTTATGTGCTCCTGCAGGACACAGCACGCCCAGTTGGAAGATGTTACTGTTCCTCAGCCTTGACTAGGCTTTGTTACACAGGTGTAGGAAGCCCCAGGCAGGTTAGAGTGAGAAGTGATCCGTGTTTTCTGTGAACCTTTTGCGAATGGAACATGCCGTCAGTGAGTTCTGTTTATACAAACATCCAGGAGTCAATTATCACTAAGTTGAATTCTAACAAATGAGCACTAATGAGAAAAAGTATTTAATAAAATTGGAGAGAGGAACTAGTTTACCCAATATGTAGGATATTTGAATCTAATTTTATTATGGAGCTCATTCAAGTCTGACACCCCGGGTTCCCGAGTTTGTAACTCCACTCCTGAATTTTATGTTGGTCGTTCGGTTTGCTGGCACTGGCTTTAGTTTTTGGAAATGTGAATACTGAATCTTAAGAGGAGTGAAAGATAATGTGATTCTTCTGGCAATGGATTCTTGTGACAGCCTTGTCTCAGTGGTAGCATTGTTTGTTTGCCAGAAGATGTAAGGTTCAGTTGCACTCCAGAAACCTGAACAGTTTTAACCCAATTACACCTCACTAGGATGGACCATCTGTGAGCAAAATTTGCAGCTATTAATATAAGCAGGCTTATAGCACTTCCCCAGAAATGTTGTAGTGGTGAAATGCTTTTGGATATCTTGAACTCCTGAATGACATTATAAATACAATCCCTTTTTTGGATTCATTTAGCATCAAGTGAAAGAAATATGGTAAAGTATAATAACTGAGATTTAAGAAAATCCCATGGGGCCTGGTCATTTGATATTTCTTGTCTGAATTATTTTGCTCTCTTTATGAACACTTTGAACTTTTTATTTAGATAACTTCATCTGGAAACACCTCTCATTGATGCACATGTCCATGTGCTTCATGGTGGCCACACTCTGGGGTTGGTATCTTCATCGACATGCAAAGAGCACTATCTTCCACGAGGAGGAGGGCCGGTATGCACCGTTCATTGTAACTGCATCATTCATGCATTTGTATCTCTTAATTGTGTTAAAAGCCTGCACGTTTCTTCATTTGTACACGTTGTGACGTGTCCTTGTGCTGATCTTTTATCATAACTTTCCACTGTTGACGGGTTTTCACACCACTCACTGTTCCTATTCCATGAGGTTGGATGGTGTTAGATGCTATTGGCACTTGTACCCCAGCTGATTTTGCCCTGAGCACTTGTCAGTGTATGAGGTTGACCCAGATACGTTCTGTTTGGCTGGCTTGAACCTCTGAATCAAAATGGGGGTCAGGCCTTACTCCAGATTAAGCCTTTAATACAGCATTACAGGGGGCTGATGTTGCCTTTCAGGTAAGACACTGAAGCAAGGCTAGGCAGATGTAAAAGATCCTGTGGTTCTCTGTGAGACGTTTTATCTGGTTTTGTGTTAGGAGTACTGAGATAATTACAAAGGCCAAACTCTGTTATTCCTAGCAGGGCATTCATTTTACACACTGCTGCTGTGGGTCTATGCATAGTGGATAACTCATGGCTCTGGCCATCCTGCAAAGATAATCCATCCACAAATGGTCATTAGCACTCAGGTGATAAAACCCCAGGGCCTGTTCCTGGGCCTTTCCAGTGGCCTTTTGCCAGTTTGAAGTTTGTGGTAAAAGACTGTTTTTCACACACTGATTATTTTGTTTTGCAGGGAATTTTTGGGATTAGTAATAATCATTATTTGGATGCTGCTCTGCCAGAATTCAGGGAAGTGAGTATTGTAATATTTCTCAAACTATTTTGCATATTTAATCAAAGGAAAGTGGGTATTGAGTAATATTTCTCCAACTCTTTTGCATATTTAATCAAAGAAATGGTGCAAATAATCCAGGCTTCAGTCTGCTTTCTGCAGCATACCTCCAAAAACGTTCTTTCCATACTACAAACACCAGATTCTGCAGATGCTGTAAATCTTGAGCAATATTTACAAAATCCTGGAGGAATTCAGCAAGCCAGGAAGCATCTACAGAGGGGAACAAAAATTGAAGTTTCGGGTTGCTGCCTCCATCAGGACTAGAAAGGGAGGAGTCAGAAGCCAGAGTAAGGTGGTGGTGGGGGGTGGTGGAAGTGTAGAAGCTGGCAGGTAGATAGATTATAGACCGTTGCAGAATGGCAGACTGCTTCGTCGAACATCTTCCACCTTGTCAGCAATGAAGGCGGGATCTTCCAGTGGCTACCCATTTCAGTTTGACTTCCCCTTCCCATTCAGACAGGTCCATCCACGGATGAGGCCAAACTCGGGTCGGAGGAGCAACACCTCATATTCCGTCTGGGTGCCTCCAACCCAATGGAATGAACATTAATTTTTCTAACTTCCAGTAATTTCTCCCCCCATTCTAGTTGTTTTTTGGGCCAGCCAGAGGTGTTACCATCTTTTGTAAACGTATTTTTCTTGATCATAAGACCCTGCTGGACATTTGAGAACTTGGGAGTGCTGCATGTCTATGGGCTGCTCGTTGCCAAAGGAGCTGGATGAGATGTGGAACATGCTGCTGCCTACAGCAGAGAGGCGTGAAGTCAGTGTGCAAAAGCGCTGTGCAGTCTAACAGCAGGTGGTCGTCCTGGTCCCTTTTCTTGTGATCGCAAGACCCTGTTGGACACCATTGATGTGGACTGCTGCAAGTTCAATTGGCTGATGGCGAGGGAGCTGCGTGGCTTTGGTCACGGAGGTCTGGCCACCAGCCGTGGTGTCGCCTGTTTGCAGTTGGGAGCCGGTGTGCTCCACCCGAGCAGTGGGGGCAGCGTGGCATGGTGACCAGGCTGCCGTTGGTGCTCTCCAGTGTTCGCTTGGCAGAAGGCAAGCCGTATTTAGTTTGACTACAGACTGCTACATCATTCCTGGACTAAGGGTCTTGCAGTACATTTTTTTGATGACTGTACTTTACTGATATCTTATACAGTGTATGTTTGTTATCTTATATGTGCCATAGGTACCTTGCATTGTGTATTACTGTTGGTACTGCGTTTTGCACCTTGATCCTGGAGTAATTCTGTTTCGTTTGGCTGTGCTCATGGGCATTCATGTATGGTTAATGGCAGTTAAACTTGAATTGAATTCTGGTTACCCTCTCACCCTTCTCTTCTCACCCACCCATCACCTCCTTCTGGTTCCCTTCCTCCTTCCCTGTCTTCCATGATCAACATCCTCTTCTTTTAGCTTCCTTCTTCAGGCTTTTACCTTTTCCACATTCAGTATCACCACCCCTGCTTCTTACCTCACTCCCCTCTCTCACCTGGTCCTGCCCATCACCTTGCATTCTGTCCCTCTGGTTTGTGTACCAACATACAATGATGTCTAACATGTATTCATTTTTAATGCCTGTAGGTAGCTTGTTATTGCTGGTGTGTCAAAATATTAAAATGCAAGTGTTCATCACATGGCATACTACTGTTAGCTGGCATTAATACAAGTTAGCAGTAAATCTCTTCAAATAGTACTGAACTATTCTTAACTGAATGGTACTGAGCAATTGCTGATCTCAGTTAGTGATTAAAATGTTTTTTAATTTTCCAGGTATCCTGGTGGTTTTAAAATTTCTATTGCAGTTTTTATTACTGTCCTGCCGTTCGTAACGTGGTTATATTACTACATCAATAAAGAGCTGCGGGCATCTTGGCCAGAGCACTGCAAGAACACCATTTAGTCCAGATGCAACGTAATAGTGGGACCAGAAAAAGGGCCATGGAACTGAAGTGAATTCAATGAGCTGCTATATAGGGCTATTCATTTAGAGCTGTTTTTGTGGACAATCTGAGGTTGTGATAGATGTAATTTTGAACACAATTTTCTGTTATATAATTTGGATGAAATAACTCACAACTATGTTATTGGATAATGGATTTGTTACTTTGACATCTGAGACAGATTCCAAATTGAAGTCCTGGTTTTGGTCTTGAGGTTTGAATCTAGGGAGAAACATGATTTGAATTTTAAGGACCAAACATTTATTTAACAAGTGCAATTGCACTTTTATATAATTATTTAAAAGATTAGCTTTATTTGTCACATGTACATTGAAACAAACAGTGAACTGCATTGTTTGTGTCAAATCAAGATTGTGCTGGGCAGCCCACAAATGCCACCACACTTTGGGCACCGACGTAAGTACACGTTTGGCGCATCATTGTGGGCTGAAGGGCCTGTATTGTGCTGTAGGTTTTCTATGTAACCTGCCCACAACTCATTAAACCTAACCTTACATCTTTGGTATTGTGGTGGGGGGGGGCGGGGGTCCCATGCTGTCATGAGGAGAACATACAAACTCCTTACAGGAAGCAGCAGGTATCGAACCATGATCTCTGGTGCTATGCTACTGTGCACCCTTATGCAGAAATTCTTAGGACCACGTAAGGATTATGCAGCCTAAGAAGTGTTGCCAGGATTAGTATGCTCATACTAATAGATTATTCTTTGAAAGAAATGATCATCTTCACATCCAGACTCGATCTAACACACTTAAGATTTGTTTCTGTATATCTTATAGTTTGAAAGTTTTTGCACAAATGCACCAGTGACTATTCCCTGAAGTCCAAACATTACATAGTCTGTATTTGCCAATGAGAGGGGAGTATTTGCTTTTGGGGATTTGGAATGTGAAATTATTTATAATTATTAGCAATTTTTTGTAATTAGATTTCATATTGGCAAATAAATTTATAAAGGCTGATCCATAACTGGATATTTCTCCATTTAAATTTGATGGACATCCTCTATCTGTAATGGTTGCATTAGGAATAGACTTATCATTACATAACAGAATGAGAAAAATTACTACATGAAAAGTGGAGAATGGGAAGGAATCCCCAGAGTGAAACTATACTGAAAATAGATTCTCAAAAAACACATTAAAGATCTTTAAACAAATTATCCAACTTTAATAACACTATTGGGATTTATTTCTTCTGAACCACATTGGTGATGTATGGAAATAAAAACATACCTGCAACAGAATGGCCAGAATTCTGCATTACTTACAAGAATGATCATGAGATGAAAAAGGTTCTCGTGCTTTCCCGACATATACAATAGACAATAGGTGCAGAAGTAGACCATTCGGCCCCTTGAGCCTGCACCGCCATTTTGAGATCATGGCTGATCAACTACTATCAATTCCCGGTTCTTGCCTTGTCCCCATATCCCTTGATTCCCCTATCCATAAGATATCTAGCTCCTTCTTGAAAGCATCCAGAGAATTGGCCTCCACTACCTTCCGAGGCAGTGCATTCCAGACCCCCACAACTCTCTGGGAGAAGAAGTTTTTCCTTAACTGTCCTAAATGACCTATCCCTTATTCTCAAACCATGCTCTCTGGTACTGGACTCTCCCAGCAACTGGAACATATTTCCTGCCTCTATCTTGTCCAATCCCTTAATAATCTTATATGTTTCAATCAGATCCCCTCTCAATCTCCTTAATTCCAACGTGTACAAGCCCAGTTTCTCTAACCTCTCTGAGTAAGACAGTCCAGACATCCCAGGAATTAATCTCGTGAATCTACGCTGCATTTCCTCTACAGCCAGGATGTCCTTCCTTAACCCTGGAGACCAAAACTGTACACAGTACTCCAGGTGTGGTCTCACCAGGGCTCTGTACAAATGCAAGAGGATTTCCTTGCTCTTGTACTCAATTCCCTTTGTAATAAAGGCCAACATTCCATTAGCCTTCTTCACTGCCTGCTGCACTTGCTCATTCACCTTCAGTGACTGATGAACAAGGACTCCTAGATCTCTTTGTATTTCTCCCTTACCTAACTCTACACCATTCAGATAATAATCTGCCTTCCTGTTCTTACTCCCAAAGTGGATAACCTCACACTTATTCACATTAAACGTCATCTGCCAAGTATTTGACCACTCACCCAGCCTATCCAAGTCACCCTGAATTCTTCTAACATCCTCATCACATGTCACCCTGCCACCCAGCTTAGTATCATCAGCAAATTTGCTGATGTTATTTTCAATGCCTTCATCCAAATCGTTGACGTAAATTGTAAACAGCTGTGGTCCCAATACCGAGCCCTGTGGCACCCCACTAGTCACCACCTGCCATTCCGAGAAACACCCATTCACCGCTACCCTTTGCTTTCTATCTGCCAACCAGTTTTCTATCCATGTCAATGTCTTCCCCCCGATACCCTGAGCTTTGATTTTACCCATCAATCTCCTATGTGGGACCTTATCAAATGCCTTCTGAAAATCGAGGTACACTACATCCACTGGATCTCCCCCGTCTAACTTCCTGGTTACATCCTCGAAAAACTCCCAACAGATTAGTCAAGCATGATTTACCCTTGGTAAATCCATGCTGGCTCGGCCCAATCCTATCACTGCTATCTAGATATGCCACTATTTCATCCTTAATAATGGACTCTAGCATCTTCCCCACCACCGATGTCAGGCTGACAGGTCGATAGTTCTCTGTTTTCTCCCTCCCTCCTTTCTTAAAAAGTGGGATAACATTAGCCATTCTCCAATGCTCAGGAACTGATCCTGAATCTAAGGAACATTGGAAGATGATTACCAATGCATCCGCAATTTCCAGGGCCACGTCCTTTAGTACCCTAGGATGCAGACCATCTGGACCTGGGGATTTGTCAGCCTTCAGTCCCATCAGTCTTCTCATCACCGTTTCCTTCCTAATGTCACGAGGTTAATTCCTGGGATGTCTGGACTGTCTTACGCAGAGAGGTTAGAGAGACTGTGCTTGTACACGCTGGAATTAAGGAGATTGAGAGGGGATCTGATTGAAACATATGAGATTATTAAGGGATTGGACAAGATAGAGGCAGGAAATAAGTTCCAGATGCTGGGAGAGTCCAGTACCAGAGGGCATGGTTTGAGAATAAGGGGTAGGTCATTTAGGACAGAGTTAAGGAAAAACTTCTTCTCCCAGAGAGTTGTGGGGGTCTGGAATGCACTGCCTCGGAAGGTAGTGGAGGCCAGTTCTCTGGATGTTTTCAAGAAGGAGCTAGATAGGTATCTTATGGATAGGGGAATCAAGGGATATGGGGACAAGGCAGGAACCGGGTATTGATAGGAATTGATCAGCCATGATCTCAAAATGGTGGTGCAGGCTCGAAGGGCCGAATGGTCTACTTCTGCACCTATTGTCTATTGTCAATCTGTTTCATTTCCTCTGTTACCCTATGTCCTTGGCCCATACATACATCTGGGAGATTGCTTGTGTCTTCCTTAGTGAAAACAGATCTAAAGTACTCATTAAATTCTTCTGCCATTTCTCTGTTTCCCATAACAATTTCACCCAATTCATTCTTCAAGGGCCCAACATTGTTCTTAACTATCTTCTTTCTCTTCACATACCTAAAAAAGCTTTTGCTATCTTCCTTTATATTCCTGGCTAGCTTGCGTTTGTTCTTCATTTTTTCTCCCCATATTGTCTTTTTAGTTAAGTTCTGTTGTTCCTTAAAAACTTCCCAATCATCTGTCCTCCCACTCACCTTAGCTCTGTCATACTTCCTTTTTTTTTAATGCTATGCAATCTCTGACTTCCTTTGTCAACCACTGTGGCCCCTTTCCCCCCTTTGAATTCTTCCTTCTCTGGGGGATGAACTGATTTTCCACCTTGTGCATTATTCCCAAGAATACCTGCCATTGCTGCTCCACTGTCTTTTCTGCTAGGCTATCTGTCCAGTCAACTTTGGCCAGCTCCTCCCTCATGGCTCCATAGTTTCCCCTGTTCAACTGCAACATGCTAGAGTCCATTATTAAGGATGAAATAGTGGCATATACGACAAATAAACTCTTCTCAGTCTTCCAGCTGGGTCCAGAAATCGATTTTAACTAATGTTTCAATGACAAACACTGCCATCTTCATCAGGTATGATGTCTGGGCATGTCTAGTCAGGTGGTATATGTACTACCATTGTGCACCCTCCTGATTGGTCAGTCCTTATCCAATCAGGTTTCTGCTGTCCCACCTTGTTTACAATCAAATTCCAGTTCTTACTTAGAGTGAGACCTTTGTCTTTGTTAAAATTCCCTTTTATTTCAATGGCTTCCTTCACTAGGCAGTCCCAAAAGCCATTGGCAGAGCTCAGTAGTTTTTGCAAAGTAAATCCTATGGCCATTGGAAATGCAGTGCTCTGCTACTGTCGATTTCTCCAGGAAACCCAAACAGATGCACCTATTGTGCTGCTTGATGAGGGTTTCCACTCTGCACTCCAGCCACGTTCACAGGGAATCTTGTAAATGCCACAAAACTATTGATCAATATATTTTGCCAGTGAGGCCTTGTGACCATTTTATGATTTCTGGGAAAATACTTTTTTTGTGAGCTTGGTTCCTAGCAAAGCAATCTACAACCAGTCTGGTCATTTGGTTCAGTGTTTTATTGTAGAAAATCTGGATACAGCCTACTTCCACAAAAGTAAGCTTAACAGAGTGCAATATTCCTGACTCTCACAGCTAGCAAGGAAATCCTCTTGCATTTGTACAGAGCCCTGGTGAGACCACACCTGGAGTATTGTGTACAGTTTTGGTCTCCAGGGTTAAGGAGGGACATCCTGGCTGTAGAGGAAGTGCAGCGTAGATTCACGAGGTTAATTCCTGGGATGTCTGGACTGTCCTACGCAGAGAGGTTAGAGAGACTGGGCTTGTACACGCTGGAATTAAGGAGATTGAGAGGGGATCTGATTGAAACATATAAGATTATTAAGGGATTGGACAAGATAGAGGCAGGAAATATGTTCCAGATGCTGGGAGAGTCCAGTACCAGAGGGCATGGTTTGAGAATAAGGGTTAGGTCATTTAGGACAGAGTTAAGGAAAAACAACTTCTCCCAGAGAGTTGTGGGGTCTGGAATGCACTGCCTCGGAAGGTAGTGGAGGCCAATTCTCTGGATGCTTTCAAGAAGGAGCTAGATAGGTATCATGGATAGGGGAATCAAGGGATATGGGGACAAGGCAGGAACCGGGTATTGATAGGAATTGATCAGCCATGATCTCAAAATGGCAGTGCAGACTCGAAGGGCCGAATGGTTTAATTCTGCACCTATTGTCTATTGTCTAACTGGACCTCTTACCACCCTGTTACTCGTAAAAATGCCATCCCCTTCTCTCAGTTCCTCCAACTCTGCTGCATCTCCTCGCAGGGTGAGGCTTTTCATTCCAGAACTAAGGAGATGTCCTCCTCCCTCAAAGAAAGGGACCTCCTTTCCTCCACCATCAACACTGCTCTCAACTGTATCTCTTCCATTTTGCGCACATCTGCCCATAGCCCATCCTCCCGCCACCACTAGGGGTGGGGTTCTTCTTGTCCTCAACTACCACCCCAACAGTCTCTGTCCAACATACAATTCTCCGTAGCTTCCGCCATCTCCAATGGGATCCCACCACCGAGTACATCTCTAACTCACCCTCCCATTTTATGCTTTCCGCAGGGATCGCTCCCTACACAACTCCCTTGTCCATTCGTCCCTCCCCACTTACCTCCCTCCTGGCGCTTATCCCTGCAAGCCGAATTAGTGCTACACCTACCTCTATGCTTTCTCCCTCACTATCGTTCAGGGCCCCAAACAGTCCTTCCAGTTGAGTCTGTTGGGGTCATCTACTGTATCTGGTGCTCCCAGTGTGGCCTCCTGTACATCGGTGAGATCCAACATAGATTGAGAGACAGCTTTGCCAAGCACCTGTGCTCCATCTGCCAGAAAAACTGAGATCTTCCAGTGGTCACCCATTTTAATTCCACTTCCCATTCCAACATGTCAGTCCATGGCCTCCTCTACTGTCACAATGAGGCCACACTCAGATTGGAGGAGCTGCACCTTGTATTCCATCTGGGTAGCCTCCAACCGTATGGTATGAACATCGATTTCTTTAACTTATAGTAATGCCACCCCACCCCCTTCACCATTCCCCATCCCCTTACCTGTCCATACTATGGTGCTCCTCCCCCTTTTTCTTCCAGGCTTTCTGTTCTTTGCCATCAAATACCCCATCTCCAGCCCTGTATCTCTTTCACCCATCACCTTATGTTTCTTCCTCCCCTCCCCCCACCTTCATACTCATCTTTTTCCCCTCCAGTCCTGATGAAGGGTCTCAGCCCGAAACGTCGACTGTACTCGATAGAAATTACTTCAGCTGTTCACAGATCTTGAAGTGATTTTTTTAACACTCAACAGTATCAGGTGTTACTGATGTGGGATCTTATGAGCCTGCCCAGAGTATACTGATATTGCACTGAGCTCCAAGTGCATCCTGATATTAGTGCAGACACCCTTAGTATGCACAGAGTCTAATTCCATCTGCAACGGCTCAGTGAAGGAAGTGATCCAAGAACATTCAAGCCTCAGAAGTGCCAGATAATGACCGTCTCTAGCAAGGGAGAATCTAATTAACTACCCTAGACTTTCAAAGGCTTTGTCATCATCAAGTTCCCAATCATCCATACTGTGGGAGGCACCATTGATTCAATACTCACCTGGACAGCCATTGAATCACTGTGGCTACAAGAGCATAATGGAGGCTGGAAAACCTGCACTTCCTGATACCAACATCTTTTCACCATCTCCAGTGTTACGAAATATTCTTCACTTGCCTGGATGAGTTTAGCGCTAACAACCCTCACCATCTAGGGTCAAGCACATAAATTACCCATCCACACCAGCACTACACCATGTGGCACCCTCAAAACCTACTGCAGGCTACTCCAGCTGCACCTATCGCCAAGGAAAGAGGTGCAGGACAATGGAACATCACCAGCTGCAGGTTCTTCAAGTTACATGCCACGTTGACTTGTGGTTGCAGGATCCAAATTCTAGAGCTCATTACCGAATAGCACTGCGAGACTACCCTCTGCCGAAGGACTGCAGCACGTCAAAAGGCAGCTCACCACCACCAGCTCAAGTGCCATTCAAGAAGGGCAATAAATACTGTGCTTACCTTTGACACACAGGTTCAAAATTTAAAAATATCTTCCTTGTTAATTTATGTCTTATGCATGAAAATTCACCAGGTGCTAAGATATCCACAAACTTTTTTTTAAACAGAACAAATTACTTTTAATGACTGTTTACTCACATTTCTTTGGTTCTATTCTCAACATTCATATTGAATAATGTGACAGCAGTACCTTAAAAGATAGGCATTTAACTCCTGACTGACCAACACTGATTAAAATTCTACCCAGCATGCTTCATGGAATCATTTTAAAACAATCCAAATAAAACAGGCTTTAATCTGAAGGTGCAAAGTACTGTTGCAGTAACTCAGGATGTCAAGCGGCATCTGTGGAGGCAGAGAGACAGTTGACGTTGCATCATCTGAGACCCTGCATCAGCACTGTGCTGTTTCTACAGAGTTTCAACCTGCAGTTTGTATTTTTGCTCCAGATTCCAAAACCGAGAGTCTCTTCTGCCTCTGACTTCAAAAACAAATACATTCACAAATAAGATTATCTTAAGGACACAATTTATATTATCTTTATTTCTTAACAGGCTTTACAATATGTCAGAGTAGGACCTACTCAGCCCTTCACCACAGCTCATCACATTTGGGATAGCGTGCATAGGCTATAAGACATGAACAAGGGTTTGGAAGGGAAAATCACAAGGGAAGATATTTGCATTAATTACTAGAATTCCTTTGTGCAGAGTCAAAGTGGATGTGGTGTTGGGGGGGGGGGGGGGGGTGGTATTCAGGGCCAGGGCAAACTAGGCACGTTTATAAAGAAACCACAAAACTGTTCCAATCAAGTTATACAGATGGGAGACAACACCAGCATGAGTCAAATGCTGTGTAAAATCGTTAAAAGTGCAAAAGCAGCTGTAACACAAGGTACTTCATTATAATTAATTACACAATCTTAAATAAATATTTTGTAAAATCTTGGAAAAATGTTTTGAAATTCTGCAATACACTTAATATGATGCGGAGTTGTGTTGCCGTGAACATCATGGCTAGCTTTACCGATGCATTTGAATGTTAAACATATAACACCAATAATGTTATCCAAATCAATATATTAAGATAACATTTAACACTCAAATCCAAGGGTTCCCAACCTGGGGTCCATGGCATGAAAAGGGTTAGGAACCCCTGCTCTATCCAAAACTCTCCTCAGAACAACGTAAATATGCGAAGTCATGATCAAAGGTATTCTGGCAAAAACATATTCCTTCTTTAACATCACAAAAAAAAGCAGATGATCCTATTGCTGATAAATGGAAATGGTTTCTCTGTTTCCCAAATTACACCATGAAGATTTCATTGACTATAAAACATTTTAGGAAAGAAATTGATATAATAATTCAGTTCAGGAATCCAAAATGACACCCGGAATTCACAGTGATGCAAACTCAAATTGAATCAAATTCCAGAAATCATAAAAGGTGTAAATGCTCAGGTTTTCCCTATCTTTTATTTAACCCTGTGGAAATTTAAAGGCCTTGTAAAAATTATCCTTTGGAGAATGTCTTCTATAACTAATGCAGTGCTAAGGTGTTTGAGTTTGGTTAAAAATTGCAGCCAATAAATCAAGGTAAATTTGTGCAAATAAATGTCAGATGGCCATCCCAGCCCAATGCTGCAGATACTACATTGCACCACTCAACTGCCAGACTACAAAGCAACACAAATCCATTAATTTATCTTTCTCTGTACCACAAAACTCTCCTTGGAATCCTTCCCCTTCCCTCAAGGATCATTCTGTCTTCGTATACATGAACTGTACCAAATGCTTGACTGTCTGCTGATGTTTCAATCACGCCTTCAAAGGTAAGATGATGAATTCCACAGCTGTCCAAATAGTAGCCACCATCGTGATCATGTCCTGCTATGAAACATACCACACTAGTGTGTGCCTGGAGCATCGAAAGCATCTCATTAAAGTTCCAGGCAACACACACTGGATCCGTAGAGTCTGGGTGGACAGGAAGGTGACCTGCAGTAAGAAAACAGTCTACAGTTATGTGTTCTTTTCATCCTTTCTAACAACTGAATTTTTCTATATTTAAAATATGAAAAGTAGAATACTATAATGTCCATTTTTTCACTACCTTAGTCAAACCAGGCAATACAATGCCATGAGATGATATTGCATCTACATTATAATGATAAGTTGAGATTGGCAGGGCATTGCAAAGTTGATAATTCTTGTACTTTGACACTCTAAAACAGAGTAACATGAATTCAGTACATTGCCTCCCATCCACACCACGTGACTCCTTGTTTACTTTTTAACAAATGATAAGCTCTGACATCAAATAAACCTTACAACAACCCTCATTACTTTCCAATTCGAACTGCTTGCTGCTCGTGTTATGAATGTGAAGCAACTCTGAGGGGCCAAAGGGTACAAAGTTGCCCCCTCCTTTTTGAGAATCGCAAGATCGCTATTAATCAGAATCAGAATCAGACTTTAATCGCCAAGTACCTATGCACATACAAGGAATTTACTTCCGGCAGATGTTGTCTCTCTGCTCATAACAATAATAATGATAAATATAAATGAAAATATAGATTATACATACAGGTAGTGCAATCCAAGTAATAGTTAGCCGACAGTTAACCGGCAGTTAACTGTTCAGCAAAGTGACCGCAGTAGGGAAAAAACTTCTCCAATGCCTTATAGTCTTAGTCTGGAGGGATATGAAGCGCCTACCAGACGGAAGCAGATCAAACAGTCCGTGCGCAGGATGGGAGGAGTCCTTTATGATGTTCCCCGCCCTCTTCTTCAACCTGGAAGAGTATAGGTCCACAATAGAGGGCAGGGAGGCTCCAATGATGCGCTCGGCAGTCCTCACTGTGCGCTGTAGTCTGGTTCTATCCTGCTTGGTGGCGGCTCCAAACCACACAATGATGGAGGTGCACAGGACAGACTCAATGACTGCAGTGTAGAACTGCAGCAGCAATTCCTGAGGCAGACCGTATTTCCTCAAGAGCCGCAGGAAATACATCCGCAGCTGGGCCTTCTTCAGGATGGAGCTGATGTTCTGCTCCCACTTCAGATCCTGAGAGATGGTGGTTCCCAGGAACCTGAAGTTCTCCACGGTGGACACAGGGCTGCTGAGGACTGTGAGGGGAGACATAGCGGGGGGATGTCTCCTGAAATCCACTATCATCTCCTTTGTCTTGAGCGTGTTCAGCTCCAGATTGTTCCGACTGCACCAGAGTACCAGTTGGTCCACCTGCTGTCGATATGCAGATTCATCACCATTCTGGATGAGTCCGATGACGGTAGTGTCGTCTGCAAACTTCAAAAGCTTCACATAGGGGTTGGAGGAGGTGCAGTCATTGGTGTAGAGGGAGAACAGCAGTGGAGAGAGGACACACTCCTGGGGGGCGCCGGTGTTGGTGATTCGAATATCCGAGGTGACCTGTCCCATCCTTACCTGCTGACTTCTGTTGGTCAGGAAGTTGTAAATCCAATCGCAGAGGTCAGGTGGCACAGTAAGGTGAGACAATTTGGAGCAGAGGGTATGAGGGACGATGGTGTTAAACGCCGAACTGAAATCCACAAACAGCATCCAAGCATAGGTCCCAGGACGATCCAGATGTTGCAGGATATAGTGCAGTCCCAGGTTGACTGCATCGTCTACTGACCTATTTGCCCGGTAGGCAAACTGCAGGGGATCCAGCAGGCTGCTGGCGAGGGTCTTCAGGTGGTTCAACACCAAGCGTTCAAAGGATTTCATGACTACAGATGTCAGTGCGACAGGTCTGTAGTCGTTCAGTCCTGTGATGGTGGGTTTCTTGGGGACCGGGATGATGGTAGAGCGCTTGAAGCAAGTCGGAACCTCACTCAGCTCCAGAGATCTGTTAAAGAGCTGAGTGAAGATGGGAGCCAGCTGATCAGCACAGGCTCGTAGACAGGAGGGGGAGACCCCATCTGGGCCTGGAGATTTTTGGGTCTTAAGTCGCTGGAACAGTCGACATACTTCTCCTTCGCTGATTCTAAGCTGTGATCCAGGGGGGCTGGGCAGAGATGGTGGGGAGGTGATTGCCGTAATTGGGGGATGAGTGCCAGTGAGTGATGGTCGAGGGAAGGCAGGAAGAGAGACCGAAGGGGGGGAGGGACAGGTGTAAGATGGACCCTCTCAAATCTACAGTAAAAGGTATTAAGGTCGTCAGCCAAAGCTTTGTTAACCTCAGCGGGGGGGCAGGGCGTCTCCTGTAGCCAGTGACCTCCTGCAGGCCTTTCCACACCGACAATGAGTCGTTAGCTGAGAAATTACTCCTCAACTTTTCGGAGTAGAACCGCTTGCCGACTCTGATTTCTCTGGTCAGTGCATTTCTGGCCAGCCTGTACAGGGCCCTATTCCCACTCCTGTGGGCATCCTCCTTAGCTTGGCGAAGATGTCTGAGTTTGGGGGTAAACCATGGCTTATTGTTGGCGAAGGTCCGGAAAGCTTTTGTGGGTACACATACATCCTCACAAAAACTGATGTAGGATGTCACAGTATCTGTCAGTTCATGTATATTGGTGGCTGCAGCTTCAAAGACACCCCAGTCAGTGGTGTCAAAACAGTCCTGAAGTTGCCGTTTCGCCTCACTGGTCCATTTCTTCACTGTCCTCACCACAGGCTTAGCAGATTTAAGTCTCTGCCTACAGGCTGGGATGAGGTAGATCAGACAGTGGTCAGAGAGTCCTAAGGCTGCACGGGGAATAGAACGGTAAGCATTATTTAGGATAGTATAACAGTGGTCCAGAGTGTTACTGTCCCTGGTGGGGCAGTTAACATGTTGTCTGTATTTCGGGAGTTCGTAATTCAGTTTAGCTCTGTTGAAATCTCGTAGGATGATCAACAGCGAATCTGTGTGTTCCCGTTCTAAACGCATAATATGATCAGCCAGCCACTGAACGGCCTCGCTCACATTGGCCTGAGGTGGAACATAAACACCGACAAGGATAAATGAGGAAAACTCTCGCGGAGAATAGAAAGGCTTACAGTTCAGAACGAGAAACTCCAGGTTCGGGTCGCAGTGTCTGTGAAGAACCTTAACGTCAGTGCACCAGCCTTCATGGATGTAAAAGCAGATTCCACCACCCCTTGATTTCCCCGATAACTCCGTGACGCGGTCCGCTCGCAGCAGCTGGTAGCCGGGGACGTGCAGACCTCCGTCTGGAATGGAATCACCGAGCCACGTTTCACTGAAACAAAGAGCCGCAGAATTCACAAAGTCTCTGCTGGTTCTGGTCAGAAGAAGCAGCTCGTCCATCTTATTAGGAAGAGAGCGAACGTTGGCGAGGTGTATCGCTGGGAGCGCGGAGCGGAATCCCCGCAGTCTCAGTTTAACAAGCACACCGGCTCTCTTCCCTCGTTTACGACTCTTCCATAATCCATACAGAACCGCTGCTCCGCCGACCAAGATCTCAGAAAAACTATTCGGGTCAGAGTGGAAAGTTGGAAGGTAGTTGTTAATGATCTGCCTGGTGTTCAGGAGCTCATCCCTGCTGAATATGACTGGATCCGCTTGAACAAAAACAATAAAAAGACACAAAAACACACAAAAAGCCAGAGAGCTCGGCACCGAGGCCGCCATCTGCGGCGCCATTTTGGGTCTGGGACCCAGGAAATGAGAGAGAGACACGCAGAATACACAAGATTTGGAATGTGCCCTGGCCTCAGTGGAACAGAACCACTGATAACGGCTCTTGGAGACCGAATTGTGTATTGAGTACTGTACTATTCATTGAAAACTCTCAGGGGATGACCAGAGTGGTCTGGTTGAGGGATTGCATCATCCCAACCTGATTGACATCTGAGACCCCGTGAGTAAGGATAAAAGAGGGTCTGGGGAACAACCCCTTTAGACACACCAGGAGAAACGCTAGAAATCCCGTGATAGCGTTTTATAGCGAAGGCCGGTGAGAGCTCGTGTACGTCCTCCCTTGCCAGGGTGGTGGGCTCATCACGGAAGAACGGTTTAACTAAAGGAGAGGCCGCAAGTGAACGGCCACGACAACGAGACTCCTGATGGATCAAAATCATAAAAGGAAAGCCAGCAAGTTTTTCTCCAAATCTCTCTCTCTCTCCAACCATTGCAACACAGCGGTCCCCAACGGCAGCAGCCTGCATGAACTGAGTGAACTTTATATTTCCATCGGACAATACATTATCTCCTAGACAACGATAGAGCTTATTTCTTATTATTATTATACCCGCACTTTTAGATTTAGTATTGACGTATATTCTCTGTATATTTGCATTGATATTATTTTTGTGTATTTTTACTAATAAATACTGTTAAAAATAGTATCATCAGACTTCAACGGACGTCCCCATCTTTGTTAGTAAGTGACCCAGTTACGGGGTTCGTAACACTTGTTTCTTTTGGGTACCCACTCCTATGTACGACCTCATTGTCACATTTAGAAGTGGATGACTATAGGTTTTGTGGTACAGATAAAGATAATGGATTTGAGTTGCTTTGTAGTCTGGCAATTGTGTAGTACAATACAGTATCTGAAGTTTATAGTGTAAGACTAAAACAGGCCTTTCAGCCCAACTCATCCCTGCTAAGATGCCTTTCTGAGTTGGTCCTATTTTCCTGTTTTTGGCCAAAATCTCTCAAAACCATTTGTATTAATTACCCTATCCAAATATCTTTTAAACACTGTATCCACTTCTACCACCTCATCTAGCAACTTGTTCCATATACCCAGCGACCTTTGTATGGAAAATTGACCTCTCAAGTCCCTTTTACATTTACCCCCTTTCACCTTAAGCCTATGCCCTCTAGTTTTAGACTCCTTTACTATAGGCAGTGAGGTGGAGATACGTCTCTACCAAAGGAGGTGCAAGGCATTCCTTCCCTCCACTAGTCTATAGATCACCCTTGGGCAAGATGTAACACCTGCTTAGACCATAAGACATAGGAGTAGAATTAGATCATTCAGCCCATTGTGTCCGCTCCACAATGACATCATGGCTGATCCCGGATCCCATTCAATCCCACACACTTGCCCTCTCACCATATCCCGATGCCCCGACCAATCAGGACCTATCAACTTCCGCTTTGAATATATCCATTGACTTGGCCTCCACTGCTGTCTGTGGCAGAGCATTCTACAGATTCACCACTCTTTGGCTAAAAAAATTTCCTCCTGACATCTGTTCTAAAAGATTGCCCCTCAATTTTTGAGGCTGTACCCTCTAGTTCTAGATACCTCTACCAGAGGAAACATTCTCTCCACGCCCACCTTATCTAGTCCTTTCAGCATTCGGTAAGTTTCAAAGAAATCCTCACACATTCTTCTAAATTCCAGCAAGCACAGGCCCAAAGCTGCCAAATGCTCTTCATGTCTTCATTCCCACAATCATCCTCATGAACCTCCTCTAGACTCTCTCCAATCACAATACATCCCTTCTGAGATATGGGGCCCAAGACTGTTGACAATACTTCAAGTGCAGCTTGACTAGTGTCTTATAAAGCTTCAGCATTATCTCCTTGTTTCTATATTCTATTCACCTTGAAATAAATGCCAACATTGCATTTGCCTTCTTTACCACAGACTCAACCCATGAATTAACCTTCTGGGAGTCTTGCACGAGGTCTCCTAAGTCCCTCTGCACCTCTGATGTTTGAATTTTCTCCCCATTTAGATAATAGTCTGCACTATTGTTCCTTTCTCCAAAATGTATTATCATACATCTCCCAAAGCTGTATTCCATCTGCCACTTTTTTGCCCAATCTTCCAGTTTGTCCAAGTCCTGCTGCAATCATATTGCTTCCTCAGCACTACCTACCCCTCCACCTATCTTCGTATCATCCACAAACTTTGCCACAATGCCAAAAATTCCACTATCTAAGTCAATGACAAACAATGTGAAAATTAGCGGTCCCAATCTTTTTCTTAAATTTCTGCAACCAGCCTGCTAAATAACCACAATTACCCTCAATGTTCAGTTCATATAGAATTTTGCTCATTTCCTGATTAGCATACCATTAAGCAGTGTATGTTCACTCCGTCGCTGATGAATCCATTCTTTCAATACACAATCAAGTTTTTTATTTTTTGCTTTATGCGTTGTTTTTCTATTGTTCATTAACTTTTGTTCATTACATATGTGAGCTCACTACTCAGATTACCTGTGCATTGTCTGGGAACCTTCTCAGCATCTTCTGGAATTTTCCATTTGTGACATCATGTCAGCTTCCAAAAAAATTTTTGGATTTCGGAGGGTTTCAGATTTTGGAATTTCACATAAGGGGTATTGATTCTAGAATTAAATGTCCACTGAAACAAATCCCTTCTACCTACATACAGCCCATATCACTCCATTCTCTGCCCATTCTTGAACCTACCTAACAGCCTCTTAAATGCCTTACTATATTAGCTGCCACCACCACTCCTGGCAGTGCATTTCGGACACCCACAACTATGTAAAAAAACAAAAACAAAATCTGGCCTCACATATCTCTTTTGAATTTAACCCCTTTCACCTTGAAGAACAAAGGACCCTTTGGAAAATTCAGGCAATCCTGGGCAATGTTTCTTACCTCCTGCATGCCACCTTGCTGAAGAGAGGAGCACTTGCAATAACAGACAGACAACTGTGCTTCTCCAAAGAGGTCATTCTTACCCTCAGCCATCAGGCTCTATAACACGTCAACCTACAGCCAGGGAAGTGATCTTGCAGTCTTGGACTTGTAAATCTCGTACATCTTATTTTTAAAGTAACTTATTCTTTCTTACTTTTCTTCTAATACGTGTAAGTCTGTGCAATTGTGATGCTACTGTGACACAGTAAATTTCCTTGGGATCAATAAAGTATCTATCTTAAATGCATGCGCTCTAGTGTTAGATATTTTGACAGGCTGTCTATCTATGCCTCTCATAATCTATTAAACTTGTATCGGGTCTCTACTGCTCCAGAGAAAACAACCCAAGTTTGTCTAACCTCTCCTCACAGCACATGCCCTCTAATCCAGACACCATCTTCTACACCTTCTCCAAAGAAAAAGTTCCACAACAATAAATCATCAAACTAACTCTAACCCTACCAGTTCCCTTAATATACATCCCTTGGTTGGTGATCTTTCTGCTAAAGGTAACAAGCCTTCCCTGTACACTTGATCTCTGCTTCACATGTTTATGCATATCAATTCCGCTCTGCCATCTTTATTCCAAATAAATAAATCCAATCTTCCAAATCTCTCCTCAGAACTAATTCTCTCAGACTGGCAATATCTTCATGAATCTCCTTTGCACTCCTGTCTTACCGACTGAATATTGAAAGGCCCAGTCAGAGTGAATGTGGAGTAAATGCTCCCAATAGACCAGAGGATACAGTCCCAGAATAGAAGGACAGCCCTCTAGAACAGAGATGAGGTGGAATTTCTTCACCCAAATCTGTGGAATTCATTACCACAGATGGCTGTGGAGGCCAAGTCATTGGGTATATTTAAAGTGGAAGTACAGAAGTTCTTAATTAGTAAATGTGTCAAATATTAAGGGGAGAAAGCAAGAAGAGGGGGTTGAGGGGGGAAATACATCAGTCACAATTGAGTGATGAAGCAGATTTGATGGGCTGAATAGCCCAACTCTGCTCTTATTTCTTATGGTTATCGCATTCTTCCGATGTGTGGCAGCTACTCCAATCATGGCCTAACTGGTGTTTTACCCTTTTCTAACGTGGATCTCTATGCTCTTTTTTTTTGAGGAGGAGTCAACCAGAACAGATTATATTCACTTACTTACCAATGACTGTTACCTTTTCCTGGTTCTGATCGGAGAAATCTAAAACAGCATTTAGCCATTCTAGTTGCTCTTGACTGAAACCTCCGTTAAATCCCAAAAAGCGAATATTCAGTCCAGCAAGGCCTGTGGATTAAGAGGAATTATTATACAGCTTGGTACAGTATAGCTGTGCCGAAAGACATCTATACATACATAGAACACAGAGCAGTACAGCACTGGAATAGGCCGTTCAGCAATGTTGTGCCCAATCAATTAAATTCATAATCAAATGGTCAACCAAACTAATCTCTACTGCTGAGACAATGTCCATATCCCTCCACTTCACTCGCATTCATGCGCCTGTCTAAACCTGTCTTAAAAGTCCCTAATGTATCTGCTTTTACCACCACCTCAGGCAGTGCATTCCAGGCATCCACCACTCTCTTTGTGTAAAAGACTTGCCCCTCACATCTCCTTTGAACCTACCCCCTCTTACCCTCTGGTATTAGACATTTCAACTTGGGAAAAAAAGTACTGCCTGCCTACTCACAATATGCCTCTCATAAATTTATAAGCCTCTATCGGATCTCCCCTCACCCTCCACCACTCCAGAGAAAACAACCCAAGTTTGTCCGACCTCGAATCCAGACAGCATCCTTCTGCACTCTCTCCAAAGCCTCCACATCTTTTCTATAATGGGGTGACCAGAACTGCACGCAATATTCCAGATGCTGCCTGACTAGAGTTTTATAAAGCTGCCATATAACTTCCCGACTTTTCATCTCTATGCCTCGACTAATGAAGGCACGCATGCCATATGCCTTCTTAACCCCCTTATCAATCTGTGTAGCTGCTTTCAGGGAGACCCCAAGATCCATTTGCTCATCAACACCGTCAAGGGTCTTGCCTTTAACAGTGTACCGTCTCTTTACATTTGGCCTACCATGATGCAACACTTCACATTTGGTGGGTTAAACTCCATCTGTCATTTCTCCACCCATATCTGCAACTGATCTACATCCCGCTGTATTCTTTGCCAATCTTCTACACCATCAACACCACCAACAATCTTTGTATCACCTGCAGATTAAAACTATCCTTGAATTATTCTCTAGAAGCAAATTCATGTGACAGACCAACTGGGCAAAATTGTTCTGGTTGTACTGTGCTGATTGGTAATGCTGTAATTTATGAAGGAAAGGCGGAGTGAAGTGATGATGGCGCTAAATGGCGACTCCTTTGCTTGCATCTTTGGAAACAGTTCTATTTCTATCTTTTTTCCCTTTTCAAGGTTCTTTTGAAGACCCTGACCTGGACTTACCCTCTTACTTTGGTTCTCTGCGGGAATGGGACCTGCTTTCAGGCTGTGTGATGCCCCAAGGACACAGTCTGGAAGACTAGCACGCCTTCAGGGTGCTGGATTTTCGTGGCTCTGGAGACGGGCTGATTCTAGGCCGGTGCCCCTGACTGAGGCGTTGCGGAAGAACACGGAACATCGGGTCTGATGCCCTGGGCTATGTGTCCAGAGAGCTGAGCCTTTCTGGGGCCGACTCTCTGCATGCAGAGCTTGGAGAAAGTGACACAACAGACTTTTAACATCATAAATCAGCCAGTTGTTTGTAATGTCTCCCCTCTCACTGTGAGACGGCGACACCTCTTTTCCCCTTAATAGGGAGAGAGTGAGAGAGCCTGTGGTATGTCGAATACCGGGTGAACGAGTAGTTTTTGGGGTACTGCAAGTCTGTGTCTTTATTGATGCTTTGCTGCACGCTTGAGTGCTTGGTGGGGGGTGCTGATGCTTTTTTGCTGGTGGGGGGAGTCGTTGCTTTGCTGCTGCTTATGCGTGGGAGGGGTGATCTGGGGGAGTGGAGACTTTGGGGTTCTAACGTTTAACTGTCATTCATTCTTTGGATGGTTTTCTGTTTTCTTGGATGGTTGCGAAGAAAAATAATTTCTGTATGTATTTTGTATACGTTTCTCTGGCATTAAATGTACCTATTGAAACCTATTAAATTAATTTCTGGGTCTAGAAATAAATTCTTAAATAATCCTTACATTACTTGTGATTTATAGTAGCAATAGAATCTTTCAATGAGCTTTTAGGTAATTATGATAGTGAAAACTTTGTAAAATTATATTCCACATTGACTTTCCTAAGCATTTTATTACCAGCCACGTACAACTGTAATAATCAGGAAAATGACAGAGCCATAACAAGCCAGCAATGCAAACACATGGATAAATAAGTATTTTCTAGCATTTTACATTTCATAATGAAACATAAATGCGAAATAAAGGAGATGACTACAAATATGGAAATTGGGAAAATTGATAGGTATAGCTTGCTTAAAATAAAGACGTTACCCAGACAATCATGAAATACTGCCGTGAAATTAAATGCAGTTAGTCTGTAAAGCAAAAGCTTATCCTATACCAGACAATATTTGCCTCTGCACCTCTACAGGCTTCCAAAAACTGCAATTTCAAAGTTGTAGCATTTCAAAGTTCAACATAAATGTTATTATTTACATACAGCTCACCATATACAACCCTGAGATTCATTTGCTTGTGGGCATACTCAGCAAATCTATAGAATAGTAACTATAACAGAATCAATGAAAAATCAACCAGTGTTCAAAAGACAACAAACTGTGCAAACACAAATATAAATAAATAGCAATAAAAATGAGAGCATGAAATAAAGTTCTTAAAGTGAGATCATTGCTTGTGGGAATAACTCAATGGATGAACAAGGGAGTGCAGTTATCCCTTTGATCAAGAGCTTGATGGATGAGGGGTAATAACTGTTCTTGAACCTGGTGGTGCGAGTCCTATAGATAATCTCGTCAAGATTATCTATTTTCCCCCTCTAATCTCTGGGAATAATCTTTAATTAGAATCAGGTTTACTATCACTGACATATATTGTAAAAATTGTTTTGTGGAAACAGAACAGTCAAGACGTAAAAATTACTATTGGTTAGTATTAAAAATAAATGAATAATTAATTTGTCGTCGTCGTGGCTATCCCTCGAGGTCGAGGATGATGGTCTTTGTTCTGTTGATCTATTTATGGGTTCTCAAGTGGCTTAGGAGTCCAATCTTGGCTTTGAAAGTTCTTCCGCATTCAGCACAGGTAGTTCCAGATGGCAGATCAGCTTTGGTTGTTTCTGCCTCTCTTTCCATTTTCTTCTCTTTTCTTCTAATTCTGCACATCTATTGGCTTCGAAAGTTGCTGTTCCTTCTCATATGATGGTTTACCAGAGTGTCCTGTTCTTGGCATTGGTTTCCCAATTGTTGATGTCAATGTTACATTTCTTCATGTTGGCTTTTAAGACATCTTTGAATCTCTTCTGTTGTCCGCCTCTTTTACATTTGCCTTCTTTAAGCTGGGAGTGGAAGATTTGTTTCGGCATAGGTTCGTCTTTCATCTGAACAACATGACCGCTCCCTCTTAGTTGGTTCTTGATGACGTAGGTTTCAACGCTCGTTGTTTTTGCTTCATTTAGCACGCTGACGTTGGTTCTTCTATCATCCCAGCTGATATTTAAGATGTTTCGAAGACAGCATTGATGGAACTTTTCAAGTACCTTCAGATGTCGTCCATATGTTGTCCAGGTTTCTAATGCATACAGGAGCTTTGGGATTACCACTACTTTGTACACTAACATTTTGGTGTCTGTTCAGATGTCACGATCATGAAAGACTCTTGGTTGGAGATGTCCAAAAGCTGATGAGACAGTGTTCATGAACCATTCAGTAATCTAGCGGCAGAGTGGAAGAAGCTGTTCCTAAAATGCTGAAGTGTGGATGTTCGGGCTCCTGTGTCTCCACCCTGATGGTAGTAATGAGAAAAGGACATGTTCTCTGAATAGTAAGGGTCCTTAATAATGGATGCTGCCTTCTTGAGGCAGTCTTTTGTGATGTCCTTGATGGTAGCCTTTAGTGCCAATAGGTAACAATTTGCATATTGGGACTGGGAAACTGGTAGTTAACTGTCTTATCCCAGTATTAGACTGAACAAGAGCACCTCCAGTACTGTTGCAAATACAGGTTGCGACATCATGTGATGTTGAAGGAAAGCAAAGATAAACAGATCAGAGTATGCAAATATTGGGTGGCAGGGTAGAGTTAAATCTCTACCAAGGGAGGTAAGGCGCCCCTTACCTCTGCCAGCCTGCAGATCACCCTTGGGCAAGGTGTAGCACCTGCTTACCTCCTCCCCCCCCATTCAGGGACACACAAAGCCAAGGGGACAGGTGGTGGATGGTTGTATGAACAGTTGGTGCATATCACAAGTCCTGGTTATGCGACTAGTCAGACAATTTTGGAAGAGTATTGATAATGGCCGGGGTCACCCGTCTTGTAAAGACACTACTCAGGAGGAAGCAGTGGCAAACCACATTTGCAAAGAACGGCCATGGTCACGGATAGAGAAACGACTCAGAACAATAGATGGAAGAGCATTATCGCCTTCGTCATAGATGCGGCACATAACGATGATGATGCAAATATACTGTAACTTGGCAGCAATTTATGTTCACAGTGTAAATACGTTCACCTTCTGCTACTGCTATGCAGCGGCATCAAGACAGGTATATTTCATGTGCTATTCCAATTTAAAATATGACCAACCAACATGTGAAACAGGAAAAATAGACAGGGAACAGACAATGTAAAACAAAAGATACACAATAATGTCTTACCTTCTGGGCTATTGGGGTTTTCATTTTTGTTGTTTGCTTTCAGGATCTGTACGGATTTATTGTGTTTCTTACTGTTCCTTCTCCTCCCGAGAATGCTGAGGTCATATGCGTCAGTTATTACAAACCGAAACTTTGGAAAGGGACTAAAATGATAGCCATAAAATGCCTCAGAATCATCAGGGTTAATCTCAGTCTTAATATTGATACTAGGCACATTACCCAGTACTATGTCACCTTCCAGGTGCTTGCTATTGAGAACAGATTTCAGTAATTGCTTCCTGTCAAAGTTGTAAAATTCATGGTTTCCCCAGATATGATGCACTGGAGACAGGCAATTTGTAAACTCATTTATTACTGTTTGAAGTGCTTCTTCTGAGGCCTTTATCTGTGAATTGCATCCGTCAATTATATCACCAAGCTGTAGAATAAACTTGGGAGCAACAGGCTCTTCATTCCATTCTTTGATGGCATTGCGCAACAAACGGAGGCTGTTTCTATAGTAACGGTTTCTTGTCCTTGTATAGTTCTGGCCATTCGGTACATCTGCATATTGAATGTCGGCTATGACTCCAAAAGTGAAGTACAGATTATTTTCAGTTGCTTCTGTCTCCATTCTCTTAAGTACTTCACTTCCACATGTCCACCACCTAAAATAAAAACATACTGTGCAAATAGTGATTTGGATTTAACATCAATGAAGGTATCAACTGTAGTGCAAGGTCACAGCAGTCTGGAGAACCTCAAAATTATATTCCATGGATTTCTGTTCATTATGAGATCATTTCAAGACCTTTGTGATATATTAGGCAAAACCAAAACACAGCTCCAAGAAATTGAAAAATGCAGCCACTGTTTCCATTGTGGAAAAAATGTCAAACTTGTTATGACATTTTTTTTAAAAAAGTATACAAATTTTGGATTCTGGTTAAGAGGGACAGTACATTTTGACCCAATTAAGTGGCTGCCCCAAACAGCAAAAAGTTTCATGGAAAGAATTGAAAAGGTATAAAGGTACCGTTTAACTGAGTAATAAATTATATATTTAAATGAAATACAGAATAAATTATTACACATTGCATCTTAATTTTAAATAGTTGTCTCTGCAAACCAATCACAACATTATTATGTTCATCTTCCACTACTGCTATGCAGTTTCATATGCTATTCGAATTTAAATATGACCAACTATTTAAAATTAGAATAAATATTTCCATACATGCTGCTTGGCTTGCCGAGTCCTCCAGCAATTTAAGTATGCTATTTATAAACTCTTCACTCTCGCCACAGTGTGGTATTTAATGGCCACACGACATGCACAAAACTGAAACGATACATTTTCCTGGCACAGTGTCGCAGAGAAATGAAGGGAATCCCAGTTATTTTCTCAATTTGCTTTTGTTCTTTAAGAGTTGTCCCGAATAAGCGGCTGTCCTGATTAAACAATGGCCCACTTTAACCTGAAACTACTGTATTTAGAGTTACGGCATGACACAGGCCCTTCCGACAACCCACGTGTTCAACCCTAGTCTACTCACAGCGACTAACTAGCCTAACTGGTCTCTCTTTGGAATGTGGAGGAAACCCACGCAGTTACAGGGAGGAATGTAAAAACCCCGTACAAGTGATATCAGAATTGAACTTTTGAGCTGTAATAGTGTTGCACTAACTTGTTTTACAATTATGAAATCACTTTGCCACACAGCTTATTGAATGAAAGGTATAAACAGGCAGGAACTCATCAAAGGTGTATGACAGGGGCAAGTTAACGGTTCAATACTGTTTGTTGAAGGATGGTGTTGGTATGTGACAGTGACACAGACAACTCCATGCAGGTATCTTACACATCACAATGGGATTGTCTATGGCAGCAGAGAGGAAATTTGGTTTACATTTCACCATAAACAGAACTAGAGCTCACTCTCTGGAGTATCAAACCAGAATTTTCACTCAAATATTTAGAAAGGGATGAATACACAACTTCTGACTCAACTGGGAGTGCACCAAACTAAGCTAGACCATCTCATGGCACCTATGGTCACAGTAGAATCGTGATGTTCATCTCTGATCCATTTCATTTAAGGCAATGACTTAAGGGTAGTAAAGTGGTGCAGCTACTAAAGCCACTCCTTCACAACACCAGCAATCTGGGTTCAATCTTGACCTTCGATTCTACGTGAATCTTATGCCCTCCCTGCAGCAGTGCAAGGTGTCTTCCCAGATTCCCAAAATATTTAGATTAGTAGGTTACCTGTCAATTAAACTTCCTGTTATATAGGTGAGTGATAGAACCTCAGGGGAAAAGTAAAATGGGTTAGGGTAAGAGTTGTAATGTACTGTATGAGTATTCGTAGGTCAGAGTGCGTATGACGTCAGAACGGGGGTTAAAGAAAATGGAGGTTCGTTGAATAAACGTGGTTGTTCAATCTACAGCGGTGTCCGAGTCACATCAATACCACATGGTGTCAGAAGTAATTGTAAGAGAAAAAAGGAGTAAAAGATGTCACAGTTACAGCCACCGTCGAGTTTAAGCCTATGAGGTAATCTTGCTGAGAACTAGAAAGTACGGATCCAGCAGTTTGAGGTGTTTTGCACCGCTAGCAGTGTAGGGGAAAAGACGGAGAAAGTGCAGTGTGCTTTCTGCATGCGGCGGGGGCAGAGGCAATAAAGGTTTGCACACATTTGTCTTCCACGACTATGAGCAAGATAAAGTTGAAGTGTTGAAGAAAAAGTTTCAAGATTACTGCGAACCGAGAAAAAACCTATCGTACATCTGACACTTATTTTTCACGAGGGCTCAAGGACCGACAGAGACCACAGACGCCTATGTAACAGATTTGAAGAACAAGGCAAAAGACTGAGTTCAGACAACTGCATGATTCTTTAATACGTGACAGGATTGTATGCGGCACACGAGATGATCAAGTGAGAGGCAGGCGGGGTCAGCAGGAGACGCTCATGGAGTGAGCACTGTTTTCAGATTCGCTCCATAACTTTTACTTTTTTTAACCTATGATCACCCTTCTTTAACTTATTTTTACCTACACCAAAAGATTCTTGCTACTTTTTTGGACTTATCCTTAAGAATTTATTGTGAATTCTTGAAGAAATGGTTCTTAGATCTAAAGCGCGAGAAACTGGGAAAAATCCTAACAGAAACGGGAAAAAGCCAAATGTACGGAATTAACTTATGAATTGTTATTGGAGGTCTTAAATGAAAAATTTGAAGAACAACGACTAATTTTTAAACAAGATATAAAGGCTTTTCAAGATTATATGGATAAGACGGATTCAGTAGTTAACCAGCAGCAAGTTCTAATCGCATCTCTGCAAGAAGACACTCGGAAGCGAGATTTGATAATTGAAAAACTGGAGCAGAACTTACTTTCGGTGATTAAACAAGTGTAAACACTTAAAGCCAAGAGTGTTGACTTTGAGAATCGGTACAGAAGACAGAACCTACGCATACTTGGTCTCCCGGAAGGTATTGAACAAGGGGACCCCTCGAAGTATTTTGCCCAACTTTTAAAGGATGCGTTCCCTTCCGTATTTCCAGATAGTCCGCCGCTACTCGACCGTGCTCACAGAATTATGCGTCAATCAACAAGTACTTCAGCTAAACCACCAGTTGTAATTGTCCGATTTCACTATGTGCATGTTAAAGAGCAACTTATTCGTGTGGCTCGGCGTGTAGGGATGGTCAAATTTCAAGATCACAATTTCCGTTTGGTAGAAGATTTTAGTCCAGAGGTAATGAAGAAAAGGCTTCTTTTTAAACCTCTGATGTCTGAATGTTATGAGAAAAATCTAAAGCCTGCGCTCTTATACCTCGCGAAGCTCAGAATATCGCCTCCGAATGCACCACGCCAGGTCTTTCTTTTAACATCTGATGCAAGAAGATTTCTGAATGAGAACTTCCCTACTGCTACGGATCCTCATTCCTAATAAATGAGTGAGTTTGATCGTGCAAGATGGTTTTTATTTCCAAAAACAGTCTTGTTTTTGGCTATTGATGTAGGTTTATTTTATATTTTATACTCTAGTTAAAGTTTTTTTTTTGACTTACTAATCTTGTTATTTTACTTACATCAACCACTGTACTTTATCTTTGGTTATTATTATTAATCCTTAGAAGGTCAATTATTTTTTTACTAAGATGGCAGTTTCTTCTCTAAAATATTTTTGTTTTTTTTTTGATTTCGCCATTTTTTTGTCTCTCGTCTCCTTCCTATAATGCACCTCTTATCACAGTTTAAATTTGTTTTGGTGTTTGGGTTTTTAACCCGATTTATAAGTTATTAGTGATTATATTCTTTTTGGTTTCTTTTACGATTAATTATATTAAGAAGTTTGGTTTTAGTATAGTGATTATTATTTCTTTAGAGTTTGGGTGGATTTTTTTTATCCTTTATATCTGGAGTTGTCTTCTACTGACATGGGGGTAGAGTTAGTTTCACTCTTTCTTTTTCTCGGCCTATCTCTGGCTGAGATTGTCTTTTTTTTCTTCTTGGGTGGGGGGGTGGGAGGTCTTTTTCTAAATCTTATGGTTTTTATTCTAGTTTTTTTTAGTTTTTTCATTTGGGCTGATTTTGAACTACAAAAATGTCCGCTATGTCGTCACTTCCGGGTCCGCCCCTTATTTTTGCTCCTCTTCCGGGTATATGAGTTCATAATTTGGTTAACCCTTTATATACCAAAGGGTTGATTTCAGAAATATGGCTCAGAATATTAATTTTGTCTCTTGGAATACTAAAGGTTTAAACCATCCGATTAAATGGAAAAAGATTTTCAAAGTATTCCAAAGACTTAATGCTCATATTATTTTTGTACAAGAAACTCATGTGAGGAAAGAGGACAAATATCGCTTTTTTAGGTTTTGGAGGGGTCAACAGTATCATTCGAATTCGAATGCCAAAGTAAAGGGAGTTTCAATTTTTATTGACTCCTCTATTGTATTTGTCCAACATGATATCTTTTCGGATCCGAATGGTAGATTTTTGTTAATTACTGGCTTACTTTTCAACAAAAAGGTTGCTATGGTTAATGTTTATGCTCCAAATGTTGATTGTCCCGATTTTTTTAAGTCCTTATTTACTTCCTTACCTAATCTAAATGAATATAAGTTAATAATGGGTGGTCACTTTAATTGTTGTTTAAATCCTTTGATGGACAAATCTTTATCTACTCAGACTTTACCTAATAAGTCGGCCACTTGTATTAACTCCTTTTTGACTGATAATGGAATTTTTGATATTTGGAGATTTCGGCATTCTAAGGACAAAGAGTTTTCATTTTTCTCACATGTTTATCATTCCTACTCGAGAATTGATTATTTTTTTATTGACTCTTGTTTTATTCCATCAGTAATTGGTTGTAATTATGATATTATAGCCATCTCTGACCATGCTCCATTAAAACTTTCTATTAAATTTACTGATACAGCTTCTAAGTGCTAGACAATGGCGATTTGACTCTATCTTATTGCAAGATCCGGATTTTATTAAATTTATGAAGGAACAGATTGATTTCTTCTTTTCAACTAATTCCACGGATGATATTTCTTGCGGAACACTTTGGGACACTTTTAAAGCATATATACGTGGACAGATTATCTCCTATTCTGTTGGTCTGAGAAAACGCATCAAGATGGAAACTCTTTTATTGGTTGATAAAATTAAAGAGATTGACAAGAAATATTCGATTACTCCTAGCAAGGAGCTTTACAAACAAAGGATTGAACTTCAAACGGAACATAGTTTATTACTTACATCTTCGATTGAAAATCAATTAATGAAAACCAGATCTGATTTTTATATACATAGTGATAAATCAGGTAAACTGTTAGCTAGTCAATTGAAGAATACTTTGGTTAAACATCAAATTACTAAGATCCGCCAGCAGAATGGGGATCTGACAGTTAACCATGATGAGATAAATAAATCATTTCAAGATTTTTATACCTCCCTGTATCATTCCGAATTCCCTAATGATCGTAATACCATGTGTGATTTTCTTGGGAAATTGAATTTTCCAAAATTATCATCAGATGATCTTTCAATATTAGAAACTCCTATTACGGATGCAGAAATTAAAGGGGTTATTTCCTCTATGAATTCTGGGAAAGCACCAGGTCCAGATGGGTATACAGTAGAATTCTTTAAATGTTTTTCCGCTACTCTTTCTCCTTGGTTATGCAGGGTTTTTGAAGAAGCAATTAGGTTGGGCAATTTGCCACAATCTTTTTATAGAGCTTCCATTTCTTTAATACTGAAGAAAGATAAAGACCCTACTGACTGTGCATCCTATAGACCAATATCTTTATTGAATGTAGATTCCAAGATCTTTTCCAAGTTACTGGCATCCAGGTTGGAGAAAGTATTACCCCAAATTATTTCGGAAGATCAAACCAGTTTTATTAAAAATCGCTATTCTTTTTTTAATGTTAGGAGATTATTGAATATTGTTTATACTCCTTCACATAGCACTTCAGAATGTGTTATTTCATTAGACGCAGAGAAAGCATTTGATAGAGTTGAATGGCCATACTTATTTTATGTGCTTGAGAAGTTTAATTTTAGTCCAACATTCATTTCCTGGATTAAACTGATATATCATACTCCAGTAGCCTTGGTGCTTACTAACAATCTAAGATCTCCCTTTTTTCGTTTATTTCGGGGTACTAGACAAGGTTGTCCTCTTAGTCCATTATTATTTGATATTGCTTTAGAACCCTTGGCTATTGCTATCAGAGAATCACAGAACATTTTTGGCATTAAGCGTGGGACAGATATACATAAGTTATCTTTATATGCAGATGATTTATTATTATTTATTTCTGATCCTGAGAAATCCATTCCTGCAGTTTTATCACTGTTGGTTCAATTTAGTGATTTTTCCGGGTATAAATTAAATCTTAATAAGAGTGAATTGTTTCCTTTAAATAGACAGGTTCCAATTTATGGAAATTTACCTTTTAAATTAGTTAATGACTCTCTTATTTATTTAGGGATTAAAATCACAAAAAACTATAAAGACTTATTTAAGGTTAATTTTTTTACCCTTAATTGATCAAATTAAATGTTTGTTTACTAAGTGGTCACCATTATCTTTATCTTTGATAGGTCGGATTAATGCCATTAAGATGGTTATTTTACCCAAGTTTTTATATATATTTCAAGCAGTACCAATTTTTATTCTGAAATCTTTTTTTTCTAATGTTGATTCAAAAATTTCCTCATATATATGGCAGAATAAAAATCCTAGGTTAGGTAAAATACATTTACAGAAGGCAAGGAAGGAAGGTGGATTGGCATTGCCTAATTTTAGATTTTATTATTGGGCAGTTAATATCCGATATTTGATATGTTGGTTAAAGGATTGGGATATGTCTTTTAGCCCTCATTGGGTGAACTTGGAAATTAATTCTGTACAAGGATTCGCATTGGGTTCTATTTTAGGGACTTCTCTTCCCTTCGCTCTTTCTAAATTGCCGAAACGAATTGACAACCCGATAGGTAAACATACTTTACGTATATGGTTTCAATTTCGGAAATTTTTTGGGTTGACTCAGTTTGTTTTAAATATTCCTATTGTATCCAATTGCTTTTTTTATCCTTCTATTATAGACCAAGCTTATTCAGCTTGGAAGACTAAAGGATTATTACGTTTTTCCGATTTATTTCTAGATAATTGTTTTATGTCTTTTGAGCAATTATCTAATAAATATAATTTGCCTAGATTTCATTTTTGTTTAGATATTTACAGATTAGGAATTTCTTAAATACTGTACTTCCTACTTTTCCAAATTTTGTGTCTTCAGGTATTTTGGAAAATTTGTTTGAACTAAATCCTTTTCAGAAAGGGCTAATATCAAAACTTTACAATATAATTATGAAGATACGTTCAGTGCCCTTTTATAAGACTAAAAATGATTGGGAAAGAGAACTTAACCTTATTATCCCTATTGAGAATTGGTATAAAATTCTTCAATTAGTTAATACATCATCTATATGTGCTAAACATTCATTAATACAGTTTAAAGTTGTGCATAGGGCTCATATGTCCAAGGATAAATTGGCTCGCTTTTATTCCTATATAAATCCTATTTGTGACAGATGTCATTCTGAGATAGCGTCTTTAACTCATATGTTTTGGTCATGTCCGCTTTTGAAAAAATATTGGAAAGATATTTTTGATATTATTTCTGCGGTATTGAACATTGATTTACAACCTCATCTATTACTGCAATTTTTGGTTTACCAATGATGGACTCACTCCATTTATCCCCTTCCGCTTGTCGAATGATTGCATTTCTTACATTAATGGCTAGAAGATCTATTTTGTTGAATTGGAAAGAAATTAATCCTCCTACCGTATTTCATTGGCTTTCTCAAACTATGTTATGTTTAAATTTAGAAAAAATTAGAAGTGTGGTATTTGATACTTCTATTAAATTTGATAAGATATGGAGAACTTTTATTCAATATTTTCATATGATGTAAATGACCCTGTTCCAAGCCTATTTGTTTTTTCAGTTTCGATTGTATATATGTTGAGAGGATCGGAGTTGACGACATTGATGAATTTCTATTGTTGTGAGATATTATAAACAGCCCTTTTTTTTCTCTTTTCTTTTTTCTTTTTTTTCTCTATTAGCTATTAGATTATTAGATTAGTTTTTTTTGCATAATTTTTTTTCTTTTTTAAAAAAATATATGATATACCTTGGTTTGACTTGTTTATGTGTATATTGTATTGTTTATGATTTGGGAATACTCATTTATATTGTAATTATTGCTTATGTATTCTCTTATGTTTAGTTTGAAAGTATGTTTGTAATCCCATTATCTATGTATTATTTTATTTTGCTGATATTAATAACAATAATAAAAAGATTGAGAAAGAAAGAAGTGAGAGGCAGGCTATTGAGAGAGGCTGAGCTTACATTAGAAAAGGCAATTGATGTTTGCCGTGCCAGTGAGATCACGTCAAGCCAGGTTAAGGTGCTCAATGAAGAGAACGAAGTGCACAAAATAAAAACTGTGAAAACTGACAAGAGTAGGACAAAGCCAGCTCCACAGGATGATCAAAAGGAAGTTAACTGCAACAGATGTCGTTATAAACATGGATACAGAAAATGTCCAGCCTTTGGTCAGACATGCAAGTTATGCCAGAAAAGAAATTACTTTGCAAAGATGTGCAAATCGCAGGAGCAAGCAAGGAAAATGAATGCTGTGGAACAGGAGGTATGCATCAAGAATATTGACAATGCAGAGATGGAGGATGAAGATGATTGGACTCAAGATCTGATAATAAACAGGAGGAATGTGACATTTAAGCTTGACACTGGGGCAAAATGCAATGTAATGTCAGCAGAAACATTCAACTCACTGGACATCAGAGGAAGACTGAGAAAATCCACCTGCAAGCTTGTTGCATATTTCGGCCACAAGACGGCGCCATTGGGAAAGAAACCACTCACCTGTGTGTACAAAGAACAAAAACACAAGATAGAGTTTGAGATAGTACAGCAACATGTTCCAGCAATACTGGGCAAAGCAACATGCACAAAGCTAGGCCTGGTGAAGCGAATCTATGGTGTGGAAAAAGAAAATGACTTTCTCAAAGACTTTGCCGACTTGTTTTCTGGATTAGGATGTTTACCAGGGAAACACCATATCCAGATTGATCCAACTATTGAACCAGTCGTGCATGCCCCGAGAAAGATTCCAGTAGCTCTCAGGGATCAAGTAGTGGAGGAGCTACACACAATGGAACAGATGGGAGTCATAACGAGACAAATAGAACCGACTGACTGGGTGAATAGTATGGTGACAGTGGTCACAGAAAAAAAGATGAGGATTTGCATGGATCCACAAGATCTCAACCGAGCCATCAAAAGAGAGCACTATCCGCTGCTCATGGTTGAAGTGGTTGTCTCCCACATGCCTAATGCGAAACTCTTTTCAGTATTAGACGCAAATCAAGGTTTCTGGCAGATCAAGCTGGATGAGGAAAGTTCCAAATTATGCACTTTCAACACGCCAATAGGGAGATATCGTTTCCTCGCGTCTACCCTTTGGGATTTCTTCTGCGTCAGAGGTATTCCAGAGGTCCGTGGCACAAATGATTGAAGGCCTGGACGGTGTGGTCAGTATCATTGATGATTTGCTGGTATGAGGTGACACAATTGAGGAACATGATCAGAGACTGAGGAAGCTCCTGGAGAGAGCACGTGAATACAACCTAAAACTGAACAAAAGTAAATGTAGGATCAGAACTACAGAGATCAAATACATAGGTCACATACTCAGCGCTGATGGGCTAAAACCAGATAATGAAAAGGTCAGGGCTATGGTACAGCTACCACCACCCAAAGATAAGCAAGAACTATTGAGGTTCATGGGCATGATACAGTATCTTGCCAAATTCATTCCCAACTTATCAGAGGTCAGCGCTCCACTTCGAAAGCTACTAGAGAGCAACACTGAATGGCATTGGGAAGACGAACAAAAGAAAAGTTTTGACACATTGAAGCAGTTGGTTACCAATGCACCAGCACTCAAGTTCTATGATGTCAATAAACCGGTGACGATGTCTGTGGATGCCAGTTCGGAAGGAATAGGAGCTGTTATACTGCAGGATGGGAGGCCTGTGGCGTATGGATCATGAGCACTTACAGACTGTCAATAGACAATAGAATAGACAATAGACAGTAGGTGCAGGAGTAGGCCATTCGGCCCTTCTAGCCAGCACCGCCATTCACTGTGATCATGGCTGATCATACACAATCAGTACCCCGTTCCTGCCCTCTCCCCATATCCCTTGACCCCACTATCTATAAGAGCTCTATCTAACTCTCTCTTGAATGCATCCAGAGACTTGGCTTCCACTGCCTTCAGGGGCAGAGCATTCCACACATCCACCACTCTCTGGGTGAAAAAGTTTTTCCGCATCTCTGTTCTAAATGGCCTACCCCTTATTCTCAAACTGTGGCCTCTAGTTCTAGACTCACCCATCAGTGGGAACATGCTTCCTGCCTCCAGCGTGTCCAATCCCTTAATAATCTTATATGTCTCAATCAGATCTCCTCTCATCCTTCTAAATTCCAGTGTATACAAGCCGAGTCGCTCCAATCTTTCAACATATGACAGTCCCGCCATTCTGGGAATTAACCTTGTGAACCTACGCTGCACTCCCTCAATAGCAAGAATGTCCTTCCTCAAATTTGGAGACCAAAACTGCACACAATACTCCAGGTGGGGTCTCACCAGGGCCCTGTACAGTTGCAGAAGGACCTCTTTACTCCTATACTCAATTCCTCGTTATAAAAGCCAGCATGCCATTAGCTTTCTTCACTGCCTGCTGAACCTGCATGCTTGCTTTCATTGACTGATGTACAAGAACACCTAGATCTCGTTGTACTTCCCCTTTTCCTAACTTGACTCCATTTAGATAGTAATCTGCCTTCCTGTTCTTGCCACCAAAGTGGATAACCTCACATTTATCTACATTAAACTGCATCTGCCATACATTTGCCCACTCACCCAACCTGTCCAAGTCACTCTGCATTCTCATAACATCCTCCTGACATTTCACACTACCACCCAGCTTTGTGTCATCAGCAAATTTGCTAATGTTACTTTTAATCTCTTCATCTAAATCATTAATGTATATTGTAAACAGCTGCGGTCCCAGCACCGAACCTTGTGGTACCCCACTGGTCACAGCCTGTCATTCCGAAAGGGACCCGTTAATCACTACTCTTTGTTTCCTGTCAGCCAGCCAATTTTCAATCCATGTCAGTACTCTGCCCCCAATACCATGTGCCCTAATTTTGCCCACTAATCTCCTATGTGGGACTTTATCAAAAGCTTTCTGGAAGTCCAGGTACACTACATCCACTGGCTCCCCCTTGTCCATTTTCATAGTTACATCCTCAAAAAACTCCAGAAGATTAGTCAAGTATGACTTTCTCTTCATAAATCAATGCTGACTCGGACTGATCCCTCTACTGCTATCCAAATGTGTCGTAATTTCCTCTTTTATAATTGACTCCAGCATCTTTCCCACCACTGACGTCAGGCTAACCAGTCTATAATTCCCTGTTTTCTCTCTCCCTCCTTTCTTGAAAAGTGGGACAACATTAGCCACCCTCCAATCAGCAGGAACTGTTCCTGAATCTATAGAACATTGGAAAATGATTACCAATGCATCCACAATTTCTAGAGCCACCTCTTTAAGTACCCTGGGATGCAGACCATCAGGTCCCGGGGACTTATCAGCCTTCAGACTCAACAGTCTATCCAACACCGTTTCTTGCCTAATATAAATTTCCTTCAGTTCATCCTTTACCCTAGTTCCTTTGGCCACTATTACATCTGGGAGATTATTTGTGTCTTCCCTAGTGAAGACAGATCCAAAGTACCTGCTCAACTCATCTGCCATTTCCTTGTTCCCCATAATAAATTCACCCATTTCTGTCTTCAATGGCCCAGTTTTGGTCTTAACTATTATTTTGCTATTCACATACCTAAAGAAGCTTTTACTATCCTCCTTTATATTCTTGGCTAGTTTACCTTCGTACCTCATTTTTTCTTGACGTATTGCCTTTTTTGTTATCTTCTGTTGCTCTTTAAAAGCTTCCCAGTCCTCTGGTTTCCTGCTCATCTTTGCTATGTTATACTTCTTCTCTTTTATTTTTATACTGCCCTTTACTTCCCTCGTCAGCCACAGCCACCCCTTACTCCCCTTAGGATCTTTCTTCCTCTTTGGAATGAACCGATCCTGCACCTTCTGCATTATTCCCAGAAATACCTGCCATTTTTGTTCCACTGTCTTCCCTGCTAGGGTATTGTTCCATTGAACTTTGGCCAGCTCCTCCCTCATAGCTCCATTGTTCCCTTTGTTCAACTGTAATACTGACACATCCAATTTTCCCTTCTCCTTCTCAAATTGTAGGTTAAAACATATCCTATTATGGTCACTACCTCCTAAAGGTTCCTTTACCTTGAGGTCCCTGATCAAATCCAGTTCATTGCACAGCACTAAATCTAGAATTGCCTTCTCCCTGGTAGGCTCCAGTACAAGCTGTTCTAAGAATCCATCTCGGAGGCACTCCACAAACTCCCTTTCTTGGGGTCCAGTACCATTCTAATTCTCCCAGTCTACCTGCATGTTGAAATCCCCCGTGACAACTGTATCATTACCTTTGCGACATGCCAATTTTAACTCTTCATTCAACTTACACCCTACATCCAGACTGCTGTTTGGGGGCCTGTAGATAACTCCCATTAGGGTCTTTCTACCCTTAGAATTTCTCAGTTCTATCCATGGCCTCCTCTATTGTCAAAATGAATCCAAACTCAGGTCGGAGGAACAACACCTTATATACCAGCTGGGTAGCCTCCAACCTGATGGCATGAACATTGACTTCTCTAACTTCCGTTAATGCCCCTCCTCCCCCATCCCTGACATATTTAGTTGCAGACTGTCAACGCTGATATGCTCAAATCGAGGAGGAATTACTCGCCATAGTTTATGGGTGTGAGAAGTTCCACCAGTATGTATATGGCAAAG
The DNA here is from genome assembly GCF_048418815.1 of Hemitrygon akajei. Taxonomy (NCBI): domain Eukaryota; kingdom Metazoa; phylum Chordata; class Chondrichthyes; order Myliobatiformes; family Dasyatidae; genus Hemitrygon; species Hemitrygon akajei. Next base: position 24,052,766 of record NC_133145.1, on the reverse strand, counting down.
AAATCCAGGTTGAGAGTGATCACAAACCGCTTGAGAGCATCTTCAAAAAGCCATTCCACCAAGCTCCTATGAGGCTGCAAAGGATGCTTCTCAGGCTACAGAGGTACACTCTCACAGTCACCTATAAGCCAGGAAAAGAACTGCACATTGCTGATGCTTTGAGCCATGCTTACCTCAAAGAGTTGCTAGGAAGAGAGCTGGAGGTCAACTGGGTTACACCTCAGCTACCCATCTCTGAGGAGAAGTTGAACATGTTCAGGAAAGCGACTGCAGAAGATTCTGAAATGCAAATGCTAAGAGACATTACAATGAATGGATGGCCAACAGAAAGATGTTCCAAAAGAAATGCAGAAATACTGGACATTTAAAGAGGGAATCAGCTATGCATTAGGACTAATGTTCAAAGCAGCAAAACTCATCGTACCAAACCAAATGAGACAGGAAATGCTCAACAGAATTCATGAGTCACTCCTGGGGATAGTAAAATGTCAAGAAAGAGCAAGGGACATTCTCTATTAGCCAGGTATGTCAACTCAGACAGAGGACATTGTGTCTCAGTGTGCTGTCCGTAATGAAAACAAAAACAGCAATCCAAGAGAGCCTTTGCTTCCCCATCCACTACCAGGAAGACCATGGGAGAAGATTGGCACAGATCTCTTTCACTACAATGGTGCAGAATATCTGCTTTGTGTGGACTACTATTCAAAATATCCGGAGATCACCAAGTTAAGTGACATGTCCAGTCAAGGTGTCATTACCACAATGAAGTCGACATTCGCAAGACATGGTATTCCAGATATTGTCGTTAGTGACAATGGTCCACAATATGCCAGTGGTGAATTCAGAGGGTTCACAGAAAGCTGGGAATTTCAACATGTTACTTCCAGTCCTGGGCACGCTCAGTCTAATGGACAAGCAGAGAGAACTGTACAAACTGTGAAGAACATGCTCAAGAAGGCACAAAGCAGCAACGGTGACCCTTACATTGCTCTGCTTGAATACTGCAACACACCGATTGAGGGTGTGGGGTTCTCTCCTGCGCAGCTGTTGATGGGACATCGTCTGAAGTCCAAACTACCAACATCCACAACTCTACTGACTCCTGAAGGTAATGCTCAAGTACATGACAAGCAAATAAAGCAAAAGAGCTACTATGACAGACATACAAGGCAGTTGCCAGATCTGCATACAGGTGAATATGTCAGAATACAGAGAGGAGACACTTGGCAGCCAGCTGTGGTTGTGAACAGACATCAGCAACCAAGATCCTTCATAGTTCGCACGCCGGATGGAAGAGTCTACAGGAGGAACAGGAAGCATCTGCTGAAGACAGGCGAGAGGGCGTTTCCACGTACAGATGCACAGGACATTTCCACAGATACAGACATGGAAACAAACGACACCAAGAGTGAGGGACACGACGAAACCCCACGACGCAATGAAGGTGAAGGTTCTCACCAGGCCAACTGAGGTGAGAATGCAGACCGCAAAGACACAAGAGGTCACTCGAGAGACTGACTCTGATGAAGGACAAGCACAGTCACAGTTGTATCGCACAGTCTGGGAGACGTCCAACTTCCAGCTAGATACAGAGACTAGATCTACCTACAGTCTCACAGTTTGAGGCAAAGTCACACATGTTATAAGTTCCAAGGTGTGAAATAAAAGGTTTATTAGTCTATGTTAGTAAAAGAAAATATACTGCTGTTAGTATTGTAAGATACAATGTAGAATACAGTATAAGTTAAGATTTTTTTAGTTTATGTCATGGCTGTTGCAATGTAAGAAAGGCATTGTTTTGGTAATTCACAGTGTTGTAAAAAAAATCTTGAGAAGGGGGATGTAATGTATTGTGTGAGTATTCGTAGGTCAGAGTGCCTATGACGTCAGAACGGGGGGGGGTTTAAAGAAAATGGAAATCTGTTGAATAAACGTGGTTGTTCAATCTACAGCGGTGTCCGAGTCACATCAATACCACAGAGTGAGCCCTACTGAGTGGTCCGTTTCTGTGTCTTATTGATTTAACGTTAACCACTGTGTAACAATTTACTCATTAAATAGTATTTGAAGCCAGCAAGCAGTGCAGTCTTTGCAGATAGTTGCACCCATTCCACCCACTCTCAGCTGCGTGGTACCCGGGCTGGTTTACCCAGTCATCCCCACTCTGCCGCAGACAGCGTGTCCGAGGCCTAGCTCCGTGGTCGCCTGGACACAGCGGGATAAAGCCGTCCCGCTTCACTCACCTAGAGCCCGCTCGCAGCACCATCCGCCTCCCCGAGTCACTTCCGGCATCGGCCCACGTGACATGTGACGTCAGCGTCTGCGAGTTACTTCCGAGTTTAATTGTTTTTGGGAATAATGTTGTGTTTTCGTTCGCCTTTTTCTGCGTGCATTTCTCGTTGTAGATGATGTCAAGCATTTCTTTGAATTAAGATTCACATTTTTTGCTTATGGTAATTTTTGGGTTCAGTTATTGATTGAACGTCACTTCTGGGAATGCATGACTAATGAATATCTCATATGATAGATGGCAGCAAGTAATTGCTTCAGGTTATAAATACAAGGGAATCTGGAGATGCTGGAAATCTTAGGCAACTCACACAAGATGGTGATTCCAGGATCTCGGCCCAAAACATTGATTGTTTATTCCCCTCTATAGATGCTTCCTGACTTCCTGTATGAATTTTGTGTGAATTGTTTCTGGTTTGTGTTTTTTGTTTAACTGGGAATTGATAATACATGTGACTTCTTCTGGTTCCTGCAGTTATGTCTGGGAAGTTAACTGACTACACCCAGAAGAAAAATATTTTATGACTATTCGTGGTGAAAGGAGAAAGCTTGCAGTTATTTCTGAGAATAGTGAGTTAATATCAACATTTATGAATGGTAAAATAATGAATAATCTCATAATTGCTTGGTTAATAGGTGGATTAGGCAGAAGCTTTCTTTTGTATATTAGTTTGTTAATGCCATCCCATGAATTAATTGGTAGGTTATGGTAATTTCTGGACATTAGCCATTTTGGGATTAGTTAGCTCTTATTCCCAACCTGTTTGGGTAATAATGGAACTTTGATATGCATCACATTGAACAATTAAAGGTTTCTTAGGCATTTTGATTTCTGGTTATCTTTATTTCCAATGTTGAAATATATTTTACAAAACTAAACATTCCTGACTCAACTCAGTCATGTTGGTACAATTGGCTTCAACGCTGGCTGTCCAGAGAGAAGCAGTAAAAGGAGAATCTCAAATTCAAGATTCTATAAAGGGGATTATATTACGAGAAATAATTGAACTTTTGGAGAACATCTGTTTTACCTGTGACCTCTATGTCCCTAACCACAACCAATACAGTGTGGTTCTGGAATTGCCAGTTTAAAGAAAATAGAATGCATCAATAATTAAGTTCCTGTAGGAAATGATGAAAAGATACTGAGGGGAATGCAAGACCCTTGCTATATTTATTGAATAAATACGAATTTAATGCTTACTAATTTCTTCTCTTTTAAAAACAGATGTGTTTATCTCATTTCTTGTGGAACATGTTCCTCACCTTTTGATAAACATGATCGATCATTTCCCATAAAACCTCGTTTTCCCCATTTCCTTCAATTTGTAGTATGATCAAAAGAATGGGAATAAAGCAAATAAATTATATTTTTTGGGTCTTTGTCATAATTGCTAAGGTTACTGAAGGGAGACTTGTTGCCACAATACTTGTATCTAAGCCAGTAGGCTGAGAATTTTAGGCTGAGGTATAATTGGTGATTTCCCTAGCTTTGTGATCTCGATTGCTGTACTGTACGTTTAGAACTGGTATTCCCGCTGCTCGTATATCTAAATGCAGCTTGTGGTTAACCCAAAGCAGTAAAACAATTCGATTTAATTCAGTAGTTTTGAAGATGTGAGTGGTTCCCCACTGGACCCTATCCGGAGGAAAGGCGGCGTTAATCTTTTGTAGTAGGAGATCTACTTTCGCATTTCAGTCATGTTTCGCAGAATTCACATTAAGCGTTGCATTTACAGTCAAATACTGTGTGGAATATGAGCATAATGTTTAGCGGCCTGTAGTGATGTGTTTTATGGTCTGGGAATTTAATTTGCAGTAGCAGTATCCACAAATTTCACCCTTCTACGAGGAAACGTGTACTGCCGACAGGAGGGTAAAGTAACGTTGTTATCGGGAGCGCTCAGATCCGAGGATGTGAAGGCGGGGACTCGGCTTTCGTTCCGGATGTATTAAGGGAAGGTCAGATCTCGCTTTTGATGGCGCTGCTGGTGCGTCTGTGCAGCCGGACTGCTGCCCTTCCTCGGGGGCTCAGCCGGGAAGTTTGGTGCGAGGGGGCCGGGGCGATCTCGGTCCCCAGGCGTGTCACGGGCCGGCGTTGTAACTACCCGGCGGTGCGGCCAGCAGGGACGCGATGCGGGGCGCCGGTGAGTTGCGCGATGCCGGCTTCACTAAGACCGGACACGGCATCGTGAACGAGTTGTGAAGTGATTTGTTATCATTCAGCACTGGGTGTCGGGCTCAGGTGCCCCACTTGGGATGTGGAAAACACTTAACGCACACTTCACGTATTGTTGACAGTCTCCAGACAATTCCTGAATGGCGATCACAAGTTGCCCAGCAGCTTTCCTGCTGATTTGCGGTTCGCCAGTTATTTCCGGGGTAGAATGAAACAAAAAATGCTCCCGAACTTCGGTGTCGGAGTACACCAAGCCCAGCAGGGGAGGTGCTTGGCTGCAGGCCTTGAGCTTCAGTTTCCACAGACAGCCAAAGCCTGGCCGTCTTCACTCAGAGTTAGCACCCAAAAGATGGAAAATGGTGGCAGACAGGAGGAATTCTGCAGATGCTGGAAATCCAAAGCAACAGACACAAAATGCTGGAGGAACTCAGGCGGTCAGGCAGTATCGAGCACTCAGCCCGACTATTTCCTCCAACATTTTGTACGTGGAAAATAGTTCACCTTTTTCCAGTCAAATTGTGTTTCTTTTATTGTGTGTGTGATGTTGTACAGTAGGGATATGTTGCTGCAGAAATTTTTGTTATTGTTCCACATAGGCCTGTTGTTTTAGAAGAGTTGAAAACGTTTCAGAAGTGTTAATGTTTTCCTTACATTGCGGATCAATGGCCAGACTTGGAGTTTACAGGATTGAATTTGAGCTGTTTTCCATACCTCCGCTAAGTTTAGTTCCTACTTGTGAGAAGTTTACAACATACAAGGGACAATATTGCAGCCAGAGAGACTGAGAAAGGGGTTGGGACAACAATACAGCCCTGCGTGATCCCACACTGCCCTGGGGTGGGTTTATGCTGGACCCATTATCCAGAATCAAAGTTTGCTTGCTTTCATGTAGGTTTTGAATGGCATTGAGTTTTGGGGTGCAGCCAAATTTGAGAAAGATTTTGTTTGTAAGTAGCCCCTCCATGGTGACCAGAGTCAAAGGCTTTTGGAAGGTCACAAAAGGCAATGTATTGTTGACAATACATTTCTCTTGGAGTTGTCGGGCAGTGAAGATCGTGCTTTTCTTATGCCCCTTGAAGGCATCCGATGTGGGGAGCAGCTCTTCAGTATGGGAGGAAGTTATTGAAGAAGGCCTGGGTGGCGCAGTTATGTAGTGGTTAGCACAATGCTTTGCAGTACAGGCGATCCAGGTTCAATTCCCACCACTGCCTGTAAGGAGTTTGTACAGCTCCCCATGACCACGTGGGTTTCCTCCCACAGAACAAAGACCTACTGGCTGGTAGATTAATTGGTCATTGTAAGTTTTCCTGTGATTAGGCTAGGATCAAATTGGGGGCTTGCTGGGCAGCATAGATCAAAGGGCCAGAACAGCTTATTCCGTGCTGTATCTCAACAAAATAAAACAGAAGTAAAGACCCTGGCAATAAGTGGTCACAATTGTGGCATGTCTTCGTCGTCTTCCCAGATGAGGGAGGTGAGGTTGGATTTGTGACTTAAGTTCCAGTTGAACCTCAGTAGCAGTACTGTCTATACTAGAGGCCTTGTGGTTTTTTGATATGCAAGTTTCTTCAACATCTTGTTGACTAAGATGACAAAGTTATTCTGTGGAATGTGGTCAAGGACAGCTTCTCAGATAAGGAGTTCTTTGAAGTTTTCCTGCTTACCATCCTCTGCTTTTGGTGAACATTGGGAGGGGAATTGAAAGCTTGGGCCAGAGACATTGTAATTATCTGCTAGTTGCTGGATCCCCTGCACTCCTCCATTTGATCTTTAAAGTCACCGATTGTTTTTACCTTAAGATGTAAGAGCAGGCCAGTAAGCCCGCAGAACTTGTTCTGTCACTGAGCAAAATTGTAGCTCATTTTTGACTGTTATACAATTTTCCAGTGGTATTCCATATAGTAATGTATAGAAATGTATTGATCATTATGTTGAATGAACATTATGGAGCTTCCACAGCTGTCTAAGTTAGAGAATTCCAAATGGTTGCTTCTTTTAATGAAGAATATTTTTCCTTCCTCTCATTCCTAAACAGCCCACCTATTATTTTCACTTTGTTTTCTTGTCCGTGACTCTTCAGTCAGGAGTGGCACTTTCCCTGCACTTAGCTGTTAATCTCTTTTAAGAGTCTTGAAAAAGTTTCTGAACATCAAAGAATGTCATCTCTCCATGTATAGCAAATGCACAGTCTTTGGAACTGGTTTACACAATCATACTGCACTTTTCTATTGCAAGAACATCTATTCTTGTGTTAAAAGTGTAAAACTATACACAATGTCCATTTACAATGGCCATATGCAATTTAATGAGTAACTCCCAGGTTCTGTCGGCTGCGTAAGCCGAGGAAAGGCGATCTCTGGCCCCACCAAACATATGAGATTGAGTTGCACAACCTCCCGTTTGGGTGGAAGCTGCGTGATGTGTCACCTGTTACAGATCAGTACTATGCAATAGCAGACAGTACACCATATGCAATAAAACGATTTAGCTTTACAATTCTTCATTTGACTAAAGGGTTAGTGAAGTAAAACAAAAAGAAAAGGGCCATTTTAATGAAACTGTCTAATGTGCATGCTGGAGCTCACGGTTTCCCGTCCGTTAGTCCTCCGTTGATTTCCCCTGGGCATCGTTAACTGCCGGCCCCACTCCAAATCCACTCCTTTCTGGTGACTACGACCTCTCCGTTCTGGCATCTTCTCTCTTCATCTTCCGCCGAACAAAACAACTCGCTGTCAGGCACACAAGAAGAAAAAAACACTCCCTTCATTGGACAGCAAGCGTTCCAAAGCCCCCGTTATCTCTAGTCACTGCTGCTACAGAACAACCATCACAATAGCAGTGAAACCTTTCCCAGGGCGTTACGTATGACTTGTAATCGAACTCTATAAATAAGGCTTTGGATATTATTTATCCTCTTAATCACTTTTAGTTGCTGGTTGGCCTTCACTAGATCCTTTTGAAGATCAACACTTCCTAATCTCTGATGGCTGAACTGTGATTTTGTAATATTCATCAAAACATATTTACACAACTTATACCATAATTCCTCCTGACTCATTCAGCTTGTCCAGATCCCCTTGAAGTCTCTTCTGGTCTTCCTCTGTTCTCACAGTCAACCAGTTTAATATCGTCAGCAAATTTGGAAAAATGGTATTTCATCTTCTTAGCCAAGATGTATGAGTATCTGAGTCCCAAACTTTGATACCAAGATACTGTGTTAGATTGACAATCTGAGAAAGGCGCATTTATTCTCATTGTTTGCCTTCTGTTCAGTAACCAATTCTTTGTTTTTGATCAAACTGTCTCTTAAGATATCTTCAGAGCTTTATGCTCAGGCTAGTTGAATCCTGGCTCTCCTGATCATTCTTTTCAAATTGGTCCCATTGTTTTCTGTTTCATCTAAAATCCTGTTGCCTGAATTCCAACTTTTACCAAGATCTATTCATCTGTAACCCCTTTGCTGACCTACAAATTTCCAATGAGCAGCGTGTTGCTTTGTTTTCAGATCCTTGACATCTTCACTCTAATTAATATCTCCAGTTCAGTGATGCAACAGCCTTTTCTCCAATTCTGGCTTTGTTTAATCCTCCGCCATTGTTCCTGGAGAATTCCCTAATTATTCTTCCCTTTCTCCTTACTATGAGAGTCTACCTTGAAACTTGCTTCCAAACCTGCCTTCGATTCCCACTGCTGCCTGGAAGGAGTTTGTATGTTCTCCCTGTGAGTGCATGGGTTTCCTCCCAAAGATGTACTGGTTGGTAGGTTAATCGGTTGTTGTAAATTGTCCCATGATTAGGCTAGGGTTAAATCGGGGGTCACTGGGCTGTGCAGCTGGACGAGCTGGAAGTGCCATTTGCACACTCTATCCCAATAAATAACGAAATAAACTTTTAGGTTGCCTGCCCTACTGGCTTGGTGTCAAATTTTGTGAAGCATCTTTCAATGGCTTAGATAATGGCTTTAGGAGATCTAGGCCTCATATGGAGCCAGTGATCATTAATGGAGAATGTGTGGAGCAGGTTAAGACCTACAAGTATCTGGGAGTACAGTTAGACGAGAAGCTAGACTGGACTGCCAACACAGATGCCTTGTGCAGGAAGGCACAGAGTCGACTGTACTTCCTTAGAAGGTTGGCGTCATTCAATGTCTGTAGTGAGATGCTGAAGATGTTCTATAGGTCAGTTGTGGAGAGCGCCCTCTTCTTTGTGGTGGCGTGTTGGGGAGGAAGCATTAAGAAGAGGGATGCCTCACGTCTTAATAAGCTGGTAAGGAAGGCGGGCTCTGTCGTGGGCAAAGTACTGGAGAGTTTAACATCGGTAGCTGAGCGAAGGGCGCTGAGTAGGCTACGGTCAATTATGGAAAACTCTGAACATCCTCTACATAGCACCATCCAGAGACAGAGAAGCAGTTTCAGCGACAGGTTACTATCGATGCAATGCTCCTCAGACAGGATGAAGAGGTCAATACTCCCCAATGCCATTAGGCTTTACAATTCAACCGCCAGGACTTAAGAACTTTTTAAAAGCTATTATTAATGCTTTTTGAGATAGTGATTTAGATAGTGATTTAGATGCATATTTTTTACTGAGTTAAGTATTGTATGTAATTAGTTTTGCTACAACAAGTGTATGGGACATTGGAAAAAAAGTTGAATTTCCCCATGGGGATGAATAAAGTATCTATCTATCTATCTATCATAAACAAGAGATACAATATAAGTGGAATGTTGATTAATTTTCGAGAAATAGGCATTTTACCCATCAGTTTATACCAGTTTACTTTCAGAGAAGCAATTACGTTGTTAAAAAGTGACTTGGTTTAACTGAGAATTCAAATTCCGTCTCACTGGCTGGCATGTAGCGTTGTTTCCAATGGTCGTGACTTAGGAAGGAAATGTTTATCTGTCTGGTTAGCTAACAAAATTGCATTAATATATACTATGTGGTAGTTAGCATATATTGAAGGTGTGTATCTCTTTTTCCAAATAAGCCTGATGAGCCCATTATCGATTTGAGAAGGCAGAAGGGATTTACAAGGATTGTGTGGGGATTTGAGGGACTAAGAAAGGTTTGAGCAGGTTGGGACTATTTGAACTGGAGCACAGGAAAATGAGGGATGATCTTGTAGAGGGGTATCAAATCGTGAGGAAAATAGGTCAGTGCACACAGTTTTTAGCCCAGGGAATCAAAAACGAGAGGGCATAGGTTTACGGTGAGAGGGGAGAATTTTGATAGGATCTTAGGGGACATTGTAATTTGTACTCTACCACCTGACTACCGTAATTCCTATCAGGGTGTTTTTACCCTTGCAGTTTCTTAACTTTACACACAAGGATTCTACATCTTCTGATCCTATGTCACTTCTTTTGAAGGATATAGCTTTGCTCTACGCTCTTCTACCTCATTTCATATACTGCATGCATTCAAAAATAACTCCTTCAGTCCTGTATTTACTGCCCTTTTCAATTTAGTCTCCATGCCTCATGAAGATAAATTCTTATCCCTTTCTAAACTTTCTCTCTTCTACTTCATTCTCGAGACGTCCGTAACCTCTCCTGCATTCTCTTTTTTTATTTTATCCTTCATTTCCAAGTGGTTGAAAATTCTATCCACAGCCCAAGTTATGCAACTCGCCAGGACTTTGGCCCCAACATGGCTCAGGCGAAACTCACCCCATCACATTGCGCCACCTTTCTCAATACTACAGCCCATGTCCCGCAAATTCAAACCTACTTCTCCCACTTTAATCTTTGAGCCATGATTTACCTCTCTGAGCTTACTAACCCTGTGCCAATTCATAGTTGGCTCAGGTAATGATTCGGAGATTATTAACTTTTTTGGTTCTGCTTTTTAACATAGTCCCTAGCTGTTCAAATTCCTTCAGCAAAACCTGTAGTCCTTCCAAGACATGCGTACCTTCCATGGCAACTGAGTCTTCTCCCTCCCACTCCAAATTCCTCTGCAGGTCAGATGAGATGTCCCAAACCCGGGTACCTGGCAGGTAGTACAGCCTTGGAGACTCTCATTCTTTGCAACTGAAAATTGTATCTATTCCCCTGACTATACTGTTCCCAATTACAACTACGTTCATCTTCTCTCACCCCCCCCCCACCTTTGAATGGCTTCTTGAAATGGGGTACCATGGTTTGGTTGCTCATGCTCCCTGATGCCCCCACTCTCATCTGCACAGGGAGCAAAAATCTCAGATCTGTTGGACAAGGATATGTGCCAAAGGCTGGCAGGTGGGACTCGTATAGATCGGAATATTGGTCAGCAGCGACCAGTTGAGCCAAAGGTCCCATTTCTGTGTTAAATGACTCTTAACTGCTTCAAGGCTTGACCACAGAGGTAGTGACTCCAAAACCAAACACTGCATAATTAGACCATAATTCGTCCTGACGAAGGGTCCCGGCCCGAAACGTTGACAGTGCTTCTCCTTATAGATGCTGCCTGGCCTGCTGTGTTCCACCAGCATTTTGTGTGTATTGTTTGAATTTCCAGCATCTGCAGATTTCCTCCTGTTTACTGCATAATTAGAGGTGCCGTCTCTCTTGTAAGGTTTAAACTGAAGTCTTCCTGGTAAAATGAAAGGGAAAATTTTCAAAACACTCTTTAAAGAATTATTTACTGCGTCAAGTTTTTATCCTTTAAAATTATCAGTACTTTTTCATTCTCTCATCACATCTGGATTTGAATGTAGAACAGCAGGTACTTCACTTGCAGAGTAATTGTTTGACAATAATTTACTGTGCTTACTAATTCAAAGTTTATTCTTGTTGTATTGGAACAGTTAAGGGATGATCTTTGCCCAGCTTGGGCAATATCTTTGCCCAAATACACCAGTTTCCACTACTTCAGTACAATGCCTCCACCACCAACGGGATCGAAAACAAACCCTAGGACCAAGAAGGATGGGGTAAGTAATTCAGTGTTAATGAGTAAAGTAGGAATGTTTTAATAGTTGTAGCAACATAGGAGGAGGAGGAGGATGTGCCAAGTATTTGAAAGGAATGGTTTCACTCTATTTATATAGTATATTAAGACTGATTACCAAATATTATTGAGAAACAGATCAGTAACAGTTTACTACATTACTATTCAGTTACTGTGTGGTCACCTAATATTAAAACATAATGGTTCTAACTGAGCCCATGTTCCAATGTGTGGTATTGTATCACATTTATTTAGACCATAAGATAGGAACAGAATTAAGCCACTTGGCCCATCCACTCCACTTTATTTCATCAGGGCTAATCCAATTTTCCTCTCAGCTCCAATCTCCTGCCTTTTCCCTGTTTCTCTTCATGCCCTGACGAATCAAGAATCTATCAACGTCTGCCTTAAATATATTTATAAGACTTGGCCTCCACAGCTGCCTGTGGCAAAGAACTCACTGCTCACGAATTCACCACTCTCAGACTAAAGAAATTCCTCCTCATCTCTGTTTTAAAAGAATTGCCCCTCTATGCTGAGGCTGTGTCCTCTGGTCTTAGACGCTCCCACCAAATGTCAAACGTCCTCTCCACTTCTACTCTATCAAAGCCTTTCATTGATAGGTTTCAATGTGGTCACCCCTCATTCTTCTGAAGTCTAGTGAATGCAGGCCCAGAGCCATCAAATGCTCTCATTTTTTACAGGAACAATTTAAAACCTGTCTTGTTTATAATTTGTTCAATGTCTTTGTTTCTGAGACATTGTTTTTCCTTCTTAGTAGCCTGTCACATGGAAATCTTTAGCAGTCACTTTTGCTGTAGGAGGAGCACTGCTGGTCGTCATGAGATACATGAAGAAAGAAAAAGAAGAAAGTAAGCATTCCTATACCACATTGGAACTGGAAATGGTACATTAGAGTACTTCTAAACTGGTGAGAGAAATGAAACGGAGGATCTTGACAGAGACATGAGGTGTATTCACAAAAAAACATTAAATTATTAAACATGTGTAGCCTCCTGGTAAGCCTCAGGTTTGCTTTCATCTAATGGGAGCAGCCTTCGACCCCGCCAAACTCTGTAATCGAGTCTGTGTAGATGCTGTGTGATATACCCCACCACGCCAAATAACAGACATATGCGATTAAATGATTACGCTTTATAACTCTTTCTTTGACTAGATAGTAAAGGAACAAAATAAGAACTGTTTAACTGTTTAAAAGAAAAGAAAAAGGGCCATTATTATTAACCAGTTTGTGCACACATCGTTGGAGCTCTTACAGAACCAGGTCCCCCTTCCTCCAGTCGATGTCCTCCGAACTCCGCCGACCCTCGAATGGGACCACCTTCAGTGATCGACCAAATGCTGTACTCAAGTCCCGTGTCTCCTCTCCTCGCGGAAGACCCTGGGTCTCGGACTCCCGCTCAGGGTCCGTTCCGTCGCCCAGCTTACAGCATCTCTTGGGTCGCGTCTCCTCTCTCTGTCCCCATCGTGCCTTCTCCCCAAAGCCCGCGAGAAACAATAGCTTTCACGCGCAATAAAGAATAACATCTATCCCAATTGGTTAGCAAATGAATACAATTCCCGTTATCAGTAATTACAACCCAAACAAGCTGCTATAGAGAACCACTGTAACAGCAGTTAACAGTACAGAGAAGCCATTTTATTATAACATACCAAAGAAGCCATTTTATTAGCCTTAGCAGTGACATAAAAGAAGAAACTCCTTACACATGAATCATGAAAGTTCAAGGTAAATTGTGAACATGATTCATTTTCTTGCAGGCATTCACAGTAGAACAAATAAATTCAATAGAATTGATGAAAAGCTACACACAAAGGCTGACAAAAAGCCAATGTGCAAAAAGAAGACAAACTATGCAAATGTGACCCACCCCACAAATAATAATAAATAAATAATGAATAGTATTGAGAACCTGTTGTAGTGTCCTTGAAAGTGAGTCCATTGGTTGTGGAACTAATTCAGTGTTGAGGTGAGTGAAGTTATCCATGTTGGTTCAGGAGCCTGATGGTTGAAGGGTAATAACTGTTCCTAAACCTGACGGATGGGACCTAAGGCTCCTGCACCTCCTTATTAATGGCAGCAGTGAGAAGAGAGCACGATGGCCTGGATGGTGGGGGTCCTTGATGATGGATGCTGCTTTCTTGTGGCAGCGTTCCTTGTAGATGTGCTCAATGGTGGGATATGCTTTTTTTGTGTTGGAGTGGGCTGTATCTGTCACATTTTGTAGGTTTTCCATTCCTGGGCTTTGGTAGTTCCATACCAGGTCATGATACAACCAGTCAGGATATGCTCCACTGTGCATTTATTGAAGGTAGTCAAAGTTTTAGATGGCAGGCCAAAGTTGCACAACCTTCTAAGACAGTGGGGCTCTGATGTGCTTTCTTTTTAATGGCACTTACATGCTGTTCCCAAGATAGATCCTCTGAAATGATAACACCAAAGAATTTAAAATTACTGACTTTTCTGATCCCCTGATGAGGACTGGCTCATGGACCTTTGGCTTCTTCACCCTGTAGTCAATAATCAGCTCTTGTTCTGCTGATGTTAAGTGAGAGATTGTTGTTGTGGCATCATTGAACCAATTTTTCAATCTCCCTCCCAAACGCCAATTCATCACCACCCTTCATTTGGCCAACGGCAGACTTAAATGTGGATTGGAGCTGTGCATAGCCTCACAGTGATAAGTGTGAAGCTGGTAGAGCACAGGGGGCTGAGCACACAGCCGTGTGGTACACCTGTGCTGATGGTGATCGTGGAAGAGATGTTTTTGCCAATCCCAACAGAGTGGGGTCTGCAAGTGGGGAAATTGAGGATCCAGTCACAAATCAGAATCAGTCAGGAGAATGAGATACTAAGTTTGATAAGGGAATCAATTAGCCTAGGTTGTTTATTTCTGAGCACTATACCTGAAGCAGGGCTGTGGTGGTCTTAGAGGGAGCAGAGCAAAGGATTTAGCAGAATGACACTTGGATGCTAAAGGTTAAATCGTGTAGGGATTACATGTGTAGGACTCCATTCCTGAAAATTCAAGTTAAAGATAATTGTAGTTTCCAGCTGATAAAGAATGACTATATTTCTACTGGCTGCACCTCAGGAAACCCAAGATAGTAATTTCAACTCAAACTTTACACCCGCCTCTTTGTGAAAAATGTATGGACAAAGGGAACTCTATTACAAATGGGAATTGATGTAAGTCTGATATTAAACAAAGGGATTAAATTATTTGAAGCAACGGATGGACTTGGAGTTGAATGCCAAATCTGCCATGATCCTATCAGACATAAATAGTGTATACAGAGATGTACTCTTGAATTCAAAACAAAGAAATGAGATTCCTTTGACAATATGATCTTTATTGCCATGCTGCTATCTTGGTATGTACTGATGTTAAACATCTGGGCTTGACTCCTTTAAACAATCTGAGTTCCCTGCCTTGTACAAGTTGTGATAGTGAGATCCTGAGAATCTACCTGATATCACTGATAATATCTCATTTCTGATTAAGAGGAGAGCAGGAGTGATGTAAAGATGTGGATCCTGTCAGCAGGAATTCCCATCCTAACAACTTGGGGGATCTAAGTGCAATTTTTCTAAAGCTTGTGTATTTGCTCCTGAGGATGTAAATAAATAATGTTTAATAAATGGTGAGCAGAGTGGTTGCAATATGATACAGAATCACATTCAGTTAGAACACTGAAATAAGACGGGAGGAGTAGGCCAGTTGGTTCCCGTAACCATGCTCGTCCTCTAAAGCAATCACAGTCTCAATACTCCTTAATGTTAGTGTTGTTTCATTTGCTGTTACACGAATTGTTTAAAGTTATTTAAAATAATTGAGCTCTATAATGAAAGTATACAAATGTAGCTAATTGAGTCTGTGAGATGATGTAATAATGTGTTAATCTTTCTTTAATTGACTGTGAAGAGATTGAGAAGGAGCGGACTCGTAGCATTGGAAAGGCAGCACTTGGAGGACCCTTTTCACTGGTTGATCACAAAGGGCAACCCAAGACAGACAAAGACTACCTCGGGCAGTGGGTCTTGATATACTTTGGATTTACGCACTGTCCAGACATTTGTCCCGAAGAACTAGAGAAGATGATTGCTGTCGTGGATGAAATAGGTAAAAATTTCCGCCTATCAAAATGATTTGAAGTGTATATCGGGGGTCTAAAAAGGCACTACGGTTCCAAGTGATTTTATTTTATGAGCTGCAAATTAGAGATGATCATATTCCCAGATAAATGAATTTGTAATTCCATTGCCCGTGCTAGAGCACAGGGCATAGAGTATGGGAGTTGGAATGTTGCAGTTCTATAAGATGTTGGTGAGGCTGTACTTGGAGTATTGTGTATAGTTTTTGTTAAGTTTTTGGCACTGGGAAGCTGGGTGACCATGAGTAACACACACAAGAGATGGAGAGGTGAGGAACAAATGTGCTGTTATTTATTTTTGCTTGTAAGTCATCTACTCAGAGTGCCCTCTGACATTATGTTCAGTACACAACACAGGGAGGCTTGACGGCAAGCTGTAAAGGTCAAAATATACGTGAATGCATAACATGTCCCTCTTCTCCCCCTTATTTTAAAGATTTCTCCCCCTTCCCCTACACAGACCAGCTGCTGAACTATTAACATTCAAATTCAACCAGCAACAAAAAAACATTTTTTTTCCTAAACTACAGAAAGAGAGTCAACTGCTCCTATTCCCAGACATAACCCTGGGGATTATTCTGCCCATGTGCTGAGGGTTACTCACTCAACTAGAGATTCAGCCTGTCTGGAGGCTGCCTGTTCCTGTGAGGTTATTTTCTAGGTATGTATCGACCTTGGCTTGGTTACTGCATTGTCTATAGGGAGCACCTCAGAAAGCACAGGTATGGGGAAAGTACTGGCTCTGTCATTTGATCGTAACGGAGATTCTGCAGTCGTCGTCTCATTTCTACAACTGGATCTGAATTGGCCAGGTTGTGTTGGTTTTCATTAGCTTTCGAAGTGGGCAGCAGCTGATCGGCGTGCTTTCTCCAGATGTTGTGGTGACTAGTTTCCCCTGTGTATGTCACAGGACCAGTTTATGGCACCACCATCACAGGTATCCTCTTTACTTCAGAAATGTAGATCTGGGCAAGTACTCTCTCCTGCTGTGAAACCTCTGTACTGCAGTTTGGCACGTCTCCGTGCTTGGGTTTTTGTTCATTTCGCACAGGCTGTTTAATATTTGGGGGTCGAGGCAGGTCAAGCCTGATGCAAAGCTGTCACCTGCAAGGTGTTGAGGAAGCACAGAACAGCTAAAGGTGGAATGGACTGTAGCTCCACAAAGTATTTTTCAAAAGTGGTGTTCATGATGGCAACCGGAGCCATTTGTCGTGTGTGCCTGCTACAACCAGGAACGTGTGGCCTTCCACAAGTCCTGTAAAATCTATATGAATCCTCTGCCGTGGTTCTTCAGGCATTTCCCATGGATGCACAGGAACAAATTGAGGAACATTTCGCACTGGCTAAAAATGTGGGCGATCTTTGGCTTTCTCTTCAATGGTTACATCCAGTCCCAACCACCAGAAGTAGCTGCGTGCAATTTCTATCACGCGCACTATGCCACAGCGTCCTGCATATAGCTCATCAGGCACTTGCTTTCTTAATGGTGGAGGAATGACAACACGGTAGCGCTGTAGTTACTTCCTTGAAGTGAAAGATCTCTTTCAGCGATGGCTGTGGAGCTGAACAGCTAAGGGAGGTTTTGGCAGTCTGTCAGCATTCAGACAGTGCTCGGACCTCCTGTGCTTTACTATGCAGATCAGTACAATATCCTGAGCTCAATATTGTATACAACTAGCAGTCAGAAATTGACGTCAGTAGGCGATAATTTATCAGCAGTGTAAATCATCACCCAAAGGGTATTCGATGGAATTTCTTAACTCCAAAGACAATCGTGAGCGCTTCCCGCTCAGTCTAGGCATAGTGGCTTTCTGCCTCGCGTAATGTCTATGGTGCAAAAGCGACTGAACGCCCTTCATCCAATGGCATGATATGTAAGATTACTGCCCCCACACCATAGGGTGACGTGTCGCAGGGCAGCTGTATGGGCAATGACGGGTAAAAGTGTGTGAGTGCTTCAGAATGTGAGAAAGCTGTTTTGGCCTTTTACAGTGTCGGTGTATTGCTTAATTTAAAATCTCATGAAGTGGTAGATTAGAAATAAACTTTGCTTAGTATGTTAGTAAACCTAAGAATGATTGCAATTGACTTACATTCTTTGGTGATGGAGCCTTCCACAATTGTGTTCACCTTTGATGGTGCCTTGTGAAGCCCGAAGCTGTCGATCACGTAGACCAAGTATTCAGCCAAAGGTCAAAAGAACTCACACTTGTCTTTCTGTTCCCATTGCCCATACTCCTTGTGTCTTTGTCTTGTAGCATCCAAGTTTTGTAGGTGTTAATGCTCATTTTTCCCAGTGATGTATAAGTCACATCTGCAAGTACTGTATGCTTGACACGTCAACCTTGCTAAATGTCTGTCCTTCGACCAATCCTGCTAAAAAAAATTATCAGTGAGGATAAGAACCGAATTAATTGTTGCCTTGAACTCTCCACAATGCCTTGTTGACTCATCCCTGAAGTTGCCCATTTACTTCCTCACACCTTATTCTAGACCAATCTTTCCAATTCAGCCTCTCCCTGTGGTTTGAGGGCAGATGGAACAGGTCCTGCCTTCAGGCGTTTGGGTGTTGATGGTTTAACCACCACTTTAGCAGTGATTCTATTCCTACCACCCAGTTCTCTGTTCAATACTTCTGTGTGTTTCTTCAATACCTCTTGTAGACGAGTGCTCCCAACAATCAAGTGCATTTCATGCCAGTTGAGTTTGAGCTGTTCCAACCACGAGCAGCCCAGAGGCACTGGATAACTACCTGTAACAATGTAGAGTGGAAGTTTCTTTCTCTGTTCGTTGATCTCCACTGTAACATGTACTACTCCCCTCACTGGAACAACCTCACCAGAGAAAGTCTGTAAAACCAATCTTGCTCCTTCTGGGGTGAGATGCTGCAATTTCTCCCTGTAAACGGTCTCCAACCCCAGTGATTCTGCAGCACCTGTGTCCATCTGCATCCTCACTGCGACACCATCCAAACACGGGGTCACCCAATAGCCGCGGGGGCACATTAGCAATATTTAAAAGCCATTTAGATATGTATATGTATGGGAGGGGTTTAGAGGGCAATACGACTGGCTCGCTGGGCGACAAAGTAAGTGAGAAGGAGTTGGGCCGAAGGGTTGCTTCCATGCTGCCTGACAGTCGCACTTCCGTACTGTCTGGAAAGCCCTGAGTAGCTGAGATTGAACTAAAGCAGATCATTTGTAGTCAACTATTCTATAAACTCTGCACTTCATTGGTGAATTTGTCAGGAGCAGGTATCATCGTTTATTTTTGAGCTTGGTTTCCTCATTTTTAAAAAATAGACTTTTTTTACATTAATTAGTTTTGTTTGCTGTTGGTCTGGACATACAGTCACCACGTCTGACTCATTGACTGCCAGTGTGCAATTAAAAACTAGGATATGGTGAATAACCAACTTTAAAATGTTAGAGTTGAAGCACCAGATTAAATAAAACCTTTTGTTGTAGCAGAGATATAATAAGTGAATCAAGTATATTTAAAAAAAAGCTGGGAACACTCAGCAGGAAAACACTTAGCGTTTGTGGAAAGCAAAGTGTTAATGTTCCAGATCAAAGAACTGACTGAAGAGGCACTGATGAACTCTATTGGGGTTGAGAGAGGCCGTGTGTGTAGGTAAACATTCTAGGAGCCAATTTCCCAATTTAATTGGGTAGTGGAGTTAGAAGTGTCTGGTTAAACCACATTGCTGTTGCCCGGAGGAAAGTTGTGGGGGTGGGGAAGGGATGCTTTTCTTTGCCCAGCTACATAAAGAGTAAAAGAGAGGTAAGAGTGGCCTTTGACAAGGTGCTGCACACAGTTTTGCTAAATGAATGAGAGCCCATGGAATTTCAGGAAAGGTAATGGCATGGACAGAATATTGGCTGAATGGCAGAAGGCAAAGAGTGGGAACAAAGGAGGTCTTTTCTGGTTGGCTGCTGATCACCGTTCTGCAGGGGCTGGTGTCTTGTATAGGATCGGATGACTTTGGAGAATTGTCAGCAGTTTTAGAGCTCATACCTAAGAAAGGAATAGGTGGCACTTCAGAAGGTCTAGAAGAGGTTTACCAGAATGATAGAGGGAATGAATGATGGGTCTGGGCTTGTACTCATGGAGTTCCCAAAAATGGGGATGGGGGTATCTCATTGGAACTTACTGAATATTGAAAAGCCTGGATAAAGTGGGCATGGAGAGGCTAGGACCAGAAGGCACAGCATACAATACTTGAAATACATCTTATGGAAATGTTTGTTTGATGATGAACTTCAATAAAATTTAAATTACAAAAAAAAAAGAACAGACATGAGGAGAAATTGCTTTAGCCAAAGGCTAGTGTGGAATTATTGCCGCAAATGCCTATGGAGGACAAGTCATAGAGCATATTGAAAGCAGAGGTTGATGGGTTCTTGAGTAGTAAGGACTTCAAAGGTTATAGGGAGCAGGCAGGAGAATGAGGTTGAAAGGGGAAAATAAATCAGCCATGATTGAATGCTGGAACAAACTCGATGGACCAAATGGCTCAATTCTGCTTCTATATGTTAAGATCTTTTTGAGCAACTAATAGCACTCCTTTTAGACCATCACTCAAATTCCTGCTCTATCAGATCCCTCTCCCATCCACTGGTGGCAAGATGTTCTACAGTCCCCCTCCTCCCCACAAGCCTGATCTTGATACCTGATCCTGTTTACAGTTTTCAGGGCTAGAAGTTCATTAATAAATAAGTGATGGTCCTGTCAGGCCAAAGCTTCCAAAGCACAAGTTCTTCTCCCAACTTAGCTTCCCACTATTACCTCTCGTCCCTTTCTTAATCCAGTTATAGGCATGTCAGTTTGCAGCAAGTTTACCTCTTCTGTATTTTATTTTACAGACAGGATCCCATCTTTACCAAATCTCACTCCTCTTTTGATCACAATTGATCCAGACCGAGATAATGTCGAGGCCATGGCAAGATATGTCGAAGGTAAGTTGGTTAGATTTTTTTTGAAGAAATTAAAATCCTGGGATTAGATAACAGACAAGCCAGCCATTAATGTTTCTGATATCAGCTCTCTTTACAGCTGTTCCATTTTTTTTTTTGAAAATTGGCACTTGCTGGTTGAGGAGATCTGAAGAAATAAAACAGGCATGAAGTTAGGTGAAAAAAAAACTACAGTATCTCCTCAAAATGGTAGAAATACTCAACAGATCAGGCACTATCTGGCAAGACAACCAGTTAACTGTTTCAAGACCAAGACCCTTTGTCGGAACTAGAAGAGAGAAGAATCAAGTTAGTTTTCAGTAGTCGGGAAGGTTGTGGTTGAATTGGATGGAAGAATGGGAATACTCCTGATAGGGTGAGACCATATAAGTTAATAAAGAAGTTATGTTTCTTTGTTTGATTCTAACTTCCACATTAATTCGTTTGTTCTCACTCTATCAAACATATTCTGCTTGTTACACCCAAACTACCCTACCTTGTCTACTCCTAAAAAATAATTTGTTTTCTCTCTTTCCCAGTTATGCCAATGTCTTGGATCTAAAATTGTTTTTTCTTTTCACAGATACTCTTGACTTGCTGAGTATTTAGAGCATTTTCATTTTTATTTCCATGAGATAGAATACCTACTGTATGCCATCAAAATCTTCATTCCATGATCGATCCCCTGGTCTTCTGTGCTTTTGGAATGATTGAACTGTAAATAAGCAGGATCTGGAGAAATTTTAATATTAAAAATATTATGTGTTGCTTAAAGTTAATTGGCATTCTTAAAGAACTTCTAAGTGATAATCTTCGTCCAGTGTTTGGGAGAGAAGGCAAGAGGGATTGTTGCATTAGTGACCCATGTGATAGCTTTTCTCTTCTGTTGAGGTTTCATGGACATGTAGTGTTACTGTGCTGGAAGACGTAGTGTAAAGCTGTAAAAACTACTATGGTGTTCCAATAGTAACCATACTTTGAGTTTACTACTTTTAAAGTTTCTGTGTTTTCTTTCAACTGAATACTAAGGATGTGAAAAACAATCACATTTGCCTTTTAAATACAAATGCTGGTTTTCCAGTTTCACATTTCTAACATCTTCTGCTCAAAAATTGAGACGAGTACATTTTTCTCCATCCTTGCATGAGCAGATTTGTTTCTTAATGTGTGAATTTGTAAAACTAAAACACTTTAATCATCCTGTGGATATGAAAAGCGTCTGTGTGCAAGTTCTTTGTTTCAACATACTAGTTTTTGATTTTAAAAGGATGAATGCTGTAAGTGATTAAAATAAGTATTTAATTCTTCTGCAGAGTTTTCTCCAAAGTTAATTGGCCTGACAGGCTCCCAAGAGCAAATAAACCAGGTGTCGAAGGCCTACAGAGTCTACTATAGCCAAGGGCCCAAAGATGAAGACAACGATTACATTGTAAGTAAATTTTTTTGTATTGGCAGTTGGTTGTTTTATTGTTTTAAAAAAATGTAGGAAAATTATTAGCATGTAGAGTATATGCTCCAAGGGCCCAATTCCTGTCATGTGCTGGGAAATAAACACCAATGGCAACAGGACGTGAGTGCAGAAAGGTAAGTCTTGCCTCCAGTCGCTGGTCTCTACAGTGTTCTTCCTGATCCTTGTGTGTTTCTGCTGGATGTTATCACAAGACGCTCCTTTCAAGAAGTCGAGTCTGTTGTGATAATCCTCAAAGTGTCTACAGCTGGGGCAACAAAGGTGGTAAAGGGCCAGATGTGACAAGAGCTTGTCTCACAGAATGGCACGTGTTTCTGGTTTGCATGTACTCTCCCTGCTGGCTGGATCACTTCTGCACCACAACTTTTTAGGCCTGAAGCAAGGGGGCTTGTTTGCCTGCACTTTGAGCAACCTCTCACTGTTTCCTCCCCACTGCTTTTGCAACCTACTTGAAAAGCAAACTGCTTTTGATTACTTAATAGTAAAGTACTGGTTTTTTGTTGTTTGTCAGCTGGAGTCCATTTTTGTTAAAATTTTCCTGTGTCCCCAATGAATGGTTGTTAAAATAATAAATTAAAGGGTGGCAACAGGAAAGGGGGAGACCTATGGGTAATGGGTAAACCCTCCATCCTGGATACGGGTGAGGTTACAAGGCAATTTCCTTGCTCTGTTATTCTTGTGCGCCTACTTTCCCTCAGCGGATCCAATAAGAGCATTTACGGTAATTTTGAGATAACGTAATTCTTACTGCTGCCCAAATAATTTTAAGTTTATTATTTTCTTCATTGTGGTGATAATATACATTTATTTACTCAATATAGACTGTCCATTATTTTATTCAGTGGGATCTGGGCCTTGTTGGGAATACCTGCATTTATTTCCTATTTTTACTTGCCCTTAGGAGGGTGGTAAGCAACCTGCTTGAACTTCTGCAGTCCTATAGTAATGATTGACTAGCTTCAGGATTTTGACCCAGTCACGATGAAGGGGCAGTGATATATTTCCAAGTCAGGACAGCATGCGAGTTGGAGGGGAACATGCAGATGTTCTCTGCTGTCAGTGTCCTTGATGTTGAGGGTGTGGTACTGGAAGAAACTGGTTGGGTAACTGCAGTGCATATTGTGAATTTGCACGCTACGGAAAGTGGAGAAATGAATTGTTAAAGTAGTGAACGATCAAGCGATCCTGCTTTATCCGGGGTGGTGTCGAGCATCGTGGCAGCTGTTCTCGGCAGTGCTTATTCAGAGAGTATTCCAGGACAGCCTTTGTACACCACAGTTCCTGTCCCCTACATTCCTTTCCCTGTCTCACTGGAACATACCGATGCAGAACTCCACACAAATAGCCCCTGAACATTTCCCATATTTCTTCCATATGTTTCCCTGAGAACATCTGTTTCCAATTTATGCTTCTAAGTTCCTGCCTGATAGCCTCATATTTCCCCTTACTCCAATTAAACGCTTTGCTAACTTGTCCGTTCCTATCTCTCTCCAATGCTATTGTAAAGGAGATAAAATTGTGATCACTATCTCCAAAATGCTCTCCCACTGAGAGATCTGACACCTGACCAGGTTCATTTCCCAATACCAAATCAAGTACAGTCTCTCCTCTTGTAGGCTTATCTACATATTGTGTCAGGAAACTTTTGATAACGCCTCTTGCCCACCTCACCCCTTCACATACAGTACTCAGTTAGTTTGTACTGAGAACTGCATGCAATAGGCAGAGATTTGTTTTGTATTCTTCAACTGGAGCCAAGTACTTTTCCCTTCGATCCCAGATGGTTAGGGTTTTGTAACTACAACAGATCAATTTAAAATTAAATTATATGCAGGATGTGGAAGCTTTAGAGAGGGTGCAGAGGATTTACCGGGATGTTGCTTGGATTAGAGAGCATGTCCTATGATGTTAGGTTGGGTGAGCTAGGGCTTTTTTCTTTGGATGGGAGGTGCAGATACATTAGATAGATAGATAGATAGATACTTTATTCATCCCCATGGGGAAATTCAACTTTTTTCCAATGTCCCATACACTTGTTGTAGCAAAACTAATTACATACAATACTTAACTCAGTAAAAAATAAGATATGCATCTAAATCACTATCTCAAAAAGCATTAATAATAGCTTTTAAAAAGTTCTTAAGTCCTGGCGGTAGAATTGTAAAGCCTAATGGCATTGGGGAGTATTGACCTCTTCATCCTGTCTGAGGAGCATTGCATCGATAGTAACCTGTCGCTGAAACTGCTTCTCTGTCTCTGGATGGTGCTATGTAGAGGATGTTCAGAGTTATCCATAATTGACCGTAGCCTACTCAGCGCCCTTCGCTCAGCTACCGATGTTAAACTCTCCAGTACTTTGCCCACGACAGAGCCCGCCTTCCTTACCAGCTTATTAAGACGTGAGGCGTCCCTCTTCTTAATGCTTCCTCCCCAACATGCCACCACAAAGAAGAGGGCGCTCTCCACAACTGACCTATAGAACATCTTCAGCATCTCACTACAGACATTGAATGACGTCAACCTTCTAAGGAAGTACAGTCGACTCTGTGCCTTCCTGCACAAGGCATCTGTGTTGGCAGTCCAGTCTAGCTTCTCGTCTAACTGTACTCCCAGATACTTGTAGGTCTTAACCTGCTCCACACATTCTCCATTAATGATCACTGGCTCCATATGAGGCCTAGATCTCCTAAAGTCCACCACCATCTCCTTGGTCTTGGTGATATTGAGACGCAGGTAGTTTGAGTTGCACCATATCACAAAGTCCTGTATCAGTTTCCTATACTCCTCCTCCTGTCCATTCCTGACACACCCCACTATGGCCGTGTCATCAGCGAACTTCTGCACATGGCAGGACTCCGAGTTATATTGGAAGTCTGATGTGTACAGGGTGAACAGGACCGAAGAGAGTACGGTTCCCTGCGGTGCTCCTGTGCTGCTGACCACCATGTCAGACCTACAGTCTCCCAACCGCACATACTGAGGTCTATCTGTCAAGTAGTCCACTATCCAATCCACCATTAGGGACAGTTAAGAAGCTCCTGGGCACATAGATGAAAGGGAAATGGAAAGCTATATGGGAGGGAAGGGTTAGATTGATCTTGGGAGTAGGTTAAAGGGTTGGCACAACATAGTGGGCTGAAGGGTCTTTACTGTTCTAATCTATAGCATTAAGTGTTTTTAGGAGGCTGGGATCACTTTGGAATATGATTCATCAGGCAGTGCTTGTTTTATAATGTGTTTGAATTCCCTGTAGAATATGTTTGAAGACCTCTACCTTATATGTGACACATAGTATGGGAAGGCACAGGCCAATGAGGGAGCAATATGCATGTTTTTAAAACACAGTTACGCGTGATAGAGATCAATTCATGCTACAGGATTCACCTTAGATCTCCATGGTTTACAGTTCCACAATTAATAGTGCATTTAACCACCAGGGGAATGGGTGATAAGTTTTGCCCTTGTAGATTGCTTTAACAGTGCACCCTATTCCTACCTCCAAATGATGATTCTTCAGACATTTTTGAAATGAGATTTTATGCAAGTTAGCAAGATCATCATGTCTCTGTTTATTAGATTTTATTTAAGAAATAAGCTTAAGTCTGCTTAAATCACTTTAACCTGTCATTCTATTGTCTGTTTCAGGTTGACCATACAATAATTATGTATCTTATCAGCCCCAGTGGAGAATTTGTGGACTACTATGGTCAGAACAAGAAGAGTACTGAGATTTCTGCCTCTATAGCTTCATATATGAGAAAACTTAAAGTTCAGTAGTGCAAATATTTAGCTGCATTAATAACTGCTGAAACCAGACTCTGCATTTTCTGTAAATGTGTGCAGTATTTCTATTAAAAATAAATGATGCAAAGTTCTTTAGGCTGGAATGTAAGTTCATACATGTGCCTCCTGTTTATGGCAATTTAAATGTGGATCAAAGATAAAATTTGGATAATGATATAAGAATTATAAAAAGTCAATATCAGCAAAGAGAAAATATGATGCTTCAAGTATGTTTCCTTTATCAGGGCTCAAAGGTTACGGTTCAGATGTCCCAATGAATGTTTCACCAGTGTTACCACCACATGAATATTTATTTATTGCAATACTGCGCAGAATAGGCCCTTCGAGCCAAACCATTCAGAAATCCCCCAATTTAGCCCCAGCCTAATAACAGGACAATTTACAATGACCAACTAACCTACCAATGGACTGTGGGAGGAAACCAGAGCACCCTGAGGTCACAGGGAAAACTGTCAAACTCCTTATAGGCAGGCGGGAATTGAACCCGGATCGCTGGTACTGTAGAGCATTGTGCTACTCTGCTGCCCCATATATCTCATCGAATTCTTCTCTTTGCCCTCATTTGAAATTAATTTTTCAAATGAACACTTAATTTGCTTTTAAATGAAAGGATGGCTCTGTTGTGATTATCGGTTCTGGCAGAGAATTCCCATATCTCCCATTACCTGGATGAACTTGTGACCTCTTATTGTCTCTTCAACTAGCAGAATGAAGCTGCTTCTCTCTTTGTTTCCTGAACCTATTATAAACATAAAAATGTCGCGGTGTCAGATTACTTCTTGTCTAGTCAAATGGTTTCAGTCTAAGTACAAATCCTTACTTGATACCTGTTCTTGCATCCAGATGATTTGAATGCCTGCCACCATAGCTACTCTTTCCTGCCAATCAGCCATTTTTCTAAACGGGTAAGTTTAAAAACAGGGCTTCGATTATAACTCGCTGTGTGCTTGAACCTACTTTGGAGTTTGAACCTGTAGCCCTCTGATTCAGCAGCACAGAAGAGACTGAGTGAAAGTGATGCATGATAACATAGAAAACATTCAGTACAATACAGGCCTTTCGGCCCACAAAGCTGTGCCCAACATGTTCCTAACGTAGAACTACCTAGGCCTACCCATAGCCCTCCATTTTTCTGAGCTCCATGTACCTGTCCAGGAGTCTCTTAAAAGCCCCTATCATATCCACCTCCACCGCTGCCGACAGCCCATTCCACGCACTCACCACTTTCTGTGTTTTTAAAAAAACCTTGCCCCTGACATCTCCTCTGGACCTACTTCCAAGCACCTTAAAACTGTGCCCTCTCATGCTAACTATTACAGCCCTGGGAAAAAGCGTCTTGATTATCCACATGATCAATCCTCTCATCATCTTATACAGCTCTACCAGGTCACCTCTCATCCTCTGTCGCTCCAAGGAGAAAAGGCCGAGTTCATTCAACCTATAAGACATGCTTCCCGATCCAAGCAACATCCTTGTAAATCTCTGCACCCTTTCTATGGTTTCCACATCCTTCCTGTAGTGAGGCGACCAGAACTGAGCACAGTACTCCAAGTGGGGTCTGACCAGGGTCCTATATAGCAGTAACATTACCTCACTGCTTTTAAGCTCAATCCCACGATTGATGAAGGCCAATTCACCTTATGCTTTCTTAACCACAGAGACAACCTGCGCAGCAGCTTTAATTGTCCTATGAACTCGGACCCCAAGATCCCTCTGAACCTCCACACTGCCAAGAGTCTTACCATTAATGCTATATTCTGCCATCATATTTGACCTACCAAAATGGACCACCTCACACTTATGGAGTTCATCTGCCACTTTTCAGCCCAGTTTTGCATCCTATCAATGTCCTGCTGTAACCTCTGACAGACCTCCACACTATCCACAATACCCCCAACCTTTGTGTCGTCAGCAAATTTGTTAACCCATCCCTCCACTTCCTCATCCAGGTCACTTGTAAAAATCATGAAGAGTAGTGGTCCCAGAACAGATCCCTGAGGCACCCCACTGGTGACCGACCTCCATGCAGAATATGACCCGTCTACAACCACTCTTTGCCTTCTGTGGGCAAGTCAGGTCTGGATCCACAAAGTAATGTCCCCTTGGATCCCATGCCTCCTTACTTTCTCAATGAGCCTTGCATGGGGTACTTTGTCAAATGCCTTGCTCAAATCCATATACACTACATCTACTGCTCTTCCTTCATCAATGTGTTTTAGTCACATCCTCAAAAAATTCAATCAGGTTTATAAGTCATGACCTGCCTTTCACAAAGCCATGCTGACTATTCCTAATCATATTATGCCTCTCCAAATGTTCATAAATCCTGCCTCTCAGGATCTTCTCCATCAACTTACCAACCACTGAGGTAAGACTCACTGGTCTATAATTTCCTGGGCTATCTCTACTCCCTTTCTTGAATAATGGAACAACATCCACCACCTCCAATCCTCCGGAACCTCACCTGTCCCCATTGATGATGCAAAGATCAGTGCCAGAGGCTCAGCAAACTCCTCCCTCACCTTGCACAGTATGCTAGGGTACATCTTGTCTGGTCCCGGTGACTTATCCAATTTGATGCTCTCCAAAAGCTCCAGCACATCCTCTTTCTTAATATCTACATGCTCAAGCTTTTCAGTCTGCTGTAACTCATCCCTACAATTGCCAAGATCTTTTTCTGTAGTGAATACTGAAGAAAAGTACTCATTAGGTACATCTGTTGTCTCCTCCGGTTCCATAAACACTTCCACTGTCACACTTGATTGGCCCTATTCTCTCAGGTCTATTCTTATCCTGTTGCTCTTCACATACTTGTAGAATGCCTTGGGGTTTTCCTTAATCCTGCCCACCAAGACCATCTCATGCCTCCTTCTGGCTCTCCTAATTTCTTTCTTAAGCTCCTTGCTGCTAGCCTTCCAATCATCTAGATCTCTATCTTTACCTAGTTTTTTGAACTGTTTGTAAGCTCTTCTTCTTGACTAGATTTATGACAGTTCCACGGTTCATGTATCCTGCCATCCTTTCCCTGTCTCATTAGAATGTACCTATGCAGAGAAGAAGAAGAAAGTCCTTAACGCTGCTCTCATGACAGCGTTTTTTTTTTAGCAGGCTTTCTTATTTTACGAAGCCGAGCTTGACGCTCAACCCTGCACGGATGGAAAGCGTGCAAGGAAGCCTTTGCTCTGAGGTCTGGCGCTGATGCCACTATGCCACCAGCCGCCAACCTATGCAGAACTCCAGGCAAATGTCCCCTGAACATTTGCCACATTTCTTCCGTACTTTTTCCTGAGAACATCTGTCTTCAATCTGACCAGGTTCATTTCCCAATACCAGATCAAGTACAGCCTCTCCTCTTGTAGGCTCATCCACAAATTGTGTCAAGAAACCTTCCTGAACACACCTAACAAACTCTACCCTATCTAAACCCCTCACTCTAATGAGATGCCAATAAATATTTGGGAAATTAAAATCTCCTACTACGACAACTCTTATTATTACTCCTTTCCAGAATCTGTCTCCCTATCTGCTCCTCGATGTCCCTGTTACTATTGGGTGCTCTATAAAAAACACCCAGTAGAGTTATTGACTCCTTCCTGTTCCTAATTTCCACCCACAGAGATCCGTAGACAATCTCTCCATGTCTTCCTCCTTTTCTGCGTTCATGACACTATCTCTGATCAACAGTGCCATGCCCCCACCTATTTTGCCTCCCTCCCTGTCCTTTCTGAAACATCTAAAACCCAGCATTTGAAGTAACCATTCCTGTCCCTGAGCCATTCAAGTCTCTGTAATAGCCACAACATGATAGCTCCAAGTACTGATCCACGCTCTAAGCTCATCTACTTTCTTCATAATACTCCTTGCATTAAAATAGACACATTTGAAACCATCGGTTTGAGCGCGTCCCTTCTCTATCACCTGCCTCTCCCTCTCGCACTGCCTCCAAGCTTTCTCTATTTGTCAGCCAACCGCTTCTTCCTCGTCTCTTCAGTTTGGTTCCCACCCCCCAACAATTCTAGTTTAAACTCTCCCCAATAGCTTGAGCAAAATTCCCCACCGGCATATTGGTCCCCCCGGGATTCAAGTGCAACCCATCTTTTTTGTACAGGTCACTCCTGCCCAATGATCCAGAAATCTGAACCACTGCCCCCTGCTCCAATCCCTCAGCCACGCATTTATCCTCCACCTCATTCTATTCCGATACTCACTGTCACATCCTGAGATTACTACCTTTGTGGTCCTGCTTCTCAACTTTCTTCCTAACTCCCTGTAGTCTGCTTTCAGGATCTCTTCCCTTTTCCTGCCTATGCCGTTGGAACGAATATGTACCACGACCTCTGGCTGTTCCTCTCCCCACTTCAGGATTTCATGGACACGATCCAAAACATCCCAGACCCTGGCACCTGGGAGGCAAACTACCATCCGTGCTTCTTTCCTGCATCCACAGAATCGCCTGTCTGACCCCCTAACCATAGAGTCCCCTATCACTGCTGCCATCCTCTTCCTTTCCCTACCCGTCTGAGCCACAGGGCCAGACTCAGTGCCAGAGGCACGGCCACTGTTGCTTCCCCCAGGTAGGCCGCCCAAGAAGGAGTATTTATTGTTAAGGGGTACAGCCACAGGGGTACTCTCTAGCCTCTGACTCCTGCCCTTCCCTCTCCTGACTGTTACCCACTTACCTGTCTCCCCAGGCCCCAGTGTGACTACCTGCCTGTAACTTCTATCTATCACCTCCTCACTCTCCCTGATGAGACTCAGGTCATTGAGCTGCATCTCCAGTTCCCTAACCCAGTTCCTAAGGAGCTGCAGCTCGATGCACCTGGCACAAATGTGGCTGTCCGGGAGGCTGAGCGTCTCCCGGACTTCCCACATCTGACACCGAGCACAGAACACCGGCCTCACACTCATACTTCCTGTCTGTATTCTACACAGATCACCTACCTCACCTCAACCCATTATCACCGAAGCCCTATTGAGCCAAAGCCTTCCTACTCTGTCTCTCTCTACTCTGACGCCTGCTCTATAAAGATGTCTGCTTTTAAACTCTTCTCGCTGTTCTCACTGGCTGACATCCACGCGCTTACGCAGTCATGCCCCGATAACGTTTTTAGTGTTTGCTTCTCTTTAGTTTTTCTCTCTTGTGAAGACGTGGCATCAAATTGGATTGCAGCCCAGAATGATGAGGCACTCCAAGGCTACCTGTTGTCTCACATTAGCAGCTTTAAGCAATGTTACATGAGTTGCTACATTTCAGCTCTTGGACATCAGGTGCAAATTTACTGCTCCTCTACTCCCATGTTGTAGCATTGAGTGTATAAGTACTTGGAGAGTCCCTGGTCTTTGGGTATGCTTGAATCAATGAAGTCTTAAGACCTAAATTCAGATGCTGATGTGCAAGCACACATTGCGGGGAATGAGGAGTCTGTGGCAATGGCTCCATCACGATGAACTGCATCTTTGGAAAACAGAATCCACTTTCATTTTGGAAAATGATAGAACTCCAAAGGTGCAGAACGTACCAGGTAGTCATTGATATTGCACAGTCAACGCAAGCTCTTCTGGTCATTCTTGGCAAAGGGGACTATGATAACTCTACCACTAAACATATATTTACCCCGCCCCCCACACCCTGCTCTGTTTTCCGCAGGGATTGCCCCCTCCATGACTCCCATGTCCGTTTGTCCCTCTCTCGGCATTTACCCCTGCAAGTGACCCAAGTACCACACCTGCCCAGCAGCTCCTCCCTCACCCCCAGTCAGAGCCCCAAACGGTCCTTCCAGGTGAGGCAACTCTTCACCTGCCGATCTGCTGGGGTCGTCTAACGCGTTTGGTGCTCCCGATGTGGCATCCTCCACTTTGGTGGGACCCGTCGTGAGCTGGGGAACTGCTGCGTCGGCCACCTCCACTCCATCTGCCTAAAGTGGAGCTTCCTGGTGGCCAAACGTTGTAATTCTCATTTCCATTCCGACAGGCCAGTCCATGGCCTTCTCTTGTGCCAAGGTGAAGATGAAGCCACCCTCAGGGTGGAGGAGTAACACCTTGTCTTCCAACCTGATGGCATGAATATTGATTTCTCCTTCTGGAAATTTTTTAACAAACCCCCTCCCCTCTTCTTCTATTCCCCACTTGGGCCTTTTACCTCTTTTCTCCTGCCTGTCACTTCCCCCGGGTCCCCTCCTCCTTCCCTTTCTCCTATGGTCCACTCTTCTCTCCTATCAGCTTCCCTCTCCAGTCTTTTACCTTTTCCACCCACTTGGTTCCACCTTTCATCTTCCAGCTAGCCTCCTTCCCCTTCCCCTACCTTTTTATTCTGGCTTCTTCCCCGTTCCATTTCAGTCTCTGCTCGAAATGTCAACTGTTTATTCATTTCTATAGACGCTGCCTGACTTGCTGAGTTCCTCCATCATTTTGAGGGTGTGGCATATAATACCCTGTCTCAGTTTAGTGCAAGCTTAAGTTATGCATTGGTAGACTGAGATGTTACTGCCAGTCTTTAGGCACTTTAGGATACTTTAGCCTAAATGTCTGAAAACACTTGCTCTGGTGAAGATACCCACAGACACTGCATTCTACCTGATGCTTAGTTTGTCCTCGTTCTTTAAACTTTGTGGGTACCTGTTAGCACTGTGAAATGTGAACATTGTTCTTTTCTTGGTGGCTAGAAAATATGGGCCACTTTCACTGCTTTTGATTACAATTGCAAACTGTCAGCACTGTTTTGCAATTAAATGCATTATATTCCAACAAATTAAAATCAGATTTCTCCAAATTCCTACATGATACAAATAGTCTGAAATAATATTTGTGTTCAGCATACAATAAACACAAAAAATTCACACTTTTGAAAAATTTGCTAATTTCAGATTTATTTAATGATTATTTAAATTCCACTACTGGCATGGCGGGTTTTGCACATGTAGGCTTTGAAATGAGTATTACTTTGTCGGAATTTTTTTGAGCTGAAATGTGGCTTTTAATCATTTACTTGTCTGTATCCCAAGAGCCATTTACTCCTATATTTTATTCAGACTTTCATTCTCTGTAGCATAGGAGGTAATTCTGTTTCAAACACACAACTTTGCATTCATCTGTTAATTGGCATTTCACAGTAAACCATGCAGTCTGCAAGTGGTCTACTGTCTTCCAATGTATTTTCTTTAGTTAGGCTACCAGTCTGGAATTGCCTGCAGATTTTGAAATTGAAACATCCTTAATGGTAATTTAAAATATTTGACCTGTGTGTGATACCTCCTTCATTTTAAATATTGCAGGAATGATCAAGTCAGAAGTCGAAGTTGAGTTCATTGTCAAGTACACAAATACATGTATGCCCAGGTGTAATGAAAAACTTGCCAACAACATCATAGGCACATAACATTATATAAGCAGATTCACAAGACTAACTTTTTTTTTACAATAAAGAACATAATTTGAACAAAAAAGTCCATTTTAGCACAAGTAATTAAAGTGGTCATACTGTTGCTAAACTGTAATAATTAAGATTGCTGGTTGGCTCAAGATTTGAAGGGAAGTAGCTGTTCTTAAACCTGGTAGTGTGGGACTTCAGGCTTCTGTACTTCCTGCTAAATGATAACTGTGAAAAGATGGTATAACCCAGACAGTGGGTATCTGATGATGGATGTTGGTGCAGATACCACGAAAGAAAGCCAAGATTATGTTGGTGACAAGGAAAGATTGGCTATGCTAGTGTTGCCTTTAGATCAAAGGCTAAGGAGTGATTTAATGGAGGAGCCAAGAGTGGATTAAGAAGAACCAAGTTTCCTTAATAACAGAGACAAATTCCAGAGCAGGGGAGTGTCTGTATGTTAATCTGAAGTTAAATCTCACCAATGCTGTTTGCCCATACAGCAATGATCTCAATTTCCCTGTATAGTGACAATGTTGAAGGAGGTCTCTACTTACCCAGGGCATTTGCTGTGCATTAGCCCACAAAATAGTTTGTGGAGATCCTTGAACCAAACATAGATTCAATTTGCTGTCGACTGTAAAATACGTGACACGGAAACTGAAAAGCGCGAGAACGTAAGCAATAGGAGTGCACATAGGCAACCCAGCACTTCCAACCTGTTCCACCACTTAATAACACTGGTGCTGGAGCCATTGCATCCGTTCTCTATTTGCTCTGCATTCTGTGTTGCATGTTTATTGGTAACCAGTCACATGAGTAGGAATGTGGTAAAAGCAAAGAGAATATGTTGCTTATTCTTGTTTATTTCATGGCAGTTTGTGGCTTGGGACTGGCAGAGGTCATACCTTTGCTAACTATGTAATATCACTTCAGATTGTATGCCTGCCAATTGCTAATGAAGAATCAAAGTAAGGAATTTGACTCTTTGGGACAATCACTGCATTGGAGCTGAGGGTGCATCATGCAAGCATAACAACCCCGTGGCAGTCGCAGGGCACCACGTTTGATTTGGATTAGTCATTGCCGCTATAATTAGGCTTAATCTTTCAGCGTAGTACCATTTACAGCACTATTCCAACAACATCAGATTCCCTTAATAATCAGAAATCTATCAATCTGTACACTGAATACACACACAGATTCATTATCACACAAAATGTGTTGTTTAGCAGCAGCTGCACAGTGCAAAGGCAAATCTATAAATTAGAAGCATTCAACTTCTGTCAGTTAAAAATGACATATTGTTCATGGGTTTATGAACCATTTAGAAAGTTATGGTGTTGGTCTTCAGACTCTTGTGCCTTCTTCTTGATGGTAGTAACAAGAAGAGGGCATGTCTGAGATGGTAAGGGTCCTTAATGCTGGATGGCATTTTCTGGAGGCACTGTCCTCTGGCAAATGTGCTGAATGCTGGGATATGTTGAGCCCATGTTGCAATTGGCTCTGTCTATAACAATCTGCAGTCTCTTGTGATAGACAATAGACAATAGGTGCAGAAATAGACCATTCAGCCCTTCGAGCCTGCACCGCCATTTTGAGATCATGGCTGATCATCTACTATCAATACCCGGTTCCTGCCTTGACCCCATATCCCTTGATTCCCCTATCCATAAGATACCTATCTAGCTCCTTCTTGAAAGCATCCAGAGAATTGGCCTCCACTACCTTCCGAGGCAGTGCATTCCAGACCCCCACAACTCTCTGGGAGAAGAAGTTTTTCCTTAACTCTGTCCTAAATGACCTACCCCTTATTCTCAAACCATGCCCTCTGGTACTGGAGTCTCCCAGCATCTGGAACATCTTTCCTGTCTCTATCTTGTCCAATCCCTTAATAATCTTATATGTTTCAATCAGATCCCCTCTCAGTCTCCTTAATTCCAGCGTGTACAAGCCCAGTCTCTCTAACCTCTCTGCGTAAGACAATCCAGACATCCCAGGAATTAACCTCGTGAATCTACGCTGCACTTCCTCTACAGCCAGGATGTCCTTCCTTAACCCTGGAGACCAAAACTGTACACAATACTCCAGGTGTGGTCTCACCAGGGCTCTGTACAAATGCAAGAGGATTTCCTTGCTCTTGTACTCAATTCCCTTTGTAATAAAGGCCTATGCATTTGTCACATTGATCTAGAATTCAGGAAGTTCATCACTGGGGAGGTTTTTGTCCTTTCAAGAACTGAAGTTTATGCTCTTTTTAAGAATGTTCTGGTGATATCTCTTATAGACAATGGTAGATTTGGCCCTCCATTACATCTTTGGAAGACGTGTACTACTTGGTCTGCTACTGGAATTTAAATTCAATATCTAGTTATAATTGGGAGAATGCAATCAAAGTATTATCAGCAGTTGTATCTCAGCTGATTGAGTATAGAGATAGGAGAGTCTGAGAAGACATCAAGCTCTTGAAAAATCCAATGGTCTTCAATGTGACTTATCTGAGTGGCATATATGGTGAGTTTCATCTACATGGGAGCATTTCCAAGAAGTAAAAATGGACTTTGGATTAACATTTATATTATTGCTTCTGAGATATTTACTGTGATTTCTGTTGCCTAGTAATAATGTACGACGTGTGTGTGTGTGTGTGTGTGTGTGTGTGTGTGTGTGTGTGTGTGTGTATGTATAAAAAATCTAGTAACATTATGGAAATACTTGAACACAACAAGCTCTTCCCGGGCTATGCAAAAGGGTCCATTTCCTATGAACTGCATCTACAGACGGGAATTCTCCATAGCAGGAGATCTCTGCAGTCCTGCGGTAGGGCAACCCCATCCTTTTTATTTCTTTTCATTGAGATGACAGTACAGAATAAGCCCTTCCTGCCCTTCAAGCTGTGCTTCCCAGCGATCCCCCAACTTAATCCTAGCCTAATCACAGGACAATTTACAATGACCAGTTAATCTATTAACCAGCACATCTTTAGACTGTAGAGGAACCACAGCACTTGGAGGAAACCCCTGCGATGACAGGAAGAATGTACAAACTCCTTACAGGCAGCAGTAGGAAATGAACCCGAGTCGCTGGTACTGTAAAGCCTTGTGCTAATCACTACGCTCCCATGCCCATCTCCCAAATGCTTTCTTATGGACGTGCTGTGCATAAGTTAAGACTTCATAACCAGGGAAGGATCTGCACTGGCACGTGGGTAGCCCCGATTTAACTCCATTGTAATTGGTTTATTACTGTCATATGTACAAGTTACAATGTAAGTTCTGTATGCCGTCCATACAAATTATTTTTAAACGTAAGTACATCAGGAGGCACAATAATAGAATGTAGAATATAGTTACACTCACCGTTACAGAGTAGATAATTAAAGTGCAAAGATCATGATGAGGTAGACTGAGGTCAAAAGTTCATCTTTATCATATGAGATCAGGGTCTGTTCAAGAGCCTTATAACAGCAGGAAAGAAGCTGTCTCTGAGCCTGGTGATGTGTATTATCTATCTTCCAGTCTTTCGGCACCTTTCTAGCAGCCCTATATCCACTCTCATCTCCCTTTTATTTTTTTATATACTTGGAAAAGCTTTTTTCTATCCACCTTAGCATTGTTTCCTACCATGCTTTCATATTTCATCTTTTCCCTTCTAACAATTCTTTTAGTTGCTTTCTATAGGCTTTCAAAAGCTTCCCCATTCTCCATCTTCCCACTAATTTTTGCATTGTTGTATGCCTTCTCTTTTGCTTTTGGACTAGCTTTGACTTCCCTTGTCAGACACAGTTGTACTATTTAGCTATTTGAGTATTTCTTTGTTTTTGGAATATTTCTATCTTGTGTGTGCTGCCTTTATGGCAGTTATTTAGTTTATAATATTTTCGCTTAGTAATTCGTTTGTTAGCATTTTTAGTTAAAGTTAGGATTGTTTAAGTAAATTCATTTGTCTGTAATATATCGCGGCTGCGATGATGTCACATCCGGGTTCGCCGCGTCTTGTGGGAAAATACCGGTTTGGGATAAACGCAAGGGTGGGGGTCGCTCACATGTGGCGCCACAGCGCTGGTTAAGTTTTCTCTATGCACCAAAAACACAGTGAAAGCAACGCTGTAAGTCATTAGATAATCGATATGTTGAGTTAAAATGTTAACGCCGATTCTGTTAAAAGTAACGACGGTCGATAAGGTTTATGTTTTTGTTAGTTAAAGAGTCGGGATAGTTTGTGTTGAAGTGTATTTAAAGCAGTCAATGGAGCAGGTAGATTCTGACTGTATGCTGCACTTTAATGTAATGTAGTTATTGTAGTTTTACCTTTGCAAGTATTCACGATGTAAATGTGATATCTAGAAGGAAACAAACACTGTACCAATCTTGTATTGTTTTATCAACAGTTTTCACCATACGTTAATGTGAAGAGTGAACAGTAAATGATTAATCTTACTGCAACCTTGTTTTCATTGACTCCGGTTTAACTCGACGTTTAATTCGGGTTCGTTACACCCGGGGGAGAACGTTACACTGTGCTTTCCTAATTTTTCCCAGAAGCTCAAGCCATTGCTACTCTGCTGTCATTCCTACCAGCAGCTCCCTCCAATTTATGTTGGCCAATTCTTCTCTCATGCAACTGTAATTTCCCTTACTCCACTGAAATACTGACTATGTCAGACTTCATTTCTTCCCAATCTAATTTCAAGTTGAACTCAATCATATTGTGATCACTGCTTCCTAAGGGTTCCTTTACCTTAAACTCCCTAATCACCTCCAGTTCATTACATAACACCCAATCCAGTACTGTATAGCCGATCCCCAGCAGGCCCAATGACAAACTGCTCTAAAAGGGATCTCAAAGGCATTCAACAAATTCACTCTCTTGAGATCCAACACCAACCTGATTTCCCCAATCTACCAGCATGTTAAAATCTCCCATGACTATCATAACATCGCCCTTTTGACACACCTTTTCTATTTCCTGTTGTAATCTGCAGTCCATATCCCAGCCACTGTTTGGAAGCTTGTATATAACTGCCACTAGGGTCCTTTCACCCTTGCTGTTTTTTAACTCAACCCATAAGGTTTCAAAATTTTCCCATCCTCTGTTACATCTTTCTACTGATTTGATGCCATTCTTCACCAGCGGTGCCATGTTACCCCCTCTGCCAACCTTCCTATGCCTCCGATACAATGTGTGACCTTGGACATTCAGCTCCCAACTACAACCA
This sequence comes from Hemitrygon akajei, assembly GCF_048418815.1. Classification (NCBI taxonomy): domain Eukaryota; kingdom Metazoa; phylum Chordata; class Chondrichthyes; order Myliobatiformes; family Dasyatidae; genus Hemitrygon; species Hemitrygon akajei. Next base: position 24,014,379 of record NC_133145.1, on the reverse strand, counting down.
TCCTTCAGTCATGATTCAGTGATGGCCACAACATCATACCTGACAATCTGTAAAAGTGCAACAAGATCATCCACCTTATTTCTGATACTCTGTGCGTTGAGATATAACACTCTGAGTACTCTATTTGCTATGCTTTTGATTCTGCATCTCTAATGCACTGAAACTCACCCTGCTGGCTGCAATGTTGTCCTATCATCTGCCTGCCCTTCCTGACAGTCTGACTGCACACTGTCTTTGCTTTTTTACCATCTGTCCTATCCTGAGCCTCTTCATTTTGGTTCCCAACCCCCTGCCAAATTAGTCTGAACCCTCCCCAACATCCCTGACAAACCTGCCCATGAGCATATTGGTCCCCCTTGGGTTCAGGTGCAACCTATCCCTTTTATACTTGTCATACCTCCTCCAGAAGAGATCCCACTGATCTAGGAAGCTGATGCCCTGCCCATTGCACCATCTTCTCAGCCACACATTTATCTGCCAAAACATCCTGTTTCTACCCTCACTGGCGCATGGCAAAGGTAGCAATCCAGAAATAACTACCCTGGAGGTCCTGCTTCGCAGCTATCTGCCTAGCTCTCTAAATTCCCTCTTCAGGACCTCTTTGCTTTTCTTTCATATGTCATTGGACCCAATATGTAAGAAGACAGCTCTCCCTCTCCTCCTGTGGGCACGATCCAAGATGTCCCTGATCCTGGTATCTGGGAAGCAACACACTATCTGGCTATTTCATTCACATCCACAGAATCTCCTGTCTGTTCCCCTGACTACAGAGTCCCTTATCACTACTGCTCCCCTCTTCTTCCTCTTTCCCTTCTGCACCACGGACCATGCTCAGTGTCGGTAACCTGGTCTCCATGGCTTTCCCCTGGAAGATCATCCCCCACAACAGTATCCAAATCAGTATTTTTATTATTGATGGGAATCGCCACAGGAGTGCCCTGGGTCTAAAGTAATGCTTTCCTGCTAGTTAGTGCCTGGGAAGCAAATGTGACAGTTTGACAACACAGGACCCTGGTAACTCTGGCTGGCCATGGGAGTATACATGGCAGTATCTATAACACAGTGGAAACAGGCACTCATTCACGTACCCCAATGTCCTTCCTGAGTAATTTGACTTCCATTTTGGCTCATTCCCTTACTGAATATGAGCAGACAGTGGAATCCAACATGTATATTTAGTGGTACAGAGTGGATTGCACCAATGGATTGACAGGGGTATAAGAAGATATATGCACAAAATTTGGTTGGCACCTGATGCACAACTGACAATACTATTGGTTCATGTTACAGTCATGCTGCTGGCTTGCTACAAAGTCTGGTCCTTGATGATTTGTGCTATCAGGTTGACTGCACAAATTATATTGATATTTTTAGAGAAAACAACTATAAAATCTAAACATTTTTAATGACTGAATATGAATAGCATTGCATTTTCATCATCAGTCAGAACTATCCATCTTACTCCATTTTACACAGCCATCATGAATTTTGGCTGCATCGATAAACTTTAGGAGTAGCTATTCTAAAGAACTCAACGAGTGTGAGAAGGAACAGACTGAAGTACAGAGCAAACTGTTGATGCCAGAATATTTTTGACTTCAAACTGACCCCAGTGCAGTATTCATGAAAGGGAAAAAAGCCATGCATTAGAAGTGGAAAAAGTGAATGAATATGGCACTGAACTGCAACAAGTTAAATCGGTTTGCATGCCAGCTTTAAAACAAAAAATAATTACTTTAATTATGTTAAATATTTCAGAGAGTCATTGTGAAACCTCTTGAAGTTTTCCCAAGGAATCCTCCAAAATATGTTAATACTGACAACTCACCTGAATGAGCATATCTGTTGTATTTGTCACAGAGCACTACAGAGTTAACATCACCAAGTTCTCTTATTGATCAACTCTTATTTCCATTTAAGACTTTTCCGGCTTGTTCTTTGTCACTGTGAAGCCGTACAAAAGTTACAGACACAAAATGCCGGAGGAACTCAGCAGGTCACACAGCATCAGTGGAAGTTAATAGATAGTTGATGTTTTGGGCCGAAACCCTTCCTCGGGCCATACAAAAGTTGAAAATGTACAATGTGAAGACTGGCTGGTTACTAAGGGAAGGAACAACAGATCTTCCCACAGCTTCTCCATCTCTGATTGTTTATCAATTCATGTTATCGGTTAATTTGCTATATAATCTATAGTATATTTTTAAAAAACAAGAAATGTGCGGTGGAATAAAGCTTCTGACAATGGATATCCCTTTAATGGCTTATTTTATTAAATGTGAAAGCTAGCTTGTTCTGGTTAAGTGAGCGTATCAGTCATAAATATGAGTAAAGGCCTCTTGGCATTGATCATCACTGATCACACTCATCACATTTTACTCTTTTCATATTAGCAACAACTCTCCGCCTTCTCCCACTTCTTCTACCACTCACCTACAAACTGGTGGCCAACCTACATGTTCCTGCATCATGGGAGCACAATGCAGCACCTGAAGGAAATCCACGTGTTACAGGGAGAATATGTAAACTTTGCAAAGATAGCACTGGAGCTTAGGGTTGAGCCTGAGTAACTGATAGTCTAAGGCCACAGCTCCACTTCCTGAACTCTTCCTTACTTTAAGATAATCCTTAAAATCTGTTGTAGCGAGTCTTCTATGTTCTGGACACTTGTGAGGTTCTTGTGATATTTTAAAATGTTAAAGCTACAATATCAAAAAAAGCATTGTAATAATGCTGGATTCCCAGCAATTACAAGATATGAACACTAACATGTCATTTAGTGCTTTTCTATTGGTAATGTGGGCAAGAAAATTTGAACTAATCAACGTTTTTCGTATATATATTTTTTGGGATGGCCAAACTGAAGAGGTCAGTTACTGATCTCCCAGTGGCCACAAATTTTAATTCCACGTCCCATTCTCATTCTGATATGTCTATCCATGGCCTCCTCTACTGTCAAAATGAAACCACACTCAGGTTGGAGGAACAACACCTTATATACCAGCTGGGTAGCCTCCAACCTGATGGCATGAACATTGACTTCTCTAACTTCCGTTAATGACCCTCCTCCCCTTCTTACCCCATCCCTAATATATTTAGTTTTTTCCCCCCTCCTTTTTTTTCTCTCTTTCTGCCCATCACTCTGCCTGTTCTCCATCTCCCTCTGGTGCTCCCCTCCCCCTTTCTTTCTCCCTAGGCCTCCTGTCCCATGATCCTCTCCCTTCTCCAGCTCTGTATCCCTTTTGCCAATCAATTTTCCAGCTCTTAGCTTCATCCTCCCCCTCTTGTCTTCTCCTACCATTTTGGATCTCCCCCTCCCCCTCCCACTTTCAAATTTCTTACTATCTCTTCTTTCAGTTAGTCCTGACGAAGGGTCTCAGCCCGAAATGTCGACTGTACTTGCTGCGCTCCACCAGCATTTTTGTGCGTGTTGCTTGAATTTCCAGCATCTGCAGATTTCCTCGTGTTTGAGCTCAGTTAACTTGTTCACATTTTCAGCCCAGTCTGCAGAGCATGAGCAGGAGATTGAAGGTGAGCAAGCAGAGCTTGCTAAGGCAGCAAGCAAAGGCCTGAGAAGTTCAGTGGGAGACTGGAAAAAGCTGGTGGGGCAATTGCTGCTCGGACTGAAATAAATCAGAAGTGAGAAGGCCAATTACAGAAACTGCACCATGATCTGGAAGAATCTACCTTCCTGCATGAAGTCACAGTTGCTGCTCTTCACAAGGAGCAGGCTGACTGCGTTGCAGAACTAGCGGAACAAATCGACAATTTGCAACATTGAGAAAGAAAGTGGAAGATGGAAATTGATGGCCTTGTCAGCAATATGGAATTAGTACCTAAGCCAAAATAAGAGCTAAATTATTCATTTATTATATATAAAAGATGTGATTTGATGTACTCATCTGATGTATGCTTCAAAGTGTGCCGACATTCTATTGGATATAGAAAAGGCCAGCTAGTTGCTGTTTTTTTTTTGGCAAACGTGTGTTCTCACCAGTGAGCTAATTATTTACATGGATTTTCTAAACTGGCCTTGATTGATCTCAGGATTCTCCAAAAAATGCTCTGGTTCTGCACATGGACTCCATGAGCACCACCTGAGAGAGGTAGAGCAAGTTAAACAGAGCTCTGGCTTGGCATCAAAATATCACATCCCTGTTTGAATTCCTGCTCATGAACTAATGCAATGGGAGTTCTCATCGAACTGAGCTTTCAGTGCAGGTAAGACTCCATCAAAGAGAGGGTGGGGAAAGGGTTACAGGTACTATGAAAATTAGTGGAGACACAGTGCCATCTAGAGCCATCTAACAGCAGTACAACAATTGTCAGCATGGTCTTGTCAAGTTTCCTGAATTTATTAGAAATAATATTACCTGCTACACCACTGCCTACACTGCACCAGCTCACTTGCGGACCTGCTACATTTCCAGTTCAGCAAAGATCTGGTCTCCTCTAATTTATTCACGTCGTCCATATCTACTCAAGCTGCTCTCTGCTTATAGGCTGACCTTGAGTGAGCCACAGGTTTTTACAGATGAACAGAAGTTGCTTTTATCGATAAGCCAGAAAATACACAAAAATCATGAAATGTGGTGACCACACCTTCAATGAATGGCATCTGAAAGACGACTGATAAAAAAACATTACTAAAACTGGGAAGAACAAGAGATGAAACCAGTTTACCACTTGTAGGAGTAAACATATGAACAGGCATGTTGAATTTTTGAATTTAATACTATTTTGAAAGCTTGTTCACATGTAGGTGGTGTCTGTAAGTTGGGTGTTCATAATCTGCGGATGATCTATATAAGGCTTCCTAGCAGCCTGAGTGCTAAACATGCATTTAAAATGAAAAAGTATCATCTAAACTTGATGAGACCAGAAATACCTAACAATAGTAAACCCATTTCAAACCTACAAACTTTGACCATAAAATAGTAATGCTAGTGTATGAACTGTTTGGTCTGAGTTTTTCTCACATCCTGCATCCTACGTGGCACTGAATTGGAGCTGAGCTATAAATTAGAAGTTCAAAGTTGTATGGAAACCTCGCAAAGAAGAGCGAAGACATCAATAAACATAAAGTATCTGTTGTAATGTGGACAAAGTCACCAGGGAAATGCCACTGTTAGATATAATATCAGACTTTTATTTGACAAAATGAGACACTGCCTGGAGGAAGGGGTCTGTTTGCCCAACATTACGACATTTTATGTGCTGAATATCAAAGGACAATTCTATATTTACAATGCTTCATTTGAATTACATGCAATTTTCACATCTCCTTCTTTGCACCCACACTCCAGACTCCCAGGATGACTGTTAATCAGCACCTGGTTTCTCAATACCAAGAGTCAGGTATTAGAGAGTACCCCTGTGGCTGTCCCTCTTGACAGTAAGTACTCCTGTATGAGTACTTTTGGGGGGGCAGCATACCTGGGGGAAGCAACAGTGGCCTTGCCTCTGGCACAGAGTCTGGCCCTGTGACTCAGAAGGACAGGGAAAGGAAGAGGAAAGCAGTAGTGATAGGGACTCTATAGTTAGGGGGTCAGACAGGTGATTCTGTGGATGCAGGAAAGAAACTCGGATGGTAGTTTGCCTCCCAGGTGCCAGGGTCCAGGATGTTTCTGATCGCGTCCAAGATATCCTGCGGTGGGAGGGAGAACAGCCAGAGGTCGTGGTACATATTGGTACCAATGACATAGGTAGGAAAAGGGAAGAGGTCCTGATAAAAGACTACAGGGAGTTAGGAAGGAAGTTGAGAAGCAGGACCGCAAAGGTAGTCATCTCGGGATTACTGCCTGTGGCACACGACAGTGAGAGTAGGAATAGAATGAGGTGGAGGATAAATGCGTGGCTGAGGGATTTGAGCAGAGGGCAGAGGTTCAGGTTTCTTGATCATTGGGACCTCTTTTGGGGCAGGTGTGACCTGTGCAAAAAGGACGGGTTGCACGAATCCCAGGGGGACCAATATCCTGGCGGGGAGGTTTGCTAAGGCTACTGGGCATTTTAAACTAGCATTGTCAGGGGGTAGGAACTGAAGAGACTGGTGAAGAGGCAGCTGACTCACAAATAGAGAAAGCTTGGAGACAGTGCGAGAGGGAGGATAGGCAGGTGATAGAGAAGGGACGTGCACAGACGGAAGGTTTGAGATGTGTCTATTTTAATGTAAGGAGTATTGTGAACAAAGCGGAGGAGCTTAGAATGTGGATCAGTACTTGGAGCTATGATGTGGTGGCCATTACAGAGACTTGGATGGCTCAGGGACAGGAATGGTTACTTCTTGTGCTGGGTTTTAGATGTTTCAGAAAGGACAGGGAGGGAGGCTAAAGAGGTGGGGGCGTGGCACTGTTGATCAGAGATAGTGTCAGGGCTGCAGAAAAGGATGAAGACATGGAGGGATTATCTATGGATCTCTGTGGGTGGAAGTTAGGGCCAGGAAGGGGTCAATAACTCTACTGGGTATTTTCTTATAGAGCACCCAATAGTAACAGGGACATTGAGGAGCAGATAGGGAGACAGATTCTGGAAAGGTATAATAATAACAGAGTTGTCATGATGGGAGATTTTAAATTCCCAAATATCGATTGGCATGTCCCTAGAGCGAGGGGTTTAGATGGGGTGGAGTTTGTTAGGTGTGTTCAGGAAGGTTTCTTGACACAATATGTAGCTAAGCCTACAAGAGGAGAAACTGTATTTGATTTGGTATTGGGAAATGAACCTGGTCAGGTGACAGATCTCTCAGTGGGAGAGCATTTTGGAGATAGTGATCATAATTCTATCTCCTTTACAACAGCATTGGAGAGAGATAGGAACAGACAAGTTAGAAAAGCGTTTCACTGGAGTAAGGGGAATTATGAGGCTATCAGGCAGGAACTTGGAAGTTTAAACTGGGAACAGATGTTCTCAGGGAAAAGTACAGAAGAAATGTGGCAAATGTTCAGGAGATATTTGTGTGGAGCCAGAAGGGGCCATGAGAAGGCCTTGGCAGGCAGGATTAAAGAAAAGCCCAAGGCATTCTACAAGTATGTGAAGAGCAAGAGGATAAGACGTGAAAAGAATAGGACCTACCAAGTATGACAGTGGGAAAGTGTGTTTGGAACCAGAGGAAATAGCAGAGGTACTTAATGAATACTTTACTTCAGTATTCACTATGGAAAAGGATCTTGGTGATTGTAGTGATGACTTGCAGCAGACTGAAAAGCTTGAGCATGTAGATATTAAGAAAGAGGATGTGCTGGAGCTTTTGGAAAGCATCAAGTTGGATAAGTCACTGGGATCGGATGAGATGTACCCCAGGCCACTATGATTTTTATAAATGATGTGGATGAGTAAGTGGAGAGATGGGTTAGTAAGTTTGTTGATGACACAAAGGTTGGAGGTGTTATGGATAGTGTGGATGGCTGTCAGAGGTTACAGCAGGACATTGATAGGATGCAAAACTGGGATGAGTAGTGGCAGATGGAGTTCAACCCAGATGAGTGTGAAGTGATTTATTTTGGTAGGTCAAATATGATGGCAGAATATTAATGGTAAGACTCTTGGCAGTGTGGAGGATCAGAGGGATCTTGGGGTCCGAGTCCATAGGATGTTGAAAGCAGCTGTGCAGGTTGACTCTGTGGTTAAGAAGGCATACGGTGCATTGGTATTCATCAACCATGGGACTGAGTTTAGGAGCTGAGAGGTAATGTTGCAGCTATCTAGGACCCTGGTCAGACCCCACTTGGAGTACTTTGCTCAGTTCTGGTCGCCTCACTACAGGAAGGATGTGGAAACCATAGAAAGGGTGCAGAGGAGATTTACAAGGACGTTGCCTGGATTGGGGAGCATGCCTTATGAAAACAGTTTGAATGAACTCAGCCTTTTCTCCTTGGAGCGACGGGGAATGAGAGGTGACCTGATAGAGATGTATAAGATGATGAGAGGCATTGATCATGTGGATAGTCAGAGGCTTTTTCCCAGAGCTGAAATGGTTGCCACAAGAGGGCACAGGTTTAAGGTGCTGGGGAGCAGGAACAGACGAGATGTCAGGGGTAAGTTTTTTACTCAGAGAGTGGTGAGTGCGTGGAATGGGCTGCCAGCAACAGTGGTGGAGGTGGATACGATAGGGTCTTTTAAGAGACTTTTGGATAGGTACATGGAGCTTAAAAAAGTAGCACCACAGAAATGTAAAGAGTTGCACACAAAGTGAACCTTTATCATGTTTTGTATCATGAAGGCAGCAAAATTGAAGTGTTGTAAGGATAAACTGGAAACAAAGCATAGAGCTATCCTTTTTGATTGGTAAAATTCCTGATTATCATTAAAGCAGGAAGATAAAACCCTTGCCAGATTAATAGCAAAGGCAGGATGTTGACTGCATAAAGATGCAAACATTTCCTCTGTTGTTCAATCAGATTTATTTTTCATTTTGTACATATTGTTAACTTTGCCAGTTTGATAGGTAACCAGTTCACTAAGAAATCTTTATTGATTTGAGAAGTTGAAGGGAAATGCATTTTCACTGACATGTTGAAGAGTATTTTTGAGATTACTCAAAATGGGATCAGTTTCATCTAATCCCCTTCTGAGGATTGCATGGTCCATCCATACTAATGACAATAATTTTATTTTCCATGGAAGACAGACAAAATGAATCAACTTTGAAAAAAGCAGCTACTCCATTTTTGGCACAGATAATTTGTTAAAATAACTCTCATGCAATCAGTATTTGTTGCTCATTGGGACCTTTGACTTAAATGAGAAGTGGATAAGGCTGAATGATAGCCAGAAAGCATTACTGTTGTAAAGAGAGGACAAAGTGGAGAGAAAGGACCCTTGAGATGTTGGGAAAGGCATCAGAGAATGAGGCATATATCAAACAAGTTAGAACAGTCAGTATAGTTAAAGATAGAGAACTTTAGTGAGATGCTATTTATTCATCATTAACTTAGAAGAGCATTGTAGCAAATCTAATCAAAGCCTTCACCAAAGGAAGTGACAAATTACTCACTAAATGGTTTAAGAACAGAGTGTACTCTGATGGCTGTGGAATGATCATGTGGGGAAGTGCCCTGTTAATTGTGGCCATTATTTCCAAAATGATAATATGAGATTGCTAGAAATGGTCATAACTACAAAAGACACAAACGCCAAATGGTGGCTTTGACCAGGTACAAAGAATTGATGAGAAGGTGTTTAGTTGTAATTTTAATCTAAGATTCCTGGCTGTAATCTGATGAGATTGAACCAAATAGAAAATAAGATCAATAATAAGTACAAATGGGCATTAACATACATATTTCCTTTGTCCCTTCCATCCCTCCCCGTGATCTGTGGAAATAACCATTTTCAGTGAAAGTTAAAGAAAACCTCTGGCAGATACTGTTTCTCTTTCCACAGATGCTGCCCAACATGCTGACTATTTCCACTGCTTTCTGCTCTATTTTGGATTATTAGCATCTGCATTTATTCGAATTTGTAGCCAGTTTACTTGCTGATATCACTGTTACTGAACAGCAGAGGTCTCCCTCAGCTGATGCTGCCAGTAAGAAACACTCCTCACTGCATATTTCACTAGACCCACGTTATTAGGTACACCTGCAAACCTGCTCTCTAGTGCAAATATCTAATCAGCCAATCATGTGGCAGCAACTCAATGCATAAAAACATGCAGATGTGGTCAAGAGTTGTTGTTCAGACCAAACAACTGAATTGGGATAAAAAGAATGTGATACTGACAACAACGAGCTGACCACAGGAGGCAGAGGAGTGGCTAAAGGACTGCTTTGAGTCAGTGATATAGGCCATGTTTGATTCATTAGAGGACCTGAATGTTACAGACTTTATAAAAAGTGTTCATTCCTATGGTGATGACTTGAGTTCAAAGCATTTTCACAATGGAGTTGTGTTGACACTCCCCTTCTTCTCAAACTAAAATAAAACCATTAATTGGCCATCTTTACATCTTTAGCTGCCAAACCTGCCTGAATGCTGAGTGAACTTTCTTGATGATGTGCACTGCTGTTCCGAACCTGCTCCTTTGTTTCTCCTCAGCCCCAAATCAGGCCCCCTTTCTCCTGAATCAGAGCTAAAGGCAGAAAGCAATCTAATGCTCATTTTCCTCGTTGACCATTTTGATCTCATGTCTCCGTATACATTCAACATCAGTTATTTATCCTACAGATTACATATATGTATAAGGTTGTTGTAGCCAGAGGTCATGGGAAAGGCTTCAGAAGTAAACCCTGAGGGAAAAGTCTGGAGCTGGAATCCCAAAGGCGGTCCTACATTGAGTTCAATGCTGACTGGCAACCCCTGCGATGCTGCTGGTACCAAACTGTATCGGTCTCTGCCATTCCTTTGGATTCATCAGATGTGTGGAGAGGGGGAGCTTGCTACATGGGCAACACCTTGCTCTCCATATTGTATTGCCCTGGCTTGGGTATCTAGACGCTACATCCAGGGTCAATCCTGACTGCTGGAAGCCTCACTCACTATTGCTTGTAAAATATATTGTTGATAAACTATTTTCCAAGGAAAGCTAATTATGAATTCATCCTTGGTTGTTTCAGTAATACTTAGTGATCTGAGGGATCAGAATGGAAAAATTATATTAAAGGATAATTAAAGAATATTAGAGTATATTAATGAATTTATAATAGTCTTGCCTGATGTAGGCCTTCGACCCAAAATGTCGACAATTCCTTTATCCCCACATATTTTGCCCAATCTGCTGAGTTCCTCCAGCAGATTGTTGATTCTGAGAACAAATTTGATGTTGCCAAACAAGAGATTCTGCAGAAGCTGGGAATACAGAGCAACACGCACAAAATGCTGGAGGGACAGACAGCATCCACGGAAATGAATAAACAATCGAGGTTTCAGGCTGACACCCTTATTCAGGATTTGATGTTACTGCTGTTTTTATTCAGAGTACTTCTCATGAAGTGCTGGATCAGACTGTACCCTACACACTAAAAAAAATCAAACTTGGTTAATTTCCTGCATTTTATATTTTTACTTGGATTTTGGGACTGCTGTTGCTTATTGCCTTTGGAGCTGCTGTTTGAGTTTTGACCACCAGGAGGTCTCAGAAACTGCAAGCCTTCCTCTTGGATTTCAACTGCGTGCATTTCCCAGCAGAGGTCACTGGGCATTGGAGGAAGAGTCCCAATGAAAATCAAGTACAGTGGATTCTGGTTAATTAGGCCACTGGTTAATTGGGGCAGCCATTTGTTTGGGACATCTCTTAAAGAGCAAAAACTAAACCAAGAAAATAGCTGGGATTTCCATTTGTTTATTTGGGATGTTGTGCCACTTAATTGGGATAAGATGCTGTTACCAAACAGTTTCTAACTAGGATCAGTCACATTCACTTGCATGGCTGTTGGACATGACCCCGTGCTTGGAGTGATCAAATTTTAAAGCGTCAGTTGCACGTGTTTGTGTTCGAGAAGCAGTGGTTTTTGTCACTGATAGTTGTCAAGAAATAAGCAGTAAGGTAACTTGGAACTGTTTCGCTCACTGCGGTTTCAAGCATTCGGACTTGGAGATGCCAGAAACGGGCGGGAGTGAAACTGAAAAGACTTCAATGCTTCAACGAGTTAGGAATTATGAAGGTATTGGCAATCATCTGGAATATTGCAATGGAGATGAAGATTTGGAGGATGCAATCATCTAAAACTTTTATGTGAAGGCAGACCAGGTGTCTATGCCGATTTTGTTCTTTACAGTCAATCAAAAGAACACAGCGGATGAATTCCTGAGTTGATGGCTAATGGGGACTATTACACAGTATTGTGGTAGAGTAGAGGCATTGGTACTGTTCTAATGTGCTCTGTATTTCATTTAAATACATACTTTGTTACAGTTAAATGGTGATTTGTTTCTTTTATACCATTTAACCACTGAAGTTAATGCAAACAAGTACTTTCTTTCATACACTGTGTGAAGTAGAAGCTATACAGGGCAGAAAGCTCGCTTGTAATGTCTGCCGTGTTGCCTTTGCACGTGCACAAATATTTCCGCAAACATGTACAACTTCTCTTTACTGGTTGCTAGGAGAGGGGGCTAAATGCATTTGCTTTCTCACTGCTGTAATATACATTATCATGCTCGCATTCCCCTCCCCTCCCCTCCCCCCACCCTCACCCTACGCTTTGCCAACAGTTCAGCGCAGAACTGCTGGTATTTCTCAGGTTCGTAGCTTTCGGGATATTCATGTGAATGCCAAGTTCTCAGACTCACAGAGCCATTTCTTCACTGCACTCTGCCGGCAGAGGGAGCCCCATGAAGTCTGGTAGTAGAGCAGCAGGTGTGACTCAGTGTTTGGGCGCTGCGTCAGGTTAGACCTGATGCAATATCTCAGGGCTCATTCCTTTGAATAAGTTTGCTAAGGATGTTTGAAAGAATGAACAGAATTAGGTAAGTTCACATTTGGCATTACTTCCGCTGTCTGTAACTGATCTGAAGAGCTTTTATTTCATTTTATTTCATGTTTCATACATTTATGCATGTTTCACATTTGACCCCTCCTGGCACTTATTGCTGCAAGTGGAAGACGAGTGACACCTGTCATTCACCTCCTCCCTCATCTCCATTCATCAGCCCAAACAGTCTTTCCAGGTGAGGCAACACATCACGTGTGAATCTGTTGGGGTTGTCTGTTGTGTCCAGTGCTCCCGATGTGGCCTCCTCTACACTGGTGAGACCTGGTGTAGATTGGGGGACCACCTTGTAGAGCGTTCTCAGCTTCATCTGCAAAATTTGGAATTTACCGGTGGCCAATCATTTCAATAACTATCCCCATTCCCATCCCAACATGTCGGTCCATGGCCTCCCTTCTGCCACGATGCAGGCAATCTCAGGTTGGAGGAGCACACCTCATATTGCATCTAGGTAGCCTCCAACCTGATAGCATTAACATCGATTTCTCCAATGCCTGGTAATTTTTACTCATCCCACATCCCTCGTCTTCATTTCCCCACCCTGGCCTCTTACCTGTTCCTCTCACATGCCTATCACCTCCCCATGGTGCTCCTCCTCCTCCTTCCCTTTCTCCATGATCCACTCTTCTGTCCAATCAGATTCCATCCTCTCCAGCCCTTTGCCTTTTCCATTTATCACCTTCCAGCCTCTAACTTCATCCCAACCACCTGGCTTCACCTTACCACCTTCTAGTTTGCCTTCCACACCCCTCCCCATCATCTTATGTTGACTTTGTCCCCTTTCCTTTTCAGTCCTGATGAAGAACGTTCGTTCATTTCCCTAGATGCTGTCTGACCTGATGAGTTCCCCAGCACTTTTTGCATGTTTCATATGCAATCATTTTCAACTTTCTTGAAAGTTTGTGCATTTGATTGGTATCTTGCAACTTTATTTTTCAATCATGCACAATTTTGGTCTAATTATGGAAAATGCTGAAATATCTAGTAGGTCAGGAAGCCTCCATGGAAAGAGAAGCAGGGATAATGCTTCAGATTGAAAACCATTTGCCAGAACTGAAAAAGAGCCAAAACAAGCTAGTATTAAGTTATAGAGAAGGTTAAGACGTGATGGATAGGGTAAAGGGAATATCTGATAGGGTGAGATCAGGATTCTGATGTGGAGAAGTTGTAGAGTATTTGAAAATGTGTGGAGTGGAATTGGCAATGGTTTATTATTGTCACATGTAACTGTGTGCAGTGAAAGGTTCACATTGCATAATGTTAGAGCATTACTTAGAGCATTGAGATGGTACAAGATAAAACAATAATGAAAGCAGAATTAGCGCCTTGCAGGTTGACAATAAGGTGCAAGATCATAATGAGATAGATCATGAGGTCAAGAATACAAGGAAATCAGTCAATAGTTTTATAATAGGTAGAGACTTGTAAGCTGCTCCCTGAAAATCCATTCATTACTTCTATTATGATTGTTCAACCTCCTAAAATCTAATTTCAGGAGAAGTCGTTTGATAGAGTGGAGTGGGTATACTTGTTTAATGTTTTGGAGAAATTTGGATTTGGCAGACTATTTGTAGCCTGGGTTAAGCTATTATATCACTTGCCTTTAGCGTGTGTACAGACAAATTATTTTCGATCTGACTATTTCCCATTACCATGTGGCACTCGTTGAGCCTCTTTCTATTGCACTTAAGTCAATTACATTATTTCAAGGCGTTAGGAGAGGGGACATGGAACACTGTGCACCCCTATGTGCTGACGACCTCTTACTTTATGTTAGCAACTCTGTAAGTAGCAGTCCTGCTATTGTGTCATTATTAGCTCAACTTGGAGCCTTCTCTGCCTATAAACTGAACCGTCAAAAAAGCAAACGCTTTCCCATTAATAACTTGGCCCTACAGATCCGACAGGAATCTTTGCCTTTTCCTTTATCTCAAGATTGTTTTGTATATCTAGGAATACACGTTACTCGCTCTTTTACATCTCTGTTTGAAGCTAACTACAAGCCTCAGGTTAGTCAAATGAAGGCTGATTTTGAGAGATGGCGCAGTTTACCCCTTACTATAGCTGGGAGAATTCAATCAATGAAAATGACTATACTTCCCAGATTTCTTTACTTGTTCCAGTGCTTGCTAGTTTTCTTATCTGAGTTATTTTTCAAATCATTTGACCAAGCTATAACCTCCTTTATTTGGGAAAATAAGGTCCCAAAGGTTAATAAGCACATTCTCCAAAGAGGTCATGACGTAGGTGGAATGGGCCTTCCTAGCTTTATTCATTATTACTGGGCATCGAACGTTCAAAAGGTATTATTTTGGCTTCACCGGCTAGATATAAACTGGTGCCTGCTTGAGACACGGTCTTGCCATTCCTCATCCTCCCAGCTTTAGTGTATTCTTCCTTGCCATTGAAATCCTCTCAATTCACATCTAACCCAGTCGCGCTCTCCACTCTCAAAATTTTAAATCAATTTCGCTGCCACTATAAGTTCACATCAGCTTCAGTTTTGGGTCCCATTCATAGAAACCATCTATCTCTTCCCTCCACACTCAATTCAGTTTTTAGACATTGGGGTTTGAACCGGCTTCTGCGCATTAAGGATTTGTACACTGGTAATATATTTGATAGTTTTGATAACCTGCGCAGTAAATATGGCCTTCCACATAATCATTTTTTTAAATATCTGCAGATTTGCCACTTTGTCAAGGAAAAATTTCCCTCTTTTCCTGATCTACCACCTGCTATGTTGTGGAAAAACTCACTCTTAGCTTTAATAACAAAGGGCTGATCTCTGTACTATACTCTCAGCTGATGTCTTTGGAAGCTCAAGGTTTAAACAAAACTAAGACTAGGTGGGAGGATGACCTTGGTATGGCTGAGGAATATTGGGCAAAAGCATTGAATAGGGTTCATTCCTCGTCATCATGTGCTAGACTGGGGCTCATACAATTTGAAGTTTTACACAGGGTACACTTAAGTAAAGCCAGGCTTGCTGACATATATCCCGGGACAGACACTGGCTGTGACAGGTGTTCCTTCTCTCCGGCTGGTTTAGTGCATGCATTTTGGTCTTGCTATTGGGCACTGGTTTTTAAAATTACCAGTGAGGTTTTGGGGGTGACACTGAGACCTTGCCCGCTTATAACTGTATCTGGTGTGGGGGATGATGCTTTGGGTTTAAATGCAAACCAGTCAGATATTGTTGCATTTACATTGCTTTTGGCCTGTAGGAGAATCTTGCTGGTCTGGAAATCTGCCATTCCCCCATCTGCTGCTTGGTTAGAGGACGTAATGTTTTTTCTGAAATTAGAAAAGATTGAATTCACTTTGAGGGGGTCTGTGAAAAAGTTCTATTCAAAATGGGGACCTTTCTTGTCATATTTTGGGAGTCTTAAGGAATTACCTATTAGTTGAGGGCATCTGATTGTACTTGGGAAGTTGCCTCGCTTCTAACACGCATATGGTTTACCTCACAGGGTGGCTGATGAATTGTAATATGAGTGTATTCTGGATCATCTGACATGTTGTGGATGTGTGTGGGTCTTCATCTTGAAGTAGTGTGGGGGTATGGCTGTGAAATGTCCGTACTTGTATTTGTGAATTGTTATATTGTAAATACATTAGCTGCCATGGTATGTTTGGGGAGGGAGGGCGAGGGGAGGTTTGTTTAGGGGTAAGATATAAAAGCAAAATGGAGGAAAATGTAATCCATTATGGATTCTGTATTGTGTCATTCCTTCAATAAAAATATTTAAAAAATCTAAATTCACTGACACTAAGAATTTCAGCTGTTCTCCCTCATTGCACTTTGGAATGAATTGATTTGTATGAACAGTGTGCAAGATAAGCTTTCCACTGTATCTCAGAACACGGTAGGAATTTCATAACCATTGACTCAAAATAATGTCAATATCTTTTCCGTCCAGGAAGGATTGTGCAGAGTCCGAGTGCAAGGTGATGTGTGAATAAACAAACCAAATCCTGGACATTCATGGTAACCATGTAAAATCTCCAGAACTACATGAGAAACACAAAGGAAAGAGTTTTACATTTGTAATTAATTTAGATCACTTTGTAGAGGTCCATTTTCACTTTGACACAAAAGAGACTTTTTCTGCTGGTTAGTGTCAAAAAGGCTAAATTAAACCCACTGTGATTCAATGCTGTAAAACAATAAAAAATGAAAACTTCCAAGGGGGATGAATACTTTTTATAGGCACTGTACCTTCCCCAAGCAGTAAGGCTGATTGACACCTCCACCCACCAACTCCACTCCTGTCAGTCATCTTATGTAGAGCACAGCTTATGGACATCCAATCCATCTCTGTATATAAGCTGAATTATACTGTATATTTATATGTATTGTGCTTATTTATTATTATTTTGTTCTTTATTTTTTGTGGGGATATTTGTACTGCATTAGATTTGAAATAACAATTATTTTGTTCTCTTTTACAGTTGTGTGCAAGAAATAATCTTGAATCTTGAAGTTTCTTCAGTGTATCTGGAATTACATTCAAAAGGGATGGAACATTCTTCAGTCTTAATACCTGCAGAGAACTTTGCTTAATTGCCTGATGGAGAAGAATTTTTATTTGATCAAAGTTTTTTTTATTCTGATAGAACAGAGCTCTCTGTTGCAGTACAATTAATTGCCTGGTTAGTACCTCACTAAGAATGATCCACAGATTGCTGCTGCTTATTATCAAGGGAAGTTTCGCAAACAGTTAATCTGTTTGTACGTGGTTGTATGATAACTTGTTTGGTTATCCCTGCAAGTCCAAAAGTGGCATTTGATTATAGGCTGCCTCCCACTCTACAAAATCTACTAATGCACAGGCTACATGATGTCACCTCCAGACCTGATCTGCCTGAAACAAAATGCCAACTCTAAACACATCTTCTATTTCTTCTTCTTTTCTAGGCTGAGCCCATCAGCTGGCTGTTGATTGCAATCTTGTGGGCCAGGCAGAATGGCCTCATAAACATTATCATCATCTGTTGCCATCACTCTTCAGGTAATAAGACAAGCCTCGTGTCTGAAGGGGTTAAGACTCTTACCTGCCTTTGACAATTTTCCAACCGCCAGAACTTGTTTTGAAATATCTCTGATCATTGAAACAAGCCAAGGCCATTCCATTAGATCTCAATAGCTTCTAAAAGTTATTTTTGAAAACTATAAAGGCTTTCAGCTGGACATCAGTGAAGGTCATGGTGCAAGCAAACACACAGCATGCAAGCGAGTCCCTAGTACCATGGTTTTCCGCAAACAGTTCAGTAAACAGACGTGTAGACCGTGATCCTATTTATGAGGCAGTGTGGGCAAAATTCCAGACCACAATGCACAAAGGTTGCCATGCAACCAGTCAGCGAAGAGATTCTCTCCCTACATTACAATTGGGTTTCTGTAATGATGACCAATCAGCTGATTGATGAGTCTATAAAGGCCAAGCATTCGGAGGACACCACAATTAACAGAGCGCTGATGATGTCTTAAACATAGAAACATAGAAAACCTACAGTACAATACAGGCCCTTCAGCCCACAAATTGTGCCAAATATGCCAAACCCTAGAAATTACTAGGGTTACCTATAGCCCTCTATTTTTCTAAGTTCCATGTGCCTATATAAAAGCCTCTTAAAAGACCCTATCGTATCCGCCTCCATCACCGTTGCTGGCAGCCCATTCCACGCACTCACTGCTCTCTGAGTAAAAAACTTACCCCTGACATCTCCTCTGTACCTACTCCCTAGCACCTTCAAACTGTGTCCTCTTGTGGCAGCCATTTCAGCCCTGGGGAAAAAAGCCTCTGACTATCCACACGATCAATACCTCTCATCATCTTATACACCTCGAACTTGCATGACTGATAGTAGTGAAAACCAAGAAGAAGCTACTGACACTATAAGGGAAACTGAACACTGCCAGAAATGGCGGATCTTTATTGCTGCCCTAATCGTCAGAGGCATAAACGGGCAGTAAGTACGCTCTCAGGTCAAGTGAAAACCTTGGACCCCAAGTCCGTCACTCACATTATCTCACATCTTGACAGCAAATATTCTGTACAAATTGTGAGGCCTTGCAATTTAGGTAATCAATAGTAAACTTGTACAGCCTCCACCCACCTCTGTATTAGAATGAAGGAAAAGATGCAATCGATATTACACCACATTACCAGGTCTTTGATCCATCTAGTGTGTAGGTGTTACTGCTAGTGTTGATCCTCGCCCTGGTTTCCATGCTTGAAGGATCACTTCCGTGGTTTGGTTCTGTTAGGCGTATGGTGACGAAACTTTTGCAAGTAAATTGCCAAGCTTGCGGTACAACTCAACCCACCCATCAAACACCCAAGCTACACATTTTATGAATGATTTCCAATAAAGACTTTAAATATACATATAAGATAACATTAAAATAAAGCAAAGTAACTCAAAACAATCTGCACTTACTAATTTTCAGAAGTTTCCAATACTTCTCAATCGAGTGAAGCATTCATTTCAATACACAATTCCTCCCTGTCAGAAAGCAGAGGGACAGGTAATGAAGTTTATCTGGTCCTCTCTCCTATACAACAGCACTTCACAGATGGACTCAACAGCAAGCCTGTCAGGGGTGAAGAGTGAGGTCTGACTTTTGGCTGTTTGTTTGTTCGACAATGGACAGAGGTTTGGGGTGAGCAGAGCCCATAAATCGATTGCTCACCGGGCTCAGATGAACAAAGGCCTCTCATTCTATTGGTGAGCTCTTGAGAGGGGAATTGTAAGGTAGCACAGGGCAAATATCATTGCTAACTCAGCAATAACTAGCAATTTTTTACTCATTGCTTGGACCTTCATGTAATATGCACTTGGTATGTTGAAACATCAACATCATAATGGATTGGAAACTCACTGGGTGACAAGAAATCTTCTCCACATTACATAACTCAAGAATTTTGTTTTACAGAATTGGATTAAACATATTGACTAATTGGGAACAGGTCCATTTAGAGAAAACCTGAACATAATAAAGTCCCAAAACAACGTAGATAACCAGAAAGTCCAGGGCCTCTACACGTGCTCAGATATTTTGAGCTTAACAGTAGTTGGCAGTGTTTTTGGCTGACGATATGTGATGCGTGCCATTAGAGGAATCAGCAAGCATGTACTACATACTTGACAACATTGCTCTGTAAAGATAGCTAATAAATTGCTGTAATTAAAGAAGACAGTCTAATTCAAACTCATTACTTCAGCAAGCGGTTCCCTTTGAGAACAACCACTTGCAGAGATAACACCATAGCAGGAAGCAAGGCAAGCATATTCCTGCCTTTTTAAATCTGGCACATTTTGAACTCCCAGTGGTCAAGCGCTAGGTTTCTGAGTTTGCCCAGCATTTATACTAGGGAATCATTGCAATCCATTGCAAGAACTACAATCCCTTGGATTCCACTGGGAATTGTAGGACTCTGGGCAATAAATGCAAGAGGTTAAACTTTAATTATTTATGTTATGTTTAATGGTTTAAGCATTTGGAAGTATACTCAGTGGCAACTTTATTAGGTACACCTACACACCTGCTCGTTAATGGAAATATCTAATCAGCCAATCATGCGGCAGCAACTCAATGCAGAAAAGCAAAAGGTTCGGTTGCTTCTCAGACCAAACATCAGAATGGGGAAGAAACATGATCTAAGTGACTTTGACCGTGGAATGTTCGTTGACACCAGACAGGATGGTTTGAGTATCTCAGAAACTGCTGATCTCCTGCTAATTTCATGCACAACAGTCTCGAGAGTTTGCAAAGAATGGTGCCAAAAGCAAACAAAAGCATCTTAGTGACCCATCTGTTCTGTGAGCAAAAAAATCTTGATAATGAGAGAGGTCAGAGGAGAATGACCAGACCAGTTCAAGCTGACAGGAAGGTGACAGTAACCATGTTTGACAACAATGGCATGCAGAACAGCATTTCTGAATGCACAAAGTATCAAACTTTGATCTGGATGGGCTAAAGCAGCAGAAGACACTCAGTTGTCATATTACTAGTTACAGGAGGTACCTAATAAAGTGGTCTCTGAGTGTATGTTAAAAGCTTCAGGTCATTTAATATTTTAAATAAAGCAGTAATTTTTATCATGTTTCACTTTATTTTACTTCTACTTGCTTCCAACCCACCCTACTCACTTTATGTACAAAATTAATGCACCATTGGCATATGTTTGTAAAAGTGAAATGTGAAAATGGATTTCTGACCTCCATGTCTGACATTCAGACATTGCAAGGTGCAAATTATTTTAGTCAATCAGTGTTTGTTTGAACAACTGCAGAAAGTTATTTGATAATCTGCTCTTAGTAAAGACAGAAGTCAAGTTCTCAGCCACATCCTGAAATGCTGTGCACCTTCAAGAACTACTATTTCCAGAGCTCTTGCATGGCCTCTTTTGACTTTGACTCCAGGACATTAATTTTGTTGTTTTTAAGCCACCCCTGTGTAGCTTTGGCTTTATATTTGGGGTCATTGTCTTGATAGAAAACAAATCTTCTCCCAAGTCACAGTTCTCTTGCAGACTGCATCAGGTTTCCCTCCAGGATTTCCCTGTATTTTGCTGCATTCATTTTACCCTCCACTGTCACAAGCCTTCCAGGGCCTGCTGCAGTGAAGCATCCCCACAGCTGGATGCAGCCACCACCATGCTCCACAGTAGGGGTGATGTGCTTTTGATGATGTGCAGATTTTGGCTTACACCAAAGGTAGTGTTTAGTTTGATGGCCAAAAAGCTCAACTTTGGTTTCATCAGACCATAGAACCTTCATCCAGCTGACTTCAGTCTACACATGGCAAACTCTTGCTGAGATTTCATGTGAGTTTTTTTTTCAACAGTGGCTTTCTCTTTGCCACTCTCCCATAAAGCTGTGACTGGTGAAGCACCCGGGCAACAGTTTTGTGTGCATTCTCTCCCATCTTAGCCACTGAAGCTTGTAACTCCTCCACAGTTGTCATAGGTCTCTTGGTGGCCTCCCTCACTAGTCCCCTTCCTGCACAGTCACTCAGTTTTTGAGGATGGCATGCTCTAGGCAGATTTACAGCTGTGCCGTATTCTTTCCATTTCTTCATGATTGATTTAACTGTATTCCAAGGGATATTCAGTGACTTGCAAATGATCTTGTATCCATCTCCTGACTTATGTTCTTCAATAACTTTTGCGCAGAGTTGCTTAGAGTGTTCCTTTGTCTTCACGGTGTAGTTTTTGCCAGGATACTGACTCATTGGCTGTTGGACCTTCCAGATACAGGTGCATTTTTATCATAGTCAATTGAAACACCTTGACTGTAGACAGTTCTCCAAAAACAGATCTCCATTTTACTAATTACGTGACTCCTAAAACCAACTGGCTGTACTGATGACTTGGTGCATCATATTAAAGGGGGGGGGAATATTTTTCAATTCATTATTTTGTGCTTTATATTTGTAATTAATTTAGATCACTTCATAGATACCTGTTTTCACTTTGACTCTTCACAAAAGAGTCTTTTCCTGTTGATCAATGTCAAAAAAGCCAAATTAAATCCACTGTGATTCAATGTTGTAAGACAATAAAACATGAAGACTTCCGGGCGGGGGGGGGGGGGGGAGGTGAATGCCTCTTATAGGCACTGTAACTGTTTTTGAGTCTGGATGTCCTGGCATGGATGCTACATAGCTTCCTCCCTGATGGGAATGGGGCAAACAGACAATGAGCAGGGTAGGTGGGATCCTTTATGATATTACCGGCCCTTTTCCAGCACCTTTCTGGATAGATGTTCTTAATGCAGGGGAGGCTGGTGCCAGAGATGCACTGGGCAGTTTGGACTACCCATTGCAGAGCCTCCCTGTGGGGTGCAGTGCAGTTACTGTACCAGGCAGTGATGAAGCTTGTTGGGCTGCACTCAACTGCATATCTGTAGAATGACATGTGTATGGATGTGCAAGGTCCAGCCCTCTTCAGACTCCTCAGAATGAGGAGGCGTTGGTGGGCTCTCTTGACTGTGTAGGATACATTCTGGGACCATAAGGGGTTGCAGGGTTGCATATGATGTACTCTCCCAGGAGTTTGAAACTGCTTGCAGTCTCCATAACTGTTCTGCTGATGCAAAGAGGGGTGTGAATAATGTAGTCCTGAAGTCGATTACCATCTCCTTTGTCTTGTTGACTTAAGGAAGAGGTTTTTTGCCTGGCACCCAGCCTCAAGCTCTTCTATCGCTTCTCTGTAAGCCATCTCGTTGTTGTTGACGATGAGCTCCACCACTGTCACGTCACCAGAGAACTCGACGACGTGATTGCTCGGATGCTTGGCCGTGTGAGCAGAGTGTACAGCGATGGGCTCAACACGCAGCTCTGGTGGGCACCCATGATTAGAACGATGGGGAGGGAGGAGCAGTTGTACATCCCAACTATCTGAGGTCTGCTTGTTCATTGAAGTGCGACACCCATAATTTAAAACCAATCCACATTACCAAGGAGCTGGACCGAGTCCTCTGCCTAGAATTGGTGACTACATGTCACACCTGCCAGGGCTGGAGGTGAATATCCTCTTTCATGGTCCCACTGCACCTTTGGGTCCACTGAGGTGGCACAAATGGTAATTAGTCTGTACTGAGCCGAGATTTCACCTGGACCTTTCCAGCAAAGCTTTCACACTCAGTAAAACTGGCCATGCAGCATAGCCAGCTGTGAAAGCAATAAATTACCTGAATGCTACTGAAATATCTCTGATTCATAAGAAGCTATTTCAAACATTCGAGTGACCACAGACCTAAATTACGAACAAGAAGACCCACAGCAATATGAACTGCATGGGTAATCCATGTTTAATTTAATTTTCAGAAAGTGATTAACGGTTGTGATTAAGGCAGAAACCAGAAGTTTGAAATCGAAGTTTGAAGTTCAATTCCAGCACTGTCTGTAAGGAGTCTGTATGTCTTCCAGGTGGAATGTATGGCTTTCCCGAGGGGCTCCAGTTTCCTCCCACAGTTCAAAGTCATACCGGGTAGGTTAATTGGTCATTGTAAATTGTCCGGTGACTAGGTTAGGGTTAATCAGTTTTGTCGGGGTTTGCTGGGGCTCGTGGCACGAGAGGCTGGAGGGCATACTCGTGGTGTAACACTATATAAATAAAAGTCATTAGAAATAGTTTTTAAAAAACATTGATTTCCTTTAAAATTCTTTATAATTTTAATGCTAGAACAGAGAGAGCAAAACAACACAAAAAGTCCATCTGATCCAGACTTTTACAGAAAAAGTTCTAGACTTTTACGGAACATATCTTGCATGTATCAACATCAACATCAACGTAGATTTTTATCAAAGAACGTATGAATTATGCACCTTGAGATTTGTCTGCTTACAGGCAGTCACAAAGCAAGAAACCCAAAGAACCCAATTAACAAATAATTGATAATAAATGCACGTATTAAATGCACTTACTTACACTATGAGCCTATGACATGGAGCTAATGTATTAAGGACAGGACGTTCACTAATAATGATGTTGTCATACACATAAAAGCTCAGTTATTATCTCATTCAACAAGATTTAATATCTCAGTGGGCTCAAATGTGGCATGGAAAGTTCACACCAAATCACTGATGAAGTGTTGACTGCATCTGTGGACCCTGTGATAATAATGCATCCTGTCAAGGAGCAGGATATAAGTGACTCAGTGATATCAACCAACATTTCCATATTTAACTCTGCAAGTGCCGACGTTGGAAGATGTTAGTTTTGCTCGAGAGTAGAAGAGAATGTTGACACTTCATTGTCATTACATCCAACAATTCTGAACTATTATCACCAAAATCATTACATTTATCGGTGAAAAAAGATTAAAGGTGTCCATCTAATCCACAGTATCAGAGTTGTTTTGAAGTTACACACAACCAAAGCATGCAGTAAAATTCTACGTGTCTTAGACTTAATTTTCTGCATCGTTTAGAAAGCTGGCTAAACAGCTCCTGGTCACTAGAAGTATATTGAATAAGCCATTTTCAGCTCTATTCTTCTTGTCATATTTAAAAGGAAAGCAGATTGATTTACACTGACAGATCAAAAGCGGCAGGGAAATTTCAGCCACTTGCTTGAGTATCTCAGCTGTACGATGAATGTTAATGTGTCTACCAACTGTTGCAGATTCCCATATCCACTGCTCAGCTCTCTCTTACAATGAGTCTACCCTGTGAGGAGTGCTACAGTGATTCTGCTATCATTTCTTACCTTTTCATTAAATGAAATCATCTACGTCCACTTCTGACCAACTAGTTTCAAACAATATCAGAAAATAGCTGATGTTCTGATGTAAAGCAATAGAGAAAGACACTTCAGTTGTTTCTGACAACTAACTTATTTAAGTAAGTACTTAGTAAACATGAACTAACCAAGAACACTAATCTGAAAAAAAAAATTCATATCATATTCTAACCAGACAACTGTTTACTTTGGTGACAAATCTGGGTCCTGGGATCAGATCTTCGTCTCGGAAGAAGGCAGGAGGGCTGGTGGATTGGTGCACACAAAGCTCAAGCCTGGAGACTGGGATCATCAATTAGTCTGGGAGTTGATGTTGAAGACCAAAGCCCGAAGGTGGATTGGAAGTCTGGAAGTTGAAGCCCGATGTCCAAAGCCTGGAGACTGGAGGCCTGGGGTTGGAGGACTGTTCATGTGTAGGTGGGTGGGAGGGAGGAAAGGGGTTTATTTTGCTCTTGCTGTATTGTTGCTTGTTGTGTTCTGTGTTGTTGTACTGAGTATTTTGTGCATACTATGTTGGCACTGAAATGTGTGGCAACACTCACAGACTACCCTCAACATAACTTTGTTGGATGTAATTTCACTTTGTTTCAATGTTTGTGTAAGGGGATAAGCTCCCACTACCTACAAGTGCTCTCAATGGTGTGCACCTCAAATAGCCTCTGACAACCTCCTAAGCCTGGTGGAACTGTTTCTCCGGACAGGAGAATGGTCAAAGGCAGGTTACTGGTGCCTTAAAACTGATCGCTTCAGGCAGAGGGGGCTCATCAGCTGTGGTTTGCAGCTCATCTAGGAGAAGGAAAATTCTGATCTTGAAACTCACCTTATATACCGGCTGGAGCAACACCTTATATACTGGTTGGGTAGCTTCCAACCTGATGGCATGAACATTGACTTCTCTAACTTCCATTAATGCCCTTCCTCCCCTTCTTACCCCATCCCTGATATTTTTAGTTTTCCCCCCCCTCCTTTTTTCCCCTCTCTTTCTGCCCATCACTCTTCCTGTTCTCCATCTCCCTCTGGTGCTCCCCTCCCCCTTTCTTTCTCCCTAGGCCTCCCATCCTATGATCCTTTCCCTTCTCCAGCTCTGTATCCCTTTTGCCAATCACCTTTCCGGCTCTCAGCTTCACCCCAGCCCCTCCGGTCTTCTCCTATCATTTTGCATTTCACCTCCCCCTCCTACTTCCAAATCTCTTACTATCTTTCCTTTCAGTTAGTCCTGACGAAGGGTCTCGGCCCAAAACGTCGACTGTGCTTCTCCCTACAGATGCTGCCTGGCCTGCTGCGTTCCACCAGCGTTTTGTGTGTGATCTTGAAACTCTGCTGGTTTGCAGCTATACCCACTCATGGGGAAGGCGTCAGGAGAAAACTCTGAGGGCAGTCCTACGTTGAGTTCAACACTGACCGGCAACTCCTACGACACTTTAGGTGCCAAACTGTAACCAGTCTCTGCCGTTCCTTTGGGTTCATCAGATACGTGGTGAGGGGGAACTTGCTACATGGGCAACAGCTTGCTCTCCATATTGTACTAGCCAGGCTTTCATATCTAGACAGCTAGGACGCTGTTGGCCCTGACCAATGGAGGCCTCACTCACATATGATAAGTAAATATGAATCTGAATCCAAATATGCTAAAGATACAGAAGGGAAAGGTAAGTAACTCATTATTGTGATGATTTATTATTATACATGGGAAGTATTTTACATTGATGAGGAGGAATCTATAATGCAATATCCAGTGCTAATATTTCACGTATAAATTGATTTTAGTTGGTTTATTTAATTAAAACTCCAATACCATCTTGTGTTCTACATGGCACTGAACCAGATAACTAAATTACTGATGTAAAGCATGCCACAATTTCAACAGCAAGTGAAGAGTGGCAGCCTTGATCAATGGCCAAGAATCTGGAGCATTAGGATCAGTTTTCATTGCACAGTCCATGCTAAACTAGCATAGAAGTGGGGAGCAGGTGCTTTTGTGCCTGGGATGAATTTTTTTGTGGGATATTCTAGTTCATACACTTCCCTTCTGTTTCCCCAGAACACAGCCACATTTTCACCATCCAAATGTTAATCCAATCTCCTTTGAAAGCCATTACTGAAGATCCTCTGACTTTGTAGTCCAGATCAGAGCAATTTGTTGTGTATGAGCTTGATTCCGTGATTGCAGTATGAGGTACTGGGTCTCGCAAGAGCGGGGGATTAAGGAGATTTGGGGTTGGTATAGCTGGCCAAATTGCATTAATCATCAATCACACAAAAAAGAGCAGAATAACTCAACGTTTATCTCTTTGCAGCCTCTTAACTTTCGTTGAGGGAGGTTTGGCTATATTTGCTTCTAAAACAACAGGAAAAATCTTATTACTTGTGATCACGTTGGCCCAGAATTTCCTGGTTGTGCTGAACTTCCTGCCATCACAGGTCACCTGCCTATGGGTGTACTGCATTGGTTAGTTTCAGGGAGAGATACATCATGAGAACAGGCCCTTTGGCCCATCAATTTCAAGCTGACCATCACCCACGCATTTACATTAATTCTACATTAAACCCGTTCTTTCTCTCATCATTTCTATTCAGATTCCATCACTCACCCACACAACCAGGGGCAACTTACAGTGACCAATTAACCTACCGCCGGGCAAAGTAGCTAAGCCACACATGAAGCCCAGGAGCTGTACACAGTTGTCAGAGGCTTTTTGAGATGCACTCCATTGGGAGCATTTAATAAAGTAGTGGGAGCTTAACCCCACTATGTCTGCTGGCTATGACAACCTTAATGAGATGGGGCAAAGGTGAGTTATTGGCTGCTTAAAACCAGTCGCCAGGCAGGTGAGGCTTGGCAGCTCATCTCAGAGAAGAAAAACTCTAATCTCAAACCTCCGCTGCCTTGCAGCTATTCCCACTCATCGGGAAGGCTTCAGGAATAAATCCTGAGGAAAAACCTGGAGCCAGAGTCCTTAAGTCAGTCCTACATTGAGCTCAATGTTGACTGGCAACTTTTGTGACGCTGCTGGTGCCAAACTGTATTGGTCTCTGCCATTCCTTTGGATTCACCAGCTGTGTGGAGTGGGAAACCATGCTCCATGGGCAACAACTTGCTCTCCATATTGTCCTGCCCTGGCTTACCTATCAGGCAGACAGCTAGGACGTAACATCCATGACCAATGGAGGGCCTCAATTCATCTACCAATGCACACATCTATAGGTTGTTTGAGGAAACTACAGCACTCAAGGAAAGTGCATTTGTCACAGAGAGAACATACAGACAGCACCCAAGGTCAGAGATGAACACGGGTCTCTGGCACTTTGGGTTCTACCAGCTATGCCACTGTGCCACCCGAGCTTTAGAGGGTAGATTCCCCAGCTGAAGTATTGGGAAACTGCTGGACGACACGACTCTATGAGGAGTCCAGCAATGGACATAGCTGCTGATGTCACAGTGAGCAACTGCCAGGAAATCTTGGACAACTGCATTCAGGCAAGAATCTCAAACATCCTGAAATGCATATGTGAAATTGTAGACACAGAACTGGTAGGGTTTTTTAGGAACTTTTAGAAAAACCTAATCCTGATGATTTCTTAAGAAAATCTAATTGGTAAAAGCAAAGCTGGTTTGTCACTGTGAAGGAGAATTAAAGCAAAGCAGTTTACTACCATATTACTCAAAAATTAATATTTTAAAACTAAAATATCCATTCAAAATTGTTTTATGGAATTGTTGATTTTTAAGACTGTTAATAAGTTAATAAATTGATTTTTAAGACTGTTAATACAGTACAGGAACAGGCCCTATGGCACGTAATATCTGTGCTGAAAGCAATACCAAATTAAATTAAACCTCTTCTGCCTCTCCATTCCCTGGTTTTTTCCTGTGTTTATAACAGTCTGTTAAGCACAGTGTTGTTTTGTTATGTCGCCCCTCTCACTGTGAAAGGGGACACTTCTTATTCCTTTTATAGGAACAGAGCTATGTTGAGTTGTCGGCTGAGCAATTCATTCTTGTTACGCTGCAGATCATGGTCTTTACTGGGGAGTTTGCTACTGAATGCTCGGAGGGTGCAGATGCTTTTTTGCAGAAGTGGGTGGGGGCAGAGAGGGTCATTGCTTTGCTGCTGCTTGTGCATGGGGGCAATGGGGGTGCTTTGGGGTTCTAACATTTTAACTCTCATTCTTTGGGACACTCTTCAGTCTTCGTGGCTGTCTGTAAAGAACAGGAATTTCAGGATGTACATTGCAGACATTTTTCTGACATTAAACGGAACCATTGAGCTATCATATCTGCTTCCATCATTACCTCCCCTGGTGATCCAGTCCAGATACCTACCAATTTCTGTGTCCAAAAAACTTGTCCTGTACATCTCCATTAATCTCCCTGCCCAAGTTCTCTCATACTTGACATTTTCACCCTTGAAAAATAAGATTCTGACCACACTATGAATGGCATTTATTATTTTATAAATTTCTATCAGATTTCTCACCTTGCAATGCATCAGATTGTCCTTGACCCACTCAAATCATGAGCTTGATTTTACAGATAATGAGGATACATCAGCTTCTTTGGTTTGACTGCTAATCAGAAAAAAATTGCAGCATTTCTTCGTACTTGTACTTGGCTTTTAACCTGCATTACAATTGGTTTTTCAAATGGGCAAAAACTAGTCCCAAGACATTAACTCCTGCAAGTCTCAGTGGCCAAATGCTTACACAAATCATACTCTAAGGCTCTAGACTCCTAGTCACAAAATACATCATTTTGTATATTGACATGATTAGTGCTGATCTATATTCAACACATCACTAACATTAAAACCAGATTTCAGTGTACGGGCTCAGGTACCCTGGTGCAGTGGCCCATAATACAGAATAGGGAAAACTCATTCTTTTGGGGAATCTTTCTGTCAGGCCTGCACAGGCAGATACCTATCAGTCTTCACCTGCCACTCATTCCAGACTCATCACCTGCACAGCATTTCTCATCCACTATCTTTGTTCACTCATCAAACTGGACGGCCTTGACCAGTTGCTCCTAGCTTCCACTCTCCCTGCCCAAGTTTACCTTGCTGCCTGTTCTGTTTAGTTTCTGTCCCCTCTTGTTTTCTGGCCCTATGTGGCCTGTCATTTTGCGGTCAATTGTTAAAGTTATCATTCACTGTGGAATCGGCTCCACCGCTCTGCTTTCGAGTCAAGCCTTGCATACATTTCCTGTCAGGATGTGTGAACCAATGACTGACCCAGCAGAGTACGCTCACCTAATCCGCTGACATGAGTATGGGATCCAGGAGCAGGAAACCATTGACTATCTACCCGCCACTCCCAATCCCAGTCCACCTCCTCCCTCTGAACCCTGGATTCCTCTGTCTGAACACTTTGATGGGTCTCCAAATCAATGCCGCAACTTCCTGTCCCAGTGTGTCTTATACTTCGAGCTCCAGCCATCTCTCTACTCTGTGTACTGGGCCAAGATCACCTTCCACGTCTCCCTCGACTGGGTGAGTTCTGACATGGGTCAACGGTACAATCGAGAGCAGCCTGACTGCCTGCATCACTGCCCGGTATGGGAACTGTACCTCCGTTAATCGCAGGACTCTGCAGAGAGTTTTGTGGACAGCCCAGCACATCTATAGATGTGAAATTCCTACTATTCAGGATACTTAAAGAGACAGGTGCATAAAAAGAGCCCGAGGGATCATTGGGGACCTGAGTCACCCCAACCACAAACTGTTCCAGCTGCTACCATCCAGCCAGGACCAACAGGCTCTGGGACAGCTTCTTCCACCAGGCCATCAGACTGATTAATTCACGCTGATACAAGTGTATTTCTATACTATATTGACTGTCCTGTTGTACATATTATTTATTACAAATTAGCATAAATTGCACATTGCACATTTAGATGGAGATGTAGCATAAAGATTTTTACTCATGTATGTGAAGGATGTAAGAAATCAAGTCAATTCAATATGAGGATTTCACCACTGAGACGTGCCAGGTTTCTGACCATCTGGGAAGTGGATCTGATATTTCGCCTACATCAAAGCTCAGGCTTTATATTGGATGACATCTGGAATTCGGGACACTTGCAGCAGATTGCAGCTGGAATGCAAAAGCACTGCTGGCCCATTACAATCATAGCCTCTCAGCGCTTGAGAAATGAGCAGATACTGGTAGATGCGAGGGTGCCTTCTATCTGGCAAGCTCTCTACAGCCCCTAGTTCCACCGCCATAGGCTGTCTCACACTCTCTGTCCTCCCCCACACCCCAACGGCTCTACACACACACACACACACACACACACACACACACACACACACACACACACACACACACACACACACACACACACACACACACACACACACACACACACACACACACACACACACACACACACACACACACACACACACCCCTTTCCGGATCAGACACTGGGTGTGCAGCTTGGACTCCCTACTGAATCTATCTCTCACCCCTTCAAAATCTCCTCATCCCTTCCAGGGCAGCAGCCTCCCTGTTCTCCCTCTCTCCTCCTGAGACCCAAGCCATGAATGACTACATCACTCACCCAGTCCCCAGCTGCTGCAAGATTCCTTGTGAAAAAGAAAGCTGAAGGCCTTCAACCCTTCATTGACTACGGTGGACTCAACAAAACCACCATTACGAACCACTACCCTCTCCCCTTGATGGATAGTGCATTCGAAACACTCCGCAGGTCCCGGATCTTCAAACTGGATCTACAGAGTGCGTGCAACCTGATCTACATCCACCAGGGGAGTAAGTGGACGGCGGCGTTCATAACACCCATTAGCCCCAAAAATACTTGGTGATGCCCTTCAGACTTTCCAACCATTTTCCAAGCCTTCATTAATGAGGTACTACAAGACATGTACAAACGTATATGCTCATCTACCGTGATGACATCCTCAGCTTCTCCAAGAGCCCCCAAGATCAGTCGGTCACATCTGTTCAGTCCCTCAGCATCTCCTGAAAAGCAACTATACTGCAAGTTAGGAAAGTGCCAGGTCCACACACCAGGCATCTCCTTCCTGAGTTACATCCTTTCACCCCAAGGCATAAACAAGGACATAGAGGGAGAATGCCTGTTGTTGAATGGGCCTCAACTGTGCACACTCAAACAGTTGATCCTAGCTTTCACTCCCTGCCTAATATTTACCTCAGTGCCTAGTGTTTAGTTTCTGTCTTTGTTTTGTTGCCCCCCCCATGACCTGTTATTTTGCCATCTATTATTAAAGTTATCATTCATCATGCATTCATCTCCACTGCTTGTTTTTGGGTCAAGCTTCCTCTAAGTTTCTTGATACTTTCTAGCTCCTAGTACTTCAAGGGACAATCCTCAAGTCAAAGCTTTCAGGAGTAGATAACTTCAACCAAATACATTTGCCATTTGTGTTGTATTGCACATCTCGTAATGTACTAACTTTGACCCCACAATAATGATATAATCTGGGTTTTATACTGGAATATGGCATTTAATTGTTACTTAAAAGAAGATTGCTTTTGAATCAAATTAATGAATTCTGTTGTCGAAATATATTCAAGTTTGTTTGATCCCGGAATTAAACAGAATTTTTAATATATTTTTATATACATTTTAAATAAATAAATATATATGCATATAGTGTGTGTGTGTGTGTGTGTGTGTGTGTGTGTGTGTGTGTGTGTGTGTGTGTGTGTGTGTGTGTGTGTGTGTGTGTGTGTGTGTGTGTGTGTGTGTGTGTGTGTGTGTGTATGTATATCTGAGTTCAATATTTCTTTATGAAGAAAACATGAAGGAATAGAAGTAATTATGGGGAAAAACCTATTAAATTGATTTCCAATAAAAAAAATCAATTGTTACCAACCTAGGAGGTAAAATCATTCTGCATGTTACTAATTATAAATGAAAATATGTAATGTGAGTTAACAATAATCAAGTTATCACAAAGTTTTGCCTGTAGTGCTGAAGTCTACCTCCAAATTACTTAGTTTAATGTACATATTTCCATTAATAAATGCAATTTTTACACAAAACTAATTAAAACATTCTGATTTTGTTTTCTAACACTAAAATTTTGTCAGTAATACCCAGAACACAGGTGTATAATCATCAATGAAGAGTACTGGAGAAAAAAAAATTAATTGTGTCATAAATTATTCATGCATTTTTTAAATTACTGTTTTATTATTAACAACATGCAAGTCAAATGTTTCCATTTGATTGCTTGCACAATATTTAAAGACAAATATCCAGAATTGGGCTAGTCAGCAAGTCTATGAGCACGATTGAATTCTTTGAGGATGTAACAAAACACATTGATGTAGGTAGAGCAGTGGATGTAGTGTATATGGATTTCAATAAGGCATTTGATAAGATTCCCCATGCAAGGCTTATTCAGAAAGTAAGGAGGCATGGGATCCAAGGGGACCTTGCTTTGTGCATCTAGAGTTGGATTGCCTACAGAAGGCAAAGGGTGGTTGTAGATGGTTCATATTCTGCCTGGCAGTTGATGACCAGTGGTGTTCTACAGGGATCTGTTCTGGGACCCCTCTTCTTTGTGATTTTGCACTGAGAAATCATAGACTGATTTGCCCCTTAGAAATCGTGACAGTCTTTGCCAAAAGCAAAAACTCCTGCCAAAGGCTTTTTTTATGGTTTTAAGATGTATCTGATTTATGAAGACATTAAAAACCCATGTAAATAATAGCAAGATAAAAACCGAAAAATAAAAAAAGTTATTAAAAACCTAAGTGATTAAAAGATATTGAACTGGTTAAATAGCTTGTATTAAAAATATCCTTCTTAAATGATTTTCCAGGTCAGGATTCCCTTTTAATAGACATCAAGCCTACAATCCTATTCCGGGTTATAGCTTGTGTAGTGTCTCATCAGCAGTCCACCAACAGGGACAGTGATTGATGCACGCCACCTGTCACAGTATATCATAAACTTGGAGCAGGTTTGTCGAAGTCCAGGTCTAGTTTGTGTGGGAACAGCTGAATAATGGTGGCTCCCTTTGATACCTAGCAAGAGTCACCAAATTAACCCTTGTTTTGCTTTCCTCAAATGATGATGGAAGTATTGAATATTTCCAAAATTTTATGTGTTGTAAGCTTATTGGTTGACCTGAAAAGAATCACAATATTAGAAATGCAAACATGAGGAAATCTGCAGATGCTGGAAATTCAAGCAACACGCACAAAATGTTGGTGGAACGCAGCTGGCCAGGCAGCATCTATAGGAAGAAGCACAGTTGACGTTTCAGGCCGAGACCCTTCGTCAGGAGGGTCAGGACGAAGGGTCTCGGCCTGAAACGTTGACTATACTTCTTCCTGTTCCACCAGCATTTTGTGTGTGTCACAATATTAGAATTTAGTTTTCATGCTTTCATATTTGACATATTGCTCAGAGATCTCTGGAGCAGAGATGCAACTATTAGAGCTCACTGTTCCAGCTACTTGGGCTCAGACCTAACCTCCAGTACTGTCTGTGGAGTTATTCTCTGAATGTGTGGGTTTCCTCCAGGTGCTTTGGTATCCACTCACTTCCCAAGATGTACAGGTGAGTAGGCTAATTTGGTGCAGTAAATTACCTCTTGTGTATAGGTGTATGATAGAATATGGGGATGGGGTGGAGTTGGAGAGAATAAGTTAGGATTAGGATTGAGTCATTATAAATGGCGGCATTTTAGTGTAGTGGTTAGCACGACACTTTATGGTACCAGTGACCCAGGCTCATTTCCCGCCACCGTCTGTAAGGAGTTTTTACATTCTCCCTGGAATTGTGTGGGTTTCCTGCAGGTGCTCTGGGTTCCTCCTACAGTCCAAAGACATAGTGTTTGGTAGGTTAATGGGCCATTGCATATTGTTTGAAGCTGAGGGATTTGTTGGGTGGTGCAGCTGGAAGGACCAGAAGATCAATTCCATGCTCTATTTCAAATTAAAAAATGGATTCTTAATAGCTAATGTGGACTTTCTGAGTGCCAAAGTCCAGTTTGTGTGCAGCTCCACTGGATCTTTGATATGCCTTGTGTCTTAACTTTACATGTTGGATAACATTCAAAAATCTCAGCAATGATAAATAGAATTTCATGCCATATCTATAAATGGGCGCCCATGGTGCTGCTGACAAGCATTTGTTTTCTTCACAGAATGAAGTCTCTTGCCAATCATCACACCTAACACAGCAAAAGTTATAGTTGTATTATTTGAAAAGGACAATATTCGGAAAGCGAAATACAACACAAATGTTTGATTATGTTCCAATGTGTCTAGTAAACACTGAAAGTTATCCAAGAACAGCACTGTTTTAAATCAATTAGATTTAAAATCTAATTGATTTTAAAGTGTGATTTACAGATTTGTCCTACTCTAACAAACTGAATTATCATCAGATAATTCTACTCCAGTACTGTAAATTGAACTCATTGGCACATGTAACCCTTTAATACTTACAGAAGTTTATTAAATAATGTGGGCTAGTTATTAATTTAATGCTACATTGGTGATTCTGAAGAAAATTACACATTTTACATTATTTACAGAACACAAAAAATAAAATTAGCTACAAGAATCTCATAAATTGTTATTTTAAACTGATCATCAAGTTAGTATTTCTGCACATGCAATGTTAATTGAATTCTGTCAAATGCTCGGAACAAGACTTCAATGGAAACTGACTGTGTTTACCATTGCTACATTAAGCTCTGGAGTGTAGAAGGACAGATTATGAATAACCCCTCCATATCTGATGTTCATCAATCTTCACTATAATCTCTAGGAATCTTAATTGCC
Source organism: Hemitrygon akajei (assembly GCF_048418815.1). NCBI lineage: Eukaryota > Metazoa > Chordata > Chondrichthyes > Myliobatiformes > Dasyatidae > Hemitrygon > Hemitrygon akajei. Next base: position 23,978,903 of record NC_133145.1, on the reverse strand, counting down.
AAGAGCTTATGATATTGATTAACTATTAACAGTGTGAGATATCAGATCACTATGATCTTCCTAAATTGTAGATGAGGCTTGAGGGGGTGTATGGGCCATTCTTTCCAATTCATGTGGTTGAATATCACTGTATTCACTATTCACAGTATTCACTGTTGCAGAATATCAAAAGTCCATTAAACCTGATGCTTAACATTAAAAAAGCATATGGCATAAAGTTTTCAGGACTTTTGTGTGAAGCTTTCTCCGGGGTCAACGATGAGGGTTATTGCTAAAACACTGAACATGAGATCCAGGCCAACATTACCCAAATAAAAGGTCAACCTGATAGTGTTGATGGAGCTGTTAAACATGCCATTCACTAAAAATGTGAAAGTCATTACTGCTGGGGTTCCTAACCTGGGGTCCACTGACCCTTCGTTTAATGGTAAGGCTCCATGGCATAAAAAAGGTTGGGAGCTCCTGTGTTATTATAAAAATGATTAAGGATTCTTCAATAACAACTTCCACATAGCACATTTTTAAAGGTAATAGCTTATCCCAAATGCATCCCCCACCCATTTAAGGATGAAGTAGATGACCAAAATTGTAGTTGGTTTTGTTTCAGATGGAAAAAAAGAGCTATAAAGTGATTAAAATAATTGTCGAAGGTGTTTCAGGCAACTTCTAACAAATGGTGGAAATGTTGGAGATGAAGATAAATTTCTTCAGCCAGCAAGTGGCAAATCTGTGGAATTTATTGCCACAGGTGGCTGTGGAGGCCGTCATTGGATATATTTAAGGCAGAGGTTGATAGATTCTTGATTAGTCAGGGCATGAAGGCATACAAAGAGAAGGCAGGAGATTAGGGCTGAGAGGGAAAATGGATCAGCCATAATTAAATGGCAGAGTAGACTCGATGGGCCAAATGGCCTAAGCCTGTTCCTATATCTTATGGTCTTATCTCATCTCAATAATTATATTAACTGGATTATAAAATTGTATTGCAAGCAAAGTGAGATGAACAATCCTGAATACTAGTATAGCTCAATTAAAATGCTCCATTAGGTTATGGAATATAAATAACAATAAGGATTTGAGGCTGTTGAGATACCGAGGGTTCTATGTATTGATGTGGTAGAAGGGTACTTTATTTCTCTATATAATGTTCGGTATAATAAATTGTAAAAATGAATCTCAGATAGTCTCAGTCCATTCAGATAGAATGGTTTTAGGAAGTCAATGAAATGTTTTTTTTAAATATTTTGCTTCATTTGCAATCTGTGCAAAAATTATGATTAATAATTTATTATAAGTAGCAGATATTTCAAAGACAGGTCATTCTTGGGACATTCATTCATTGGGAAAGCTATTAAAATCAAAATGCAACAAGGTAAATTAAAATAAAACATTGTCTTGAAACATAGTAACATAGAACATAGAACCATAGAACATTACAGCACAGACCAGGCCATTTGGCCCTTCTTGGCTGTGCTGAACCAATTTTCTGCCTAGTCCCACTGAACTGCACCTGGACCATATCCCTCCATACCCCTCTCATCTACGTACCTGTCCAAGTTTTTCTTAAATGTTAAAAGTGAGCCCACATTTACCACTTCATCTGGCAGCTCATTCCACTCTCCCACCACTCTCTGTGTGAAAAAGCCCCCCCAATATTCCCTTTAAACTTTTCCCCCTTCACCTTTAACCCATGACCTCTGGTTTTTTTATCCCCTAGCTTCAGTGGAAAAAGCCTGCTTGCATTCACTCTATCTATACCCATTAAAATTTTATACACCTCTATCAAGTCTCACCTCATTCTTCTATGCTCCAGGGAATAAAGTCCTAACTTATTCAACCTTTCTCTGTAACTCAGTTTCTCAAGTCCCAGCAACATCCTTGTAAACCTTCTCTGCACTCTTTCAACCTTATTAATATCCTTTCTGTAATTCGGTGACCAAAACTGCACACAATATTCCAAATTCGGCCTCACCAATGCCTTATACAACCTCACCATAACATTCCAACTCTTATACTCAATACTTTGATTTATAAAGGCCAATGTACCAAAACCTCTATTTACTACCTTTTCTACCTGTGGTACCACTTTTGGGGAATTATGTATCTGTACTCCCAGATCTCTCTGTTCTACTGCTCAGTGTCCTACCATTTACCTTGAATGTTCTACATTGGTTTTTCCTTCCAAAGTGCAACACCTTACACTTGTCTGTTTTAAACTCCATCTGCCATTTTTCAGCCCATTTTTCCAACTGGCCCAAATCCCTCTGCAAGCTTTGAAAACCTTCCTCACTGTACACTACACTTCCAATCTTTGTATCATCAACAAATTTACTGATCCAATTTACCACATTATCATCCAGATCATTGATATAGATGACAAATAACAATGGACCCAGCACTGATCCCTGTGGCACACCACTAGTCACAGGCCTCCACTCAGAGAAGTAATCCTCCACTACCACTCTCTGACTTCTCCCATTGAGCCAATGTCTAATCCCATTTACTACCTCACCATGTATACCTAGCAACTGAATCTTCCTAACTAATCTCCAACGCAGGACCTTGTCAAAGGCCTTACTGAAGTCCATGTAGACAACATCCACTGCCTTCCCTTCATCCACTTTCCTTGTAACCTCCTCGAAAAACTCTGATAGATTTGTTAAATATGACCTACCACGCACAAAGCCATGTTGACTCTCCTTAATAAGTCCCTGTCTATCTAAATACTTGTAGATCCTATCTCTTAGTACTCTTTCCAATAATTTACCTACTATCAACGTCACACTTACCGGCCTAAAATTTCTCAGATTACTTTTAAAACCTTTTTTAAACAATGGAACAACATGAGCTATCCTCCAATCCTCCGGCACCTCACCTGTAGATACCAACATTTTAAATATATCTGCCAGGGCCCTGCAATTTCAACACTAGTCTCCATCAAGTTCCGAGGGAATACCCTGTCAGGTCCTGGGGATTTATCTACTCTGATTTGCCTGAAGATAGCAAGCACCTCCTCCTCTTCAATCTGTATAGGTTCCATGACCTCACTACTTGTTTGTATTATTTCCATCGACTCCATGCCAGTTTCCTTAGTAAATACAGACACAAAAAACCCATTTAAGATCTTCCCCATTTCTTTTGGTTCCATACACAGCCGACCACTCTGATCTTCAAGAGGACCAATTTTATTCCTTAATATTTTATTAAGGACCAATTTTATTCCTTTTTCTCTTAATATACCTGTAGAAGCTCTTGGGATTATTCTTCACCTTGACTGCCAAAGCTACCTCATGTCTTCTTTTAGCCCTCCTGATTTCTTTCTTAAGTATTCTTTTACACTTTTTATACTCCTCAAGTACCTTATTTGCTCCCTGTTTCTTATACATGTCATATATTTCTCTCTTCTTCTTGATCAGAGTTCCAATATCCCTAGAGAACCAAGGTTCCTTATTCTTATTCACTTTGCCTTTAATCCTGACAGGAACATACAAACTCTGCACTCTCAAAATTTCTCCTTTGAAGGCCTCCCACTTACCAATCACATCCTTGCCAGAGAACAACCTGTCCCAACCCACACTTTTTAGATCCTTTCTCATTTCTTCAAATTTGGCCTTTTTCCAGTTTAGAACCTCAAGCCGAAGACCAGATCTATTTTTATCCATGATCAAGTTGAAACTAATGGTGTTATGATCACTGGAACCAAAGTGTTCCCCTACACACACATCCGTCACCTGTCCTAACTTGTTTCCTAATAGGAGATCTAATATTGCATCCTCTCTAGTCGACCTCTATATAGTGATTTAGAAAACTTTCCTGAACACATTTTACAAACTCTAACCCATCTAGACCTTTAACAGTATGGGAGTCCCAATCAATATGTGGAAAATTAAAATCCCCTACTATCAAAACTTTATGTTTCCTGCAGTTGTCTGCTATGTCTCTGCAGATTTGCTCCTCTAATTCTCGCTGACTACTGGGTGGTCTATAATACAACCCTATTAATGTGGTCATACCTTTCCTGTTTCTCAGCTCCACCCATATGGCCTCAGTAGACAAGCCCTCAAATCTGTCCTGCCTGAGCACTGCTGTAACATTTTCCCTGACTAGCAATGCCACCCCCCCACCTTTCATCCCCCTGCCTCTATCACGTCTGAAACATCGGAACCCTGGATCATTAAGCTGCCAGTCCTGCCCCTCCTGTAGCCAAGTTTCACTAATGGCTACAATGTCATAATTCCATGTGTCAATCCACACCTTCAGCTCGTCAGCCTTCCCCACAATACTCCTCGCATTGAAGAAGACACACCTCAGAAGAATATTACCACCACACACAACCCTTCTATTTGTGACTTTGCATGAACCTTTAACATAATCTATTTTCACCTCTGCTCCACTATCTGCTCTGGCACTCTGGTTCCCATCCCCATGCAAATCTAGTTTAACCCTCTCCCCCCCCCCCCCCCACAATAGCACTAACAAACGTCCTTGCAAGGTATTGGTCCCCCTGTAGTTCAGGTGTAACCCATCTCTCTTGTACATGTCCCACCTGCCCCAGAAGAGGTCCCAATGATCCTGAAATCTGAAACCCTGCCCCCTACACCAGTTCCTCAGCCACGTGTTCATCCTTCAGAGCATCCTATTCTTACCCTCACTGGCACGTGGCACAGGTAGCAATCCTGAGATTATCACCCTCACGGTCCTGCTTTTTAACTTCCTACCAAGCTCTCTATACTCACTCTTCAGGGCCTCCTCACTATTTCTTCCTACGTCTTTAGTACTGATGTGTACCATGACATCTGGCTGGTCACCCTCCCATTTCAGAATGCTGTGCACACGATCAGAGACATCTCTGACCTTGGCACCCGGGAGGCAACAAACCATCTGGGAGTCTCTGTCACGACCACAGAACCTCCTGTCTGTACCTCTAACTATCGAGTTGCCTATCACTACGACTCTCCTCTTCTACCCCCCTCCCTTCTGTGCCAGAGATCCGGCTTCCGCAGCTTGTCCCAGGTAAGTCATCGCCCCCAACAGTATCCAAATCGGTATACTTGTTGTTGAGGGGAATGGTCACAGGGGAGCCCTGCTCTGCCTGCCCTTTCCCCTTCCTTCGCCTGATGGTAACCCAATTACCTGTGCACTGCTCCTTTGGCATAACTGCCTCCCTTTAGCTACTATCTATAAACTTCTCATTCTCCCAAATGATCTGGAGGTCATCCAGTTCCTGCTCCAGTTCCCTAATGCGGTCTGTTAGGAGCTACAGCTGGATGCACTTCTTGCAGGTGTTGTTGTCGGGGACACCAGAGGTCTCCCTGACTTCCCACATCCTGCAAGAGGAGCATTCCAACATTCTGCCTGGCATTCTCTCTACTCTAAACAAACAAAATAAAACTTACTGGAACCTACCCTCGCCTCTGCCTGTTCACGCTGAAGCCTATTGAGCCAAAGCTGTCCCACTCTGACTCAGTCCACTCTGACTCAGTCCACTCTGACAATGGCCGCTGTATATGGCGGTCTTTTTTAAACCTTTGGCGTGCTACGTCACGCGCCTGCGCAGTCTAGCCTCTTTTCCCCAATCAGTTAAAAAAATTGGCTTCTCTCCAAGATGTCTTTAGTTCTTCACTCTCAGCCTCCTGCTTCGATTTAAAAAGAGCGTTGAAAAATTCCTCTCTTTTTTAAACCTTTGGCATGCTACGTCATTTCCAATGCATTTTGTTGTTTTTTTTTAACCAAATCCCGAGTTTGGTAATTGAACTAAAGATTATCTTTAGGAGTGTCTAAATGATCAAAATTGGGTTATCCTACTTACTACACCTTAATGTAGTAAATTAAAACTAGGTTTACAGTCGAAGGTTATAATTTACATTCAATATCAAAGCAACAAGTTTACTTTGAAAAGTCATGGGGGTGGTGATCAGTGCTATCCTCTGGGGAAGGCGGGAGAAATATTTTAAATGTAAATGTTGGAGGTAATAGGGATTGTATTTATCTGGGTTGGTACCTGTTCACTTGCAAGCAAGAATACAGCTTTGCGGCTTGATGAAGCCTCTCCATTTGCAACACGAGTTACATATCCATTTTAAAAGAAATGACTGAAGATTTAAGGTTACGGTGTACAGCAAAGAAACAGGTCCTTGGGCCCATCCAGTCGGTGCCAAACCATTTAAACTGCCTGCTCCCATCAACCTGCACGGGGATCATAGCCCTGCCGTCCATGTTTCTATCCTAACTTGTTTCAAACGTTGAAATCGACCTCGCATGCATTACTTGCGCTGGCCGTTCGTTCCACACTCTTACGGCCATCTGAATGAACTTTTCACCTTTCTCCCTGAACCCATGACCTAAGGACTGTATCTATGTTTGTCACAGGCACATCGTGCCTTGTTTTGCGTCATTGACCGACAGTGCGAGATGTTCCGGGGGAAGTCCGCGCATGCCAACAATATTCCAACGCGAACCGTTCGCCCTTTGGGAACCGCAGCACCCGCGAGAAACCGACACGGTCACGCAGGGAAAGGACACACCGCGGCGGGGACTGAAACGCGATCTTACTGTAAAGCGTTAAACTGTGCCACAGAAAGCGTACATTCATTTACACGTTCCTTTTCCTAAGCGGTGAATGCATTTTAGAATTGATTGCATACATACGAAGCCAATCTGTTCCGCCGTTTAGTTTGTGCAGGGCAATTTCAGGCGGTGTGAACAATGAATCCACCCCCCCCCCCCCCACACACACAGATAAAATAATGTTATGATGATGTACAGAGTTGACAAAATCATTTATTTAATTAAACTTAATCGATTTGACATTCATATTGACATGGACATTGGACAATAAGTATTTTAAGAGTCTTACATTGGAAACACGATATGATTCTCTCAGTCCTTCCTAGGCAGATATAGTAGCTAATTGAATTAGTGGATATTTGACAAGCTATTAATAGTATTAGGCACAAATATGACATCTGTTTTTCTTCGTTGATAATCGAAACCTATTTATTACCATATGTAGAGGGTTAATTTGCTGTACATGCGAAAAGCGAGGAGATTAGTCTCCACTCGGTTACATGAGATGTGACTAAACAGGTTGATGGAAAATACAGACGGCATCTGGGAAAAGACCAATGCTGTCGCTGAGAATCACAGCTCGAGGAAGTGCTGAAGTAAACGTATAATTACCTAATTGCCAAATGATGCGGGGAAAGTGATTAAGAACACTGAATCTGGGGACGTGTGAGTTTTTAAAGATATTTTAAGGACGTGTTGCGCTATCTCGGGCTTTGTTGATTTAAACGCTGCACGAAACTGCGATCCGCCAGTCAGAAGTGAATTGGTTAGAAACTTTCTTTTTTGTCAGGGCTTTCTAACGTATAGCTAATAAAATGTTCTCGTATTTGTGTTGAACAGAACCCGGCGAGCTGGGGTACCTCAGCCATATGCGACATCAGGTTCGATGGTTGTCTGCAGTCTCCAGGGGCCGCGAAATGTGTCTGGAACCATGTGTGTGGGTGAAAATCTCTTCGAAATTCAAAAGACAAGGTGTGTGTGTGTGTGTGTGTGTGTGATGAACTCTAATTAGAGAACTGCACGAAGTATAAGTTATACAGCACTTTCGAAAAAGCAAATTAAATCGAATATTAATATTGTCCTGTTTGTTCTAGGTGGAAAATGTTCAGATGCACTTGAACATTACCCCAAATAACAGAATATGCGTTTTGCAGCTGATGTAGAGACTCGATGACTAACAGCAACATTGTGATTTTCAGCATTCCCGACAACGATGCGAAACACGTGGCTTGTATAACGGTAAAATACCAGTTCCTCTTGGGACGTTCAGTGAATTTGTTAAAACATAAATATTCGGCTAAAATGTACTATTGACAAAACTAAGAAGCACATTATTAATATAACATTTCTCCCACTGCTGCTTAAACTTCAGACATATGTTGACCACATTATTAGGCAACCCCCCACTAATAATGTTATAATTGTTTATATTTGAAACGACTGCTAATATCAGTTCTGTTGCATATTGGGAATTTTATTTAAATTGCTAATGATGCAGCGAGTATTATGCACCATTTAGTACTAGAACAGTAAACAGATTACCTCTGACAATTTATACTAGTTTGAGTCATCCAATAAACTGTAGCAAGAAAACAAACATGAAAGAAAGAACACACACAAAATGCTGGAGGAACACAGCAGGTCAGGCAGCTTCAACGGAGGTGAATAAACTGTCGATGTTTTTGGCCAAAACCCTACATCAGTACTGGAAAGGACAGGTGAAGATGTGTGCGTGTGCGTGCGTAAATATGGGTTAAGCCAGGCGCCACACGGAGAAGGGGGAGATGAAGTAAGAAGCTGGTAAGTAGTAAGTAGAAATGGCAAAGGACTGTAGAAGGAGGAATCAGATAGGAGAGGAGAGTGGAGAAAGGGGAGAAAGGGAAGGTGGAGGTGTTAGACAAGTGGGAAGAGGTAAGAGCCCAGAATGGGGAAATGAAGAAGAGGGAAGGGGGAGAAGGAAGAAAATTAATGGAAGTTGGAGAAATCGATGTTCATGCCTTTAGATTGGAGGCTTCCTAGGTGGAATATGAGGTGTAGCTCCTCCAACCTGAGAGTTGCCTCATCATAGCAGAAGAAGTGGCCAAGGACTGGCATGTCAGAACAAGAATGGGGATAGGAGTTGAATTAGTTGGCCACCAGGAAATTTTGCTTTTCGTGAATGGAGCTGAGGTGCTCGACAAGAGAGTCCACCAGTCTATGTCAGATCTCACAAATGTAAGGAGGCTGCACCCGGTACAGTGGACGACCCCAAAAATTTCACGTGGGGTTTTGCCTCTTCCGGAAGGGCTTAACAATTAAAGGAGGTTGATTTAGGACAAAATTGTGCCACAAGTTCTTTTTGGAGATGATATCTGGTCAATGTAGAGAAGATTTTGCAGGTTGCTGTATTGTTGGCCATTTCATCAGGAGGAGAAATGTATATCTGTCCTTGTCAGTGTGATGTAAGTGTCACTATGTATTATCTAAATGCTGATAACATCATGATATTAGCAGAACAGGCTTCTACTATCACTCTTTAAAAACAAAATGCAGAAGTGACATTTAAAATGCTTTCTACTGTGCCTGAAATCAGCTGGGAAGTTTGAATAATCTTGCTTTGCATTTGCTGTAATTATATTTCAGGCTGCAAGAAGTTGAAATGGTGTAACGTTACCTCCCAGAAATGATTTCAAACCACTTGCCCTAATATACTTTCTGTGACTTCAGCACTTTTGCCTGACTTTAATGTCTCAATGCTTTTTGTCCTGTATCACCAGTTTAAAATGTGGTGACTTTCAGTTAACTGATCCACAGAAGGAAATATTATGTTGGTATAAGAATGATAAAGTAATAAATAATAATAACAGATGTAAATTAAAATCAATGGGTTATCAGGATTTCACTCTTCTTTATACATTCTTGTTCTTTAAAGTCCAAAACATTTGCACTAAGCCAAGGGTTCCCAACATGGGATCCACAGACCCCTTGCTTAATTGTGTTGTTTCTTGGCATAGAAAATGTTGGGAACCCCTGCACTAAGCCAATTGTTTCTCAGCTGAATATGACTACAGGAGTTGGAAATGAATGTTATTCAGTAATGGTCTTTATTTAAGGGACGCAGCTGAAGGCATTGTGATTGAGTTGAACTTTAGATTACAAAAGTAGTTTTAGACAATAGACAATAGGTGCAGAAGTAGACCATTCGGCCCTTCAAGCCTGCACCGCCATTCTGAGATCATGGCTGATCATCTACTATCAATACCCGGTTCCTGCCTTGTCCCCATATCCCTTGATTCCCCTATCCATAAGATACCTATCTAGCTCCTTCTTGAAAGCATCCAGAGAATTGGCCTCCACTGCCTTCTGAGGCAGTGCATTCTGCACCCCCACAACTCTCTGGGAGAAGAAGTTTTTCCTTAACTCTGTCCTAAATGACCTACCCCTTATTCTCAAACCATGCCCTCTGGTACTGGACTCTCCCAGCATCTGGAACATATTTCCTGCTTCTATCTTGTCCAATCCCTTAATAATCTTATATGTTGCAATCAGATCCCCTCTCAATCTTCTTAATTCCAGCGTGTACAAGCCCAGTCTCTCTAACCTCTCTGCGTAAGACAGTCCAGACATCCCAGGAATTAACCTCGTGAATCTACGCTGCACTTCCTCTACAGCCAGGATGTCCTTCCTTAACCCTGGAGACCAAAACTGTACACAGTACTCCAGGTGTGGTCTCACCAGGGCCCTGTACAAATGGAAAAGATTTCCTTGCTCTTGTACTCAATTCCCTTTGTAATAAAGGCCAACATTCCATTAGCCTTCTTCATTGCCTGCTGCACTTGCTCATTCACCTTTAGTGACTGATGTACAAGGACTCCTAGATCTCTTTGTATTTCTCCCTTACCTAACTCTACACTGTTCAGATAATAATCTGCCTTCCTGTTCTTACTCCCAAAGTGGATAACCTCACACTTATTCACATTAAACGTCATCTGCCAAGTATCTGCCCACTCACTCAGCCTATCCAAGTCACCCTGAATTCTCCTAACATCCTTATCACATGTCACACTGCCACCCAGCTTAGTATCATCAGCAAACTTGCTGATGTTATTCTCAATGCCTTCATCTAAATCGTTGATGTAAATCGTAAACAGCTGTAATCCCAATACCGAGCCCTGTGGCACCACACTAGTCACCACCTGCCATTCCGAGAAACACCCATTCACCGCTACCCTTTGCTTTCTATCTGCCAACCAGTTTTCTATCCATGTCAATATCTTCCCCCAATGCCATGAGCTCTGATTTTACCCACCAATCTCCTATGTGGGACCTTATCAAATGCCTTCTGAAAATCGAGGTACATTACATCCACTGGATCTCCCTTGTCTAACTTCCTGGTTACATCCTCGAAAAACTCCAGTAGTTCAGCAGTCACTGAAGATGAATGAGCAAGTGCAGCAGGCAATGAAGAAGGCTAATGGAATGTTGGCCTTTATTACAAAGGGAATTGAGTACAAGAGCAAGGAAATCTTTTCCATTTGTACAGGGCCCTGGTGAGACCACACCTGGAGTACTGTGTACAGTTTTGGACTCCAGGGTTAAGGAAGGACATCCTGGCTGTAGAGGAAGTGCAGCGTAGATTCACGCGGTTAATTCCTGGGATGTCTGGGCTGTCTTACGCAGAGAGGTTAGAGAGACTGGGCTTGTACACGCTGGAATTAAGGAGATTGAGAGGGGATCTGATTGAAACATGTAAGATTATTAAGGGATTGGACAAGATAGAGGCAGGGAATATGTTCCAGATGCTGGGAGAGTCCAGTACCAGAGGGCATGGTTTGAGAATAAGGGGTAGGTCATTTAGGACAGAGTTAAGGAAAAACCTTCTCCCAGAGAGTTGTGGGGGTCTGGAATGCACTGCCTCGGAAGGTAGTGGAGGCCAATTCTCTGGATGCTTTCAAGAAGGAGCTAGATAGGTATCTTATGGATAGGGGAATCAAGGGATATGGGGACAAGGCAGGAACCGGGTATTGATAGTAATTGATCAGCCATGATCTCAAAATGGTGGTGCAGGCTCAAAGGGCCGAATGGTCTACTTCTGCACCTATTGTCTATTGTCTATTAGTCAAGCATGATTTGCCCTTGGTAAATCCATGCTGGCTCGGCCCAATCCTATCACTGCTATCTAGATATGCCACTATTTCATCTTTAATAATGGACTCGAGCATCTTCCCCACTACTGATGTTAGGCTGACAGGACGATAGTTCTCTGTTCACTTTTTTAAAAAGTGGGATAACATTAGCCATTCTCCAATCTTCAGGAACTGATCCTGAATCTAAGGAACATTGGAAAATGATTACCAATGCATCCGCAATTTCCAGGGCCACCTCCTTTAGTACCCTAGGATTCAGACCATCTGGACCTGGGGATTTGTTAGCCTTCAGTCCCATCAGTCTACTCATCACCGTTTCCTTCCTAATGTCAATCTGTTTCATTTCCTCTGTTGCCCTATGTCCTTGGCCCATCCATACATCTGGGAGATTGCTTGTGTCTTCCTTAGTGAAGACAGATCTAAAGTACTCATTAAATTCTTCTGCCATTTCTCTGTTTCCCATAACAATTTCACCCAATTCATTCTTCAAGGGCCCAACATTGTTCTTAATTATCTTCTTCCTCTTCACATACCTAAAAAAAGCGTTTGCTATCCTCCTTTATATTCCTGGCCAGCTTGCGTTCGTACCTCATTTTTTCTCCCCGTATTGCCTTTTTAGTTAAGTTCTGTTGTTCCTTAAAAATTTCCCAATCATCTGTCCTCCCACTCACCTTCGCTCTGTCATACTTCCTTTTTTTTAATGCAATGCAATCTCTGACTTCCTTTGTCAACCACTGTGGCCCCTTTCCCCCCTTTGAATCCTTCCTTCTCCGGGGGATGAACTGATTTTGCACCTTATGCATTATTCCCAAGAATACCTGCCATTGCTGTTCCACTGTCTTTTCTGCTAGGATATCCGTCCAGTTAAATTTGGCCAGCTCCTCCCTCATAGCTCCATAGTCTCCTTTGTTCAACTGCAACACTGACACCTCCGATCTACCCTTATCCTTCTCAAATTGCAGATAAAAACTTATCATTTTATGGTCACTACCTCCTAATGGCTCCTTTACTTCAAGATCGCTTATCAAATCCTGTTCATTACATAACACTAAATCCAGAATAGCCTTGTTCCTGGTCGACTCTCGTACAAGCTGTTCCAAGAATGCATCCCGTAGGCATTCTACAAACTCCATATCCTGTGGTCCAGCACCAACCTGATTCTCCCAGTTCACCTGCATGTTGAAATCCCCCATAACTACTGCGACATTACCTTTGCCACATGCCAATGTTAACTCCCTATTCAACTTGCACCCAATATCCATGCTACTGTTTGGTTGCCTGTAGACAACACCCATTAGGGTCTTTTTGCCCTTACTGTTCCTCGGTTCTACCCACACAGGCTCTACTTCTCCTGATCCTATGTCCCCCCTTGCAAAGGACTGAATTGCATTCCTCACCAACAGGGCCACCCCACCCCCTCTGCCCACATTTCTGTCCCTACAATAGCACGTATACCCTTGTACATTCATTTCCCAGGTCTGATCTCCCTGCAGCCATGTCTCCGTTATCCCAACAGCATCATAGTTACCCATTTGCACCTGAGCTTCAAGCTCATACGCCTTATTTCTGACGTGCATTCAGATATAGAATTTTTAGCCCATTTCTCCTCTCTCTGTTTAAATCGCTGCCTATTGTGCTTAACCCAGCTCCCCGAACTCCCATCGGGCTATACGCCCCTTGAATTTTGTTGTCATTCCTAAATTTACTTATTCTTTCTGCACATTTAACTCCATGTTCCGTCAGACCATCCCTCTGTACATGTGTCCTCCTTATCACTTGTTCCGCCCCACCTTCCTCTACTACACACTTAATATTCCGGAACCGTGTAGTCCCCACCTGTCCTTTATTCTTCATCTTGCTATCCTCTCTCGCATTCTGGATCCCTGCCCCCTGCAAATTTAGTTTAAACCCCCCCCCCCCGAGAAGCACTAGCAAACTTTCCTGCAAGAATGTTAGTACCGCTCCAGTTCAGGTGTAAACCGTCCCGTCGGAACAGATCCCACCTTCCCTGGAACAAAGCCCAATTATCTAAAAACCTGAAGCCCTCCCTCCTGCACCATCCTCTCAGCCACGTATTAATCTGCCTAATCCTTCTGTTCCTTGCCTCACTCACACGTGGCACAGGTAGCAATCCTGAGATTGTTACCCTGGAGGTCCTGCCCTTCAGCTTTGCACCTAACTCCCTGAAGTCACTATGCAGGAACCCCTCACTCATCCTACCCACGTTGTTGGTCCCTACATGGACCACAAAATCTGGGTTCTTGCCCTCCCTCTCGAGAGTAACCTGCACCTGATCTGAGATGGAACCTTTCTGAGGAAAGGTTAAGGAGAATGGGCTGAGACTCATTCAAATCCAGAGGGATGAGAGATGATCTCAAAGAAACATACAAAATCCTTATGTGGCTTGACGAGGTAAATGTAGGGATGATTTTTCCCCTGACTGGGGTGTCTAGAGTCAGAAGTCGTAGCCTTAATGTAAGGAATCTGTTATTCAGGACTGAGATGAAAAAAAAATTCTTCAGTGAGTGCAATGAATCTTTGGAATTTTCTACCCTAAGAGGATCATTCCTCTAAGGTATTTAAGTTCAAAGTACATTTATTATCAAATATATATACGTTACACAAGATTTGTCTCCTTACAGGCAGCCATAAAACAAAGAAAAGTACCCATATAAAAAAGACTATCAAAGACCCAATGTGCAGAGAGAAAAAAAAACAAATCATGCAAACAATAAAAGTAATCAAATAGCATTCAGAACAAAAGTGAGTCCTCAGTCATGAAGCAGGTCATAGTCTCTGCCTCAGTTGACTGCGGAGCCAAGTAAACATTGTGGAGCCCTCTCAGACACAGACCATCCTCAGTTCAGTGTGGAGCCGAGTAAACGTTGTGGAGCCCTCTCAGACACAGACCATCCTCAGTTCAGTGTGGAGCCGAGTAAACGTTGTGGAGCCCTCTCAGACACAGACCATCCTCAGTTCAGTGTGGAGCCGAGTAAACGTTGTGGAGCCCTCTCAGACACAGACCATCCTCAGTTCAGTGTGGAGCCGAGTAAACGTTGTGGAGCCCTCTCAGACACAGACCATCCTCAGTTCAGTGTGGAGCCGAGTAAACGTTGTGGAGCCCTCTCAGACACAGACCATCCTCAGTTCAGTGTGGAGCCGAGTAAACGTTGTGGAGCCCTCTCAGACACAGACCATCCTCAGTTCAGTGTGGAGCCGAGTAAACGTTGTGGAGAAGCAAGCAGAACTGACTGGGAGAAACATGTTTTACACTAATGGGAAGCCAGCTGTTATGGGGAACAGGTAGGAAAGTCAGCTGACAAGATTGGATCAGCTTCAAATATATTGACCTCCAAATATGTATGAGGGGCCTAACCACCTATTCTTATTCCTATTTCTAATGTTCCAATTATTTTACCAGAATGTTTCTGCAAGTAAAGAATAGCTATCTTTGATGTTTAAACCAGATTCCCAGAGTTGAGTGTCAATATGACTGAAAACTCTTGACACCAATGATAGAATTGGGGAAAGGGGCTTTTATATTTTGTGCATTGATCTTTCAGTTCCGAACACCACTGATGGAAAACAAGACAAACAGATGTAACAGATGCAAGTGGACTTCAAGTTACTTCTATCACCCATCATCAATGACCACCTATTTATCTGTAATACAGTATTATCTTCTTTGAACAAAACAGGGAACTCAAAATCCTTAACAGCCTTAAGTGGGAACAGAATCAAATCATGTTGCAGATGTGTAAATAAGTGGAAGGTGGTGATGATTGGTGGTAGGTGTAGTGTCAATCCAATCTACAATGAAATAGAGCGGCACAGTTCAGGTCTAGCTGTTTTTGTTTTAAGATTTTTAATTTTCGCAACTGTGTACAGAGATTGTAGTGGAGTAAGGTAGTTTCATTTTCTTCAAAAGCTTCAGAAAACTATAACTTGTATGTTTTTAGAATCCATGCAATTTAGTAGCTGATCCTTATTAATCTGTTTTGGTGACTAAATAGTTAAAAGAATGGCTTGACAAGATGGCACCAGCAGCGGTATCCTGCAGACAGTTCACTAAACTACTTTTAAATATGCTTCTTTTCCTGAACTGCGAGCAACTACAGCCCATAATTTCCATTTTGTTTATGTACTTTTGGGTCAGCTAAGTGATCTGGTGCTTCTGCCATCTCCTGGGGGAATTGGGTGACGTTGAGTGCAGAGTGTGTGGCTATCGTTTCCTAATGGCAGAATGCAAACCCATGGTCGGCTCCGTTAATCCTTGCCAATTAATGCATCGAACGAGATTGAAATTGATGAGGACGAGAGCGGAAGAGGAGTGAGTGTTCAGCAGTGTCTGCCTGTGTTTGACCGATTTCCCTCTGTCTCTGTTGCCAGAGGAAGCTGCTGGCTCAGTTGCCTTGGTGTAGTATGTGCTGTAGGATTCTTCTTCTGGGGGACTCTGCAGTTTGATGTTTAATGCCCTCAGCACTGAATGCACTCCACAGTTGTGGACACATTTTTGGAGGACTTTGCTGTTCGTGTTCCATGTTTTTCTGGTTACCTTTTTCTTTGCTATTTACGCAATTTGATCGAGGTGCTTTGGCGCAGAATTGGCTGAGGTCTGCAGTGATCGACACAGCATTAAACTGATCTGAATCAGTAGCTGTGGCTCCTGGACTGTTTCGAGGACTCTGCAGTTTGATGTTTAATATTCTTTGTGTTATTTGCTCACTTTTTGCTGTTGCACAATTTGTTTTTGTTTTTTTTTGCACATTGGGAGTTTGATGTTTTCTTTAAATAGGTTCCGTGATGTTTATTGCTTTTGTGGTTGCCTGCAAGAGGATGAATCTCAGGATTTAATACATTATACATACTTTAATAGTAAATGTATACAATATACGTACTTTAATAGTAAATGTTGTAGACAATATACATACTTTAATAGTAAGTGTACTCTGAAACTTTGAAATTATTTATGCACAGATTAAACACTCTAATTATACACTTTATCGGGTACAGGAGGTGTGTTCATGATCTGCTATTGTGGCCCATTCACTTCAAAATTCAATGAGTTTTGCATTCAGAGATGCTCTTCTGCACAACACTGTTGTAAATTGTGGCTATTTGAGTTACTATTGCCTTCCTGCCAGCTTGAACCAGTCTGGCCATTCTCCTCTGATCTCTCTCCTTCACAAGGCATTTTTGTCCATAGAGCCTCAGCTCACTGAATTTTTTTTGTTGTTTGTTTTTGGCACTTTTCTCTGTAAACTCCAAAAATATTGTTCATGAAAGTCCCAGGAAATCAGCAGTTTCTGAAATACTCAAACCATCGGATCTGGCACCAACAATCATTCCATGGTCAAAGTCACTTAGATCGCATTTCTTCCCCATTCTGATATTTAGTCTGAACAACAACTGAACCTAATTTTATGCATTCAGTTTCTGCCATATGATTGGCTGAATAGATATTTGCATTATCGAGGAGATGTACTGGTGTACCTAATAAAGTGGCCACTGAGTGTATAATAACCAGGCAGGGCTAATGTAAAGTTAATCACAAAAATCCAAATTTCTATTTGAGACATAAGGCTGCTCTTTCTGCTCGGCTCTCTCTTTAAGTGCAACATAAAAGCTCTTGTATTTGCATGTTACATACAAACTAACTCAGTAAACAGAGTCAGAGCCTGTCCTTTGTACTTTTCAGTATAGGTAAACTTTTCATGGATGCTTAAACATTTTAGTTATTGATGGAGATTTAAAGATGAGTTTTATTCACAGTAACACACACAAGATGCCAGAGGAACTCAGCAGGTCAGGCAGCATCTATGGAAATGAATAGATAGTTAATTTTTCGGGCTGAGACCTTTCTTCAGTTTTATTCACATTTTTTTTTGGTCTTTAACTAAGATATTTTTTGTCTTCCTAAGTTTTATTCTCCTTACCTAATTTGATATTAAATTCTACTTTATATTTCTTGGCTTAGATGCTGAACTGGTCACTCCCCACTCTGATTGTTAAGGAGACTTCCAGTTGATTGCAGAATCCACAATCCTAGAAGCCATGTAGAGGGTGCCAGCTGTTTAACTTGTAATCAGAGAAGTTTCATATCAATAAATTTGAGACCGTACCACATGTTCTATCGATAACACATGGTCCAATTTCAACCCTGAGAAAATGGGAATAAAAATCAAGAATTCACCTTTTTTTTTGTTCTGTGTGCCTCCTCGTGTCAAAAGAATAGCAAATAGCAGATCTTGAACATGTCCAACACTGAGCAATATCATGAGGTGGAAAAGAAAGTTTAAAAAAATGTAGGTGTTGGACCCAAAATACTGGAAACATTCAGCAGGTTGGGTAGCATTTGTGGAGAGCATGACATAATTAATGATTCAGATCAAAGACTGGGAAAGAAAGAAATCCAATTAGCACTAAACTGCAGTGATGGTGGTAAGCAAATGTCTCTGATGGAACAGTGCCAGGACTGGTATGGTGATAAGCTGTTGACAAAGCCTTCTGATTGAAAGAATATTGAGTGCATTACAGTTTCTCCAATTTCAAAAAGGATATATACTGTAGGTAAGGCAATATTACAGTGATCATAGAAGACTTCAGTATGCAGGAAATTGGGAAAATCAGGTAGGCA
The DNA here is from genome assembly GCF_048418815.1 of Hemitrygon akajei. Taxonomy (NCBI): domain Eukaryota; kingdom Metazoa; phylum Chordata; class Chondrichthyes; order Myliobatiformes; family Dasyatidae; genus Hemitrygon; species Hemitrygon akajei. The sequence continues at coordinate 23,960,573 of NC_133145.1, read as the reverse complement.
CTAGATCCCAGGAGAAGGAATTTATAGAATTAAAGATCGCTTTTTGTGCAGCTTGTTGTTGACCTTACTAGGGAAAAGCCAGTTATGACTTTGGTGGCATGCAATGAACCAGATTTGATTAGGGAACTTAAGATAAAAGAACCCTTTGATCAAAATATAATAGAATTCACCTTGCAATATGAGAGTGAGAAGCTAAAACCAGATGCATCGGTATTACAATTGAGGAAAGCTAACCAATGCTTTACAGTGCTAGCGACAGCGGTTCAATTCCCACTGCTGTCTCTAAGGAGATTATATATTCTCCCTGTGACCGTGTGGGTTTCCTCGCACATTCCAAAGATGTATGGGTTTGGTTAGTATGTTGTGGGCATGCTGCATTGGCACTAGAAACATAGGGACACATGCAGGATGCCCAGAGCACGACCTGGGACTGTGCCGGTCATTGCTACAGACAACATGTTTCACTATACTGTATATTCCGATGTTTTGATGCATCTGTGACAAATAAAACCAGTCTAATCTAAAACCTAAGAGAGGAGCTGGTTAATGTTGCTAGGAAAGCGGGGATGATGGCAGGAGATTCTGGGAGAAATTTGGGTGTTGCAAGGTCCCTTCATCCTGAAGGAGAAGCAGCATCCTAGACAGAATAAAAGCAAAGGAGAGGGCATAGAATATAGCAAAAGTTAGAGGATTGTGAAGCTTTAAAAAGAAACAACAACAAAAGGCAACTAAAAAGCAAAGAGGGACAAAGGATAAAGTATGAAGGTAAGCTAGCCAATAATATGATATGTAAAGAGTAAAAAGAGAGGCAAGAATGGACATCAGACTGCAGGAGAAGATGCTGGAAAAGTAACGATGGAAAACATGAAAATGGTGGATGTAGTCAATATGTATCTTGCTTTAGTCTACAAAGTGGAAGACAGCATCCGTATGCCAGAAATTCCAGAGTGTTGGGGCAGTAGTGAGTGCAGTTGCTATCAATAAGGAGAAGGTGCTTGGGAAGCTGAAAGTTCTTGAGGTAGCGAAGTCACCTGGACCAGATGGACTACACCCCAGGGTTCTCAAATACGTTGCTAAAGAGATTATGGAGGCATTAGTAGTGGCATTTCCAGAATCATTCTATTCTGGAATGGTTCAAAGGGCAGGAAAATTGCAAATGTTACTCCACTCTTTAAGAAGGAATGATGCAAAAGACAGGAATTTATAGACCAATTACCCTGACCTCAGTGGTTGATAAGATGTTGGAGTCTATTATCAAGGATTAGGTTTTGAAGACACACAATAAAACAGGTCAAAGTTATTCTGTTTTCCTTAATGAAAAATCTTCCCTGACAAATCTGTTGGAACTCTCTGAGGAAATAGGAGGTAGGATAGACAATGAAGAGTCAGTTGATGTTGCTGACTTGGATTTTTCAAAAGGCCTTTGACAAGGTGCCGCATATGAAGCTGCTAAAGAAGATAGGAGCACATGGTATTACAGAAAAGGTACTAGCATGGAAAGATGTTTGGCTGACTAGCAGAGGCAATGATTGGGAATGATATGGGCCTTCACTGGTTGGCTGCCAGTGACTAGTGGTGTTCTGCAGGGGTTGGTGTCGGGTCTGCTACTGTTTATGTTACCTGTTAACGATCTAGATGATGAATTTGATTGTTTTGTGGCCTAATTTGCAAATAATACAAAGATAGGTGGAGGAGGAGTAGTGCTGAGGAAGCAGAGGATCTGCAGAAGGGACAGCTTGGGAGAATTAGCAAAGAAGTGGCAGATGGAATGTGCAGGGAACTATATGTTCATGCACTGTCGTGGAACAAATAACGATGTAGGTATTTTTCTAAATGTGAGTGAATTCATACGCAAAGCAGCGAGCTGTTTACTGTTCACCTTTGCTGTGTGCTTCACATGCATTTTGCATTATATTTTATTACCCTATTTGTGGTAATAACCTGTTTTATGTGCTGTGTGTGATATATGTATTGAGAGTGTACTGTGTTTCATTTGGTTGTATATATGTACAGTCAGATGACCATAAACTTCAGCTTGAACTTGGGAGTCCTGGTGCAGGATGGTTAAGTTGCCAGTCGAGTCAGTAGTAAGGAAGGCAAGTACAATGTTAGCTTTTATTTCAATACAACTAGAATATAGAAACAATGGTGTAATACTGAGGCTTTGTAAGGCATTTATCAGACCATATTTAGGGTATGGTGAGCTGTTTTGGGCCTCATGTCTAAGCATGTGATAGTATTGGAGAGGATGCGGAGGATTACAAGAATAAACCTGGAATGAAAGGGTTAACATATAATGAGTATTTGATGCTTCTGGTTCGTTACTAAGCATAGTTTTAAAGGATGAGCGGTGATCTGCAGTGAATATTGAAAGTACTGGACGGAATGTTTCCAGTAGTGGGAGAGACTAGGGCTAGATGGCACAGTCTTGGAAAACAAGGTCATCTCTTTAGAACAGGGGCAATGAGGAATTTCTTTAGTCAGAAGGTGGTGAATCTATGGAATTCATTTCCACAGATAGCTGTGGAGGTCAAGTCATAGAGTATATTTAAAGCAAATGTTGATAAATTCTTGATTAGCAAGTGTGTCAAAGATTACAGTGCAGAAGGGTTGAGAGGGCAAAAATAAATCAACCATGATCGAATGGAGGAGCAGACTCAATGGGCTGAATGGCCTAATTCTTCTATGACTTAAGGTCATTCATTTCCAAGGATTTCAAATCCTTATTTCCCACATATCTTCTTCTCTAACTATAATAAGTAGTTTTCTTTGAGTTAAGATTATTGGTATTTAAACATTATTTCCTTGCTTTAGGTCTCCTGTATTTTGTTTTAATTTAGCATTACCTTCTGTAGGCTCTAATCATCTAGATGTACTTTTACAAAAGTCAAAATCTAGTTTCTCCTAATGACTCCAGTAATGTAGACAGCATCCCTCTAACCTCAGACTTCCTGGGAAGTAACATTCTAATTGCTACCTCGATCGGTTGATCACGAGTTCAGTCTCACCTCAGCAACAAGGGGATCTATATTAATCTGCATCATTAGAAGTGACAACCAGATTGCTGTAAAATGTAAAGCTATTGTCTGATGAATGTGTATCTACAAACCTTCATCAATTAGGTTGACCCTTTTATTTTCTCCTGAAACATTTGGTTCTTGCAATGGTTTTTTAAGCTACTTAATCCTACTATTTTCTGTTTAAAAAAAAAAGACAAAAGGTGTAATTTTTTCCTGACACAATGAACATCTCAGCATTGTATTTACTGGTCTTATACACACTTTAATTATTTTTTATCTCTCCCACACTCATGTGCAGTCTCTTCACTGTTAACATCAATGCTTCCATGAGCACAAGAGAATATGAAATGTAACTCAACGTGGGTCTTGGTCTGCAACATCAACTCTTTTTTTCATTTCCACAGATGCTGCCTGACCTGCTGAGTTCCTTCAGCATTTTGTGTGCTGCTCAACGCGGTATTTCTCATTGATGTTGGTTCACGTGCAGTAAAACTCCAATAATCTGTTATCTGACAATTAGGAGTTGCCAGTATTTTGGTATGCGGCTCACCAGGTACTGTTTCCTGCACTGTGTGTCTATTCATGAGCTTCCGTTCCACTCCCTTCCCACCTCCCCAGGTTTCAGTTTACACACTCTCTTTCCACTCACTGGAGCTCTGGTTTCTACACTTTCTTCCAATGTTCCTGGTTCACTGAAATGTTTATTACAGTATACTGTGTAACATCTAAAAAAAGTTACTTTAAGCAGTGTAACTGAAATCACACCCAGAATTCCAAAGAATCTGCTATTTCAGCACAACCAAAATCTTAAGCATTTTAAAAAAGTATCATTAATGTAATGCACAATATACTGTAAAATAAAATGTATAATCATGTTGATGCACCATCAATAACTCTCGGAGACAGGAGGCAAAAGATAGGCTTTTATTAGCTGCAAACGTGACCATGACATCTTGGAGACTGAGGGAGGAGCAGTGCCTCCAATCGTCTTTATACTGGGGTCTGTGGGAGGAGCCACAGGAGCAGTCAGCAGAGGGGCGTGTCCAGACAGGTATACACATAGTTTACCACACGTCTTCAAATTTTTGTGGGAATTTACTCCTTAGTTAGAAGATGGTGGTTTGCAGATGAGAAGGTTGCACTTTACTTGTGTCCACGTTATGCAATGTTTATTTACCGTATGTACAGAGTAACTTCACATCTGCTCTCCTCTATTCTCAGCATTTCAACTTCTGTTGCACCATAGCAAGTTTTCTAAGTTCCATAAGTTATCTAATGAATAGTATTTATTAGCAAAAACAGACAAATGCACTATAGTGTTGTAATAAGCTCTGAGTGTATTTCATGACTGAAATTCATGTATCAATGCTGTGAAGTTTACAGCTTTAGGAGTGCATGCATTCTTGTTTAGTATATTAAAAATAAATGTTTGTTTTGAAGCTATTTCCAACAAATTTTATTTCATAATGCATGTAATATAAACTTCTCAAATTTTGCATCAAGAGTAGACAATATGGCAAGTTGTATTTGTAGATTTATTCACTCTGTAAAAAACAAAGTACTGATTTATGTCTTCAGTTATAATGTTAGCTGCTTGATTTTTATTTTCTCTGTTTTCCTCCTCCTGTTTAGGTTTCATCATGATTCAAACTTTTCCCCCTGCCTGGAAGGTAAGAGCTTACCCGGGCTGTATTTATTGGTGTTTTTCTGCTATTATATCAGATAATAGGATAAAGGATAACTCTGGCTCCTGGTGATTTCTCCTACACCATAGGAATGAGTCTACCCTCCTCTTGTATTTTCTTCAGTGGGTAAGGTAAGGAAAAATATAAATAAGTTAGGGTGGAGATTGGACAGCAAGGTGTATTGATTCTAATTCTATTCTGAATATTTGTCATGTTTTTCTTCCAGATAAAAATGGCAAACAAATGCAGTAATTCTAAATTGAGACAAAAAAAGATATTGCAGGGGAAATTAGGGATGGACAATAAATGCTGGCCTTCTCGACAATAATGCCCACTCCTGAAAATAAATGATAAAATAAATATTGATTGTGGGCAGTTTGCTATGCCAGTAGTGGTCAGGTTTTTAAACAGTACACTTTATTCTTCACCACTGAAGCTCTATTGAAAGGCAATCGGCTGGGAACAAAAGCTGCAGTATTGATTTTTGATGTAACATCGTCCATTTTGATTTTTCCACATTATATTACATCTGTAATGTCCTCATCCATTCAATTAGCTTGTCAATATCCTTGAAATCACTAGTTTTGAACTGTTATCAAACTTGGATATATTGCACCTAATCTATGCCATTGGAACTGGAAGCTCAGCATCAGTCCCCGCAGAACCCCACTAGTCAGAGCCTCGCAACACAATATTAGCTTGTTTATTCCTACTCTCTGTCCCACAACCAATACTCAAATCCATACCAATACATTGCTCCCAATATCCTGGACTCTGGATTTGCTTGATATTTGGTGCCTTATCGAAGACCTTCTGGAAGTTCAAATACAACAGATCAACAGTCCTATTCTGCTGGTTCCATCCTCAATAGATTTGTCAATCTTCATTTCCCTTTCATAAGTCCATTCTGACTCTGTTCAAACCTGTTAATTATTTTATACATTGCCTGGTACAACTTCTTTAATAATACTTTCTATCAGTTTCCCTGTTGCTGATGTCAGACCAGTTGGTTTGTCATTCTCTTTTTTTCCCTTCCCCCTCATTTATAGAAGAGAAGCACAAAGGCATTTTTTAACTAAAGGCTTGACTTAATGTATTTCATTGTCGAACTGTGATGTCAGTGTCTGTTATTAATTTAGTTTAATTAAACTTTGAAGCAGTGCTTTAACAATTTTAAGACTATTTAATTAATATTTCCTGATTGGTTAATAGTACTGAACAGTGAAATAACTAGTCTTTAAAATCCTTTGTAGCTTTGCTGACTGTTGAATTTTTTTAACTGTTTCAATGAGGATAGCTTTCTCTGAACACCCATCCCACTTCACTGATGGACCTAACATTAAATCCCCACCCTCCTCCTGACACCCGGCTACCCGCCTGTGACCTCACTGCATTGTGCAGTTCATGGCCTGTTGGTACATCTGTACGAGGTAAGGCTGTACTCAGTTTTTATATCAGCAGTGGGTGTGTTTGGTTAGTGGTGGAAGCACATAACGGTGCATTATTTTTCCAGAGGTCCAATACTATTTTTGATGTACAACCTCTTGGCTTCGTACCTGGCTGCAGTTAAATTGAACTGCTTTGGACACTTCTAACTTCAATATTGATCTCAACTTTGAAATCATTTTAACGTTAGAAAATGTGACAGAATAAGGAAGGCTTTTTGGCAGTGATGTGAGGCAGGAATTGTGCCAGGTTTGCATGAATGAATTCTCTGATCAGAAAGCTCTGACAGCAGAAAATATTAGTTATATTACCACTTTTATATAAATGTGAAATAAGTGTCAAGATGAGAGAAGTGGCAAAAAAAGTTGGAAGTTATGAGATCATCTGCCACTCAAAGACATTGAAGTCAAGTGTGTGATCTTTCATCATATATGCCATTTATTAATCTGTTTTCCATAATTCAATATTAAAAGAGAACTAATTAATAGTAATTCCTGTGCCCTAGTAAAATTCAAGGTTAACCAGCCACCAAAAGAGTACTGCAAACACAGTTAGCAGGAATAAGCACTAAATGATTACATTGCAAGAGAAAATCTGTAGATGCTTAAGTCCAGGAAGCACGCACAAAATGCTGGAGGAACTCAGCAGGCCAAGCAGCATCTGTGGAAAAGAGTAAACAGTTGATATTTCAGGCTGAGACTCTTATTCAGGAGTATTTAATTCAGCATTGCTTGAACATAAGCCATAAACTGAGTAAGCATTGGAACTATGAGTGAAATGCATAGTTTTGGGTGACCAGAGGTTTATGGAGAATAGGAGTTAGCTAGAAATGTGTTTGAACCTTCACGCCAAGGGGTGACAAGAGCATAAACGAGTGTTTCTTTAGCAGATGGATTGAGGCAAGGCTGATTCAGGTGATAATAAATGATCGTTGTTATAATGCTTCGAATGTTTAAATCGCATCCAGAATCAAGTATGGCTTTAAAATTGTGAACAATCTGGTTCAGCCACAAATAGTTGCCAGAGGGAAGTGTGTAGTTCTGGTTGCAGAAATACAGGAAGGATATGATTGTACTGGGTAGGTGCAAAGGAGATTCAAGATATTTTCAGCATGCATTTTGACATGACTGGAATATAAAATCAAGGATTCAATGATGACCCTTTACAAGCCATTGGTCAGACTGCCCTTGGAGTATTGTAAGCAGCTTTGGGCCCTTATCTAAGGAAGGATCCATTGGCATTGGAGGGGGGGGGGGTCCAGACAAAGATCACAAGATTGATGCAGGGAATGAAAGAGTTAATTAGTGAAGATAACTTGATGGCTCTGGGCCTGTACTTGCTGGAGTTTAGAAGAATGAGGTGGGGGGGGGGAGGATAATCTCAGTGAAAACTACAGAATATTTTAAGGCCTAGATGGAGAGGATACTTCCTATAGTGGAAGAATCTAGGACCAGACGGCATAGCCTCAGAATAGAAGAATGTTCCTTTAGAACAGAGGAGGGATTTCTTTAGCCTGAGGATGGTGAATCCATGGAATTCATTGTCACCGATGGTTGTACAGGCCAAATCATTGTGCATATTTAAAGCTGAGATTGATAGGTGCTTGATTAATATAGGTATCAAAAGTTCTGGGAAAAGGTAGGAGAATGGGGTTGAGAAGGTTAATATATCAGCCAAGAAGGAATAGCAAGGCAGATTCAATGGGCTGAATGGCCTAGTTCTGCTCCTATAGTCTTATATTGAATTGCTTGTTTTGTGAGGAGAGACCAGATAGGCTGGGCTTGCTTTCTTTGGAGCTGAGAAGATTAAGCTAAGAGCCAGAATGATATATACAAATTATAAAAGAGATAGATCAAATAGACAGTGAGGAACATTGTCCTTTTACAGAGGTGCCTATGATCAGAGGATTAAGGTAAGGGAGTGGATTTAAAAAGGATTTGAATTTAAGAACTGTTGTAACCAATAACTCATTGCCTGAGGGGATGGAGGAGGTAAATTTTTCAGGATATTTAAGAAATATTCAGATGAACATTTGAAACGTCAATGGCATAGAAGGCTAAGGATTGATTGCTGGGAAATGGGATTAGTGTTCCATGAGATGCATGACAGGAGGACAGGAGCAATGGCAAGGCAACAGAGTTAGAAGCAGCCATGAAAGACAATGGCTTTTTCTTCACTATGTTTAATTGGAGTAACTTCCTGGAGTGATGGAACAGTGTGACAGCGCAGGAGAAGAGGCAGATCCAGATGTCATTCATGCACATTGGCACTATGATGTTGCTGATGAATAGGAGCAGAGAAGGGGCAGGACAGACAATTCTGTGACCAGGACTGCACAGGTAAAAATAAAGCCAAGAGAGTGTGATCCCATCCAGTAAGAGGTGTGATTACCATATAGCACAGACGGAGAATGCTAAGCAAGGAGAAATTACATTTATCACATTGTGTCAATTTATTTTACAATACTTTAATAATGCAGTTGAGCTGATGGTGTCATCTGTGGCTGTGTTTGTAGCATTCATGCCCGAGTCAGAGGTATGTGTTCAAGTACACACAGTGGCTGTTATTTCATTGTAGTGTTGTGAACTGTTGAATGTTTGTCTTTTGATTAGAAATTAGATTGACGGCCCTTCTAATTTAAAATTGAAACATGGAATATGATCAAAATATAAATTAAAACAAAGTGCTGAAAATATGCATCAGTGTGGGAGAGAAATAAAGTTTATCTTTAAGGTCAGTGACTTGTCAAAATTACAAAATGTTAAAATTCCCAAAATTCTTAGTAGATCCAACATTGTCTGTTTAAGAACAGAGAACTATACAGCATAGGAACAGTACCTTTGGTCCATAATGTTGTGTTGAAATAAGTAAATTAGTAATCAAATACCCAGCTCAACTAATCACTTCTGCCTACATAATGTCCATATCCGTCCATTCCCTGCACATTCATATGCCTATCTAAGAGCCTTTTGAATGTCTCTATCATATTTGCCTCCAATTCCTATCAGCACATTCTAGGTACCCAACACTCAATGTGTAAAGTAAAAAAGCCCCACACATGTCCTTTGAACTTACCTGCTCCCCTCTCACCTTAAATGCACGCCCTCTGGTTTTCTCTCAGGTTTTTAGCATCTGCAATATTTTTCATCATAGTCACTATTCAGCTCTTTCTCAGGAATGTTCACTGAGAAAATCAGCTCCTCTCTGTGACAGGGTTTTTATTTGACTCTTTTACGTAGTTGACTACACAGACTCACTTTTCCTCAGCAAATATTCCATTTGGCCCTATTGCAAACATCCGCCTGTCCTCTGCACCCCTTCTCTTCAAGTTAAACATCCACGATTTCTATCTTTTCCAACTTTTGATAAAAGTTCATTGAACTGAAACATTAATTAGGATTCTTGCCCCTTCTATTCCATTCCCTCAGACCAATGTAGGAATTTCAATTGTAGTATTTAAAGGAAATCAGCATTATTCTGGAGTACTGTACAGGTATCTCCCAGTCTTCCCATCCCCAAAACACATTATTGTATTTTCTCCATGTGGGGGGGGGGGGTTTGGTCCTTTGAGTATTCCAGCCCTTAGAACAACCTCTTTCCCCCTACTTATTGTCTCTGAAGATACCCTTTCAGTTCGGTGTTTGTACAAGCTGGCGATGATTATAATCTGCCGATCTTTCACATATTGGTGCACGGACCGTTCTTTTGGAAAGTACTTCACTGGCTTTGAATGGGTGTGCTTTGAGGAGGTGAGAACTACGGGATGGTTTTGAAGGGGCGAGGGTCAATGGTGTTTAACCGTTCTGGAAAAACGTGTAGCGTTTTCTGGGTTTCAGAAATTAAATCAGTGAAGTCCTCGATAACGCTGTCAAGTGAGAGAAAGGTAAGGAGTCCCGCGATGCGTCAGATATCTTGTAAATCACGACTTTAGCGGTACAAATCCCCTCGTTTGCATCGGATGAAACTGACGAGTATTATTACTACCGGTGGTGCTTTACATCGCCCCATTGTTCCGGTAATGGAATATCGACCGTTTAGTCGCCAATAGTCAGAGGGGAATATCGAAAACCGTTTGCAGTACGACTCGTTAAGGACGTTGCTTTTATTAAAACACTTCATGAATATTTCAAAAGCGGCGGGAAAAATTTAAACATCCAACTAATGTCTGGAAACGCGGGGAGCCCTGCCGATCAACAGATTTGGTTTTGCGGGTTTGGCGCACGGTTCCGATGCAGGGAACTTGCAGCGAGCAGGGGGCTCAGCATCCGAGGACCGTAGCATTTCAATATACGAAAGCTTCATTCTGTGGAAGGGTGTTCTGATGCTGCTCGTTTACACCACTGCTGAAGTTGCGCACGCCCCACAGCTAACTCCTCACCTTCTCGCCGTTCATTGTTGTTAAGGCTCGACTAATGTTAAAGGAAAGCTTGGCATCTTCTCTGCAGCCATTCTGTTACAGGAGGGGCTCCGACAACATCCGGATATCCCGGCTAGAAAGGTCCATCGGCGTTGCTCGATTGGAGCCTCTGGGCTCAAAGTTTTAACGACACTCTTTACTGATTCTGTTTTCTCTCTTCCCCAGTTCTGTTGAAGGGTTCCAGTCCCGAAACGTCCAATGTTTAGCTTTTCACAGGAGCCGCTTTACATGCCGAGTGTTTCCAGCATTTAATTCTAGATTTCCAACATCTACAGTCTCTTTTACCATTTGAGATCAGGGGCACTGGCGGTTACAGCTCAAGTGGTCGTTCCTTTGTTTTAAATGTGGAATAGTTAGGGGCGCCTCGGTAGCGTGGCGATTAGCTTAGCGCGACGCTCTTACAGCTCGACGGGTCGGAGTTCAATTCGGGAGTCCACTGTAGGCAACTTTCTAGCCTATATTCCTTGCCGTGTGGGCATGGGTTTCCTCCGGGCGCTTCGGTTTCCACCCAAAGATGTACCGGCTAGTAGGTTAATTAGCCATTACAAATTGTCCCCTGATTAAGCTAGGGTTATATCGGCGGGATGCTGGCTGGCGCTGCATCGGTAAATATTTCTTTGAATTCAAGGTACAAAATAACCTTCGCCTCCGTCGGCCAGTTTATCGTCTCCAAACCACGTCCTGCTGCTGCTTTCCGACCTCGCATGTTGTAAATATGTCATCCTTGTCACGGCCATGTAGTTTATAAGACGTTAACAGGCAGGTCTACGTCTCATCTGTATGAAAAAATCTTTATCCTATATGTTAGCTTCACTGCAGCTCAATCTATTGACTGCCTGTGCAAGTTTACGAATCTCACCAAGCCGGGTTTCGGCACGTTCTGTTCAGTGTTGAACTGGGAACGTGTTCGTCCAGTCATTAACATCAATTCTATGTTAATAAGGCCCAGGCAATACGCTAGGAACAACCACAAGGTTTTGGCGGAAGGATTCTCGGCCCTTAACCCGATTTAGCAATGAATACTCTGAAGTGGTTAAGTGGAGTGTGACCGCCGTGCCGTTTGTGATTATAAACAAAGCTATAGGATGCTGGAAACACTTAGCGGAACAGACATCAATTGAGAAAGAGTTTTTTGCAACGTAAGACCATCTGACTGGAAATAATCCGTTCACTACCCCCCTCCCCGCCCCCACAGACGCAGCCTGATGTGCTGTGCGTAATATTCCCTGCTTTCGTTGTATTTTCCAACAGAATGTCCCCCCTCCCTTTTTAAACAATGGGGGCGCGGGAAATGTGGTTGATCGCCACACCAAGGACCAACCTGCTTTTTCTGGCCCGTGCAGAAGGACACGAGGAAAAGGTAAGTGGTGACAATAAAGTATTCACCATGACAAAAATCAAGCTGTGTGTGAGTTTCTTTAAGAAGATTGGAATCGTTGGTAACATGGGAGCATGAAAAAACACAAACTGCTGCCTTCTAACAGGAACGTTATCTACGAGGGGAGGGCTATAAACTCAACGGAGTGACAGAGTGGAGATGGAAGGCGCCCCTTCACCCCGCAGGTCACCCTAGGGCAAGGTATAGCACCCCACTCCACCCTCGATCAGGGTCATGTGAAGCCATGGGAGCAGGTGGTGGGTGGTCGTATGAACAGCTGATTCATATCACAAAGTACTGGTTACGTGACCACTGACGCCAGACAATCTCTGTAGATTATTGATAATGGCTTGGGGGGGGGGGGCGGTTACGCGTCTTGTAAAGTCACGACCCAGAAGAAGGCAATGGCAAACCACTTCTATGGAACAAAATTTCTAAGAGCAATCATGGTCGCGGAAAGGTCGCGATCGGTCACGTCATACGACACGGCACTTAACGAACGACAAACTGAAGGCGAATTGCTTGGTAATTTTACTAAACGTATTGAAAACACTACAACCTCAGCACCTGAACGTTCTTGAACAGAAGTGTAATAAAGTAATCCGTTATACGGATAAACAGAGTTCGTAAATTATCGTCATAGAGCCGCGCATGAGGTACAGAGTCCGCATTCAAATATCATGCATATTTACACTCATCCGACATAAATTACCTTTCTATTCTCCCCTTCCCATTATAATCACCTCACCCCAAGATTCACACTGGGCAATTAACCTACTAACCTGCATTTTTTTTTGGAAACGGGGAAATAAACGCATAAACTACACTGACCCCAGAGGTCAGGGTTAAACTCCAGTCGTCTGGTAGGGAGCGGCTCCCTCAGTTACACTACTGCGCCTGACTACTTATACTACCGATTACACAAAACCGACTAGATAAAAAAAATATCAAAATAAAGTGGAAATAGTCTGACAGGTAGCTTAATAGCTAATAGTTAACGCCAAACCGTGCATCGTATTCCATAAGAAATAGCTCAAAACTTTTCACGCAGACGTTCAGGTTATGTTCATGACATTGATGCTGTGACAAAGTACGGTATAAGGTCATAACTGTTAAGTTCAGTATTTAAATCACCAGTTGTTCACTGGAGCCAACAAAAGGAATATTTACAATTTAAGCGCACCGAGTTGGTCAATAAAAATAAGTAACGGCGCTCATTTATTGCGCTCGGTACAAATATCACTGCCTAGCGCTCCTGGCGGTAAATTTACACCACTTGCAGAAAAAACCGGAAGCTCTCGTCAGTAGAATTGTGAAAGAGAAAACAAGTTAGTATTAAGTTGCCAAGAGGGCGGGGGAGGAACAAAGGAGGGGTGAGACGCACATTCAGCCATCACAGATATTCCCGCTGTTCTGTCCTCTGCGTCTTCCCTTCAGATAAATACCGTCGTTTCTCTTCCCGCAAATGCTGTATTCCAGCGTTTTTTAATTTCATATTTTCAGCATCTGCAGTTTATCACATGCAGCAGTCATTTCTAGCTCATTCTCTTAAGCATCTCAAGAGATCTGAATGTGGGAATAGTCTTAATGGCGCAAAAATAAATGACCAGTGTCCCTTGGGTAGTATAATGATTATATGCCCGTGTTAGGTTCCCCACGTTGCAGTCGTTAGAGGCTGTTCTGGCAAACCGGGCTCATTCACAAATTTGACGGGAGATGAGACCGAGGCACAGTCCTGCCACATTCTTTGCATCACTATTAGAGCAGTAAATATCCCGCGGGGGGAAGAGTTAAACAAGCGGATTAATTGACTCGGGCGTTCAAAACTGCCGCTTGAAGTCCCAAGTAAAAACGCTCGTCTTTAATCCAGGTGAGTTTTGTGCCGACGGACTTCAAACTGCGGTCAACCAAAAACATAATTTACTTGCAAGATTAATACATAAAAATGACCCAAACACTTCACACTATGATATATTTCATACACAACCCAGTTTCCATTATTTTCCAATGAGATTCAGCAAACGAGAAGCTTCACAAGTCCAGACACTCCACGTGACAGGGCTGATCCCCGACGCTCCAGTTTCTTGTGTCTTAATCTTCCAGATTCCTTTTAAGGTCCTTGCATCTCCAAAGTCTCCGTTAACTGCCTTGGCGCTGAGCTGCTGACGCAGCCCCATGAAACTCAGCGAGTCTGAGTTGCTGGTGCTAGCAAACGATTAGAAGTGCCCTCTATTGATTCATACCGTGCCGACATCACAGCACTGGGAATTAATTTCAACCAGTTACATTGCCCCTTTATGCTCTAACCATCATTAAAATGAAGGTCGGCAGTTAAAGTGCACGCCAGGTCTTTATATTTAGAAATAATTTTAGTAAATGGGAAAACTCTGACTGCTGCCTTCACGCCTAACCTGTTATTTGGGGTATTTCAATTTTCCAAATATGGATACGCGCAACAGCGGTAAAATATTTTGTCAATAACACGCTCAACCGACAGAACTCGGAAACGAGGAAAGGAAGCAACACGTCCCATCAGCACATAACCTACCGGGAGGCCAGTTGCAAGTTCAACGTGCATATCATTTCATTTATTATTTAGTGATGGACGTTACCTTCAACGTGAGGGCCATTTAAAAATTCGCCGCCCAGAAATCCCCGATTTCCAGTTTACAATGACTGATTACCCTGTGGGAGGAATGTTACGGGGAGAACGTACTAACTCCTTACAGACGGCGGTGGGAATTGAACCCAGATCGGCGGTACTGCAAGACGTGCTCACCACTACGCTAGCGTACTGCAGAAATTGCTGGAAGTACTGTGCAGGTCAAGCACCAAATGTAAGAGTTAACATTTCAGGTCGAAGACTCTTGGTCAGAAGGTTTTTCACTTGAAGCAGTAATTCTGCTTCCCTTTATGCAGATACGTCTGACCTTCTGAGTGTTTCCAGCTGGTTAACACAGGCGTATTTCGAATTCCAAAGAAATCAAACCACACTCTAAAGTGTTATTAAACATGGACTGAACCAGTTACTTGATTGAGTTTGGTTCTGTTCCTAAATGGTCACCAATATACAATACCAAAAAAAAAACACTAATTGGGAACTTGTAAGTATAATCTTTTAGTTTCAAGCAAAGCATCGGCAGGAAACCAGACGGGGATGAAGTATGTTTTGAAGAAACATGACCAGGCTGAATTAGAAACTGACTCACCAAACGACCGTCTGCCGGTCTGGCTCTAAATGGAAGGTGAGACAACTGTCTTCACTCAGTAAGTGACAGGTGGTCATTGACTCTTAAGATCCAGTTGCAGTGCCCTCTGGAGAATTTGCTGTGCTGTTGGGACATTCCAAGCTTTAACCTCTAAGCACTTAAGATGTTCATGTAAAGTGATCCTTTGATCCTTAATAAGTTACCCAAAGGAATATTGCTGACAAGGAAATACTTCCAAATTTCCCTAAATTAGATTGTGTTATTTCAGTTTCCATGTCTTAATGCCCTCTGGGCATGTTATAATGTAATATTGGTGTGCACACTATTTTAAATGCTTTTCCAAAGTAAGAATAGTAAATTTGCCAAAAAAAAAGAACAAGAAGTATAATTGGTTCAGGATAGTAATACATTTCATCACATGTCAACCAGGAGATTAAATAAAAAACTATTTGGAGAAAATTAATATCACAAATGTTGGATTCACCATACAGACCAAGAAGCCCAAGAAGTACTTACCTTTTAGAAGAGGTAATTATTGGAAAGAAATATCTTTAAGAAATATTGAAAGCAGATTGATATCTATTTGCAAAAAGGGGTTTAGTTACTTTTGTTTGCTTGTATTTAATTATTTTACCAGCATAAATAACCGTCCAAACATTTTCTACTGATGGACCATTGGCAGCATGAACATTCCATAAATCTACAAAGGTCAATTCCATTTTCAGAACATCCAACAGAATTCCATCATTTATCCCATTTAAGTCACTTGGTAAAGGCTTATGGATCCCATACTAAACAGTACACCCAGGAAGAGAAAATCTGCAGATGCTGGAAATCAAAGCACCACGCACAAAATGCTGGAAGAACTCTTTTCCCTGATATCCACCCATTCTTTTATTTAAATAACACAAATATTCTGCATAATATCTAAGCACGTTTTTCGACCAGGTATGTAATCATTAAGTTTGTGCAGTTAGAATAAAATATCTGGTCTCTAATGCGATGATGGTTTGATAAAGTCTAATTATCCTTTGCAACACATGCAAAATACTGGAGGAACTCAGCAGCCCAGGCAGCATCTATGGAAAAGGGTACGGTTGCTGTTTTGGACTTTTTTCCATAGATGCTGCCTGGCCTGCTGAGTTCCTCCAGCATTTTGTGTCTGTTGCTAGGATTTCCAGCGTCTGCAGATTTTCTCTTATTTGTGATCATTGTAACATTTAACTAATTTGCATTCGTTTGGTCTGTTCTGGTACTTTGCAGCTCACTGAGGCCCAAGGTAAAAAGAGATGAGTTATACAGCTCTCATTACATGCACGTGGAGTTCAACACTTTGAGTGATTTTGCAGAAAGTTTGAAGTTAATAGCTCATCTCCTTCTACCTTAGGCCCAGAACTTATCAACCACTTCTGGAGGTCCAAGACGTCGACTTCCAGAAAGAAGGGATCTGTATGCTCTGCGACCGCTGGACTAAGCGTCTAAATGTCGAGGGGACTATGTTGAAAAAGAAATGTGCTAGGTTTTCTAAAATTGACTCCTTCTACCTTGGGCCACAAACTTATCAATCACCCCTTGTAAATTTATAGATTCATATCAGATCAACATTTTTGATATTTTTTAGGGAAGTCTCTCTTCCAGATTGAAAACAAAACACTATATAAATAGTTTCACTTTTTAGTCTTTTGCAGCCCTGACTTAGCTACTATAATTTACTAAAATTGGGTAAATGAATAGCAATATGACCTGATTTATTATTATAAGAAAATGTGGGGACATGATTTTTGTTGAAAAGTTTCCTCAAGGTTAATTTCCCTTGAAGGAGTGAAGGATCAAATGCTCTTTAAATAAACATCAAATTCACAATTTTTTTCAAAAGTTATGATATTTGCATGGATAATTAAAATGAATTAATTAGTCAGTGGTATAAAGCTGTTAAAGTCTTAACTTGACCATTCAAAGCTACTTGCTTCCAGAACTCAAGTCTTCTCTTAAAATAGAACAATCTTAAGATCTTTAAAGTCATATTTATCCCACAGCTGTCATATCATGCTGTTAATATTCAACTGTTCTAAAGTCTTAACATTCTTAAAGCAAATAAATTTGATCACCCACCTACTGGTTCAGTTATATCATACCGTCACACTCCTTGAATATGGTCTTAGTATCACGAAAGAAATACTGCATGAGTTGCTTTTCTCAATTCAAAATGATTTTATTCACGTATTTACAAATGTAGTTTTAGCTTCTAATTTTATTTTGTTATTTGTTTTGTTATATTATTAATAAGTAGATTGATTGAAGCCATGCCAATGCACATTTGATAGTTTTCACTATCATATATGAATTTATATGAAAGATAGTTCATAAAGTGATTGTAGTTGTGTTGGTTGCAATACATGGTAAATAAAAATTAAAATGTAAAACCATAGATATAAAAGACCTTGGCACATTGCTCCTTTGATTTATTTCCTGACATTGATGATTCAGGAACTTTGTGAAATTTTTCAATTGTGCATTTGTGCATGTGGACCAACTCACACTCACACCCTCTCTCTCTCTCTCTCTCTCTCTCTCTCTTTTTCACATTCTCCTTATTGTTGACTGAAGCAATACAATTCCCTTGATTGGACCTTCAGTATGACTGTACCATAACAGTTCTTTGTCTAAATTAGTCTCACCAACAAGATAAGAGAGTTTGCAGATGCTGGAAATCCAGAATAATGCACACAAAATGCTGAAGGAACCCCTCACCACTATTCAGGGCCCTGAGCGTTCCTTCCAGCTGAGACAACACTTCACCTGCCAGTATGTTGGGGTCATCTACTGTATCCAATGCTCTCAGTGAGGTGTCCTCGATATCGGTGAGATCTGATGTAGATCAGGGGACTGCTTTACGGGGCAGCTTCACTCCATCTGTGACAAGCAGGATTGCCCTGTGGCCAGCTATTTTAATTCCACTGCCCTTTCCCATTCCAACAGATCACTCCATAGATTCCTCTAGTACTACGATGAGGCCACTCTCGGGTTAGAAAAACAACACCTCATGTTCTGTCCGGGAAGCCTCCAAACCAATGGCATGAACGTTGGTTTCTCCAACTTCCATTAATCTCACTCCCTTCCCCTCCCTCTCATGTTCCATTCCCATTCTGACCCTACTCTTTTCCTCGCCTGCCTATCATCTCCCTCTGGTTCCCCTTCCCTTTCTTCCATGGTCCACTCTCCTATCAGATTCCTTCTTCTTTAACCATTTACCTTTTCCAGCTATCACCTCCCAGCTTCTCACTTCATACCCCTCCCCCACCTACCTACCTTCTCCCTCGCCTGGTTCACCGATCACCTTCTGGTTTGTACTCTTCTCCTCCTCCCACCTTCTTATTCTAGCTTCATCCCCTTTCCTTTCCAGTCTGGATGAAAGGTTTCAGCATGAAATGTCAGCTCTTTATTCCTCTCCATTAATGCTTTCTGAACATCCTGTTGTGAATGTTACTCATCAACAGAAGTAAAACTTGGGATCCTCAGGAATGTTAACTTGGTGCCACATTTTCAAACTAGTCACCAAAGGAACAGGGCTAGTTCTCTTTCCAGCAGTATATCTTCATGCCTTTTAATTTAGTTTGAATTTCAAATCTTATGGCCATCTTGTACTCATTCTTCTGTCACTTAATTAAATTTCAGTGCTTATGTTCTTAGTACATTTCTAGATATTAAAAGCACAGCTTTGACTTTGAATTTAATCTTCTCCACTATTTATACACTGTGAGAAGAATTCAGCTGAGAAGGACTGATGAAAAATTCTTTTGCAGGCTTCCATTGCTGTCTGAACATGATTGAACTATATAAGATAGTAGGCCTTTCAAGGATTATTTCTTCATATATAAGACCATATGATATAGGAGCCAAATTAGGCCATTTGGCCCATATAGCATTATTGGTAGGACTCTTGGCAGTGTGGAGGATCAGAGGGATCTTGGAATCCAAGCCGCAGGACACTCAAAACTGCTACGCAGGCTGACTCTGGTTAAGAAGGCATACAGTGCATTGGCCTTCATCAATTGTGGAATTGAGTTTAAGAGCCGAGGGGTAATGTTGCAGCTATATGGGACCCTGGTCAGACTCCATGTGGAGTACTGTGCTCAATTCTGGTTGCCTCACTACAGGAGGGACGTGGAAACCATAGAAAGGGTGCAAAGGAGATTTACAAGGATGTTGCCTGGATTGGGGAGTATGCCTTATGAGAATAGGTTGAGTGAACTCGGCCTTTTCTCCTTGGAGCAATGGAGGATGAGAGGTGACCTGATAGAGGTGTATAAGATAATGAGAGGCATTGATTATGTGGATAGTCAGAGGCTTTTCCCCAGAGCTGAAATGGCTAGCATGAGAGGGCATAGTTTTAAGGTGCTTGGAAGCAGGTACAGAGGAGAAGTCAATAGACAATAGACAATAGGTGCAGAAGTAGACCATTCGGCCCTTCGAGCCTGCACCGCCATTTTGAGATCATGACTGATCAACTACTATCAATACCCGGTTCCTGCCTTGTCCCCATATCCCTTGATTCCCCTATCCATAAGATACCTATCTAGCTCCTTCTTGAAAGCATCCAGAGAATTGGCCTCCACTACCTTCCGAGGCAGTGCATTCCAGACCCCCACAACTCTCTGGGAGAAGAAGTTTTTCCTTAACTCTGTCCTAAATGACCTACCCTTTATTCTCAAACCATGCCCTCTGGTACTGGACTCTCCCAGCATCTGGAACATATTTCCTGCCTCTATCTTGTCCAATCCCTTAATAATCTTATATGTTTCAATCAGATCCCCTCTCAATCTCCTTAATTCCAGCATGTACAAGCCCAGTCTCTCTAACCTCTCTGCGTAAGACAGTCCAGACATCCCAGGAATTAACCTCGTGAATCTACGCTGCACTTCCTCTACAGCCAGGATGTCCTTCCTTAACCCTGGAGACCAAAACTGTACACAATACTCCAGATGTGGTCTCTCCAGGGCCCTGTACAAATGGAAAAGATTTCCTTGCTCTTGTACTCAATTCCCTTTGTAATAAAGGTCAACATTCCATTAGCCTTCTTCACTGCCTGCTGCACTAGCTCATTCACCTTCAGTGACTGATGAACAAGGACTCCGAGATCTCTTTGTATTTCTCCCTTACCTAACTCTACAGCGTTCAGATAATAATCTGCCTTCCTGTTCTTACTCCCAAAGTGGATAACCTCAGACTTATTCACATTAAACGTCATCTGTCAAGTATCTGCCCACTCACCCAGCCTATCCAAGTCACCCTGAATTCTCCTAACATCCTCATCGCATGTCACACTGCCACCCAGCTTACTATCATCAGCAAATTTGCTGATGTTATTTTTAATGCCTTCATCCAAATCGTTGACATAAATTGTAAACAGCTGTGGTCCCAATACCGAGCCCTGTGGCACCCCACTAGTCACCACCTGCCATTCCAAGAAACACCCATTCATCACTACCCTTTGCTTTCTATCTGCCAACCAGTTTTCTATCCATGTCAATGTCTTCCCCCCGATGCCCTGAGCTTTGATTTTACCCACCAATCTCCTATGTGGGACCTTATCAAATGCCTTCTGAAAATCGAGGTACACTACATCCAATGGATCTCCCCCGTCTAACTTCCTGGTTACATCCTTGAAAAACTCCAACAGATTAGTCAAGCATGATTTACCCTTGGTAAATCCATGCTGGCTCGGCCCAATCCTATCACTGCTATCTAGATATGCCACTATTTCATCCTTAATAATGGACTCTAGCATCTTCCCCACCACCGATGTCAGGCTGTCAGGTCAATAGTTCTCTGTTTTCTCCCTCCCTCCTGTCTTAAAAAGTGGGATAACATTAGCCATTCTCCAATGCTCAGGAACTGAATCTGAATCTAAGGAACATTGGAAGATGATTACCAATGCAATTTCCAGGGCCACTTCCTTTAGTACCCTAGGATGCAGACCATCTGGGCCTGGGGATTTGTCAGCCTTCAGTCCCATCAGTCTTCTCATCACTGTTTCCTTCCTAATGTCAATCTCTTTCATTTCCTCTGTTACCCTATGTCCTTGGCCCATCCATACATCTGGGAGATTGCTTGTGTCTTCCTTAGTGAAAACAGATCTAAAGTACTCATTAAATTCTTCTGCCATTTCTCTGTTTCCCATAACAATTTCACCCAATTCATTCTTCAAGGGCCCAACATTGTTCTTAACTATCTTCTTTCTCTTCACATACCTAAAAAAGCTTTTGCTATCTTCCTTTATATTCCTGGCTAGCTTGCGTTCGTACTTCATTTTTTCTCCCCGTATTGTCTTTTTAGTTAATTTCTGTTGTTCCTTAAAAACTTCCCAATCATCTGTCCTTCCACTCACCTTAGCTCTGACATACTTCCTTTTTTTTAATGCTATGCAATCTCTGACTTCCTTTGTCAACCACTGTGGCCCCTTTCCCCCCTTTGAATCCTTCCTTCTCTGGGGGATGAACTGATTTTGCACCTTGTGCATTATTCCCAAGAATACCTGCCATTGCTGTTCCACTGTCTTTTCTGCTAGGCTATCCATCCAGTCAACTTTGGCCAGCTCCTCCCTCATGGCTCCATAGTCTCCTTTGTTCATCTGCAACACTGACACCTCCGATCTGCCCTTATCCTTCTCAAATTGCATATAAAAACTTATCATGTTATGATCACTACCTCCTAATAGCTCCTTTACTGCAAGATCACTTATCAAATCTTGTTCATTACATAACACTAAATCCAGAATAGTCTTGTCCCTGGTCGGCTCTCATACAAGCTGTTCCAAGAATGCATCCCGTAGGCACTCTACAAACTCCCTATCCTGTGGTCCAGCACCAACCTGATTCTCCCAGTTCACCTGCATGTTGAAATCCCCCATAACTACTGCGACATTACCTTTGCCACATGCCAATGTTAACTCCCTATTCAACTTGCACCCAATATCCATGCTACTGTTTGGTGGCCTGTAGACAACACCCATTTGGGTCCTTTTGCCCTTACTGTTCCTCAGTTCTATCCACACAGACTCTACTTCTCCTGACCCTATGTCCCCCCTTGCAAAGGACTGAATCTCATTCCTCATGTCGGGGGTAAGTCGGGGTAAGTTTTTACGCAGAGAGTGGTGAGTGTGTGGAATGGGCAGTGGTGGAGGCAGAAACAATAGGGCCTCTTAAGGGACTCCTGGATGAGTACATGGAGCTTAGAAAAATAGAGGGCTATGGGTAAAGCCTAGGTAGTTCTAAGGTAGGGACATGTTCGGCACAGCTTTGTGGGATGAAGGGCCTGTATTGTGCTGTAGGTTTTCTATGTTTCTAAGTCTGCTCTGCCATTCCATCTTGGCTGATCCATTTCCCTCTCAGTCCCAATCTCCGTATCCCTTCATGCTCTGACTAATCAAGAATCTGTCAACCTCTGCCTTAAATATACCCAATGACTTGGTTTCCACAGCTACCTGTGGTATGAATTCTACAGATTCACTACTCTCTGACTAAAGAAATTCCTCCCTATCTCTGTTTTAAATAGATATCCCTGTATTCTGAGGCTGTGTCCTCTGGTCTTAGATTCCAACACCATAAGAATCCTCCACATCCACTGTATTGAGGCATTTCACTGTTCATTTCGATTCAATGAGGACCCCCCCCCCCCCCAACCCATTCTTCTAAATTCCAGGGAGCACAAGCCGAAAGCCATCAAATGCTCTTCATATGACACGCCTTTCAATCCTGAATTATTTTTTGTGAACCTCCTTTGAACCCTCTCCAAAGTCAGCACATCCTTTCTTAGATCAGATGTCCAAAACTGCTCACAATACTCCAAAATGAGTCCTCACCAATACTCTATAAAGCTTCAACATTATATCCTTGCTTTTATATTCTAGCCCTCTCGAAATGAATGTTATCACCACATTTACCTTCCTTGCCACTGACTCATCCTGCAGAATTAACCTTTAGGGAGTCCTGCATGAGGACCCTCAAGTCCCTTTGCACCTCAGATTTTTGAACTAACTGGCCAATAGTTTCCTATCTTCTGCCTCTCTCCCTTCTTGAAGAATGCAGTGACATTTGCAATTTTCCAATCCTCCTGAACCATCCCAGAATCTGTTCCTTGTCCTCTATTACTACCTCTCCTGTATAATTTTCCAGAGGTCTAATATCTACATTGCCTCTCTTTTCACTCTATACATCTGAAGAAACTTTTTGTGTCCTCTTTAATATTACTGGCTTACTTACCTTCCTATTCCATCTTTTCCTTCTTTATGACTTTTTCTAGTTGCATTCTGTTGGTTTTTAAAAGCTTCCCAATCCTCTATCTTCCCACAAACTCTTGCTCTTTTGTGTTCTCACTTTGGTTTTTATGTTGGCTTTGACTTATTTTATTTATCCTGTGCCTTCCGAATTGCTTCCAGAAATTCCAGCCATTGCGGCTCTGCTGTTTACCCTGCAAGTGTTCCCCTCCAATCAATTTTGGGAAGCTCCTCTCATGCCACTGTAATTCCCTTTACTCCACTCTAATACTGAACAATCTGACTTTAGCTTCTCCTTCTCAAATTTCAGGGGGATTTTAATCATATTACGATCCTTTACCTTAAGCTCTCTAATCAATTGCAGTTAATTACAAAACACCCTATCCCAAATAACTGATCCCCAAGGGGACTCAACCACAAGCTGCTCTAAAAAGCCATCTTGTAAGCATTCTACAAATTCCCACTCTTGGGATCCAGCACCAACCTGAGTTTCCCAATCTACCTGCATATTGAAATCCCCCGTGACTATGGTAACATTGCCCTTTTGACATGCATTTTCTAACTCCCATTGTAATTTGTACACCACATCCTTACTACTGTTTGGAGGTCTGTATTTAACTCCCACCCCTTGCAGTTTCATAGCTCTACCAACAATGATTCCACATGTTCTGACCTATGTCATCTCTTTCTAATGAGATTTGATTTCATTTTTTACCAACAGAGCTACCCCCCCCCCCCCCCCAGCCAACATGTCTGTCCCTTTGAAACAATGTGTATCTTTGGACATTAAGCTCCCAGCTATAATCTTCTTTCAGCCACGATACAGTGATGCCCACATCATAAATGCCAAACTATCTGTGCTACAATTCTACTTTATTCCATATACTGTGGGTATTCAAATATAACACCTTCATCACCTTTTTACATTGCAACTTATCCCATTCACTGTAATTTTACCCTATCATCAGCCTCTCTTTGCTAGCAGTCTCACTAAATACTGCCTCTGTTTGTAAACCAACCCTTTCAGTCCAGTTCCCATTCTGACCTAAACAGCTCTAGTAAACCTGCCTGCAAGGATATTGGTCTCCATTGGGTTCAGGTGTAAACTGTCCCTTTTATACAGGTCATACTTTCCCCAGAAGAGATCCCACTGATCCAGAAATCTGATCCCCAGCTCCCCACACTAGTTGCTCAGCCACACCTTATTCTGCCAAACCATCTGATTCTTACCCCCACAGGCTCTGATCTGGAGAAAATAATTGCACTAAAGATTACCACTGAAGTAAACGGTACAATGAATTCATGAATTATAATGATATTACTTTTTAATACAGTTTCTTAAAGACTATGAATGTATCACTTTAATTAGCAACAACTAAGACAATATGGATGATGATATATTTAATAGAATTCTACAAAATCAAGAACATGATTAGGTTGCATTTGTGTATCTAGTCTATTTAAATTAGAAGGTTCAAGGAACTGGCAACATATTTAAAAAGTCATAGTTTTATTGATATGTATTCCAGACTATTGTTTGTAAATTTTAGAGATTCTGATCACAAACTTTCAATTCTCCTTGGAAGTTGTGCTGTTTTAAAGAGGTAGAGGAATAAAAACAAATTACATCACATAGAAAAGCAGAGCGGGGTAAACCCACTTAATAGATAACAGTCAATATTGAATAATTTTGAGAGACAATACCAAATTCAGAATTAATTGCTAGTAATCAAAACAAAGGATGTTAAGTGAAAATTAATACGAAGTGGTTAAAGACAAATGAGCAATTAATAACAAAAGTCCCTGACAGGTGCTAACTAATATCATTAAGTTAATTGCACAAGCTTTCAAAAATTGTTCAACAGTAAAAGTCTTTTCAGAAAAATTAAACCCCATCAGTTAAATGATTACAGAATATCTTAGCGGCAAAAAACACTGTAATAGTGAAAGTTGTTTTTTCCTGAAAAGATGAAATAATACAGAAGAGTCACTAATATTAGCTGTTTTGACCAGTGCTTCTCTTGATTAAAAAATGATAACTTGGCTAGATATACTGGGTATAATTTCAAAACTGCCACTGATGTGAATGTCCTAAGTAATGTGATAGTTAGTAAGAGACAATAAAATATACTGCCACAATTGACTGCCCATATTTGATGCATACAACATCAGTAGGATGTAAAGTGCTTATTTCATGATTATTTTGTGCTGGATGAAATAATCACGAAGAAATCTCGATATAATATGCTGTCTTCCTTACCCTGTAAGGTGGAGACCAAAATTAGCAAGAGTAATTGGATTGTCAAATATTTCTGTTCAGTTCAAAGGCATAACTCTGAGTTTCCTACTTGTTACATGATTTCCCTGGCACACTTTCATTCTGACCTTTCTTGTCCTTGCTAAAATGGTATATCCAAGACAGCAACTCACCATATACTTTATAGCCTCTTGGATTCAGATTATAATCACTCTTAATTTGTCAGAAGCAAAACGTAATGATTAATGCTCTTGCCATTCCTACTTCCTATTGACACAGCCTTTGTCCCTTTTCTTGTTTTTCTTCCCACCTACCTTGCATTCTATCTCTGATCTTCTCAACTTTTACCCGCTTTTCCTGGCTTAAAACCCATCAGATTTCTAAATATTTCTGTACAATTACAGCTGAAGATTTCCAACAATTTGTATTTTTACCATAGACTAATTGTTAGGAGTTGTAGAGGAGCCTTGACCCAGGAGCAGCAAGGTGATTTTGTAGTAAACAATATTTTACTAATAAATGGCAAAATAGCAAGGCACAAGGGGCCATAAAACAAGAGAGGACAGATAGCACAACAAGGTAACAAAGTAAATGAAGGCTAGAAGCAACTGGTTGATGCTGGCTCATTCAATGGGTGAACAAGGACTGTGGATGAGAGCTGGGTTTAAATAGGCTGCAGGTGATGAATTGGAAATGAGTGATTCATTTGGTACCAATGACATAGGTAGAAAAAGGGGGGAGATCCTGAAGAGAGAATTCAGGGAGTTGGGAAGGAAGCTGAAAAGCAGGACGTACAGGGTAGTAATCTCAGGATTGCTGCCTGTGCCACATGAGCGCAAGAATACCATGATCAGGCATATTAATGTGTGGCTGATAGACTGGTTTAGGGGACAGGGCTTCAGGTTCCTGGATCATTGGGGCCTCTTCTGGGGGAGGTACAACCTGTACAAAAAGGACGGGTAACACCTGAACCCAAATGGGTCCAATATCCCAGAAGTCAGGTTTACTAAAGCCGTTAGGAAGTGTTTAAACTAATTTGGTAGGGGGATGGGAACCAGGGTGATAGGGCTGAGGAAGGGGAAAACAAATAAATCAAAGATAGTGTGCAACAGAGATGATAGGAAAGACAGGCAGGAGATGAGACATAGTCACAGCCAGTGGGATGATTTACAACAGAAAGCAACAGATACAGGACTGAATGTGTTATATTTGAATGCACACAGCATAAGAAATAAAATGGATGATCTTGAAATTCAGCTATAGATTGGCAAGTATGACATTGTGACCATCTCTGAAACTTAGCTAAAGGAGGGCTGCCATTGGGTGCTGAATGTCCAAGGATATACAGTGTCTCGAAAAGATAGGTTAGTAGGCAAAGGGGTGGTGTGGCCTGTGTATAAGAAGTAATATTAAATTATTAGAAAGGGATGTCATAAGATGTGGAGTCTCTCTGGGTTGAGTTAAGAAATGGTAAAGGTAAAAAGGACCCTAATGGCAGCTGTGTACAGGCCTCCAAACAGCAGCCAGGATGTGGATTACAAATTACTACAGGAGATAGAAAAGTTGTGTCAGAAAGGCAAAGTCATGATAATCGTTGGGGATTTTAACATGAAAATGGATTGGGAAAACTAGGCCAATACTGGACCTCAGGAGAGAGAATTTGTAGAATGTCTAAGAGATGGCTTTTTAGAACAGCTTGTTGTTGAGCCCACTAGGAGATCAGCTATGCTGGATTGGGTGTTGTGCAATGATCTGGAAGTGATAAGAGAGCTTAAGGTGAAGGAACCCTTAGGGAATAGTGATCACAATATGATCAAATTCATTTTGAAATTTGAGAAGGAGAAATTACATTCCAATGTGTCAGTATTTCAATGGAATAAAGGAAATTACAATGGCATGAGAGGAGAACTGGCCAAAGTTGACTGGAAAGGGACACTAGCAGGAAAGACAGCAGAGCAGCAATGGCTGGAGTTTCTGGGAAAAATGAGGGAAGTGCAAGACAGATATATTCCAAATAAGAAGAAATTTTCAAAGGGAAGAAGGACACTCCCGTGGCTGACAAGTGAAGTCAGAGCCAAAGTAAAAGCAAAAGAGAGGACGTACAAGGAAGCCAAAGCTAGTGGGAAGATAGAGGATTGGGAAGTTTTTAAAAGCTTGCAGAAGGAAACTAAGATGGTCATTCAGAACAAGAAGATGAATTATGAAAGGAAGCTGGCAACTAATATCAAAGAAGATACTAAAAGCATTTTTAAGCATATAAAGGGTAAAAGAAAGTTGAGGGTAGGTAGAGGACTAATAGAAAATGATGCTGGAGAGATTATAATGAGAGACACAGGAATGGCAGAGGAACTGAATGTGTATTTTTCATCAGTCTTCACAGTGAAAGGCATCTGCAGTATACCAGACATTCAAGAGTGTTGGAAAAGTGAAGTATGTGCAGTGAAAATTACAACTGAGAAGGTGCTCAGTAAGCTTAATGGTCTGAGGGTAGATAAATCTCCTGGACCTGATGGAATGCACCCTCAGGTTCTGAAGGAGGTAGCTGGAGAGACTGCGGAGGCATTAACAATGATCTTTCAAGAATGGATAGATTCTGGCATTGTACCGGATGAC
Source organism: Hemitrygon akajei (assembly GCF_048418815.1). NCBI lineage: Eukaryota > Metazoa > Chordata > Chondrichthyes > Myliobatiformes > Dasyatidae > Hemitrygon > Hemitrygon akajei. The sequence goes on along the minus strand of NC_133145.1, from coordinate 23,932,273 downwards.
TGGAAAATTGCAAATGTTACTCCACTATTTAAGAAGGGTAGGAGGCAGCAGAAAGGAAACTATAGACCTGTTAGCCTGACATCAGTAAACACAAAGTACACTGCAGATGCTGTGGTCAAATCAACACGTACAAACAAGCTGGAGGAACTCAGCAAGTTGGGCAGCATCCGTTGAAATGAGCAGTCAACGTTTCGGGATACATTGGCTACTCTTTTCTCATGGATGCTGCCTGACCTGCTGAGTTCTTCCAGCGTAGTGTATGTATTCTTATGGTCTTATGATGGTTTTATTGTCCCAGTCAGCAATGGCCAGAGGCCAGAGCCTGCCCTGTCAAGAGAGAGACGACGAAGGCAATCCTGGCTCCGTCCGAGGAATACAGAGAAGGCTAGAACTTAAAGTGTGAGATGCACTGGGAAAAGAGGTTGCAGCATTGGATTGGGGATCCATCAACAGGTTTGGGCACCAGAATCCAGGGCTTGAGGGGAGTAGTGTGGGTTGCTGCATCGATTCAGAGAGTTAGTGGAGATAAACGAGCAGATGGTCACTGGTGTCCTGCTGCTTCAGGATCGTGTGCTTCTGTCGATGGACACCATTTTTAAGTGAGTAAATGTTGCCGATTCACCCATCCTGTTAGGAATTGTCGAGGAGGTTTGACACAAAAGCAGAGCAGTGGGACAATTTAGCAGTAAACAACATTTTACTAATAAACTGCAAAATAATAAACCACAAGGGGCCTCAAAACAAGAGGAAACAGAAAACAGCACAACAAGGCGTTAAGGTTACTGAAGGCTATGAGCAACTGGCAGAGGCTGGCTGTTCAATGGGTGAACAAGGATTGTGGCTGAGAGCTGGGTTTAAATAGGCTGCAGGTGATGAGTTGGAAACAAATGCCCTGGAGTCACTCCTGTTAGTTGGCCGGAGACTGAGAGGAGCCTGTCCATCTATGCATTTGCCTGAAGTAGGCAAATAAAATTTAAATCACCAAATGGGTTGGCTTTGAACAATATTGCATATTGGGTCAAACCAGCCCAAGCTGTTCTTTAATCAATCAATTTGTCCTGTTTGATTTACTTTGTGGGAGGCAGAGCGTGTGCCATGTCGAAAGCGGACATCAGACAGCTGGGAGTAAAAAGGAAATGATTCATGAGGAAGCATTGTTCCATGGTAAAGGGGGGGGGGGGTTGAATGTGGGGAGTCATAGGATACTGAGATGATTGTAAGGGAATAAGAGTTCCCTAGCTTGAACACTGCAATGAGCCGAGACTGTTGAGGGAAAGAGATTCTGAGAACTCATTCTGTGTGAATATGATTATATTAAATGATGTCAATTCTCTAATCTACTGTATCTTATTGGGATACAGTTTGTCAAATCACTTTGACACGTAAACATAAAGCAAATTTTATAGGCTCCAGAGACTACTGAAAGACTAAAGACATTATATTAGAGATATAGTTGACTGTGGTTTTCTGTCACATGAGGCTACTTCGAGTGACAGCTTTAGTGTTACCTTGCAAAAAATATAGTTTTCTTTTTCATGGTGCCTTCTGGAATGAGGAAAGCATTTTCATATTTGCTGCATTCTTTGTTTCATAGTCCTCCTAATATTTAGCTTCCAGGTCAGCTGATGAGTGGAACAGGTAAGTTAGTAACAGATTTTTACCTGCTTTAGCTGCTGGTGTTTGCAACATAGTTACTATAAAATATTTATATGCTAAGATTGAGGAAATCAGGCTTGATCTTGATGAATTGAAAATGTCAGGTTTGGCCTCTGGGATTAGGTCAGAGATTAACTTGACAAGTAATTTATTTCCAAGCTTTTTTTTTGAATGCTGGTGTTTACTGTTTTTTTTTAACAGAAAACAATCTAGACTATTTGGCTCCATCAGAAATGTCTGCTGAGCAGCGATATAATTCAGATAGCCTTGCAAACATCCTACCGTGTTCACTTTTCCATCACAGTCAATCTGGCAGACCAGTTACAGTCCATTACTCTATTTCACTTTTGTTTCCGTCCCTTCGGGATCAGTTTTACTTACAATTTTTGGCTGACACCCTACAACTTCAAAACGCACTTCAGACAATCACACCATTAGACGTGTCTAATGAACCGTGAAGCGAATGCTCTACATCGAACTCCTGGGCAAAGTCCAGGAACAAACATTACAATGATCTTGTCCTAAGACATCTTGGTAATAGAACCATATAGCACAGAATTAGACACTTCAGCCTACTGTGTCCGTGCCAATGGTCAATTATCCATCTTTTTACATTGCAATATACCAGCACAATGGACAGGCATGATCATTTTGGGTGATAATAGGATTAAGGTTATCTGTGTTTCCAAAAGTAACCCCAGCATCACCCACATATGCAAAAGGACAATTAAGTTCAGTAACAGTGTGTAATCTCCCTGCTTCCAATGAATTACACCACATCAGTTTAGAAACCCAAGGAGGGAGGTGCAGAAAGCATGCCTCTCTTAGAGTAACCTTGGAATATGAATTTATTTCCATTTTCTCTGTGCTCCTGAACTCTTCAACCATTGCATCACCATCATTCCCAGCAACAGAATCACAGCAGGGTTACAGCAGAGAAGGACACTGTCTGCTCATTTAGATCTTGGTAAGAGTAACCCAGACAGTCCCACTTCCTTGGCCTCTCCCCATTTCCTTCCTTCCTTTCAAATACTTATCTAGACCCATTTGAATGCCGCAATAGAATCTGCCTCAAATCAACATCTATAACGCATTCTAAGTCCTAACCAGTTGCAAAAAAAAAAAACTTTTGTTAGTTTTGGGTACTTTACCAGTCCCTTTCATTTGTTGTTCCCTAGTATTTTGATTCTTCTGCCAGTGTGGGTAGATTCTCTTTATCTATTCTATCTGTACATGACATCAAATACTCCTATCAGATTCCCCTTACAACCTTTCCTGTTCCAACCAGAATAAATCCAGCCTCTCCAATCTGTCCACATAACTAAAGTTCCTCATCCCTGTGATCATGTTAACATTAATTCTATTTGACCTACAGATGGTCAAGTTTCTAAGGCCTCAAGTTTATCAAGAAAGGGTGAGTCTATGATCTAAGAATGTTACAGCAGTCCTACTTGTCCAGAAAGAAGGAAATGTTTTGTATAGGCACTGGGCATCCAGAAAACACCATTCCCTACTTCACCCCAAAACACATCTGTCCCCCTTGAAAGAATCAGAGTGCAAACAAATTGCACAGCTTGCTAGAACTAGGATGCACCCTATCTCATTTCCTGCCACCCTTTTACATTCTTAACTCTTAACTGTCAGTATATCCACAGTGCCATTCTTTAGCGGAGTCTTGCTGCAATCTGCAACACTCCTCTTCTTGCCTTCCATGATTAGAACCCTTACACATCTACTCATGTCAGCATGGGCCTCAAAAAGTAGGCATCTTCCTGTACAGTCTCAGCAATGATGATGTTTTACAGGACTCCTGCTGTTAAACATTTCGGCTCCTGGTGAGATGGAGGTGTGCTCAGATGCAGCGGCCATTCTGGGTCAAACCAAAGGTGTAATTGTTTGTCCTTTACATTGTTTTTATGATCTGCTGGGTATTAAAACATTAAGTACTGCAGGTCTGTCCCATCAGTAAGTAGCTTGATAGCAATGGAGCTGGACTTATTGCGTACCGTTGTTGTACTGTCGCCTGGATTTGTTGCGTACTGGTGTTCAGTCAAGGCAGTGCGTGGTGCGAATGATTTGAATGCTTTGGAAGTCTTGAATGTCTTTCTTTGGATTGTAAGAGCTGTTGAACCTTGGTAATACAGAATACTGCAAGTTCGGTTCACTGATTCATTGGAGAGACTAACGGTGGGGGAGATGCGTTGCCTTGGTTGTGGTGCAGATTAGGCTCTCATGCTGCGAAGCTGCCTGTTGCATTTGCACAGGGAGGAGGTGTGGTAGAGAGCAGAGGGCTCTATGGACACGCTGGAATCCATACTGGGTTGGGGCTGGTCCCTCCTGTTGGTTCTGCCCTTGAATGTTTGCTCAGAGCTGCCCCCTGGTGTTCACTCAGTGCTGCTCTCCAGTATTTGCTCAGTGGAAGAACAAGCTGGTCCAGGACAGAGGTCTTGACCCACTGAGTTCCTCCAGTAGGATGTTTTTTTTTGCTTTAGGTGTAAGCATCTTCAAGTCTCCTGTGCTTGCACTCATCTATACCAATCAAATACACCTTGACATAGAAATCAAGTCCATGCTAAATTTCAGACCATTATCCTTTCTGACTGTTCTGCAATTATTATTGCTGCACCTCAGGAGCAACAACAGGAAGCAAGGCCAACATATCTTTATGTAATGCCATTAAATTTTCAAAATGTTCCGAAGTACTTCATATTGGAGTTATGAACAAAATTTGACACCAAGCCACACATGGGGCAGAGGACAAAAAATTTGGTGAAGAGTGTCTTTGAGGAAAAATGAGATGGACAAGTTTAAGGAGGGCATTTCAGACTCAGCTCTTGATAATAACATACAAGATAGAGATAACCAAGGTTTCAGCTGAGAAGAGCAGAGATGAAGGAAAGTATTGAGTTACAAAGGAGAAGATCACAAGGTGATTTGAAAACAAGCATGTGTACAAATTAGTGGGTTAGAACTTAGCTACCATACACAGCGGAATATTCCATTTCTTTAGTAATGATGATGCGTAAATGTGTACATGCTGTTTGTATCCTGCATTTAATAAACTTATGTTGATTTAATAATACGATCGTAACTACATTGTGGGATGCATATATTCTAATTCATGTGTAGTCTTACTGTAAGTTAACTGTTGGTAATTAAAAGATGGTATGCCCTCAAGCCTTAGAAAAGGAGCTGATCACCCTCAGTAGGGGAGAGAGATTGGGCTGCCAGAAGCTCATACTGGCCAAGTATAAGTGCAGAACTATTATCTTTTTGTAAATATTGCCAGTTTTCTTTTCACTATTTTCATTATATCTTGTAAGATCGAATTGTGATGCAACTAATAAGCATCCTTGCACCAAAGTGCTAAGCAACTCCAGCATTTTTTTCTTCGGTCATAACCCATGTATCTAACGGAGTGCAAGATACAATAGATGGCTCATGTTTTCTTTTTGCTTCTCACGTTGGGTTTAATGGAAGCAGAGTATCTGATGCTGGATGATGCGGTTAGCACCACTGATTGAGGACAAGTGCTTTGGACAAATCTTTCATTAACCAGGAGCCCAGTAAGCAGAGGGACAAAGGGTGGATGGGACATTGTGAATGGGACAATGAATCACATGAACAGTCTGCCATCTTTATAAAGATATCGGTGACATTGCAGAAACACATTCCTTTTATGGAATTTTACTGGTTAAAGGTTATTTTTACCTAACCTTAAACTTAAATTGTTAATTCTGGTCAGCCATAGGGAAGAGGCTGGATGTTGGATGACCAGTCTTACAAGTTAAAATATCTGGGCAGTGAAGTTGAGATGGGTGTTGGCACCATTTGGGAAGTTTTTCACTATATTTTGATACACATGACAATGAACCAATACCAATGCTGATACCAATATGGAAACTGACAGTATTTCAGTAGGAATAAAACCCAGAAAATACTAGAAATGTTCAGGCAACATCGGTGAGAAGAACAATGGTGTTAAAGTTCCAGGTCAAGGACTGTAGGTTAAAACTGGAAATGAAAGACAAGTTCATTACATTGTAGAGGGAAAGGGGAAGAGATGAACAGAAAGATAGGTTAATGAGGGAATGACCAATAAACAAAGGAATGTACAACAACTGCAAAACACAGATCATAGGAAATGTCCAGCATTTTCAGATGATTTTGTTAAGGAACAGAAAATGGGATGAAAGACAGGAGGGCAGGGGAAAAGATCCACAGAAAACACCAGAAGTAAGAATGGAAGAGAAGTTATTGAGGTAATTCTGTGGATAACTAATGGAACTAGGTGAAGATGGTCCCACCTAATTAGTGAGGTGACCAATTATGGACAGAAGTTGAAGTTGGATGATGTGAAAACCATGTCAAAGTTTGCAGACAGAAGAGAAAGTTGTTGCATTTGGCCAGTCAGGAAGTATCCAGAACAGCTGATACAAAAATGTTCTAGCAGCTGTCTCATAAATGGAAACTGCCACCCATACTACACTGACACTTGGATGGTTGGCATGCTTTTAAAATAAAAACATACAGATGGGCAAAGGTAAAGAAGAATGCTGTAGATAAAGCCAGTAAAGAAAGCTCAATTTGATATATTTTTACAATTAAACTCTAGGCTACAGTAACAGTTTTTTTTGAGTCAGAGTCTTGGTTTATCCGAAATGTGATTATCATTCTCAGAATAAAAAAATATTCTCCTGTTACCTTGTAATAGTTGAACTGTAAAACTCTAACCAGGACCTTAATTCAAGCAACACACACAAAATGCTGGGGGATCTCAGCAGGTCAGGCAGCATCTACGGAGAAGAGTATAGTCGACGTTTTGGGCCGAGACTCTTTAGCAGGACTAGTTTCTCTTGTTTGAGTACTATGTTATATGCACTCAGTTTCTTCAAAAAAGGTATTTTAGTTGTTTAGCATAGTAGGATTTAAATATACAAGTATAAGGCTGTTTTTACTTTGATATAACTGGCAGAATCACAAAAGGTAGAGGTCAGAAGATAGAATGCCTTCACTTGTATATCAACATTGATAAGGTAAATAAAATGTCTTGTGCTGCACAGTGTTCATTTACACTGCTCATTCTTATCATTTTTGTATAATCTTCTTTCAGCTTCCTTCAAGGTTTTCAAGCTTTTGCTGTATGATTGCACAGCTCAGTAATCAAATTAATTTCATAGTCAGCATTAAAATCACCTCCCTTCTGGAATGAACCAACAGCTTCTACACAAAATATAAGAAATAAGATTTTACTTAGAAATATGTCCCAAGGTACTTATCAAAAGATATCTGCATTCAGTTAAATAAAGAGATATTAAAAAAGAATGATTAAAAATTGTTATATTTATGGTTTGCTATTGACAATCTATAAAGAAGAAAGGCAGGTAGAAGAAATATAGAAATGCAGAAAACCTACAGCACAATACAGGCCCTTTGGCCCACAAAGCTGTTCCGAACATGTCCTTACCTTAGAAATTACCTAGGGTTACCCATTGCCCTCCATTTTTCTAAGCTTTATGCACCTATCCAGGAGTCTCTTAAAAGACCCTATCGTATCTGCCTCTACCACTTCTGCTGGCAGCCTAATCCACACACTCTCCACTCTCTGAGTTAAAAAAAAAACTTACACCTGACATCTCCTCTGGACCTACTTCCAAGCACTTTAAAACTATGCCCTCTCATGCTAGCCATCTCAGCCCTGGGAAAAAGCCTCTCTTTCCACATGATCAATGCCTCTCATCATCTTATACACCTCTATCAGGTGACCTCTCATCCTCCGTCACTCCAAGGAGAAAAGGCCGAGTTCATTCAACCTCTTTTCATAAGGCATGCTCCCCAATCCAGGCAGTATCCTTGTAAATCTCCTCTGCATCCTTTCTATGGTTTCCACATCCTTCCTGTAGTGAGGCGACCAGAACTGAGCACAGTACTCCAAGTGGGGTCTGACCAGGGTCCTATATAGCTGCAACATTATCTCTCGGCTCTTAAACTCAATCCCATGATTGATGAAGGCCAATGCACTGTATGCCTTTTTAACCATAGAGTCAACCTGCGTAGCAGCTTTGAGTGTCCTATGGAGTCAGACCCCAAGATCCCTCTGATCCTCCACACTGCCAAGAGTCTTACCATTAATACTATATTCTGCCAGCATATTTGACCTACCAAAATGAACCATCTCATACTTATCTGGGTTGAACTCCACCTGCCACTTCTCAGCCCAGTTTTGCATCCTATCAATGTCCCAATGTAACCTCTGACAGCCCTCCACACTATCCATAACACCCCCAACCTTTGTATCATCAGCAGCAAATTTACTAACCCATCTCTCCACTTCCTCATCCAGGTCATTTCAAGTCAAGTCAAGTCACCTTTATTGTCATTTTGACCATAACTGCTGGTATGGTACATAGTAAAAATGAGACAATGTTTTTTCAGGACCATGGTGTTACATGACTCAGTACAAAAACTAGACTGAACTACGTAAAAAAACAACACAGAAAAAAACTACACTGGACTACAGATCTACCCAGGACTGCATAAAGTGCACTAAACAGTGCAGGCATTACAATAAATAATAAACAAGACAATAGGGCAGTAAGGTGTCAGTCCAGGCTCTGGGTAGTGATAGCTTGGGGGAAGAAATTGTTACATAGTCTGGTCGTGAGAGCCTGAATGCTTTCATGTCTTTTCCCAGATGGCAGGAGGGAGAAGAGTTTGTATGAGGGGTGTGTGGAGTCCTTCATAATGCTGTTTGCTTTGAGGATGCAGTGTGTAGTGTAAATGTCTGTGATGGCAGGAAGAGAGACCCCGATAATCTTCTCAGCTGACCTCGCTATCCGCTGCAGGGCCTTGTGATCCGAGATGGTGCAATTTCTGAACCAGACAGTGATGCAGTTGCTCAGGATGCTCTCAATACAACCCCTGTAGAATGTGATGAGGATGGGGGTGGGAGATGGACTTTCCTCAGCCTTTGCAGAAAGTAGAGACACTGCTGGGCTTTCTTTGCTATGGAGCTGGCGTTGAGGGACCAAGTGAGATTCTCCGCCAGGTGAACACCAAAACATTTGGTGCTCTTAACAATCTCTACTGAGGAGCCATCGATGTTCAGTGGGGAGTGGTCGCTCCGTGCCCTCCTGTAGTCAACAACCATCTCTTTTGTTTTGTTCACATTCAGAGACAGGTTGTTGGCTCTGCACCAGTCCGTTAGCCGCTGCACCTCCTCTCTGTAAGCTGACTCGTCATTCTTGCTGATGAAACCCACCATGGTCGTGTCATTGGTGAACTTGATGATGTGGTTCGAGCTGTGTGTTGCAGCACAGTCGTGGGTCAGCAGAGTGAACAGCAGTGGATTGAGCACGCAACCCTGGGGAGCCCCCGTGCTCAGTGTGATGGTGTTGGAGATGCTGCTCCTGATCCGGACTGACTGAGGTGTCCCAGTCAGGAAGTCTAGGAGCCAGTTGCAGAAGGAGGTGTTCAGACCCAGTAGGCTCAGCTTTCCAATCAGTTTCTGAGGAATGATTGTGTTGAATGCTGAACTGAAGTCTATGAACAGCATTTGAACGTACGTGTCTTTTTTGTCCAGGTGGGTTAGGGTTATAAAAATCACGAAGAGTAGGCATCCCAGAACAGATCCCTGAGGCACACCATTGCTCACTGACTTCCATGCAGAATATGACTCATTTACAACCACTCTTTGCCTTCTGTGGGCAAGCCAGTTCTAGATCCACAAAGCAATGCCCCCTTGGATCCCATGCCTCCTTACTTTCTCAATAAGCCTTGCATGGGGTGCCTTGTCAAATGCCTTGCTGAAATCCATATACACTACATCTACTGCTTTAGCTTCATCAATGCGTTTAGTCACATCCTCAAAAAATTCAATCAGGCTCGTAAGACACGACCTGCCTTTGACAAAGCCATGCTAACTATTCCTGATCATATTATGCCTCTCCAAATGTTCATAAGTCTTGCCTCTCAGGATCTTCTCCATCAACTTACCAACCACTGAAGTAAGATTCATTGGTCTATAATTTCCTGGCTTATCCCTACTCCCTTTCTTGAATAAGGGAACAACATCCACAACCCTCCAATCCTCCTGATCCTCTCCTGTCCACATTGATGATGCAAAGATCATCGCCAGAGTTTCAGTAATCTCCTCCCTCAGCTCCTACAGTAGCCTAGGGTACATCTCACCCGGTCCCGGTGACTTATTCAATCTGATGCTTTCCAAAAGCTCCAGCACATCCTCTTCCTTAATATCTACATGCTCAAGCTTTTCAGTCCACTGTAAGTCATCCCTACAAATGCCAAGATCCTTTTCTGTAGTGAATACTGAAGCAAAGTACTTAATAAGTGCCTCTGCTGTCTCCTCCGGTTCCATACACTTTTCCACTATCAACTTGATTGGTCCTATTCTCTTAAGCCTTATCCTCTTGCTCTTCACATACTTGTAGAATGCCTTGGGGTTTTCCTTAATCTTGTCCGCCAAGGCCTTCTCATGGCCCTTTCTGGCTCTCCTAATTTCATTCTTAAGTTCCTTCCTGTAAGCCTTATAATCTTCTAGATCTCTATCTTTACCTAGTTTTTTTTTTAACTTTTGTAAGCTCTTCTTTTCTTCATGACTCAATTTACAACAGCCTTTGTAAACCACGGTTTCTGTACGCTACCATACTTTCCGTCTCATTAGAATGTACCTATGCAGAACTCCAAGCAAATATCCCCCGAACATTTGCCACATTTCTTCCATATGTTTTCCCGAGAACATCTGTTTCCTATTTATGCTTCCAAGTTCCTGCCTGATAGCCTCATAATTCCCCTTACTCCAATTAAATGCTTTCCTACCTTGTCTGTTCCTATCCTTCTCCAATGCTATTGTAAAGGAGACAGAATTGTGATCACTATCTCCAAAATGCTCTCCCACTGAGAGATCTGACACCTGACGAGGTTCAGTTCCCAATACCAAATCAAGTACAGCCTCTCCTCTTGTAGGCTCATCTACATACAGTGTCAAGAAACCTTCCTGAACACACCTAACAAACTCCACCCCATCTAAACCCCTTGCACTAGAGAGATGTCAATCAATATTTGGGAAATAAAAACCTCCACCACAGCAACTCTGTTATTATTACACCTTTCCAGAATCTGTCTCCCTATCCGCTCCTCAATGTCCCTGTTACTATGGATGGTCTATAAAAAACACCCAGTATAGTTATTGACCCCTTTCTGTTCCTAACATCCACCCACAGATACTCCATAGACAATCCCTCTATGTCTTCCTTCTTTTCTGCAGCCGTGACACTATCTCTGATCAACAATGCCATGCCCCCACCTATTTTGCCTCCCTTCCTGTCCTTTCTGAAACATCTAAAGCCTGGCACTCAAAGTAACCATTCCTGTCCCTGAGCCATCCAAGTCTCTGTAATGGCCACCACTTCGTAGCCCCAAGTACTGATCCACGCTCTAAGCTCATCCGCTTTGTTCATAATACTCCTTGCATTAAAATAGACACATCTCAAACCATCGGTCTGAGCATGTCCCTTCTCTATCACCTGCCTATCCTCCCTCTCTCACTGTCTCCAAACTTTTTCTATTTGTGAGTCAACCACCTCTTCCTCCGTCTCTTCACTTTGGTTCCCACTCCCCAGCAATCCTACTTTAAACACTCCCTGATAGCCTTTGTAAACCTCCCCACCAGGATATTGGTCCCCCTGGGATTCAAGTACAACCCGTCCTTTTTGCACAGGGCACACCTGCCCCAAAAGAGGTCCCAATGATCCAGAAATCTGAATCCCTGCCCTCTGCTCCAATCCCTCAGCCACGCATTTATCCTCCACCTCATTCTATTCCTATACTCACTGTCACGTGGCACAGACAGTAATCCTGAGATTACTACCTTTGCAGTCCTGCTTCCCAACTTCCTTCCTAACTCCCTGTTGTCTGTTTTCGGGACCTCTTCCCTTTTCCTACCTATGTCATTGGTACCAATATGTACCACGACCTCTGGGTGTTCTCCTTCCCACATCAGGATATCACGGACGTGATCTGAAACATCCCAGACCCTGGCACCTGGGAGGCAAACTACCATCCGTGCTTCTTTCCTGCGTCCACAGAATCACCTGTTTGACCCCCTAACTATAGAGTCCCCTATCAATGCTGCCATCCTCTTCCTTTCCCTACCCTTCTGAGCCACAGACTCCTACCAGTTGCTTCCCCCAGGTAGGCTATCCCCCCCCAACAGAATTCAAGCTTGAGTACTTATTTTTAATGGGATGACAGGAAAGATTTTGGAGAACAATCTAAAGCTATCAAGGTAAGGTATTCAGGGATGGCAGGAGCTTGCACTGCAGGGGCTATATAAATAGGGAATAAAGTTCAAACAGAAGGATGGCAGGGTTGAGTTATGTTTCTGAAATGGTGGTTGAGGAGAAAATATTATAGGATTGAGTACAAATGGCAACATTTTGGATATGGTGAAGTTTCTGAAGGGAGAAAGATGGGAAACTGACCAGAAGAGCTTTGAAATAACTGGGGCTGATATCTGTAAGGAGTGGAAAGGTTCCAGAGGCAGGTAGGAGAGGTATGGTCAGAATCGAGGGTCATTGTTACATTCTGAAATGAAAATGGACAGGATGTTGTTTTGTCTCTCAACTTAGATTCATCATGCAGGATGATCAAAATTTTAAAGAATGATGCTGTCCTGAGAGAGGAAATTAGTGAAAAAGCGGCAGTGTTAAATTTTAGCTCATAAAGTGGACCTTTGTGATGAATATCTGCTGAAATCCAGAATGGTGTGAAGCTGTTAAGTAAATAATTGAGATAAAATAAGCCTGGATGCAATCAAATAGATAAAGAGCAAAATAAAGTGAGAGGAGTTCCAATGATTTTGAAATTGGAGTAGAAACTTTGGATCAGGGTAGTGTGACTCACTGTGTTAAAGTGTACCATGGGGTTCAGAAAGATGGAGAGAGGCAATAAAATAGTATCATTGTCATGAGGAATGTAATTATCAATACCATATACAGGAAATGGAACCGTTCAGACAAATTTTCTATGAAGAGGTGAACATGGAGTTGAAACATCTTATGAAGCAGTAAACAAAGCATTTTTTATTCACCTGAATAGTATGCAATAACACACAAAATTTAACAGGGAGGACTAGATGCACCTTAATAATAGTCTTGCCAACCTCCCACAGCTCTTAACATAGCCACATAACCTTATTGCTTTATACTCTTCTCTAAGGTGGAAAGGTCAGATCCAAAATAGGATATTTCACTGTAGTTTCACTGATCTTACTTTGTTACTGCTTGCTGAATGACTAATTTACTTGTGGACCCTGCCATGGTGTGTGATCGCAGCAGGACTGGACCCAAGTACAGAAGTACAGCAGGCTCTCTCTGCCTCCACAGTTGCTGGCACCGACTCAATCCGGGTGTGGCAGAAGGCGGCCTCATCAGAGGGAGCACTGAAAATGACTCAGCCCCAGGATCAGAGGGCAGCACATTCCCCATGAGGAGACAGAAACAAGACATAGGGGTACCAACAGAACTTCAGAGGAATGGCTGAGTGACACTGTGAGCCAAATCATTCTCTCCAACACAATGACTCCACTGCGGAACTAAACAGGAGTTCTCTTTAAATAATCATAGAATGTGGGAAACCCATGCCAGTCACAATTAACTGACCACGTTAATCAGAAAGCACTCTTGTTAAGATGAGAATTAGTAAATACAGGTGCTCACGAAACCAAGAAGTCCAACACTCTTCGGCAAGCTGCGGAGTCCCACCGGCTCATTACAGACCGTAATCATCAGAATCAGGTTTATTATCACCGGCATGTGGCATGAAATTTGTTAACTTAGCAGCAGCAGCAGTTCAATGCAATACATAACCTAGCAAAGAGAAAATATTAACAATAATAAACAAAGTAAATCAGTTAGGTATATTGAATAGATTAAAAAAAAGTGCAAAAACAGAAATACTATTGTTATGTACCAGCAGCAATAGATTACACATTGAGTCAGGTTTTGATGTTAAAACCTCTATCTTTATTAGATACCACTCATAATATAAGAAATTAAACAAAAACAGAAGATTGTAGATGTGCGCATGCGTGCCAAACAGTCAAGCTTAGGAACCGTTCTTAAAGTCATAAGATTAAGATGGCAAAGTAGAAAAGGTCCCGTAATCCACAGAATAAATGGGAGAGATTTGTAAATCCATGTTCAAATGCAGAGAGAAGGCAATTATGACGAATTCCACAGATTTCACGCTGGGTAAATGAGGTAAAAGTCACCGAAGATCTTATCCAGCGAGTTGTTCCAAAATCCATGTAGAAATATCACAAGGTGACAGTCACAGAATATCCCTTCACACAAGTGGTTACTACATAACACCTGAATCCAGGTAAGGGTTACTGAAAGTGGTTCCACAGGATACACTAACAAAATCCACATATAGATCATCCGAAGTGACAGTCACACATTCAATGTGCACGGTGTGCCATTGATCAGCCCAATCTTTTGGGAATGGGGAAGTATCAGACTTTACCCATATCATACCAAACTACTGCCAGTAGCTTGCAGGCCTAACTAACTAAATCTCTCTCTCTCTCTCTCTCTCTCTCTCTCTCCCTCGCTCTCTCCCTCCCTCTCTCTCTCTCTCTCTCTCTCTCCCTCCCCCCCCACCCCCCGAAGGTTCCAGCAGTCTGTCGCAGCTTGTTATGCTGATGACATAGTCCTGCCTCATCCAAGCATTCTTAAAGTGACACCCACAGTACGAAATGGTGGGCACATAACACCTGCCCCCCAAAAGGGAAAATTTTGATCTGTAAGAGCAAAATTTTAACTGCAAACTACAATATGTGAAACAATACATTTACGGTTACCATATAGCATACTACAGACTATACAACATATTGCAGAAGCATATACAAATAATAAATTCCACTCCACTATTAAAAATACATTGCAAACTTAACATCTAGAGAGACAATCGGCAATTATATTATCATTGCCTTTAATGTGTGTTATCATGAGATCATACTTCTGCAAACTCAGACTCCAATTCAACAGCCTTCTATTTTTATTTTTCACTTTACTCAAGAACATCAATGGATTATGATCTGTATAAACCACAAGTGGTTTCTGAGCTGGGCAAACATACACATCAAAATGCTGCAAAGCCAAAATAAGTGATAATAATTCCTTTTCGATGGTGGAATAATTTCTTTGGTGCTCATTGAATTTCTTTGAAAAATAAGCCACAGGATGGTCAACCTCATAATCATCCCTTTGTAATAACACTACACCTGTAGCTTCATCACTGTCATCCACAGTTTTGCTAAGTCAGGTGACCTGAGCTCAAGTTGATGACATAAGATGGCTTTCAATTTATCAAATGCCTCCTGACAAGGCTCTGTCCAAACAAATTTTTCGCCCTTCTTCAGGAGGTTAGTCAATGAGAGAGCAACATCAACAAAGTTCTTACAGAACTTGCGATAATATCTGACCATTCCCAGGAATCTTCTAAGAGATTTTTTACTGATTGGAATGGGAACCTCATAAATCGCCTGAACTTTTGCCTGAACAGGAGCCAACCTGCCCTGGCCTACAACATAACCAAGATAGGTCACAGTGGCATGGCCAAATTCACTCTTAGCTGAATTAACTGTAAGATTGGCCTTTGAGAGCCTGTCAAACAGCTTTTCCACTGCAGAGACGTGGGCTTCCCATGTGTCATTTCCTGTGACCAAATCATCAATATAGGCATCTGTGTGTTGTAACCCTTGAATTACAGAATTATTCATTCTCTGAAATGTTCCTAGAGCATTTTTCATTCCAAGTGACAGAACATTGTACTCATACAACCAAGGTGTTACGAATGCAGAAATTTGTCTACCTCTATCTGTTAATGGAAAACACCAATACCCTTTTAACAGATCAACCTTTGTAAGAAACTTAGCTTTTCCAACCTTGTCTACACAATCATCCACTCTGGGGATGGGATAAGCATCTGTTTTTGTTATAGCATTCACCATTCTGTAATCAGTGCAAAACCTGATACTACCATCTGGTTTAGGTACCATAACACAAGGTGAACTCCAATCTGAAGTACAATGCTTAATAATGCCATTTTCTAAAATATACTCAATTTCTTGTTTAGCAAGTCTACATTTTTCAATATTCATGCAATATGGATGTTGTTTTATCGGTAAACCCGACATCTACATAATGTGAGGCTACTGTGGTTCTTTTTGGGACATCAGGTAACAAATCCCTAAATTTCATAATTAACTGCCTCATTTACTGCCATGAGCCAATTTCTCATCAAGATTTTCTAAAATAGCCAAGTTTGTCAATCTGACTGAAATAATGTTTGATTTAAAATAGGCCTCAGGTGGATCAGCTAATATATTCCCAGAGAGGTCAGATTCATTGTTATTGACAACAATTTCTCGTGGTACAATTTAAGCATGTTTAAGCTGTGTTGGCCTTCGTCTATCTGGTATTTTGACTACATAATCCACATTGTTGACTTTAGACACAACCTCATAAGGACCATGAAACCTAGCTTGCAAAGGCTTTGTTTGTGTGGGAAATAAAACAAGGACTTTATCCCCCTGCACAAATGACCTCTTTCTAGCTTGTTTATCATACAAAGTTTTCATTCCTTCCTGGGCTGATTTTATATTTTCTCTTGCTAAGTCGCAAGCCCTTTTCAATCTGTCCTTGAATTTCAAAACATAGTCTAGCAAATTAATATGCAGTTCACTGTGAAGGTCCTCGGACCTGGTGGCCAAACACGAGTTCAAAGGGGCTAAAGCCTAGGGACTCTTGCACTGACTGCCTTACTGCAAATAGAAGCAAGTGAACTCCCTCATCCCAATCCTTATCATTTTCAATACAGAATGTCTTAATCATGGTCTTGAGGGTAGAATGGAATCTTTCTAAGGCACCTTGAGATTCTGGATGGTACGCAGATGACGTAATTTGTTTGGCTTCCAGTTTGTGAACTACTTGCTGGAATAATCCTGAAATAAAATTACTCCCTTGATCGGATTGTATTTCTTTAGGCAAACCAAATAGAGGGAAAAACTTAATGAGAGCCTTCAACACAGTTTTGGCTTTTATATTCCTGAGAGGTATTGCTTCTGGAAATCTAGACACTGTACACATGATGGTTAGCAAATACTGATGGTGAGCTTTGGTCTTTGGCAATGGGCCAACACAATCCACAATAACTTCAGAAAAGGGTTCACCAAATGCAGGAATAGGCTGCAGTGGGTCTACTGGGGTGATCTGATTAGGTTTACCCGCAACCTGACAAGTGTGACAAGTTTGGCAAAATCTCACAACATCTTTCCTCAAACTAGGCCAGAAGAATTGTTTCAAAACCTTGTTCACAGTTTTATTCACACCTCGATGGCCAGCCAAGGGCATACTATGGGCCAAAGTTAAAATCTCATTCCTGTAGGCTTTAGGAACTACAACCTGGTGAACAATTGCCCATTCTTCATTTTCAGGAATATCAGGTGGTTTCCACTTCCTCATTAACACTCCATTCTTGAAATAATACCCTACTGACACTTTCTCAATCTCATCACTTGGGAGAGCTTTTTCTCTCAAGGCTGTAATCTCAGGGTCTCTGGTCTGTTCTGCTATAAACTCCTTCCTGGAGAGAGAAAAATCTTTGTTGTCAGTCCTAACACAAAGGTCCTGGTCAAAAATTAAGGAAGGAAAGTCGCTGACAAGTCATCAAAATCTGAATCCTGATTTAGGCTATCATGGGTAGCAGAAGCATTCTGCACAGAACCATCCACATTGGCAAGCTTCTTGGCCATAGATCAAGTTACTGCACAGGATGAATACATGTTAGAATCCGCCTTTAGATCATCAGTGGTTGGCATAGTCGTCAGCTGCACTGCAGGAACAACTTTGCCACCTGCTACGTCATTCTCTAACAAAGAAACACCTTGCATCAGTAAACTGGGTCATAGTCCTAACTTAACTGGTCCTAAAACTAACTCTGACTTCAAAATTACCTTGTGCAGAGGCACAGAAACTATGTCATCCTCAATGCCTTGAATAAGATTTACCTTACCAGTGGCAGACTCATCACTAAACTTTAGAACATTCTCTAACAAGAGTGACTGAGAAGCCCCAGTATCTTGAAGAATTTTCACTGGTACCGGGGTTGACCCTTTATTCACTGAAACAAATCTCTCTAACATAAAATGAATGAATTCTTTCCTAGCTAGGTCAGACGTCTTAGCCTTTGCCAGAACTTCATCAGAAGGTCCAGAACCCTGTGGGTTCATAGATATTTCAAAGTGCTGAATACAGGCATCTAGAACTACTTCCTTTTCCTTCTTCTTCAAGAGGAAACAGTTAGCTATAACATGACCAGGTTACCTACAATAGTGAAAAGTGAGACCAGAATGTTTCTCCTTTAACTGCTTTCCTTCATCCTTACCTTTTTCACTAGTCCCAGATTTAATTTCTAGTTTACCCCGACTATCCGTGCTACTCTTTTGGAAGGCCTTACTTGGGGTAAACTTAACCTTGTGGGTTAGAGCAAACTCATCTGCCAATTTAGCAGATTCTTGCAAGGTGGCAGCATCCTTCTCATCTAAATACATCTTTATGTCATTATGGATCCACCTTCTAAATTCTTCAACTAAAAACAACTCTTTCAGTTCGTCAGAATCACCATCCACGTTTTTGGATGTGCATCATCGTTCCAAACACAAACTTCTCATACGCAAATTCCACACGAGTCTGGTTCACAGATTTCTTCAAATTCCTAAATCTTTGCTTATAGGCTTCTAGAACTAGCTCATAAGCTTTAAACACAGCTTGTTTTACTGTCTCATAATCAGCTGCATCGTCAACTGATAGGGCAGAATAAGCCTGCTGGGCCTTACCCTTAATTACACTCTGTAACAAGACAGGCCAACCAACTTTTGGCCACTTTAGGCTCCGAGCTACTTTCTCAAAATGCTGGAAGTATTTATCAACCTCAGCTTCATCAAATGAAGGCACCAATTTAACTTCCCGACTGACAACAAACCTATCACCACAGTCAGACGCTGGACCACCCTTTGCTGTAGTTTCTCTAACTTCTAGCTCAAACCTCCTTTTTTCTCCCGCTTCCTCCCTGTTTGCCTTTTTCCACAACTTCAAATCACCTTTGTCTTTCGTTTTTTCTTTCGGCAGCCTCTAGCTGTCCTCGTTGTTTTTCAATCTCTAATCTAAGTTTCTCTAACTTCTATTTGTTCCAGGTTCAACTGGATCTCACCTAGTTTCCCCTTCAGGAAACATTTCTAACACCCCCTCTTCAAACATATTCATAACTATACAGTGCTCAGCTATTTGCTCTGAATTTCTGCCTTTCTCATAGCCGGCTTTACTGCAGTAAGATCCAGCTTTTTAGCAATGGCCAACAAGTCATCCTTTCTGGCATCCCCTAATGCCTCAGTGTTTGGCGATGCCAGAAATTCCTCAATATCCATTGCTACTGGTTTCTACACGTCAATAAAATAGGAAATAATGAATGAGATCGATAATCGATCAATAAATTTCAATTTGTTCATATCCTGGACGAGCCCCAATTTTGTAACGTACCAGAAGCAATAGATCACACATTGAGTCAGGGTTTGATGTTAAAACGACTATCTTTATTAGTATCTACTCATAATATAAGAAAATAAATGAAATAAACAGAAGTTAACAGTAGTGTGTGTGTGTGTGTGTGTGTGTGTGTGTGTGTGTGTGTGTGTGTGTGTGTGTGTGTGTGTGTGTGTGTGTGTGTGTGTGTGTGTGTGTGTGTGTGTGTGTGTGTGTGTGTGTGTGTGTGTTTGGCTCCCAAACAGTCAAGTTCAGGAACAGTTGTTAAAGTCTAAGATGAAGAAGGCAAAGTAGAAAAGTTCCAGTAATCCATGGAATAAATGATGGGAGAGATTTGTAAATCCACCGTAAAGTGTAGAAAGAAGGCAATTACAAAGAATTTCACAAATTTCATGCTGGGTAAACGAGGTAAAAGTCGCCGAAGATCTTATCTGTCGAGTCATTCCGAAATCCACATAGAAATATCACAAGTTGACAGTCACAGGAATATCCCTTCACACAAGTGGTTACCACATAACACACCCAAATCCAGGTAAGGGTTACCCAAAGTGGTTCCACAGGATACTCCAACAAAATCCACATATGGATCATCTGAAGTGATAGTTACACATTCAACGTGTCATAGGTGAGGGCATTGGGAATGGACCCGAATGCAAGACACAGACACTGCAGTACAAGGGACAGGAATAGGTGTGTCAAGAAAGCAAGGGAAGAGGGAAGAAACGACACTGGACGAGACTAGGATACAGGGTCTGGGCTAGGACTAGACCAGGAAAGCGGGACCTGGACGAGAAATTAGGAACTTGGAACTAGGAACCTGGAACTTGGACAAGGACTCACTAAACCAGAGACTTAATAATGGGCACTGCCTTTCTGAGACACTGCTCCCTGAAGATGTCCTGGATTATTTGTAGGCTAGTATCTAAAATAGAGCTGACTAGATTTGCAACCTTCTGCAGCTTCTTTTGGTCCTGTGCAGTAGCCCGTCGCCGCCCCCCCCCATACCAGACAGTGATGCAGTCTGTCCGAATGCTCTCCACAGTACATCTAAAAAAGTTTTTGAGTGCATTTGTTGACATGCCAAATCTCTTCAAACTCCTAATAAAGTATAGCTGCTGTCTTGCCTTCTTTATTACTGCATCGATATGTTAGGATCAGATTAGATCCTCAGAGATATTGATACCCTGGAACTTGAAGCTGCTCATTCTCTCCATTTCTGATCCCTCTATGAAGATTGGTATGTGTTCCTTTGTCTTACCCTTCCTGAAGTCCTGAACCTCCTTTCCTCCTTTATACCTCCTTTCAAACCATAGCTCATGGAAAGAGGCCATTTACCCATTATTTCTCTACTGTCTCTTACCTAGAGGCACCCAAAGATAATCCCTTCACATATGTTATCATTCTCCCTATGTTTTTTATCGGGTTCATTTTTTTTACAATATTGCCACGAAAATTACCAAGGTCCTCGTGTCAGTAAAAAATAAATGTTAACTATCACAGAAATTTATGGTCTCTTCTGCTGTAAATTTCCATGATTCAATGTATCATCTGTTGTAAAAAAAAATCTTTTCATCTTTTTCTTGACTTCAAAATTGATGAAAATCTTCCTAACCAAATCACCCATCAGATGAATGTCAGGATGATAGTGTTTATTAGGAACACCTCAGGAAGAGATGTTACCCTCAGACTTGGAATACCCATTGCCCATCTTTTTCCTGTGATGGCAGTGTCTAGTGTTCCAGGGAAAATGGAAGAAAAACAGTCTCCTGGATTGAGGAAGTTGCATCAAACTCATTCAACTTTGGTGATTCGCCAATACCCAAGGGATAGAAATGGAGATTAACTGAGAAGATGTTGGAATGTGAAGATGTCTTTTCTACCGACCAGTTTGATGTTGGTTGCTCCAAGGGTACTTGCCACACTATTAGAGCGACAGAGGACACACCTTTCTGAGAGAGAGAGGTTTCACTGGCTAGCACCAGCAGAGGTTGAAGATGTTCAGCTGCACCTGCTTAAGCCATAGGGCAGGGAGACCTGAGCTGAGGGTAGGTATGAGTGATATGTAGCGGAGGCATCCTCTAGCAGACAGGTAAGGTCACAAGAAGCGCCTGAAGCTTAAGAAACTGACAATGCAATAAGAAGGTTTCAGAGAGTCAGGAAACCCCCAGATAGGCTGGCATATGATGCACCGGAGAAACAGTGTGTTGCGTCCATCCCAATAGTGAGATATGTTTCTTCCATTTACAAATGGATTGGGGGGGGGATCCTGAAATCATGAAATTCATTTGAATACTGTGTCATTAAGAATGTTTTAATAAGTTCCAAAGTCATGAGGATATAACTATTTTTGGTGGGGGGGGGGGGGAAGAGTGTAATTCCCTGGTTAAGATTTCTACTGCTATGCTGTGAGATAGTCTATATCAGCAGTTTTCTGTAATAGCAGTGTGCCATGCTAGAAAGCGTGTTTTTGCTTCGGCTAGGATAAAGACCATGTTGTCCAGCTTAGGAATGTGAGTCAGCCAATCAGGACTGTGGGATGTGAGAGAAGGTTCTGGAGAGCTGTGAGGAAGAGTTTTCTGAATGACAGTGGTCTGGTTTGGGGTCTTTTGGCAGGAGCTGCGGTGAGGGACAGAAGGGAAGATGCCGCAGAATGCAGTTGGAAGGAGAGTCCCTGTTGCAGGAAGTACTTGTGTCGATGAATGGCTGCAAGGAGGAAAGGCAATACTCTGGAGAGAGAGGACCAGTTTGCTTGAGATGGACTTTGAGGGAAGTTCAGAATGTGGCTGGTGTCTTCACGCAGACTGTGAGTCCAATGCGTGAGTCAGAGATACACCCCCAAATACTCCAGTATGAGTTCCAACAGTTATGTGCACATTGGACTGGTTTAACTGTAATGGACCCTTTTCTTTTCTTTTCTTTTCTTCTTTTGTCCTATTAACTGTTTGATAAAGCTGAAGTTGATAAATACACTTCCTTTATAATTTTATGTGGTATACGATCTGTTGTTTCTTGTCAACCGATAATTGTGTACGAGTAGAATTTACACAGCATTCACTCAAATCGAGGTTTCTTTAATCGGAAAATCACAAAGTTCCTGTTTGGTTGGACCCCAATTCATACCAACACTAGACATAAATTGTTTATGAAAGATGGCCTTCTCTTTGCTGAGTCATGTGGCTGTTAGCCAAGTTAGCTACTGAGCCAAGTTTGTATACAAGCCCGGTGAGAGGGTTACACATATAATATGAAAAGTAAAAGACTCAACTCTAACCTCTGTGGAACACCACTAGTTACTGGCAGCCAACCAGAAAAGGCACCCGTTATTCCAACTCTATGCCTTCTGCCAGTCAGCTAATCTTCTGTCCACGCTAGTATCTTTACTGTAATAGCATGGGCTCATGTAAACAACACATTGTTAAAGGCCTTCTGAAAATCCAAGTAACTAACAATCACTACCTCTCCTTTGTCTATCCTGCCTGTTACTTTCTCAAAAAATTCCAACTGATTTGTAAGGCAAAATATTCCCTTAAGGAAACCAGACTGACTTTGGCCTATTTTCTTGTGTGCCTCCAAGTACCCTGAGACATCATACTTAATAATGGACTCTAGCATCTTGCCAATCACTGAAGTCAGGCTCACTTGCCTATAATCTCCTATCTTTTGCCTGCCTTGCTTCTGAAAGAGTGGTGTGACATTTGTGATTTTGCAGTCCTCCAAAACTATTCCAGAAAGTGATTTTTAAAAGATCATTATTAATGTCTCCACAATCTCTTCAGCCACCTCTTTCAGAACCCCGGTGTGTAGTCCATTCAGTCGAGATGTTGTATTTACCTTCAGACCTTTAAGCTTCCCAAGCACCTTCTCCTTAGTAGTAGTGACTACACTCACTTCTGGCATGCTGCTGGTGTCTTCCACAGTGAAGACTGGTGTCAGGCTGTCTTTCAAGAGGGTGAACACTCACAAGGCGACAGGCCCCAATGGAGTACCTGGTAGGGCTCTAAAAACCTGTGCCAACCAACTGGTGGGAGTGTTCAAAGACATTTTCAGCCTCTCACTGCTGCAGTCAGAAGTTCCCACCTGCTTCAAAAGGGCAAC
The DNA here is from genome assembly GCF_048418815.1 of Hemitrygon akajei. NCBI lineage: Eukaryota > Metazoa > Chordata > Chondrichthyes > Myliobatiformes > Dasyatidae > Hemitrygon > Hemitrygon akajei. Next base: position 23,908,898 of record NC_133145.1, on the reverse strand, counting down.
AATTATACCAGTGCCAAAGAAGAGCAGGGTGAGCTGCCTTAATGACTATCATCCAGTAGCACTCACATCTATTGTGATGAAATGCTTTGAGAGGTTGGTTGTGGCCAGAATTAACTCCTGTCTCAGCAAGAATCTGGACCCACTGTAATTTTCCTATCAGCACAATAGATCTCTGCTGGATATGATCTTATTGGCTCTTCACATGTCCTTGGATCACCCAGAAAACACAACTACCTATATCAGGCTGCAGTTTAGTGACTACAGCTCAGAATTTAACACAATCATTCATACAGTTCTGACTGAAAAGCCCAGAATGCAGGCCTCTGCAACTGGATGGTCAGCTTCCTAATCAGAAGCCCAAAATCAATGCAGATCAGAAATAACATCTCCACGTTACATTGGTGCACTGGATGTGTGCTTAGCCCATTGCTCTACTCCCTGTACACTCACAGCTGCGTAGCTAGGCACAGCTCAAAAACCATCAATAAATTTGCTGATGATACGACCATTGTTGGCAGAATTTCAGATGGTGATGAGAAGGCGTACAGGAGCAAGATTTACTAGCTGGTTGAGTGGTGTCACTGCAACAACCTGGCACTCAATATCAGTAAGACCAAAGAACTAATTATGGACTTCAGAAAGGGTAAGAAGAAGGAACATGCACCAGTCCTCATAGAGGGATCTGAACTGGAAGCAATTTCAAGTTCCTGGGTGTCAATATCTCTGAGGATCTATCCTGGACCCAACATACAGCAGCTACAAAGAAGGCATGACCACGGCTATATTTCAAGAAGAGTTTGATAAGATTTGGTATATCACCAAAAAACTCTCACAAATTTCTACATATGTACTGTGGAGAGCATTCTAGCTGGCTGCATCGCCATCTGTTTTGGTTGATGGGGGGGCACTGCACAGGTTTGAAATAAGCTGCAGAGAGTTGTAAACTTAGTCAGCTCCATCACGAGCACCAGTCTCTGTAGTATCCAGGATGTCTTCAAGGAGTGATGCCTCAGAAAGGTGGCATCCATCATTAAGGACCCCCATCACCCAGGTTCTCATTGCTACCATCAGGATAGAGATACAGAAGTGTGAAAAGACACACTCAATGATTCAGGAAAGGCTTCTTCCTCTCTGCCATCTGTTTTCTGAATGAACATTGAACTCATGAACACTACCTCACTACTTTTTTCATTTATATTTTTGCCTTACTAATTGAACTATTTAATACATATATACTTACCGCAATTCACAGTTTTTTCTATTATCATGTATTGCATTGTACTGCAGCCACAAAGTCAACAAAATTCATGATGTATGCTGGTGATATTAAACCTGATTTTGATTCCGATTCTGAAAATACTTACTCGGTTCATCCATCATTTCTTAGTTTCCTGTTACTACCTCTCCAGCCGTCTGATGCCCCCTTGCCTTTCTTTTACTCTTTCACATTTGAAAAATTGCTTAACATCCTCTTTTATATTATTGGCTAGCTTCCCTTCATATTTCATCTTTTCTCGCCTTATTGCATTTTTAGTTGCTTTCTGTTAGTTCATAAGAACTTTGCAATCCTCCAGCTTTCCAATATTTTGCTATGCCGTTTTGTTTTATGCTGTCTTTGACTTCCCTTGTCAGCAATGTTTGCTTCATCCTCTCTTTGGAATACTTCTTTAGGATGAACCAATCCTATGTCTTCTGAAGTACTTCCCGAAATGCAAACCCTTGCTGCTCTGCCATCATCCTGCTAGTATTCCCTTCTAATCAGCTTTAGCCGGCTCTTCTCTCATGCCTCTGTAGTTCCCTTTTCTCAACTGTATTACCAATCTATCTGATTTTAGATTTTCCTTCCCAAACTGCAGGTGAATACTATCATATTATGAGAGTACTGTCTCTTAAGGGTTCCTTTACCTTAAGCTCATTAATCAAATCTGTTAAATTACACAATACCTAATCTAGAATTTCCTTTTGGATAGTGGGCTTGACAAAAGCTGCTTTAAAAAGCCATCTCAGAGTCATTCTGCAAATTTATTCTCTTGGGATTCAGCACCAATCTGAACTTTTTTCTATTTACCCACATATTAAAATCTCCCATGGAGTTATTACACCTTCATTCTACTCACTCATATACATTTCACCTAACGTAGCAAAATAGAAGTTATCTCTTGAGATATGTGGGTTCATCACAGGGAATCTGACATTTTTCAGCATGTGGAATAAACTCCTGTGAAACATACATAAAAACGATAACATCTATCCTTATATAATATTATAGAGCAGATATCTGACCTATTTAAAGCTTAGCTTTGTCATGGATTGCCTAAAGTAACCAATGGTTCTTGACTTTAAATATTAAGAGTATCAAGGGATCCCAGATTTTGTTGCTACAGCATTACCATGGTTGTTTAAAATTGGTTTGTGAAAACGCCACTGTTAAATGAATTTGGAAGGTAGACAAAGCAAAGGATGAAAATTTGCAATGGACAAGTTTCAACGCAAGAAGTCAAGAAAATAAATTGAATAAACAAGGTGCACACACAGACATGATATCATAGCATTTTACTGAAGCATGGTTTAAGGAAATACAGATGCAAAGAATTCACTTAAGATCTCCCCCATCTGTTTGGCTTCGCGCATGGATTACCATTTTGGTCTTCCAGAAGACCAATTTTGTCTTTTGCTATCCTTTTGCTCTTAACATATCTGTAGAATCCCTTGGGATTCTTCTTCAGCTTGTCTGCTAGAGCAACTTCATGCCTTATTTTAGCCCTCCTGATTTCTTTCTTAAGTTTTCTTGCATCTCTTATATACGCCACTGTTAAATGAATTTGGAAGGTATAAGAACACTCTTATATGTAGTGTTCTTGTGCAGTGGGTTAAAACCCTGACTAAACACCAAGTTAAATTGGAGCCAATGAAGACAGAGTCGCAATAAGATTAACCATTTACTGTTCACTCTTCCACATTGACGTCGTATGGTGAAAACTGTTGATAAATAATACAAAACATATACAGTGTCTGTTTCCTTCTTGACACCACATTTGCATCATAAATATTTGTAAAAATAAAACTAGAACAAACTGTATTACATTTAAGTCTCATTAAAGTACAATATACAGGCAGAATCTGCTTAAGCCATCAACAGTTTTAGGTAGACTCCAACACAATTTTTCCAGCAGTGCTTTCAATGGCACAAGAAAATTATCCTCGTCAACCGTCATTTCTTTTAACAGAATCAGTGTTAATATTTTTACTTCAACATATCAACTGTCATATGAACTTACGGTGTTGCTTCTATGATGTTTCTTTGTGGATAGAAATGGAGCTTCTCGCGTTGGTCCCGCATGTGCAGGCCCCCACCTTCCTGTTTTTCCAAACCAGAACTTACCCACATGCCGTGATATATCATAGACAATGAATTTTACCTTTGTGAAACAGTAATGTAGTTATCAACCTTTAACTTTAGCTAGAAATAGTTACAAATATGTTATTTAAAGCGGCAATTTAATAAAGTTAAATAAATGCCTGAAGGGCAACACACTATAAGCACCTAATTTATCCCTACTTGCCTACACCGGTTATGCACCTCCATTTTTCTCTTAACCAGGGCTTCAACACCTCTTAAAACCAAGGTTTCCTACTCTTGTTATCTTTACCTTTTATTCTGACAGGCACATACAAACTTTGTGCTCTCAAAATTCTGTTTTTGAAGGCCACCCACTTTCCAAGTACAACTTTGCCATAAACCAACCTGTCCCTATCCATATTTGCCAGATCGTTTCTGATATCATCACAATTAACTTTTCTCCAATTTAGTATCTCAACCTGCGAAAAAGTCCTATCTTTTTGCATATTCACTTTGAAACTAATGGCATTGTGATCACTGGATGCAAAGTGTTCTTCTACATAAACTTCTGTCATCTTCCCTGTCTCGTTCACTAATAGTAGATCCAGTTTCACACTTCCAAGTACTAATGAAGCAAACTTTCTTGAACACATTTGACAAACTATCCCATCTAGTCCTTTTACAGTATGGGGCTCCCAGTCAATATGTGGAAAGTTAATATCGCCTGTTATAACAACCTTATATTAGTCTCCCTCCAGTTTAGGTGCACACCATCCCTTCTGTACATGTCCTACCTTCTCTGAAAGAGAGCCCAAAGATCCAAAAATTGTATTTCCTCCCTTCTACACTTACTCCTTAGTCACGTGTTAAACTGTATAATCTTCCTAATTCTGGCCTCAGGAGCATGTGGTGCAGGTAGCAATTCTGAGATCACAACTCTGGAGGTCCTGCCCTTTAAGTTAGCACCTAACTCCCTGAACTTCCTATGCAGAACCTTGTCACTCATCCTACCCATGTCATTGGACCTCAATCTCTGGCTGTTCACTTTCCCAGTTAGGAATGCTGAGGACTCAATCCAAGATGTCCCAGACCCCGGCATCTAGGAGGCAACCTACTAATCATAATCTCACTTTTGCCCATAGAACCTTCTGTCTGTTCTCCTAACTAACAAATCCCCTATCACGACACCACATCTCTTCACCCCACCACCCACTTCCCTTCTGAGTCACAGAGTCTGTGACTTTCCTCTGTTAAGTAATTCCCCCCCCCCCCCACCCCACAACAATATCCAAAATAACATACGTGCTGTTAAGGGGGATGGCCATAGGGGCACTGGTTGTTAAACTGGCTGTTTAATCCCTTTCTGCTTCCTGACTGTTACCCAGTTTCCTGTATTCTGCACTTGGGTGTAACTACCTCTCCATGTGTTCTATCTATCACCCCTTCAGCCTCCCACATGATCAGGAGTTCATCCAGTTCCACCTCCAACTCCTTATTAGAGAGCTAGCAAATGCAGCTGGATGCACTTCTTGTAGTTGTAGTTGTAGAGGTCTCCCAGCCTTCCTACATCCTGCAAGAGGAGCATTTCACTACCCTGGCTGACATATCTACTGTTCTAACTGAACAGATATAAAGAAGAGAAGGAAAAAAAACTTTATCAAGAGCTTTTCTTTTTTTTTGCTTTCTCTAACTGAAGCCTCTCTTCTTTGAAGCCTCAAAGAGCTGAAGTCTCAAGATCACCAATCTATGTCTGCCCACTCTGATGATGGCTACTGTGATGATGGCCCTGCTGTTGCTAATCAATCCCAAACACTGATTAGTCGCTAGTCAGAGCTCAGTTACACTTCCACGATCCTCCTCGGCCTTTTTCTACTGTCGCCAAAGATCTTATCCGTTTGAAATCCCTTCCTCTCACACTTCTGATGTCAGGATTGGTCGCTGGTCAGCGCTCAATTACATATCATAGTTAGTCTGTACAGAACCATACCCAGTGGTCCTTTGAGTCTATCAAGCATTCATTTACTCTGATCCTACACTAATCACATTTTATCCTTCCCATGCTCTCATCAGCTCCTTCCACATTCTACCATTCACCTGCACTAGAGCAGGGGTTCCCAACTATTTCTTATGCCATGGACCCTACCATTAACCAAGTAATCATTAGATCCCAGGTTGGGAACAACTGCACTAGAGGTAAGTTACAGTGACCAATTAATCTACCAACCCACACATCTTTGGAATGTGGGAAAATAAGTAAAATTCCCAGGGGAGATCTGTGTGTTTTACTTAGATTTAGAGAAGGCTTTTAATAAGGTTTTACACAGGAAGTTGACTAACTGGAGCAGATGAAACCAGAAACAATATTTTGACATGAATCGAGAATTGATTATTGGCAGGAGGTAAAGGGTGGGAATGAACAGATTGTCAGGCTGTGACAAGCAGAGTTGAACACGGATGTATGCTTGGTCAGTGATTTGGCTGAGTATGAAATGTTATATTTCCAAGTTTGCAGGCAATACTAAAGTAAGTGGGACTGTGGATGAGGAAGAGGGTGTAAAGAGGTTTCAAAGGTATAGGGACAAGCTGAGTGAGTGGGTAAGAACATTATAAATGGAATACAATGTAGAAAAATGTAAGGCCATCCATTTGGTGCATGTAGCAGAAAATCTGTGTTACGCTAGTACACTGATTGGAGTTCAATTCTCACCTTTGTAAAGAGTCTGTACATTCAATAGGTTTCAATAGGTACATTTAATGTCAGAGAAATGCATACAGTGGCATGCAGAAGTTTTGGCACCCCGGTCAAAATTTCTGTTACTGTGAATAGTTAAGTGAGTATAAGATGAACTGATCTCCAAAAGTCATAAAGTTAAAGATGAAACATTCTTTTCAACATTTTAAGCAAGATTAGTGTATTATTTTTTTTCTGTACAATTTTAGAGTGAAAAAAAGGAAATGAGCACCATGCAAAGGTTTGGGCACCCCAAGAGATTTGAGCTCTCAGATAACTTTTACTAAGGTCTCAGACCTTAATTAGCTTGTTAGGGCTATGGCTTGTTCACAGTCATAATTAGGAAAGGCCAGGTGACGCAAATTTCAAAGCCTTATAAATACTCTGACTCCTCAAACCTTGTCCCAACAATCAGCAGCCATGGGCACCTCTAAGCAGCTGCCTAACACTCTGAAAATTAAAATAAATGATGCCCACAAAGCAGGAGAAGGCTATAAGAAGATAGCAAAGCGTTTTCAGGTAGCAGTTTCCTCAGTTTGTAATGTAATTAAGAAATGGCAGTTAACAGGAACAGTGGAGGTCAAGTTGAGGTCTGGAAGACCAAGAAAACTTTCCAAGAGAACTGTTGGTAGGATTGCTAGAAAGGCAAATCAAAACCCCCCATTTGACTACAAAAGACCTTCAGGAAGATTAAGCAGACTCTGGAGTGGTGGTGCACTGTTCTACTGTGCAGTGACACCTGCACAAATATGAGCTTCATGGAAGAGTCATCAGAAGAAAACCTTTCCTGCATCCTCACCACAAAATTCAGCATCAGAAGTTTGCAAAGGAACATCTAAACAAGCCTGATGCATTCTGGAAACAAGTCCTGTGGACTGATGAAGTTAAAATAGAACTTTTTGGCTGCAATGAGCAAAGGTATGTTTGGAGAAAAAAGGGTGCAGAATTTCATGAAAAGAACAGCTCTCCAACTGTTAAGCATCGCGTGGATCGATCATGCTTTGGGCTTGTGTTGTAGTCAGTGGCATGGGGAACATTTCACTGGTAGAGGGAAGAATGAATTTAATTAAATACCAGCAAATTCTGGAAGCAAACATCACACCATCTGTAAAAAAGGTGAAGATGAAAAGAGGATGGCTTCTACAATAGGACAATGATCCTAAACACACCTCAAATCCACAATGGACTACCTCAAGAGGTGCAAGCTGAAGGTTTTGCCATGGTCCTCACAGTCCCCTGACCTAAACATCATCAAAAATCTGTGGATAGACCTCAAAAGAGCAGTGCATGCAAGATGGCCCAAGAATCTCACAGAACTAGAAGCCTTTTACAAGGAAAAATGGGTGAAAATTGAAAGACTCTTAGTTGGCTACAGAAAGCATTTACAAGCTGTGATACTTGCCAAAGGGGGTGTTACTAAGTACTGACCATGCAGGGTGCCCAAACTTTTACTTTGGGCCCTCTTCCTTTTTTGTTAATTTGAAACTGTAAAAGATGGAAATAAAAAAGTAATCTTGCTTAAAATATTAAAGAAATGTGTCATCTTTATCTTTATGCCTTTTGGAAATCAGGTCTTTTACTCGCCTAGCTATTCACAGGAACAGAAATTTTGACCAAACTTTTTCATGCCACTGTACATCCTGAAATTCTTTTTCTCTGCAAACATCCACTAAAACAGGAGTGCCCCAAAGAATGCATGACAGTTAAATATTAGAACCCTAAAGCCCCTCCCATGCACAAACAGCAGCAAGGCAACGACTCCTCCCCACCAGCAAAAAAGCATCAGCACCCCCCACCGAGCACTCAAGCGTGCAGCAAAGCATCATTAAAGACACAGACTTGCAGAACCCCAAAGACTACTCATTCACCCGGTATTCAACATACCACAGGCTCTCTCTTTCCCTAATAAGGGAAAAACAGGTGTCCCCATTTCACCCTATTCTCCTTATTTCCTCCAGGTGTTCAGGTTTCCTCCCAAATTCCAAATATGTATGAGTTAGTGAGTCTTGGGCATGCCATTTTGGTGCCAGAAACATGACAGCATTTGTGGCCTGTCCAGAAGAATCTTTGCTGATTTGATTCAATGTACATATGACAAATAAAGCTAATATTTAAAAATTAACATTGCTTAATGGGTAGTGTTGATGTTCAATAGGTGTGCTTATACACAAATCCCTGAAGGCCAATAGGTTAGTATTGTTGCATGGAACCCAAATGCAGGACACTGGCATGGAGATAGAGTTAGGATGCAGGTGAGGGTGTGAGCGAGGCTGGAGCTGAACAGCAAACAGAAGTGCGAACAGAAAAGCAGGAGGCAGGCAAAACTTGACTTGAAACAGGGTGTTGCGAGAGCTGAACAGAAAACAGGAGACAGGCGGCAGGCAATTCTAATCTTGACACGGAGCATTGCTGAATTTGAATGGCAAGTGGAAAGGCAAACGGCAGGCAATACTTGACAGAGAGAGACAGAGATATACAGGTAAACCTCAGTACTGAAATAAAATTTAGAATACATAATCCTAAGCGGCCGGGAATGTGAATCAACACACTGGCTAAACCAACGATCTGGTGATGAGTGGATGCAAAGCTGGGAAATTTATGCTGCAGGTCTAGATGAGAATCAGGTGTGCTGCAGTCAAAGGGAATTAGGAGAGTATGGGGAATTAACGGTCAGCACTGTGACAGTACCCCCCCTCCCCAACAGGAGCCTCCAGGTGAACCACCAGGCTTGCCCGGATTGTCACGATGGACGTCTCGGATGAGCGAAGGGTCTAAGATGAAGGAGCGGGGGATCCAGGTCTGCTCCTCAGGACTGTATCCCTCCCAATCGATGAGGTACTGGAAACCTCTGCCTCGGTGGCGCACATCCGGTATTTGCCGGACGGTGTAATCTGGGTGATTGTTGACAACCCGGGCAGGTGGTGGGGCTTCGGCAGGAGGGGACAAAGGGCTGACAGACACAGGTTTCAGTTGGGAGACGTGGAACGTGGGATGAACGCGCATGGATCTGGGTAGTTGGAGTTTGGCTGCCGAGGGGTTGATGATGCTCTCGATTTCGAATGGTCCGATGTAACGAGGGGTGAGTTTCTTGGATTCAGTTTTGAGGGGGATGTCTCTAGAAGAGAGCCAAGCCCTCTGACCAGGCTGCTAGCTGGGTGCTGGAATCCGGTGGCGATCGGTGAGACTCCGGTTGTGGTCAGAGGAGCAGAGCAGGGCCCAGCGTGCATCCCTCCAGACCTTGCGGCACTGGCGGAGGACGGGCCTGAACTGAAGACACAGCGATGTCGTCTTCGTGGGCAGGAAACAGAGGGGTTGATAGGCCAGGGAGCATTCGAAAGGAGACATACCGGTGGCGGCGGTGACCAAGGAGTTGTGGTCATACTCAACCCAAGTGAGATGGGTGCTCCAGGATGCCAGGTTACTGGTGGAAATGCAGTGCAGTGCTGCTTCCAAATCCCGATTTGCTCACTCTGCTTGACCTGTGGATGGAAACCAGAAGACAGGCTCACTGAAGCTCTGAGGGCTTGACAGAAGGATTGCTGAAACTGATGCAGTTTGGCACCAGAAGTGTAGCTGGAGTTCCCAGTAAGCATTGAAATCAACGTAGGACTGCCTTAGGGACTCCAACTCCAGATTTTTCCTCAAGGCTTACTCCCAAAGCTTCCCACGTAGGCAGGTATAGCCACAAGGTGCAGAAGTTTCAGATCAGAGTTTTCCTTCTCCTAGATGAGCTGTCAACCATAGCTTATGAGCCCCATTTGCTGAAAGTGAATGGATGTAAGATGCCAGGATCCCACCTTTGCCCTTTCTCTTGTCAGTAGAAACAGTTCCACTGGGCTTAGTAACTAAGCTATACATGAAGCCAGGAGCTGGACTTGGTTGACAGAGGCTATTTGAGATGCACGCCATTAGAAGCATTTAATAGGTAGTGGGAGCTTATCCCCACTACCTCGCCTTAGTCTGACAATCTCAACTAACATCAGTGGTAGGGAAAATGCTACAATCTATTATTATTTTTAATTTATTTATTGAGATACAGCATGGAATAGGCCTTTCTGGCCCTTATAGCTACAGCGTCCACCAATCCCCCATTGAATCCTAGCCTATTCCTGGACAACTTACAAAGTCAAAGGAACCAACCAAGCAACCAGTCTTTTTCTGACCTGTCTGCCTTTATCCTTCCGGATTTCCACACCTGCACCTTTCTGGTGCTTTCCTTACAAAATTTTCTCTGTACTCTCAGCTGTGCCTCCACATCCTTTTTAAAATACGGCACTCAATTCTGTATGGAGGCTCACTGAAATTCATCAGCTCCTTCACATTCCTCCTTCTGTGATGCAGGATACAAGGTACTTTCCGACAGTAACCAGGGATGGGAAATGAGAAAATGTACAAGGCTACGCCCCTTTGTACTCATTCTTAATTTTGACTTTGAGTTACCACTGTTAGCAAGACTAACCTTGACGTGCAACAAGATGAAAACAGTACAAGTCTCTTGACTTCCACCCCACTTCATTTGACTCTAAATAGTTATGTGATGATCATTCAGAAAGGGGTAAATTGAAATTGATAATCTGCTCTTTTTTTTCACACACAGTTAAACCACAAACATGAGTTCTGATGCAGATATGGCAGTTGTTGTGGAGGCTGCTCCTTTTCTCCGGAATTCAGAGCAAAAGCGAATTGCAGCGCAGAATAAACCCATGATGCCGAAACAGCCTGTTATGTCACTGACCCAAGGGAAGTGTACATTCCAGCCACAATTAAGAGTAGGGAAAGTGACAAAGTCACTGTGGAAACAAGAAATAAAAAGATAAGATAAAATAAATTGGATCAACAATTAACAAACTTACTTGATACCAAAGAAGTATGTGGGGAAATCACAGATGTCAGAAACCTAAAAATAAAACCAAAAAATATTGGAAAAATTCAACAGGTCAGGCTGCATCTGTAGAAAGAGAAAGAAAATTAATTTATCAGGTCAAAGATCCAAAATCAGAACCAGGAAATATACCTGTCCAAATGGTCTTTTAAATGTTGTAATTGTACCCACTCTTACCACTTCCTCTGATACCTGAGGGTCTGTTCCACATACCCACCACCCTCTGTATGAAAAGGTTGACCTTTAATTCTTCCCCCTCTCACCTTAAAGCTATGCACTCTAGTTTTAGAATCTTCTCCTCTGGGGTGGGGGAGGTGGGGTGGTCATGGTGCGAAATTGACCATTCACCTTATCTATGTTCCTTATGAATTTATAAACTTCTATAACATTATCCCTCAGCTTCCAGTACTCCAGGGAAAACAGAACCATCCTATCTAGTCTCATGTTATAATCTAAGCCCTCCAGTCCTGTATTATCTTTTTGTTTCTTTTCTGCTCCCTTTTTAGCTTAATAATATACTCCCTGTAGCTCATTGACTAGAACTGCACACAATATGGCATTACCAATGTCTTGTACAAGCATAACATGATGTTCCAACTCTGAAAATCAGTGCCATCACCGATGAAGGCAGGTTTGCCAGATGCCTACAGTATATCACCACCATGCTTACCACTTTCAGGAAACTATATGTATTTGTCTCCTGGAACATTCCGTTTTACAACACTCTCCAGGGTCCTACCATTTACTGTGTAAATCTTGCCCTGGTTTAACATCCTAAAACACTTTGCACTTTGTCCACGTTAAATTCTATCTGCATTTCCTTGACCCACGTTAATTCCATTTCCCCCATGCTGTATTTTAAGGAACAGCACACTAGAAACAGATTTCAAGTTGAAGCAAACATTCAACAGGCTTTGAACAACTAATAGTTAAAATATAAAAGTTTTTTTTTGATGTTACTCTTTTTAAAAGGGACACCAAAATATAATGCTGCTGAATGTTGACAGTAGTCAAGGAAGAATATTTTTAAGCCAAATGGACCATATTTGTTCATCAATCTATTTAATCCTGTTTGCCTATGAAGTGAGGTTGCATATTTGCATATCATTTCTAATTTCACCTTTGAGATGGTTTTGTTAGTCTATTATATATTTTGTTTATTTATTTGTTTTTTGTTTGTTTCTTTAGCTACTTGATATATTTTTGTATTGGTTAATACCACTGGTGTACAGCCGAATTGTACTGAATCATAGAACTACCGGTATTTACCTTCGGCATTGACTTGGAGTAGAAAGCAGGGGAGCAGTTTCAAAAAGGTGAAATTTTGGATACAATTTATTCCCAAAGTGGAAATGATGCCTTTGGTAATTTATCCAAGTCATATGTGCAATGGTCTGTTTCTGTTGTGTTTATGACCAGGCGCTGTGCCACCCTGGGTATCTTGAAGGGCACCGGGCACGAGGCAGAGAAGCAAAGCAGAAAACTCCACAGGCGCTTGGCAAGTCGGGTGTGTTCCATGCAATTAAGATTTGACCTTTCAGGTCAAAGATTGTGACAAAGCATCTCCGACTTGAAAGATTTCCACCTTAACTTGCCGACTGTTCTAAGCATTTTCTGTTTATATTTCCGATTTCCAGGATTTGAGGATTTTCCGTAAGGAATTTGATTACCTATAATCTCAAGACAACGTTAAGCTAGCGTTGACTTTTGCTTTTAGTTTTTTTCTAACATAATATCTGACATTGCACAGTCTATCGGTAGATGCTGTAATTGATCTCTTGTGTATCAAACTTTAATCTAGCCAGACACGATTTTACATTCTTTTGTGCAGGCAATAACTGTCAAAGATGACCAAGTCTTCCCAATGAATCCTCCAAAATTTGATAAAATCGAAGATGTGGCCATGTTAACCCACCTGAGGGCTCAATCCGAGATGTTCTGTTCTGTTTAACCTCAAAGATTGTTATTCAGCCTGGATGACCTATGTAAGTCTGCTTGAGTTTATGAATGATGACTTTAATGGAAAATCAAAATCATGCAAGTAATATAAGTGCATATATTTTGTTTTACAGACCTACTCTGGCCTTTCCTGTGTTACTATAAACCCCTACAAGTGGCTGCCTGTGTACAAACCTGACGTTGTCAATGGTTACAGAGGAAGAAATGTCAAGAGTCTCTACCCCATGTCTTTCCCATCTCTGACAATGCCTATCAGTTCAGGTTAACAAGTAATAACATATCCTTTAATGACATTTCTGACTTTACACACCAGAAACCTTAAATATTTACATTTTGCTCTTTAGACAAATTGTGTCATTTTGACTTTTTTAAATCAATTTAATATGATTGTTATTTCCCAGATTGTGAAAACCAGTCTATTCTGATCACGTAAGAATTAATACCTTTAAAAACTATCTTATATTTTCAAACCACAGCTTATTTATTTTAAATGATTTATTTGGCTTATAAATAATTGTGTTCTTTGTGTGCTTTTTGTCCAAGTGGAGAATCTGGTGCTGGGAAGACTGTGAATACAAACCATGTCATCCAGTACTTCGCATCAATTTCAGTCAGTGGTGATGCCATCAAGAAAAAAGACACTAAAATGCATGTAATTATCAAGTCAGATCTTAAATATGGTACATAGAGAGGAAGAAGGGCAAAAGTAAATGGAAATACATTTTAAAAACAGCGGATGCGAGAAGTCTGGAAAAGGTCCAGCAGCTACAATCTGATGCAAGGTCATTAACCTGAAGTATCGACTGAACTTCTCTTTGCTCAGATGCTGCCTGACCTGCTGAGCATTCTCAGCATTTGCTGTTTACATCTGAGGGTCAAGTAATCCATTCAATCTAATCATAATTCAGTGTCATTTGTCCAGCTTTGATCTATATTCCTTGACACTCTTAATAAAAAAATCCATCATAATTTTGAGAATGTTCAGTGTAAGTAATGTATATATCTTCTCTTAGGACTACAGTCCTGTGCAATAATCTTGGGCAGATATATACAGCCAGGGTGCCTAAGACTTGGATGGGACTGTAGGAATTTCACGTATTGCACTGAACTGCTGCCACAAAAAAACTTCATGACATTTATGAGTAATGATAAATCTGATTCTGATGTGGGTCTCTAATGTGGACAGGAAGTGGGAAGATGGCAGGACGAGGGGAATCATGGTTGGGAAAAGGGGAAGGGGGTGGGAGGGAGCAGGAAGCACCAGAGCAATTGTTTGAAAACAAACGATTTTGGCTAGTGTCTCAGGGCTAGATGTGTTTGCACTCACACCACCCCTGTCCACCTTTCCCCACTCCTGGCACTCCTCTGCCACCTGTCTCACATCCCTCCCATGGCACACCACTCTTACCATTGCCAACATCCTTTGCTTCCACCAGATTTACAAATTTGCTCTCCACTCCAGGTTGACAAATATATGTGCCTAAGACTTTTGCACAGTATTGTGTATTCCAGATTCCCAATATCCTCTTGATTAATAAATGGGCTTCCTGATTTCCTTCTTAAACTAGCCAAATTCTGGATTTCTCTCTGTTCAGTGCATGCCCCCTTATTAATTCCCTTGTTTACTTAAATGCTTAGATTTCCGCAGCCTTCTAAATTTGAAACATTTATTTTAATCTGCTTTTATGATATTGGGTGAATATTCTTGCTTATACTTGCCCAAATTTTAGGGAACATTAGAAGACCAAATCCTTTCAGATGAAAGCTGAAAGAAGTTGCCATATTTTCTACCAGATTACATCCAACTAGAAGCCAGAACTAATTGGCATTCCAAAATAGCTTTTAGTGTATCTACATGATTAATTCAACACTCCAGAATAATAATTTCTATGATCGTTGAGGGTCGATAAGTTATCTGTTGAAATTTGTGAGGAACACGTCTGAAACTTATGATTATCTTCTAAAAAAGATATTTGTAATTAATTTACAAATCTATTGATTTTTTTTCCACTTCACTACCAACAATCCCTACGACTTCCCACTCATCAGTCAGGGTGAGATTACTGTGTGAGATTAGATAGATATCAATGATCAAGAGGAATTGATGGCTACTGATTTAAGTTAAGACTCAAAAGCCACAATGAAATAACTGATTTAAGGATGCTATAGTAAAAACAAACATTATTTCTGTAATTCCACAGGAAGCTATTGATATCCTGGGCTTTTCTTCTGAGGAAAAAGCATCTATATACAAACTCACGGGCACAGTTACCATGGTAACTTAAAGTTCAAGCAGAAGTAAAGAGAAGAGCAGGCGGAACCAGACGGGACTGAAGGTAAAATATTGAGGTTTTATTAAATATCTTGTAGGCACACTTCTTTTTCATGAACTTCATTTTTAATATTTTAACATTCACCTTTAAGTTTCCAGAATTTCTTATTTAAGTCACAGGGTAGTCACAGGCTCAGACTGCTATGTAGCACATGGATATTTCAAACGTCACAATGCCAACCCTATATTAATAGAACATGCACAATGCCTCTTACAAATTAATTATGAAAAGGATGAGCTAAGTGGAAAATACTGTTGTTTCTGAATATTTCATGAATCTAACAAGCTACCCCTAGGTCTGCTGTCGACGCAGAGTTAATTCAGAAAGCTCATGTTAGGAAGAACAACCTCACATAAGTGGAGATGGAAAATGTTTGAGTTTAGGTCATTTGAGAGCTTGGAAGTTGAACTTGACGGACTTTTATTTGGCGATCCTCTACCTTTTGAGGCCATAAAAATGTACAAGGTATATTAGAGAAGTGTAGGAAAAGAGAAATCAATGATGTGCAATAATTGATATTAGCAGACCAAACTGAGAAAACACTATATCATCATCTGCCACAAGTGGGATTTAGAGAGGACCAAATGTTTTAATTCAGATTCCAATTCCCATTCTGATGTGACGGTCTCATCTTGTACCAAGATGAGTTCACCCTCAGGGTGGAGGAACAACCCCTTATATTCCTTCCTGGTAGACTCCAACCTGATGGCATGAATATTGATTTCTCCTTTCAGTAAATTAATTCCACCTCTCCCCACTATTCCTCACTCTGACCTTTTAACTTCCTATCACTTCCCCCAGATCCCCATCTCCTTCTCTTTCTCCTATTGGTGTCTTCATTAGATAGATAGCTTGAGAAACTGTGGTTGCTCTTCTTAGCGAGAGTTTGAAGAAATCTGATGGAAGTGTTCAAACAGAGACTGAACAATGTAAATCGACATAGATTAGGAATTGTATCAAAGAAATGGATATGGCTGGAAATACTTATGGCAAGATGGTGGTGGGAACAGCCATAGTGGCCTCTCTGGGTCCAACCTATGGTGTAATTGTTTGTCCTTTACATCTTCATTTAAAATTGCTAAAAACTGCTAGAAATTAAGAACATCAAGTACTGTAGGTCTACCCCACTGGCAAGTTGTTTGACATAGATGGAGCTGGACATGTTGCGTACTGTGTTGTCACCTGGATTTGTTGCATACCGTTGTTGTGCAGAGGTGGTGTGCAGTCTAGCAAAGAGTGCAACTGATTGTCTTGAACATTGTAATGTCGAATACCGCAAGTTCGACTCACTGGTTTATTGGTGAGACCAATGGCAGGGGAGCTGTGTTGCCTCAGTTGTTGCACAGAGCAGGACCTCCTGCCACGGTGTTGCCTAGTGCAGCCATCCAGGAGAGGAGACACCAGAGTGAGCAGAGTCCTCTGTGGGTGCACTGGAACCTCTGCCGGGTTGGGGGTGCTGGTTACTCCCGTAAGTGCTGTGCTCCAGTATCCACTTGGTGGAGGTCAAGCTGACCATAACATCATCCCATGTACCATTAACCTACAGCCCATGCCACTCAGGGACTTGGCTGTATTATGTTACTCTGACTGCATGCTTTTGTGCTCTTGTGACTACACACGCTGTGTATTGTTGCTGAATGACAATTAAACTTGACTGTTTCCAACGGTACAAAGATTGAAAGCCAAAGGACCCAGATTAGGGTGATTAGAAAAAAAATTTAAAGAGATGCAAGGAGTTTGATTTTTATTTAGTAATTATAGCCTGGAATGCACAATGTCAAAGCAAATTAAAATGTGGCTTTCTAAAAGCACTTTTAATTAAATGTTTGAAGAAATACAAAGTAAGACCATGAGAAAAGAAATGGGGAATGAGATTAACTGGATTGCTCTTGTAGAGTGCTGGCATGGTCTTAGTGAATCAACTGGCCTTCTCAAATGCATGGTTACAGGAAATGGAGGAAATTAACATAGAGTTTAGCTATGATCTAAATGAAGATGGCAGAAATATTTTCAGATCTACAGATTTCCTCATGTTCTATATGTCATATTTTGTTGTAATTCAGAACATCTTAGAATATAGCATTTTGTACTGTTGACCTGTAAGTCAAGCTCTGCCTGAAATTACAATAACTAATCTATAAAGGAAAGCTGAATGTCTGAGCTCAGTTTAGGTAAAACAATCAGGTTTTCCCAATGACTATGTAGGATTTCACTAGGTTCTCTGCTTTTTCATCACTTCCCAAAATTGTAGGGTTTATGGATTAAAGGACGACTGCAAATTGCCCCACGAGTGCAAGTGATTGGTAGAATCTGGGGGAAATTAAAGTTATTTGCCATTAATGTTAATTGCCATTGTAAATTGGAATTCTTTGTTTTCTTGCTGGAGTAAACTCAAGATAAAGCATCTGACCAAATCTGCAATAAAATGATGTTGAACAGGTAGCTAATAGAACTAAACAAATGTATCCGGTGCTCACCATCTGAGCACTCAATTGCAGCTGGATGATTGCTCGTTCACTATCCCTTGGGCTTGGAGAAGAGCCATGATGAGCTCTTCTATAGCATAGAAGGCACTAAAGGTTGGCAATCTTCTGTCAAATAGCTTGTAATATAATGAATTCAATAGGTTCACAATACTCCAGCTCATTATTGAAGTTAACCTCGGCAATCTTTCTGTTGGGGTTCGGTCCGGAGCCGCCTTCCGGGTCTTGTTCCGGTCCGCGGACTCCGGACTCCGGGGCTTGCTCCGGTCCGCGGACTCCGGACTCCGGGGCTTGCTCCGGTCCGCGGACTCCGGGGCTTGCTCCGGTCCGCGGACTCCGGACTCCGGGGCTTGCTCCGGTCCGCGGACTCCGGACTCCGGGGCTTGCTCCGGTCCGCGGACTCCGGACTCCGGGGCTTGCTCCGGTCCGCGGACTCCGGACTCCGGGGCTTGTTCCGGTCCGCGGACTCCGGACTCCGGGGCTTGTTCCGGTCCGCGGACTCCGGACTCCGGGGCTTGTTCCGGTCTGCGGACTCCGGACTCCGGGGCTTGCAGCCAGCCCTCCTGTCACCCGGAGCCATTGGATCATCTTGGCTTAAGGAGGTACACCTGTTGCCTATTAGGGGGCAGGTGTTTATAAGGGGCTCAGGGACTGAGCCTACTTGGGTGGTTGTTTTGTTTCTTGTCTGCTCTGTCTGGCTTTTCCTGCTTCTCTTGTGTGTGCTGGTCCTGCTGTATTTGCCTTGCCTGCACTGTCAGCTTGCTTCCCCCTATTTACTGGTGTATCCTGGATGTCCTGCTGCTCACCCTGGACCCAGCTCCCTTCTGTTCCCTTGCCTCTGTTGGGTAAACCAGGCTGTCGCTGTTATCCTGCAGGTTGTTCTGCCCCTTCCTGTCCCTTGCCACTGTTGGGTAAGCCAGGCTGTTTGCTGTTGCCTGGTGGAGGGACTCTGTTCCCTTCCTTACCCCTCATCTCTGATGGGTTGTGCCTGCTCCTGCCCAGGTGTCTGTCCCTTGCCCAGGCCTCTGTGTTTCTGTCAGGGAGGTGGCCCTGCCTGGGATCAATGTGGCCTGTCCTGAGGACTCTGACCCTTTCCACCCATTGCTCCCTATGGGTTGTGCCCCACACCTGCCTGGGTGTTCCATGTCTTGCCCGGGTCTCTGTGATCCTGCCTGGGAGGTGGCCCTGCCCAGGAATTATGTGCCCACCCCAGGGGGCTCTCCTGCCCTGCCATGAATGCTGGGATCCTCCTGCCCTGCCATGAGCCCCACCTGCATTACCCCTTAAATGCCATGGCATCCCCATCCTGACCCACCCCTAGTACTTCAGTGCCTGTGTCCTGCATTTGGGTCCATTCCTGTCCCTGCTCGTGACACTTTCATATCACAGAATCCAGAGTGTTCACATCTTACTGACAACTTGACTATTTTCCAGTTGACTTTGGTTAACTCTGCAAGCCAACTGCCCCACTGGATAGATGGTGGCTGAGTAAGTGATATTTTCCTCTCTGATAAATTACAGTTTTAGGTTTAACTCAAACAATGTATATAAACATTTGAAGGTCCCCATTTATTTTGCATTTAACCTTCTTGGACTAGGGTATATAAGATATGATCTTACATGTAGGAAGTACATCATGCTTTAGGCAAATAAATTCTCTTAGTGCTGTAGCTTTCCCATGTGGTTGAGACATTCCTTAAACTGTGGTAATGTATTTATGAAATAAATATATTTTAAAGAACAAGTCATAAATGTGTTGCCTGTTTTGAATGTTTTGTCAATGTGTTGGTTGGCTAAAATAAACCTCCCTTTCATCCCCAAAAGGAGGCAGAAGGCTTAGCAGATGCTGAAGAAAGATGTGATCAGCTCATCAAAAGCAAAGTTCAATTAGAAGCAAAATGAAGGAATACAATGAAAGATTGGAGGATGAAGAGGAAGTTAATGCAGAGTTAACAAGCACAAAGCAGGAGCTTGAAGATGAATGCTCTGCTTTTCAGAAGGATATTGATGATTTGGAAATTACACTGGCTAAGGCCGAAATGGAAAAGCATGCCACTGAAAACAAGGTATTCACTTGCATTGGAACAAAATGACTTAATCTGTAGAATCTGATGGATAAAACTGCATGTTTAATTAATGGCTAATGGTTTTTAACCAAAGGTTAAGAATCTTACAGAAGAAATGTCTGCCCTTGATGAAAATGTTGTCAAATTAACAAAGGAGAAGAAAGCCCTTTCATCAGCAAATCTTAGATGATCTGCAGGCTGAACAGGATAAAGTCAACTCTTTAACCAAATCAAAGCTAAATTGGAACTGCAAGTGGATGATGTCAGTGTCGCTGAACATATACATTTTAATAATCTAATTTTTGTCTAGATCACTATGATGATTTTTCTTATTTATTGTAGCCTGAGTGCACTGGAGCAAGAGAAAAAACTTTGTGTGGATCTGGAAAGAGTTAAGAGGAAGCTTGAAGGGGGTTTGAAGTTGATATAAGAATCATTAATTGATTTAGAAAATGACAAGCAGCAATTAGAAGAGAAAATAAAGTAAGGAGAAATTGACCAAAAAAAAAGGCAGATTCTATAAATATAGAAGATGCTGGAAGTACTCAGTAAAACAGGCTGCATCTATGATCAGAAAACCTGAGTCAACATTTTAAGTCAAAGACCCATTGTCCAAATTGGGGGAAAAAAATGAGAAAGAAAGCATGTTTAAAGTTGCTGGGAAGTGGGGAGGTGGAGAACACAGAGATAGTCTGTGATAGGGTGCAGGGCAATGTTGTCAAGGTAACAGGTAGTTTAAAAGTCAGCACCGAGAGGTAGAAAAAGGAAGTACAAAGAAACAAATTGAACCAGAAAGATACAGCCAGATCTGGGAAAGACAATAAAGACAGTTAGCTGAAAGTGTAAAATTGAGATTGGGCCGGGTGTTTTTGGAGCATCGAAGGAGGCTGAAAGTGGAGAGTCAGAGTGGGAGCCAGAGAGAAAATTAAAGTAACAAGTGAT
Source organism: Hemitrygon akajei (assembly GCF_048418815.1). Lineage (NCBI taxonomy): Eukaryota > Metazoa > Chordata > Chondrichthyes > Myliobatiformes > Dasyatidae > Hemitrygon > Hemitrygon akajei. The sequence goes on along the minus strand of NC_133145.1, from coordinate 23,888,162 downwards.
TGTAAGCTCAGGGTCAACACCTGCCCTTTTACTTCCTTTCCCACCATCAGGGACCCAAATAGTCCCTCAATGTGAAAGTACACCCCACGTATTCCAATTTAGCAAATTAACTCAGCGACCACATTGCGGTATTCTCTACTTTGAAATGATCAAATACAGAATCAGTACACAAGAGAGACTGTAGCTGCTGGAGATCTGGAGTGACATACAAAATGCTGGGGAAACTTGGCATTTATGCAACATGGGTCATGCAACATCTATGGGGAGAACTGAACAGTCAAATTCTCCAGTCCTGAAAAAGGGTCTCAACCCAAAATGTTGATTGTCCATTCCCTACATTGATGCAGACTGATCTGCCAAGTTCCTCCAGCATTTTGTGCATTGTTCCTGAGCCAAAATGAGTGACCGCTTTGCAGAATACCCTATTGAGTCCACAAGGGTAATACCATACCCTTCCGTTTCAATGTATTTGTTTTTTGTCATTCCATCAATTGCTGTTTTTTAAGTAATCAAGTCCATGACAACTCTGTAAAGGACCTTGTCACTGATATTCCAAGTTCATTCCAACCCTCTCCTACTCTGCAACTTAGAACATGCTCATCTTCTTTTCCAGTATTGATAAAAGATCTTTTACTCAAAATGTCAAGGATTTTCTCTTTTATTTGGCATGAGTGATTTTATTTTTGAATTGTTTGTGCATTTAATAATGTATTTTCATCACATGGTGCTACAGGAAAGATTTTGACATAAGCCAGTATCAAAGTAAGATTGAAGATGAAAGGATTCTTGGAATCCAACTGCAGAAGAAAATCAAAGAGCTTCAACTATGTTTAAAAAGACATAACCAGATGTATTCAGAATATGGTTCTTGTGGGGTATAGAAAGGCTAGAATTTATATAATCTCCACCACTGTACAACGCAGGCCTGTATTGAAGAAATTGAAGCTGAGCGCATGGCTCTTGCTAAGGCAGAGAAGCCAAGATCTCATTTTCATTTTTGGAATCTTTTTATTGATATTTTTCAGCTATAAAATGATACAAAAGTTCAAGTTGATATATATACACTGTAATAAAGCTGAAGAGAAAAAATTATCCAAAAGGATAATATATGATAATGAAGAATTTTTTTTATAAAGAAATGAAGGAAAAGAGAGAACCCCAACTTACACACACAAAAAAAGACCCCTCTACCTACAAGAAAAAGAAACCCATTAGGAATCAATTCCTGGAGCAATATGACTTAACATCATCTACTTGTATAAAAAAGAATCATCAACTGCCAATTCATGTTTATATAAAATTGGAAGGAAACCACTCCTGTGAGCTGGAGGAGAGATCAGTGAGAGACTGGAAGAAGCTGGTGGGGCAACCTCAGTACAGATTGAATTGAACAAAAAACGTGAGGCAGAATTTCAAAAAATGCACTGTGACCTGGAAGAATCTACCCTCCAGCATGAAGCCACAGCTGCTGCTCTTCGCAAGAAGCAGGCTGACAGTGTTGCAGAACTTGGGGAACAAATCGACAAACTGCAACGTGTGAAGCAGAAACTTGAGAAGGAAAAGAGTGAGCTGAAGATGGAAATTGATGACCTTGCCAGCAATATGGAGTCAGTGTCAAAAGCTAAGGTAAGTTACATTTTTATCCCCTACAAGTTACCATTAACAAAACTTATGCAATTTATCATAAGGATACTTAATTGCATTACAGGCCATTCTTGAAAAGACCTGCCGAACTCTTGAAGAGCAACTGAATGAAACGAAGACACAGCATGAAGAACATGTGCGTTTAATGAGTGACATGTCAACACAACAAATTTGATTAGACAAAAACTGTCTCTAGAAAAATGTGTTATATTTCTATGTTAAACGTGCATTTACTGTATTTATTAAATCATTTTCAGTTTCCAAGTCACTTGTTTTGCCATGATCCACCAGTTAGATGTGCCTTGCATGGATCATGGTTAGTGGATAGACTGTTTGCAATTTAAAATTGATGATTTTCATTAGTCCTTACTGTTATGAACTTATTAAGTTGAACCAAGAGCACCCCAGCAGTGAACTATAATGTTAATCTTTATTAGCAGTATCTTTTCCTAATATATCTTCTGACTTAAGGGGAACTAAGTCATTTGCTTTAAGAAAAGGAGTCCCAAATTTCACAGCTCAATAGAGGGAAGCAAGCATTCACTCAACAGATGGAGGAGCTAAAAAGACAACTGGAAGAGGAAACCAAGGTGAAACTTATATTAATTATGTTAACTACTAGATAATAAAACAGATCTCATAACTACTTTCTTACATTATTCCACATGCTACGTGATTAAATTTATGCTGCAGTTTCAGACAGATGACAAAATCAAATATATTGGCATTACTGTTGAGTAAAAGTAACCTCAGAGGCATGAGAGAAGAGATGGCCAAAGATGATTGGAAGGGAACACTAACAGGGATGATGGTACAACAGCAATGACTGGAGTTGCTGGGATTAATTCAATAGACGCAAGATTGGTTCAGTCCAGAGAAGAAGCATTTTAAAGTGAGGATGAGATAATGGTAGCTGACAAAAGTCAAGGACAGCATAAAAGCAAAAGATAGGGCATGCATAACAGCAAAAATTAGTGGGAACTGAGAGGATTAGGAAGATTTTAAAAACCAACAAAAGGAAACTACAAAAGCAATAAGGAGAGAAAAAATGAAAAATGAAGGTAAGTTGGCCAGTAATGTAAAAGAGGTACAATAAGTTTCTTTCAGATATATAAAGTGAAAAGAGGCAAGAGTGGACATCTGGTTCATTTAGCAAAAAATGGACTAATTGATAGATCAGTAATTAGTCAGCGCATTAAGGGATATGGGGAGAAGGCAGCAAACTGAGGCTGAGAGAACAGATCAGCCATGATGAAATGATGGGCAGATTTGATGGGCCAAATAGCCTAATTCTGCTTCAATATGTTATGGTCCTATGGAATTTCCCTCGTATTAGAAATGTATATGTTCAACAATTTCAATACTGACAAACTAGAAATTGTTTTAGAAAGGGAACAGATGCCAATCGTGTTTAAAATACTATTGGTTAGAATTATGTCAGCAATTAGCTAATATCAATTAATATTTGGTTTTGGGGAATGCCAGTTACACCTTGACGAGGCTGTTAGAGGCCAAGAAGAACTAAAGGAGCAGATGGCTGTGCTTGAAAGAAGGTGGAGCTTGCAGAAATTGAAGAGCTAAGAGCAGCCATTGAACAAGCAGAAAGATCTCACAAAGTGGCTGAGCAGGAACTGATTGACGCCAGTGAACATGTACAGCTCCTACATACTCGGGTAACAAGAGGGCAGTAATATTTTCGACTTCCATCAGGATACCAACCTGATTAACAGAAAGAAGATGCCTGAAATTGATAGTAACCATCTGCAAACTGAGGTTGTGGATTCCATTCAAGAATCAAGGAACGCAGAGGAGAAAGCAAAGAAAGCCATAACAGATGTAAAACTGTTGCTTTAATGTTATAAGTGCATAAAACTATGAAATTGATCATATAAAATTATTCTTAACTTGAAGTAGATGCTACTTTCAAACACTTTAGGGTATTGCTTTGCTGAACTGTAAGCCAGTTATGATATTGTTCGATGATGTCATTGCAAGGCTGCTATAATGACAGAAGAATTAAGAAAGGAACAGGCTACTAGTGCTCATTTGGAAAGAATGGGGGAGAAAAATCTGGATCAAACCGTGAAGGACCTGCAACTCCGCCTAGATGAGGCCAAACAGCTCGCCTTGACAGGTGGAAAAGCAACAGCTCCAGAAACTGGAGGCCAGGGTACGGATATTTGAACAAATACAGAATCGGAGTCAGACTTTATTACTGACTTACAGAATGTGAAATTATGCAAAGACATAAAATTAGTATAAATTACAATAATAAATAACTAGTGCAATAAAAGGAATAATGATATTTACTTTCTTTTGCTATTACTATCCTTAAGAATAATGAGATATTAAAGAGAAGCTAACTTTTAACTGAATATCGAAAGCTGGTATATAATGTTCCATATTTCCAGTTGCTTTCATGCATTTATTTTCATTAAAGGTACATGAGCTTGAGAGTGAACTTGAAGCTGAGCAAAAGCAATGTGCAGATGCAAATAAAGGTCTTTACAAGTTTGAAAGGAAGTTCAAGGAGCTGACCTACCAGGTAGTGAGATCTAAGCTGAATTGCTTTTCATTCCATTAATAGTGTACAGTTCCACCCATTTTTCTCCAAAACTGTTCATTACACCTAGGATATGATTTTTGAAATGGTGCCAGTTCTTCATGAAACTTTACCCAGTGTGGTTTGGAGATTTTTAAAACCATATCATTTGAGATCCAAATTTGCTCTTGGTTGACATCCACAAATCTAAGCTTTTTAATAGTTGGCTTTGGGCATAGAATAAAGGTTCTCACTCCATTTAGTTCCCTTTGCCCTACTTAAAGGCCACAGAGAACTTGTAGCTTCAGCTTCTGTTCTGTTCAATTGGAGGTTATAAAAGGAGAGTAGAATGTTTAACCTTGGGCTTTCTTGATTGGTGCACACTGAAACTCTGTTTCAAAGAATGGCCCATCTACAATGGTGCAATGATTCAATGGTTCAACTCAATGTCAGAACATATACAGTATACAACCTGAAGTCCTTACTCTTTGCAGACATCCACAAAACAGGGAGAACAAATGAACCCCAAAGAATGAATGACAGAAAAACATTAGAACTCCGAAGCCCCACTCCCCTCCCACACACAAACGGCAGCAAAGCATCCCCCCCACTTGTGCCATCAAAAAGCATCAGTTCCCCCATACCCACCATGCAAGCAATAGCAAGCCCCCAGCGACTTTGAAGTCCATCAAAAACTAGTGTCCATCCCAAAACCTTGGCATCCCAACAGGCCCTCTCTCTCTGTAATGAGGGAGAGGGGGATATCACTCCTGCCACAGCAAGAGGAGAGGCTAGCAAATTGCTGTTTCAATGTTGCACTCTGCAGTGTTGCTTTTTCGAGATCCCCGATCCAAAGCCCTTAATTCATATATTTTACCTATTTCTCATCAGTTTTCAACTTTCACTGCTTCCTCAAGCAGTTTAGAATGACTTAATGCCTGCAATATTGCACTATTCAAGTTATTATTCATGTATATCTCTTGACAGCAGAGGTCTCCTTAACTTGTAAGGTCATTGCCCTTGCAAAATCAACTGCTGCAGAAATGAAACGGAAATACTGGAGGAACTCGGACAAGAAATATCAGTGGAAAGCAAAACCAGGCAATGTTTTAGATTATTTACCATTCCTCAGAACTAGAGAGAGTGGAGTGTTTGCAGTTTACAAGACAGAACTAGGAGAGGAGTAAGATGTAAAACAAAAGCCTATATGGAGAGAGGCTAATATTTAGAGAAAATTGTAATTTAGTGCTTTGAGCAGCTGGTAATGGATTGTATAAAATCCCACCTTCCTGCTACATTGGACCTTTTCCAGTTCACCCAAGCTCAAACTGGTCCACTGAAGATGCCATAGCCTCGGCCCTCCACTCCATCCTATCCCACAGAAAAAGAAGCCTCGTACACCAGGATGTTTTCATCAACTTCAGATCAGCATTTAACAGAATCATCCCTCAGGCCAGTAGGTAAACTGTCCTTATTGGGACTCTACACCCTTTTCCAAAACAGGATCTAGGACATCTTAACGGAAGACCCCAGTCAGTCTGAGTTGGCAGCAACATCTCAAGCTCCATCATGCTGAGCACTGATGCCTCCCAGGGCTGTGTTCTCAGCCCACTGCTATTCACACTGCTGACTCACGACTGCACTGCCAGATTCAGCTCAAATCATTTCATCAAGTTCATTCGCTGATGTTATTAGTGGTTGGCCTCATCAGCAACAGTGATGAGTCAGCATTGAGAGAGAAGGTGGAGAGGCTTGTCAAATGGTGTGAGAACAACAATCTAGGTCTTAAAGTGGACAAGACAAAGCAGATGATTGTGGACTTCATGGAGGTGTAGGATGGCCTCTCTCCATTGCAAATCAATGGCTCTGCCATGGAGAGAGTGAAGAGCACAAAGTTCCTTGGTGTGCACATTACAGATGATCTAACCTGGACCCACAACACCTCCACACAAGTCAAGAAGGTACAACAGCATTTACACTATCTGAGGAGAATGAGGTGCGCAATGCTCCCTGCCCCATTCTAACAACTTTCTACAAGGGCACCATCAAGAGTGTCCTGTCTGGCTTCATCGTAGTGTGATATGGAATTTCCAAGACATTGGACCACAAATCCTACAGAGGATAGTAAAAACCATCAAGAGCATCAAAAATGTCTCCCGCAGTATTTGTGACGTTCAGCAGGAGTGTTGCAGAAGGGGTGCCTAAAGCACTATTGAGATTCCTACCACCCATCCCACAATCCCCTTGACTCACTTGAAGAAGGTACAGAAGCATCAGGACTAGTACTACTAGAAAAGGTAACAGCTTCTTCCCTGAGGCAGTGAGACTAATGAATACCCTGCCACCACCGAGGTCTCATCACAAGGACAGCAAGCTGTTTATTGTTTATCTCTGCTGCACACTGCATGCATTTTGGGTTATATTATTAATTTATTGATAGTAGTATTTTAAGTTGTGTGCTGTGTGTGAGGGTGCACTGTGGTCCAAGTGAACATTGTTTCATTTGGTTGTATGTTTATACAGTCAGATGAAAATAAACTTGAACTTCAACTTAAGATTTAGGATCTTTTTGCTTCATATCACAATAAAAAAAAGCTCAGAATCAATGGAGTAACTATTAATTATGTTTAACCTTGTAAAACAAATGCACACTTTCTGCATATTATGTATATAGATTATGCAATTATTCAGTACTGAAATGTGAATGAATTCTCTACACAGAGTGAAGAAGATGAAGAATAACTTGAGACTTCCAGACTTGGTTAACAAGCTGCAACTTAAAGTTTAAAAACTATTAACGGCAATCTGAGGAGGCTGTAAGTTATATTGCTTTAAAATGTAAGCAAAAAAATCAAAGGACTGGGTTAGTGTCATGGGTTGTTGATGACCGGCTTTGGGGTGAAGGAACTGTTTCCATGCTGTATCTATGACTATGAATTTCAGATGGATGTCACACACTGACAATACTGTATAAAGTGTGTTTAGCAAAACCACTGGGGCTTAACTTCTAGACAGAGCAAGCTTGACATGTATCAGTTACTCATGACTCTGAACAAAATAGTACCAATTGCCCTTATGCCATTGCTATGCTGAAACTCTCCAATAAATTCCAGCCCGATAACCTTGTGCAGCCGCTGCTACATTGCTATAGACTGATTCTCTGCCTTATAATAGTGCTTGTAATGTAGGTACACTGGAAAGCTGAAGGTCAAGATATGGCCCTGCTGACTACCAAACTGAAGTGATTTCAGAATACATTCTTGAAGTAATTATTATACCCTGCTAAATACAGAAGTGGTTGAATTATATTGTATAATCTTTGTCCCCAAAATGCTAAAAGTCACTTTACAAAATTGCATTTCCTCCTTGAGCTTATGTTGCTGCTTTAAATTTAAATTAAAAAAAAAATTATTTCAGAACCATAAATGCAATAGACTATCTTTAAGCAACACACACAAAATGCTGTTGGAACACAGCAGGCCAGGCAGCATCTATAGGAGAAAAACTGTTGATGTTTCGGGCGGAGACCCTTCATCAGGACCTGTCGACAGTGCTTCTCCTTATAGATGCTGCCTGGCCTGCTGTGTTCCACCAGCATTTTGTGTGTTGCTTGAATTTCCAGCATCTGCAGATTTCCTTGTGTAGGCTATCTTTAATGATTCTTTCCTCTTGCAGGTGGAGCAGGCTAATGTCCACATATCCAAACTCTAGAAGGTACAGTGTGAGCTGGAGGAGGCAGAGGAACGTGCCGATATTGCAGAGTCTCAAGTGAACAAGCTTAAGGCTAAAAGCTGTGATTTTGTCAGCAAGGTAATGGGTGCAATATAGCTTTGTATAAAATGGTATACAGTATTGTCAAAGATTTGAAATAACATAGAAAAACTTGGCGAGGTTTTACTGTAACTGGGCAGCAAATAGTTTCTACAATAAGTTAGACTTGGTCCACAGATTCATCTCAAAGTACCTTTGCTCACATGGTTAGTCCAGTCTGATAATGGTTTAGATAGAAAAACAAGGTATCTAAGATCTGAGGAAGCATAACAATGAACTAAATCCTTAACCAATGACACTACAAAGATAAGTAAAAAGAAATATTAAAAACTGAGAAGGTAGGTTGGATTAGTTGGGTACAGAAATAAAAAGGGACAATAGATAAACTGAGGGAGAAAAAAGAACAACTAAAGCAACAACCTTGGAGAAATTAATTTTATTGTGGTCCTTCTTTCATAGTTGATGTGCACGCACATATCACACCCAGCTTAATCTTTCTCATTCATTTTGACAACATTATTATAAACAGATGTCAAAGTATCATTAATAGTTGCAACATTATTCATTATGTAATTGTTACTTATAATTTTTCTTTGCAGAAACTACTAGAAGGTGAAGAGTGAGTCCAACATGGAAATTCATGAGTGAATCCAGGAAATCAGCATAATGTGAATTTCTTTATCAATTAATGAAAGATAAATAAAATCATTTCAATTCATACACTTGTTTAATCACTTTATTTGATGTTAATTTGTAACTTTATTGACAATCCAATATTAGACAAAAATGATTAATTGCAATCTCCATTTGTTTCTGAAAATGTATGGATTTATCATTGTTTCTACAGTATGATTGAAAAGATTGCCATTCCTTGTGTGTGATAAAGAATATGAAATACATTTAATATGGTTTATTTATTCATAATTAATGGAACAACTAAAATCAGAGGTGGTGTGACGATGGGTAAAGAGATGCTTGGAAAGTGGGAAGGCTTCAAAGGAGAAATTTAAGAGTATAGAGTATGTATGTTCCTGTTAGATTAAAAGGCAAGGCTAAGAAATTTAGGGAACCTTGGTTTTTGAGGGATATTGTGCCCCCGGTTAACAAGACAGAGGTGTGGAGCAGATACAGGCAGCAAGGAACAAATGATGAACATGAGAAAATCTGCAGATTCTGGAAATCCAAAGTAACACATACAAAATGCTGGAGGACCTCAGCAGGTTGGGTAACATGAAGGGAAATGAATAAACAGTCAATGTTTCGGGCTGAGACCCTTCTTCAAGACTGAGAATGAAGGGAGAAGATGCCTGAATAAAAAGGTGGGAGGGGAGGCAAATGAGGTGCTTGAGGAGTATAAGAAAAGCGAGAGAAAATGTAAGACGGAAATCAGGAGAGCTAAAAGAAGACACAAGGTTACTCCGGCAGACAAGGAGAAGGAGAATCCCGAAGGGTTCATTAGATACAGTACTGTGCAAAAGCCTTGGGTGCATATAGTTAGGGTGTCTGGCACGGTATTGTATTTGTCAACATGGAGTGGAGTAAATCGGCTGGGAGCACAGGATGTTTGGAATGGCATGCGTGCAGCACTCTGGGAGGGGTGTGGCAGAGAAGGAGCCCTGATACACTGGGCAAAGTCATTTGATTCCAAACAATTGATTTATTGATATTCCAGAATGCCTCTCCTGTGCTTCCCACTCCCTCCCCTCTTAAAATTAAACTTAAATGTTGTAGATTTATTTAAGAACAAACTCAAATTCAAAATTGGAAACTTTCTAAACTATAACATGTCAGACAGTGAAATTGAGAAGCATATCAATTATGAATATAAACATTTTAATATACAAGAACAAGATAAATAGAAGCTGGAATAGATCATTTGTCTCTCATGCCTATACCACTGCTATATATGATCATGCCTAATCATTTACCTCAATCTGTTATATGATTCTCATATCCTTTGATAGGTTCCTTAAGGTTGTCATAGCTGGGGAATGTAGTGGGAATAAGCTCCACCATCTATTAAATATTCCCAATAGTGTGTTTTTCAAATAGCCTCAGACAACCAAGTCCATTTCCTGGACTTGATGTGTGGATAGCTACTAAGTCTGGTGGAATCAGTTCTTCTGACAGGAGAAGAGGTAAAGGCAAGTTACTGGTGTCTTAAAACCATTCACTTCAGGCAAATGTGGCTCATCAGCTGTGGTTGGCAGCTCATCTAGGAGAAGGAAAACTGATTTCAAACCTCTGCTGCCTTGTAGCTATATATGTTCATGAGGAAGGCTTCATGAGTAAACCCCAAGGATAAGTCTGGATCTGGAATTCCTAAGACAGTCCTACGTTGAGTTCAACAATGACTGGAAACTGGTCCTAAACTGCATCAGTCTCTGTCGTTCCTTTGAATTCATCAGCTGCATGGAGAGAGGAAGCCTGTCGCATGGGCAGCAGCTTGCTCTCCATATCGTCCTGCCCTGGCTTGCATACTGGCTTGTGTATCATGTAGGAAGCTAAGATGCAATATCCATAGTCAACTCTAACCATCAGAGGCCTCAGATCCCTTAATATCCAAGAATCTATTGGCTTCTATCTTGACTATATTCAATGACTGAACTCTTAACATCCTCTTAGGCTGAAAACTCCAGGAATTCAGAAGACATTGGGTAAGGGAGAGTCTTCTTATTTCTGACCTGAAAAGCTGATCCCTTCTCTCTGAGATTGTAAGCCTGAGAATTTTTCTTTATGTCAAAGAGCTGTTTCTTCTCTTCAACAGGAGTTCAGTGAGATCCCCTCTCACTGCTCCCCTTCTGTGATCTTTGCTGCTCTTCAGTATTTTGTTTGTGTGTTTTCTTCTTTAAAGACACAAAAACATGGGTTTAGTTTCATTGGCACTTTCTTGCTCACCAGAATAATTTCTCTCAGTTGTAAAATCCTAGAGCCATTAATTCAGTATTAGCAAGGGTTAGTATCATCAGCATGGTAAAAAATGTTCATTATTGTTATGTAAACAAAACAATTATGTCAATACCAATTAACCAAACCAAGATTGATAGGATTTCTATCATAATTGTTTCTACCACTTGTGTTGCCCTACTCATTTCCAATGAAGACCAATGGATGTTGAGGTACTAACTAGTTATTTCAAAGCTTGATGATCTCAAAATTAAGGTCAACAAATCATAACAATAAGTTTAATTTTTTTGTATTTTTAAAAATTTATATCTTCTTTCAAATCTACTTTTGTTTCTTTACTTGCCCTATTTACCATTGGCACGCACCATCATCTCTGCTATCAATCAGCTGATCATCCTAAATCTTAATAGTGGTTTTATTTCTTTTCCCACTTTAATCTTTCCCTAACTCTATACCTGCCTTAAAGCTATGCATCTCTACACTTTGTCCTTCACCTGAAATTTCAATGATGTTTCCTTGATGTTTCAATGGCGTGTTGGGGAGGAAGCATTAAGAAGAGGGACGCCTCACGTCTTAATAAGCTGGTAAGGAAGGCGGGCTCTGTAGTGGGCAAAGTACTGGAGGGTTTAACATCGGTAGCTGAGCGAAGGGCGCTGAGTAGGCTATGGTCAATTATGGATAACTCTGAACATCCTCTACATAGCACCATCCAGAGACAGAGAAGCAGTTTCAGCGACAGGTTACTATCGATGCAATGCTCCTCAGACAGGATGAAGAGGTCAATACTCCCCAATGCCATTAGGCTTTACAATTCTACCGCCAGGACTTAAGAACTTTTTAAAAGCTATTATTAATGCTTTTTGAGATAGTGATTTAGATGCATATCATATTTTTTACTGAGTTAAGTATTGTATGTAATTAGTTTTGCTACAACAAGTGTATGGGACATTGGAAAAAAAAAAGTTGAATTTCCCCATGGGGATGAATAAAGTATCTATCTATCTATCTATCTATCTTCTCTATAGAATTATCCAATAAATATTTTAGCATTTCTGTTTTCATCGTCACCTTTGTTAACAAGTATGACTTAGTAACAAAAGTTGGAATAAGAGTTACAGATCACCTTTGATCAAATGGACTGGAGGAACTTTCTTGATGGGCTGAATGACCAACTCATGTCTGCATGTTTGTTCATGTTACAAATAATATAAAAATAATTGACGTACATAGTAAGAATAGGTAACATTCCCCTTTTCATAATGTTGTTTTGGCATTTTCCTTGAATTTTGTAGATCAAATTGCAAAACTCTAAGTATGTATTTTATTTTATTGAGTACTGTAGCAGTGTGCTACACACAGCGCTGCAATAACGACACGGAGTTGGTGAGCTGCGGTTACAAAAGAGATTTATTCAAACTTCGCAGCCTCGCTTTAAAGCCTTCCTGACCCCGCCCTCCCCGGGCAGGAATGCTGTAGGAATGCTGTATATTCACAGTCCCGTCCCACGCGTGGGCTTTTCCCCTTGCTGGTGAAGCAGGCTTGGCGCCCTCTCCGGGACCTGCCTCGATGCCGGCGTGTGCTGCTTTGTGAGCCGGTTCGAATGCTCTGGGAAGTGGGTCACCACAGTACCATTTTAATGTGTGAACATACATATATACATAGCAAATCAGTATTCTAGAAACAAGAACTAGCGATGATATTGGATATGTAGCAATATAATGGAGGGAAATAATGTCAGCACTTGGGGCAACATTGGGTTTTGAAAATCATGCAAAACTACAGCTTTAGAAATCAGAAAGAAAAAGACAGTGCAAGAAATACTCAACAGCTCAAGACAGAAACAGAGCTATCAGGTCAATGAATCTTCATCAGAACTGGGAGTATGAGTAGAGCTACTAGGACTTGATGTTTCAATCCCAATGATAAAGTCGGCACCCTCGATGTTGGTAGTGGCTTGGAGTAGTGAGAGGAGGGTAGCTACATCATCCGGGTCATCAGGTGGGCACCCTCCTTCTTTGATGTTTCGTTGATAAGCCCACAACATCTCCAGAGGACTCAACGGTGCTACCTGGCATCCCAGATACACCCCCCTCAGTTCCGTACCCTCCTGTCTTCATCTTGCAGCCCAGTTGTTATCTTCCCTTTTAATCCAAATCCAATTGCTGCTTTCCTCTGCTGCATTTGACAAGGACTTGATTGCTTGTTGGAGGGAGACACCCCTCACCCCCATCTTCTTCAATAGACTGTTCATAGATGTAGCACCGAATCCCCTGCATCCCACTTCTACAGGGAAAATCTTGGTCTTCCAGCCATTCTGAGCAGCTTCAGTTGCTAGTTCAGAGTACTTGGTCTTTTTCCTCTCATAAACTTCTTCAACACCATCTTCCCATGGTACTGTCAATTCCACAATATCTGCCAGCTTGGCTGTTGTGGACCACAGGACTATGTCTGGCCAGAGTGTTGTAACCGCAATGTCTGGGGGGAAAACACGAGCTTTTTCTCCAAGTCCACATCCATTTTCCAATCCCGAGCAACATGCAACATGAAAGCTTATATCCTTTGATGTTACTTGGTGCTCTGGAGGTTGGCCTGCTGGTACAAATCGTGTAATGTGGATATTTCCTGCTGATGTTTGTGGGAGAGCGTTTACTGTGGTTTGCCTCTGTTCCAAGATTGATGCCAGCTGTCTGAGAACTTAGTTATGCCGCCAAGTATACCGCCCCTGGCTGAGGCTCATGGTGCATTCTGTTAAAATGTGCCTTAGTGATCTAGGTGCTTGACAAAGAGAGCAAGTGGGGTCTTCTCCCCACCACTGGTTCCAATTTTGAGGTGTTGGTAAGAGGTCATAAGTGGCTCTGATGACAAAACTTAGCCAAGATCCCTCCATCTCCCAGATGTCACACCAACTGAGTTTCCTCTTTTCCAGGCTGTCCCCTACTTGGCCATTGAAACGGCACTGGCGTATCGCTTTGCCTCCTCCTGTCTCCTCACCTCCTCCACCACGAGCCATCTCTTCTGCACTGATGTTGCCTTGTGCCATTGAGGAGCCTTTGGGACAAGCCCGAGACCAGCTCTCCCATGTTTGACTTGGCCAACCACATCCCTGAAGTGAAGAGCAGACCTAGCACTCTGAACGGCTTCAGATGGGGTCCACTTCCTCCCCATTGCCACCCGGGGGTCCGCTGTTCGAATAACAGTATCTTCCGATTCAGTGAGGGTAATGACCAACTTTGCTTTGGTGCATTTGTATTCTTCCACAAGACTTGTAATTGGTAATTCCAATTTGCCGTTCCCGTACAGTCCAACAGGACTTAAGCATCGTGGAATTCCAAACCACTGTTTCGCATGTGTGCTGATCACTCTTTCAAGCTTTTCCACCTTGTTGATGGGGATTTCATACACTGTTAAAGGCCACATGAGTCTTGGAAGTATGCCGAACTGGAAGCACCACAGCTTGAGTTTTCCTGGCAGCAAGGTCTTGTTGATGCGAGCTATGTACGTGATGGTATCCTTTTTGAGTCGTTTAAACTGCTCGGTGTCCTTGAGCTTAGCATCGTACCATTGGCCCAAGCTCTTCACTGGCATTTCTGACACAGTTGGGACAGGTGTTCCGTCAATATGAAATCTTTGATCCATGAGTTGACCTTTGACAATGGAGATGCTTCTGCACTTGCTGGGCTTGATCTTCTTCCTCGCCCGTGTGATGGTTTGATGAAGCTTTTGCAGAAGTCTCTTGGTGCAGGGGACAGTTGTCATCAATATTGTTATATCGTCCATATAGGCTCGTATCGGTGGCAACCTTTGACCAAACTGTAGCCGTTTTCCTCCCGCAACCCATTTTGAGGCTCTGATAATGAGCTCCATTGTCATAGTGAAGGCCAATGGGGAGATGGTGCACCCCGCCATGATGCCTACTTCCAGTGGTTGCCAAGCTGTGGTGAAGTCTGATGTTGTGAGACAAACTTGCAGATCCTGGAAGTAGTGTTTTACCAGATTTGTTGTTGTTGCAGGCACCTGAAAGAATTCAAAAGCAGGCCACAGCAGGGAATGAGGAACTGATCCATTGGCGTTGGCCAGGTTGAGGAACAAGACATGCAGATCCTTTCCTTCTTTCTTAACTGTCTGGATTTGGTACCATATGACGCTGGTATGTTCAAGGCATGCTGAGGCCTGCTATACCAGCCTTTTGGATTGCTGTGTCAATGAAATGGTTTTGTTTCAGATATTTTGTTAAGTCTTTGCGCCAACACGCTGAAAAAGATCTTGGCTTCTATGTTCAGAAGGTTTATTTGGCGAAACTGTTCAATGGTGGACGAATTCTTTTCTTTTGTGATCAGAACTCCCCCCGCTCTTCTCCAGGCTTTGGGGATAACTTGCTTTTTCCGCGCAACCTTCATGTTTCTCCAGAGGAATCTCAGAACATCCGGGGTGTTCTTGTAGACACAATAATGGAACACCGTTAGGGCCTGGTGCGGATCCCGATCTTGCCTTCTTCACTGCCTTTTTTACCTCACTCAGCTTGGAAGGGCTGATGTTAAATAGATGTTGTGGGGGTGAGATTGGTGGGATGTCAGCTGGGACAAGTATCGGTTCATCTTTTAGCTCATTGGTGTGGGTGGTTCTGAAATATCTTTCAATTTCTTCTTTTGATACTTTCAAGGATCCGCTTTTCTCTTTTGTGAAATGCCTTTCACATATTTAAAGGGGTCTTTGTAGAAGTCTGTTCTAGCTTTTTCCTTCTTTTTGCGTCGTTTCCTTAAATTCTCTGCTCTCCGCAACTTCGAGAGCTTCTGTTTTAGGTCCTCTTGAAGGAGGTTGATGCCCTCCCTTTCTTCTGCTGTTGCTTTTCTCCACAACTTCCTCAGGCCTCTTCTTTCTTTAATAAGTTGTTGGATTTCCTGGAGACGACGGGATTTGTGGGGAGGAGGCATATCTTTCCTGCTGACTTGTTCCTTCACTCCAAATTTCTCCTTTCCGTAGCTGTAGATTAGGTCGCCCATCTTCTCCAACTTCTTTTCTGCTGATCCCTTGATGCCACTTAAGATCAGGTTCACATCTGCATTGATGGTTTCCCACTCCTTGCTGTTAGACTTTGGCCATTTCACCAATGGCTTACGTCCTTGCATGTTCTCCACTTTACGATGTGCCTGGCTGTGTCTTGGACTGCTGCTTGTGCCTGAAACTTCTTCCACATCCCGTAGGGTGCTGATACTCTGCGGACTGTGGGTTTCTTCCTGCCGCTGAGTTTCATCCGACTGATTTGACCTTCCTCTTAACAGAATCTGGTCAATGCGGGGCCCTAGGTTGGAGATTTTCAAGCATTTCTTCCATCCTTGATGAATTTTAAGATCACGAATTGATGTTACTTTAGTCCAGCCACACCTACAGGTCTGAAGAACATGTCCAGATGCTGGCTTCTCAAGCGTATTGCCACTTTCTTGATTCATTGTTGTGTCCATGCCAAGGTTCGTTACCGGGAGGTCAGTCAGAGAGTGAATATAAGCATGTAATAATCTTTAGGAAAAGGAGTTTCTAAGATAAGGTGCAGACCCAGGTACTCCAAATGACACAGTCATTTAGAGCAATCTAGTTAATAGATCAATGATGGCAATTAGATACATCAAAAACAGCATAAAATAACAGACTGGAACTGTAATATGCACAACAGTTCCTGGAAATCTGAACAGAAGAGATTTCTGGAAATAGCATATGTGGAGACAGAAACACTGAGTTAACGAACAGAAATTTATATCAGAAATGGCTACTCTGATGCTAACAGGAAATACTGGTTATCTGAGATTGTTAAATTTAAAATGGGTCTCAAAGATTGCAACCTGCCTAGTGATAAAATAAGGTTCTGCTTCAAAAGCTTATATCAGATTTTGTGGAACAGTGCAGGACTGAAAGACAGAAAAGTTAGAGAACAAGGAGACCATTCAACCTGTTGAGTCCAAGCTTCCTCTCAGATCAGTCCCACCAATCATATTCTCCCATCCATCTTTCCCGGACCACTTCCTCACTTCTGTGGAGCATATTTGCTTTTTCCCCTTCCACCTGTTTCGACAACTCTTGGAAAACTTGTTGACTGTAATGTGGACTGGTGAGGCTACGGGATCTTTGAATTTGATGGGATTTTATGGAGTACTGCTAAGATTTTGCAGCAACTGGCATCTAAGCTGGAAAATTCTCCCGTTTGAGAAGCATAAGAATAAAGATTTTGCTCACAAACAGACTCCTACTATCTTTCAGCTTTGTGGGTGGGTAACTCTGGTCTAAGGATCACTCTGCATTCTATGCCGACTCTGCAATGAGTTAGACTCTAGGGGGTTTCCTTTAACCATTGTGGAGATTATATTCATGCAAGGCTGGCCTGAAAAAAAAATCCTGAGAGACAGGGATGAAAATTTCCTTTGCAGATTCACTGATGAATCACTGATTAGAGAAAAATTAACATAATTGCTCTTCCATTTTCTGCAATTGTAACATCTTTCCTAAATTACTGAAACCAGGCAAGAGGCATGCCGGCAGCCGCCTAGCAACTAACACAGGAACTTAAAGCTGCAACGTACTTTACTTTTTTCTATAATTAGATTTTAGGTAAATAGAACGGCGACGCCAAAGCAAGGCTTAGTTTAAAACGGGCACCTAGATTTACATTCCGAATTTCATAATGAACCAGTTGTTTGCTCACATTGACAAGGGTAGACCTGTAAGGCTTTGATCTGCCTGATCCCGCTTCTTAAGAAATGAGAGATCTACTTTGGCAGAGGGATTTAGTTTCGGCTCGGCTGCTTCTCAAACACTCGACACAACGGGCAGAGCCGCGTATTTAGAGGTCGATTTGTTGTTTATACGAGGGACAAAAGAAGCTGTATATCGGATTGGCAGATAACCCATCTCCACTTCTGTCTATTTGTTGAAGGAAACTATATATTTTTGTGAGCGATATACCGATATATCGCGTTCATTGCAATCACAGAGTTTGGAATACTTTCTAAATTCAAACATTTTATCCCCAGATTGTCATGATCTATTTTATCTTAATTACTTACTTGAAATAAAACAAATTCTTTAAATGCGACCTTTAAATGAAACCTCAAATCTGTTATAAGTTATATTGCATTCACAGACAATATCAACTCTTCAGCTCAGCCACCACACTAAATGGGTAAATTCTCGGACCTTTTATTGACTTACCCCACCTGAGTGACGTCACAGCCAATCGTACAGCCGAATACAGTAGCAATTAAGTATGGCAGAAATAATCGAGACTAGAAGGCAGTCTATAGGAAAGCGAGCAGCCCGAAGTGCGAAACGGGCACCCCGCTACTTTGTCTTTCAAGTTGCAAATGAAATTGATGCCGTAGGACAATTATAGAAACCTGCTTCCACATGCATCTTAAAGCAGGTTTCCGCGGTCGCCTAATCTTTGGACTTCGCATCCTAATGGAAACTTTGTCCTAATATGACTTTTTGTTTTCTTCACTGAGGTACTGAATGAGGTGCTGGAACTGGTTCTTGCTCTAAACCGGTTCTAGTATCTCAGTGGTTCAGTGTTAGTCCCGGTGAATTTGTAAGAATAGAATTCGCAATAGACACATCCAAAATCCTTCAAAGAGTCTGTGTGGCACTCACCCGATCTCTTACATTTAAAAGCAAAGTATGTAGGTAAAACTGAAATGGCCGAGTAGATTTGATGGGTCGAATTGCTTACTTCTGCTGCGATGCCTTATGAAACATTTTTTTTTGCCATCATTGCAGACCCTACTGAGCACTTCAGTACTCTTGTCAATATTTGATGCAAAAAACTGCTTTCATGTTACAATCTGAACGTGAAAAAAAATTTGCAACAAAGCTTAAACACGTATAGAATTCAAGTAATTTTGCAAATAATCCAATACAAAGACGAAAGTAGTGTTGTGTTTCTAAATCAAAACATTAGCAAGGTATAAGAGTAAAGTTACTTGAAACCAAGATATCACATTGACAACAGTCACTCTGGAATTTTGACTGCTAATCCTCTTTCCTGACATCTTCAAAGATAAAGATTCGAAGTACATTTATTAACAAAACATGTATGCAGTATATAACCCAGAGGTTCGTCTTCCCCACAGACAGCCAAAAAACAAAGAAAAAAAAACATGGAACCCGTTCAAAGAAAAATATCAACACCACCCTCCCCGCTAAAAAAAAGACAAATCTCTCAAACGGCAAAAAAAAATAAACGAGCGATAAGCAGAATATAAAACACAAAATTAAAAAGAGTCCAGCATATTCAGTTCAGCTCGGTGTCAGTGTCAGGGAACTTCCTGATCTACTAAACCGAAGTTTAATTTATAGGTATGACTGCATCATGCGCAACTGCTGAAGAACTAAATTTACTTTAACTATGCATATAACTGAATTACATGCAATTATTAACACATGACAAGTTCATTCAGAATGAAATGTTCCAGATATCTCACTAGCAAGCTAAGTTCATGCAAGCATCATTCTCGGCCTTGTATGATTGACTCTGTGGGCGGGCATTAGTCTTTTCTTTTATGGCAGGGCTTTCTATGGCGTGGCCACGAGTTACATACAATCACACATTTCTACTAATTATAGCCCTTCCCCGTGAAAATGATAGTTGACAACCTCTCCAGGTCGATAAATCGGTCCAATTGTATTTCCATATGTGGAGAAGACAGCTGTTCAGCAACCAACATTGTTCTTTTAAAAGGGAGTGTAGCGGGCGCCCTTGGCATCCTCCAGTGAGCTCTGGGCAAGGTAGGTTCTAATGGTCCATTCACTCTATGCCTAATAGAATGAACACGGTTACGTGATATAAATATTAGAATTACTAATGCTGCTGCGGGAGCTTTATTATACCTAAATAACACACCCTTCTAGTGTATGAGATCCCCAATCCCCATCTCCCTTTGACTGAAAAAAGCAATACTACATTTTCACTCTGAAAAATTCCAAGATGGTTTGCGCAGTGCCTCGTATTTCACTGGTTCCATTCATTTCTCTCTTGAGATGTCTCGCTTGACGGGTAAGGGTCAAACACTAACGAACATATCGAGGGATAGCTAAGGTGCCAGTTACCTGCGTTAGTGGCGGCACTGAATAAAATCACCGACATGGTGAACCACACTGTTCGACCTGGACAAAAGTGGAGTCACTAGCTAAAACGCGGGCTAAGGTGATATCGCTCAGTAGATGTTAGAACTTGAAAGGGCAACCGTTTAAACACCGTGATCAAAGTTATGGAGGGTGGGGAGTTGTCTGTGGGCGAACACACATTAATTCGGGATCACATCATAGCTCCAAAGATTTC
The DNA here is from genome assembly GCF_048418815.1 of Hemitrygon akajei. Taxonomy (NCBI): domain Eukaryota; kingdom Metazoa; phylum Chordata; class Chondrichthyes; order Myliobatiformes; family Dasyatidae; genus Hemitrygon; species Hemitrygon akajei. Next base: position 23,867,976 of record NC_133145.1, on the reverse strand, counting down.
GCGGCAGCTGAACAGAGCGCGAAAGGGATTAATTTCAGCAGCTATGATTCGCGAAATTTGGTTAATGAAACTTACTGTCCTTTCTTTCGTTACAGCTTCTGGCTGCTTTATAGGAATCACGTATCCAGTTACTTGTACGGAACAAGGTAATTCTTACACCGTCTATGCATGAGATGTTTAAGTAAATCTTGTTTGTTTCAAAACGAAAGAGACGCTTTTAATATAAACCAAAGCATTTTAAAAAAGAGACTCTTATTGATAAGATTCCATGACTACTAATTGGTACTTTAAAATACACACACACACACACACACACACACACACACACACACACACACACACACACACACACACACACACACACACACACACACACACACACACACACACACACTCGCTCTCTCTCTCTCTCTCCAAAATATTTCGCTATAAAGAACCTCGATAGAATTATTCACATTGACTGACCATTTAAAATTATCCAAAACCACAAAGATTTTCATATAAATGTGGATGGTTTCCCAGAATAGCTGAAAATGTTCAAGCTGTTTGATTCCCTTTGTAAGTTGGAGAAGCATTCTTACAGGCCATCGTTGTCCTCAACGCTAAGAAAAATGCACCGCCCTGATTGGTGTCTGAACTCGAATATACAGCACGAATCACGGTGCAGGGATACACGATGCAATATAGTTGGTATTGCAAAGCCTTCGCGAAACATCATTAGCAGATAGATATCTTGCCATGTCATGCGCAATCGGGCAATTGTTCAAAAAAATTTGTAGGTTTAGAATATCTCAAATCCGGACCTCCATTCAGCTTTGCTAGTCCCTTAAATCAAGACACTAACCATAATATGTAGGAGCAGAATTTGGTCATTTGGCCCATTGGGTCTGCTCCACCACTTGATCATGCTAATCCGTTTCCCTCTCAGCCTCAATCTCTCAGCCCAGTATCCAGTGTCTTGGCCTCGTTGACTGCGGCAACGAGTTCCACAGACTCACCACTCTGACTAAAGAAATTCCCCAGCATTTCCATTCGAAATCGATGCCCCTCTATCCTGAGGCTGTCATCTGGCCTGGACTCCACCACGATAAGAAACATCCTCTCCACATCCACTCTGACGAGCCCTTTCACCACTCAATAGCTTTCAATGAGATGCCACCTCATTCTTCTGGATTCCACTGAGTATACCCTCCTCATATGATAAGCTTTTTATTTTCACTTTCATTTTCCTGAACCACTTTTGAACCTTCTCCAATGTCATTACATCCATTGATAAGGGACTCTAACTGCTCACAATGCTCCAAGTGTATAGTATAGACACTCCAGGTGAGGCCTCACCAGTGCCTTATAAAGCCTCAGCATTACAGCCTCGTTTTTATATTCTAAACTTCTCGAAATGAATGTGAACATGCCTTCCTCACCACTGACTGAAACTGCAAATTAATCTTCTGGGAAACCTACACCAAGACTCACAAACCCCTTTGCACCTCAGATTTTTGTATTTTCATTCCATTTAGAAAATAGTCTAAGCTTTTATTCCTTCTGCCATGTGCATGACTATGCACTTCCCAACACTGTATTCCATCTGCCACTCCTTTGCCCATTCACCCAATCCAAGTCCTTCTGCAGACTTCCGGCTTCCTCAACACCACCTGCCCCTCCATCTATCTTTGTGTGGTCTGCAAGTCATTGACATATAATGTAAAAAGAAGTGGACCCCTGTGGAACATCACAAGTTACCAGAAGTCAATCAGAAAAGGCTCCGTTTATTCCCACTCTTTGCCTCCTGCCAATCAGCCTATCCATGCTAATATCTTTCCTGGAATATCATGTTTGGGCTCTTAACTTGTTATGCAACTTAGGCTTGGCATCTTGTCAAAGGCTTTTCGAAAATCCAAGTATACAATATCCACCCATTCTCCTTTTGTCTATCTCAAATTAATAATCATTCAATTCTATAGTGTGGGTTCAGGCTACCTCAAAAACGTAGCTCTAACTTCACGTGATTGAAAATCGATATGGGAAGTCAAAAATGAAAGTAGAAAATCAGAGAACCACAACAAGGTCGGGCCACATAGTAGGAAGGGAAAGGGATTTAATGTTTCTGGTTGGAGACTCTTCATCTGAATTTGAGGAAATGACACGACATGAATCGTTAACTTTCTTTCTCCTTCCAAATATGTTGCCTGACTTGCTCGCGTTCCTAGCATTATTTTGCGTGTTCCATACACCAACATCTGCAGTCTCTTTACCTCGAATGAAGAGGGTCGCACTGGAGATAACCCACTCTTTGCGGTTTATTAGAATTGGCAGTTAGCAAACTAACTCCACCTGCATACATTTCACTTGGGGCATTCTTCTTCACCGCATCTGTGTCAGAATTGCAAATATGGAAGCTCTGTTAATACGGGGGTTAGCATATGCGGAGCGTGTAGCAAACTGCGGTTGAAAAATGCATTCCTTCGCTACCAGAGTAAGGACAAACGCGGGAGTAAACTTTTATATTTCTTTGATTCATATCGTGTTGAAATTCACAAGTAAACACTTCTAATGAACATTATAAACAACTACATTTACGCTGTTCGGTTTTTGCAGTAAGTTGCAACCATGAGTGGGGACGCTGAAATGGCCGTTTTCGGGGAGGCCGCAATATACCTGCGAAAGCCGGAGAGAGAAAGACTCGAAGCCCAAAATCGACCCTTCGAAGCTAAAACTGCATGCTTCTGCGCCGACGTTAAGAATGAATTCACTAAGGGCACCATTAAGAGCAGAGAAGGTGGCAAAGTGGTTGTGGAAACCCAAGAGAAACAGGCACGTACAGTAGTTAGAGAAGTTAATTCTGGTTGGATTTCGTGGAGATGCGATCGCAAATTTGTTTCCAAATAATTAAATGATCCATTGGTTATCTTGCAGACTGTGACTCTTAAAGAGGACCAGGTCTTCCCAATGAACCCCCCAAAATTCGATAAGATTGAGGACATGGCCATGATGACCCATCTGAGCGAGCCAGCTGTACTGTTTAACCTCAAAGAGCGTTACGCAGCCTGGATGATATACGTGAGTGAAATTTCTGATAAAGTAAAAAACACAGACACAATATTGTATTTTGTATAATATTACAGCAAACGTTGCGTTTGCTTTCTCTGCCTTTAGACCTACTCCGGGTTGTTCTGTGTCACTGTGAACCCCTACAAGTGGTTGCCAGTGTACAATCCCGAAGTCGTGGTTGGCTACAGGGGAAAGAAGCGTCAGGAAGCTCCTCCCCACATCTTCTCCATCTCTGACAACGCTTATCAGTTCATGGCAACCGGTAACATGGTCACTTTGCAATTATTGCATAAAATCCTCTTAATGCACGAAGATTTAGCTTTCACTTTCGTCAAAACGCATGTTGTATTGTGTATTATCACTTACGCATGGGGTTTCTGTTCACAGATCGTGAAAACCAGTCCATTCTCATCACGTAAGATTTTTGAGTTCTCGCATATTTCTGTTTAACAACTGGAAATATATTTTAAACTTTTTTTTTTAAGTTCTCTGCTTTCTACCTCCAGCGGAGAATCCGGTGCCGGGAAGACTGTGAACACCAAACGTGTCATCCAGTACTTCGCATCAATTGCGGCCAGTGGTGAAAGCAAGAAAAAAGAGCAGAGCAGCAGTTCGCTGAAGGTGAACCAAAGTTCGTTGTTGCGGAATCAGCGTTAAAAGATTACGCGTAGAATTACACGGGAATCACAGCTCCGTTGTATCTTACGATGATGACCCACGGTGTCGGTGGTGACCATGATCTCTCACTTCCCGCTAACCAGCGACTTAACCGATTGTGACGCAACTTTTAAACCTTGAGATGGTCTCTGCTTCAGCTATTCCAATATTTAAAACAACTTTCCCACAACTCTGACTCCCCTCTCTGCAGGACAGTTCAAATGAGATTTTGATTTATTCCGGTCCCTATTTTCCTGATGTCATCTAAATGCCCCATGGTTACCTTTGTTGATAGGTGTGATTTTAGTTTTTCATATCTGCGAGGCTTTATTGATACATTGTTTGCTCATCCGATGGAACAGATGTTTCACTACTAATACTTGGCACTTGACACTTCTAGGGAACTCTGGAGGATCAAATCATCCAGGCTAACCCTCTGCTGGAAGCTTTTGGTAATGCCAAGACAGTGAGAAATGACAACTCATCTCGCTTTGTAAGTGTGCAGTAATGCAAACAGGAAGTATTAAAACCATTTACATATCACCCTCATAAAATAAGCTACAGAACAAGTAAATAATAGTCGATTGCCAAGCTAATACTCAGGTATTTCTACTAACTCATATTTTAACATTCTTATTTTAAGGGTAAATTCATTAGGATTCACTTTGGAACCACAGGAAAACTGGCCTCAGCTGACATTGAAACTTGTAAGTGCTTCAGCTCTTTCAAAAGTACATAATAACATTTGAAACACTCGTTAGTTTATTGGAGAAAACATTCTTCTTGATGTCCTGCTGTGTGCCTCATACAGATCTATTGGAAAAGTCCAGGGTGACATTCCAGCTCAAAGCTGAACGAAGTTACCACATTTTCTATCAGGTTACATGTAACAAGAAACCAGAACTTATTGGTAAGAAATGATAACATTAACTTTTTTTATTAATTTTTTTATGCATTTCTACAAACCAACTACAAACAGAAAACCCAGCTACAAAGTGTAGATTAGTACAGTGCAAAGTAAGCGTATCAATTATATAATTCATAACAATAAGGAAACAGCACCCAGAATAAAATCATATAAGGTTAGTATCCTCCCCACCCTCCCACTATAAAACTCCAGACCAACTATTACAATATGTTTTAAAAAATCTATCGGAGAGTTCAACCCCACAGAGCTGTAAATATAAATTTTTAAAAAGAATTATAATGCCTAGTACCAAAACTATTGTGTAATTCCCATCAAAAAGAAACCATAAAACTTCCAGAGAGAAAAAAAAGCTGAAAGTAAGGGGTTAAAAAGAATAAACTTAATCTAAAGGGGAGTATGAAAGTATTCAAGAAAAGGTTCCCACACCTTTTGAAAATTTATGTCCGAATTGAGAAGTGACTAATTAATTTTTTTAAGGTCTAAACAGGGAATAATATCATTAAGCCATTGAGCATGAGTGGGTGGGGTAACATCTCTCCACCTAAGGAGATCTAAGCATTTAGCCAAAAGAGAGGTAAAAGATAATGTTCAACATTTAGTCAGACTCAAATGCATGTCTGCCTCACCTAAGGTACCAAAAAGGGCAATCAGAGGATTAGGTTCTAAGTGGCAATTAAGAATATGGGATAAAGATAAAAAGACTTCTCTCCAGAATTTCTCTAGACTAGGACAAGCCCAGTACATATGGATAAGAGAAGCCTCCCCCCCCCACCCCTTTACACTTGTCACAAACAGGACTAATGTCAGGATAAAACTGTGGCAATTTAGTTTTAGACACGTGAGCCCTATGTACAACCTTAAACTGTAAAAGACAGTGGCAAACACGTAAAGAGGTTGAATTAACTGACTTAAGAATTGAATCCAAGACCGCATCTGATAAAGAAATATTTAAATCATGCTCCCAAGCAGTTCTAATTTTATCAAAGGGGGCACACCTCAAGGTCATTAACTTATAATGAATAAAAGATATTAAGCCTTTACCCAATGGATTAATACGAAGAAACAGGTCCACAACTTTTTAATTAATTTACCATATTATGTTGATTATGTGTTATATATATAAGATACATGATTTGAAAAACATGCGATCTAAATCCATTCTTTGATTTCAGAATTGCTGCTCATTACCAACAATCCCTATGACTTTCATTTTGTTAGCCAAGGGGAGATTTCTGTGGCCAGTATTGACGATGGTGAGGAACTGATGGCTACTGATGTAAGTTATATAATTATGGCTGTGAATTTAATATTCCACAATTTGCTGGCATAGCTATCACTTATTGGTTGCTCCTTCTGATCTCTAGGAAGCCATTGACATTTTGGGCTTCACGGCTGAAGAGAAGATAGGCATCTATAAACTCACTGGTGCAGTAATGCACTATGGGAACCTGAAGTTCAAGCAAAAGCAAAGGGAGGAACAAGCTGAGCCTGATGGCACAGAAGGTAAAATTAAATGAATTTCAATTTGATGGAAATCAGCAGATACTAGTAATCAGTACTCAAAACTAAAGCTGCTGGAAACACTTGGCAGGTCACTTGGAATGAGAAACAGATTCAACAATTCAGGTCTGATAAAAGGGATTTTGGTGCTTTCTCCTTCCACAGGTGATGTCTGACCTACTGAGTTTTTCCAGCATTTTCTGTTATTATCTTAAAATAAATTCATATGCTTAGCAATTCTTGTTCCTCAATTTTATTTTCACTGTAGAATTCTTCATAAGTTTACAAATGATGTTTGCTTGTCAGCATCTGTCTGGGCCAATTTAATTGTAGGTATAATGGAATATAACTGTGCCCTCTGTAAGAAGGAGAAAATATTTAGTGTATGTCATCCTCTTTCACTTCCGCTGTCAATGTACTATTTCTGCACAAATTCTGCTTGTTAATGATAAGATAGTGCAGAAAAGGTCCACAGCTAGTACCACAAATGTTCAGCATATTAAAGTTTTTCTTAAAGTAGAAACAAATCAAGGAGTTGGGATTTGAAAAAGCTGTTGAAAGCAACAAAGCGTTTGGTTAAAGGGAATAAAGAGGAAGTGCTTCTAGTGGCAGAGAGCACAGAATGAAAGATTATAGACTTAAGGCAAATGAACAAAAGAGTAATGTAAAATGAGGAGACTTTGTTTTTGCACTATAGGTTTACTGATCTGTCATGTGCAGCACAAATTATGATGGGAGATGGTCTGTTAGTAAATTTCAAAAAAGAGTAGGTTAAGTATATATAATTGAAATAGCCAGGTTGGTGGGACAATTAGTCTTCCTGAAATTATAGAACCATACTAACTTGTACTGCAAAAGAGATATTCTTGGCTCCTTACGATCATGCTGACTGACAAAATCATTAAATAACTACCACATAGATGGAAGATATTCATGCCCATCGTGTCCATGTTGACAAAGGTTGTATTGATCCTCATTGCTGTTTCCAGCACTTGGTCCATAGCACTACAAGCCATAGTTCTTCAGGTACACATCTAAGTACTTTTTTTAAAGGAGATGCGGGTTTCTGATCCTAGTCAGGCATTAAGTTGAAACTCACCTTTCCCTCTCTGATCCTCTGGGTAGAAAGCAAAATCCTCATCTCCCCTCTGGTCCTTCTACTGATGGTCCCTTTGGCTTTACAAACCTGTGCTAATGAAATAAGTGCTTTCTACCTATTTTGCCTCGTCTTCTCATAATTTTCTGCACCTCAGCTAAGCCAACTCCCAGGTTTCTCTGTTCCACATTAAACAACACTAACACCGAGTGATTCATATAAGCTACAATTTTCCATTCATAGCACCATCTTCATAAACCTCCTCTGCATGCCCTCCAATGCAATAGCATCTTTTTTTGTAATGTGATGACTAGGACTTAAAATTTGGCCCAGTTAAATTCATACACAATTCTAACATAATCTAATTGCTTTTATATTCCACGTAATATCTAATAAATGAAAACATTCATATATCTTTATAACCACTTTATTAACCAAACCTGCTATCTTTAAGGATCTACGGATACACTGTATAAATGAATGTCCCTGTGCTCCCACACATCTCTCAATAGCCTCCCATATATTGTACATTTCCCTGCTTTGTTACACCTCCCCAAATATACTACCTAACCATTCACTGGATTAATTTCCATTTGCTACTCTTCTGCTCAAATGACCAGACCATCTGATATCTCTAGCTTTCCTCCTCACTGCCAACCACTTTTGTATCCACTGCATGTTTCCTTATCGCTGACCCCACATTTAGGGGTTATTAAATTATATTTATATTATAATATAAATATTATATTACACATTATATTAGGGGTTGTTAAATTAAATTATATAATATTAAGTTATTAATATTAAATTAAGGTTTTGCTTTCTGACATTCATGGGGAATTAATACTAAATATTAAAGAATAGGAGAAATAAAATACATTTTCTATAGTATTCAGCAGTGATTTGGCAATTAGCACCATCCTGCAGGCAAAATAAAAATCACAAGATGCTTTGGTACTCCCTTTCTATTGCCCTAATATCAGTTTGGCTGCTCTCTCAGAGTTGCCCCAATAGTAACCCAGAGTCTCCTTCAGCTTTGACCTGGGTTCTCTAGCTTGGGCATTTTCACAGTACTGTCCCAATACCAGTCTGGCTGCTCCCTTAATGTTGTCCCATTGTTGGACCAGGTGTTGCCTCACTGCTGCCCCCATATGTTCCTGGTGCTCCCTCTTAACTGTTGGTTGAAAAGAAGTGCCTGATAATGGAGCTTTTGCTGTGCTTCATTAGATACTACATGGAATATAAAAACACTGTTTTCCTATGGAAAACACTGATAATAATCTTTCAGTTGGATGAAACACCCATGTACCATTATTCTTTACTTCAAGTTGCTAACATAAATTTTGACTTAATTTGCCTTTTGTTTCACATTGTCTTTTCCTTTTAAGTCTATTCTGTCATATAGGGCCTTGTCAAAAGCAAAAACATTACCCTTATCAACCCCCCGATCCCTCCTTAAAAAATATGAACATTAGTCAGAAATGACTTTCAATTGAGAAATCCACAGTGATCCTGATTAATTTGTGCCATCATATATGAAGGTTTACATGCTTCTTCAGAATAGATTCTGGATAATTTCTGATAATCATCCCTGTGGATGACAAATAATTTATAGTCAGAGCCACTACAAATTCTCCTTTTACTTCTTTTACCAACATGGGATACTCTTCATCTGGGTATAGCAACCATTCTGTTTAAATATACTTCCAAGTTCTTGGTCTGTGGTCTTGCAGGATATAACCTATTATGTTCATCCAGTCACTTTCTAAATGTGGTGAGAGCTTTTGCTTCCATCATCCTTTTAAGCAGCGAATTCCAGTCCCCAAGAACTTCAACAGAAAATATCTACCTTCAGTTTTCTCCCTTTGATCAATTACCCTGATTTTTTTGGCCCTGAGTTATTGATCTATATAGGCCATTTGTCTTCACATCAAACAATTCTGTATACCTCAATTAGATGTCCTTTTCAACAACTCTTTTTCCAAAGAAATAATTACGGTTTGCACAGTAATTCCCTCCAGCTAAACTTGCAGGCAATATCCTTGCATTTTTCTTCTGTAACCTCTCCAGTGTTGTTATATCATTTCTGCAATATGTTGACCTGAATTTATGGAGTACAAATCTGTGCCTTATCAGTGTTTTGAGCAGTTGTAGCATATTCTCCTTATTTTTTTATTTGGTGTGTAAACGAATATGGTTGTGCTTTGTCTTACCTCGCTATTCCACTGCGTTCAGGTGTCCATAGCCTTGCAGTCAAAGAAACCTGTGTTTCCCCCACTCCATTTGTCATGTATCCTACCACATCAGATATGTTCCTGTGTCTTTCTCCTCACCAAGTGCACTACCCCAGATTCCGACAGAATGAATTCCAATTACCACGGCGCTGCCACTCTATTAATGTCTACAGTCGACAGATATGTTTTCCAAAACATCACTCATATGTGCAAGTTTTGCACTCATGATATTAGACCGAGCTGCAAATTTTTGGTCAACATCCTTGTCCTGTTTTCATCATCAGTACAAGTGTAGCATGACTTAAAGACCAAATATTAGAAATACTCAGGAAGTCAGGCAGTAGTTGTGAAGCAGGAAACAGAATTAGTGTTTCAGATTTTAACATTAACTGTTTTTCTCTCTTCAGTTGATGCATGACTTGCTGATTATTTCCAGTAACTTCTGTTGTTTTTTCTTATTAATTCACATTTCCAACAGTTGTAATGTTTTATTTTTGTGTTACCATCTTGGCTACCTTGCAGTGTTTCAGTTACTTGGCCTGTAGGGCAGAGATGTTCTTCTTTGTGTTGTAACATTCTAAGACTGTGACTTTTGTCTACTTAGTGGCTGACAAAGCTGCTTACCTGATGGGTCTGAACTCTGCTGAATTGCTCAAATCTTTGTGTTACCCACGAGTAAAAGTTGGCAATGAATATGTGACAAAGGGCCAGACAGTACAGCAGGTAATTATTCATTCCTAATCCTAAAGTGAGATTCTTCTGAAACTGTTCAGATTTATATAAAACTGTAGGCGAGTATTTTCCACCTAATGTATATTTATCTTGATAGGTGAACAATGCTGTTGGTGCCCTTGCAAAATCTGTCTATGAGAAAATGTTCTTCTGGATGGTACTGCGTATCAATCAACAACTGGACACTAAACAACCCAGGCAGTATTTCATTGGTGTGCTGGACATTGCTGGCTTTGAAATTTTTGATGTAAGAGATAAAACAGTTATTGGAATATTTAACCTTCTCTATCTATATGATGATAATGATCTTTTGTGATGGGGTGCTAATACATAAATAATTTTCATTTTGCTGGAAAGCATCTACTTTTATTGATTAAAAACATTTTCATTACAGATTATTATGTCTACATTTGTAATAAAATCTTATAATTAGAGCATAAATATAATTTCACTAGAATTATATTCTTCAGTTTCTTCACGGAGTTTGCTATGCTGTTTGTAAATAAATTGTGTTGGTCATGGTTCAATGGCCATTCACATGCTTCTCTCACAGATCCTTATTGGTTTTGAACCATGGAGTTCATTAGATAATCCAGCTAGAGACTTCAGTGGAGGTGGAATATTAAATGCAAGATCTATCTATTCATATTCCATTATACTATTGAAGGAAAATGAGAGGATTTCTTTCCCCAGTGACTGAGGGATGATCTCAGTAAAATCACGGAAACAGATTATCTAGGTTGGAAGAGCAACACCTCATCTACCGTCTGGGTAGCCTCCAGCCTGGTGGTATGAACATTGAATTCTCCAACTTCCAGTAATTCCCTCCCCCTCCCCCTTCCCCTATCCTAGGTCCCTCTCTGCCTTTCTCCCCTTTCAACTTTCTGCTCCTTTACCTCTACAGTTCTTTCATGCTTATCCCCTCCCCCCTTTATCCTTCCTCTGGTTCTCCACTTGGTGCCTCTAGCCCTTCACCCTCCCCTATCTCTCTTACTGGGCTTCGGCCCTCTCTTCCCCCCCATTCCTGATGAAGGGTCTTGGCCCGAAACGTTGGCTACTCTTTTCTCACGGATGCTGCATGACCTGCTGAGTTCTTCCAGTGTCGTGTACGTATTCTTATCTAGTCCTTTGTTGTTTATTGACTTTGTACAAAGTCTGCCTTATTTTTGGCATTAGATCAATAATCACACTCAACTTAATGGGATTAATGTTCTTTGGAATTGTTAGAAGATCAAGAAATTTGCTATTCAATACATGATTTCATTCATATGTCAGCAAATTTATATTGCCAGTTTATTTTAGAAGTGGACATAAGAATTTTTAATGAAAAACATTGCTGAATTGTTTATTGAAGATGATATTTTTAAGACCAAGAGTAAATTTATGTTAAAATGAGATCAGAAGCTAAGGGATATTCTAATCCATGTTCAGATGTTATTCAATCTACATAATGTTATCAGCTTTACATGAATTACAAATTTACTTTTTCCATAATAATGTCAGAATTGTCACCCAATATTTGTACCCACCTGCTGGTGATATTCTTGTATGATATTCAGGATGCAATTGTAGAATGCTATACTTGCATGGGAAATTTCCACAATGAGAGTGCATTTGAAATGGGAAAATATGACAGGATATTTAATATATTAAAGATGGAAAAAATGGTGTTTAATTTCTTTACAAATTTAATGGAGTTCATTAGATAGTCCAGCTAGATACTTCAGTGGAGGTGGAGTCATTTATATGGGATATTAAATACAAAATCTATCTATTCATCCAGATTCCATTATACTATTGAAGAAAAATGAGAAGAAAGTCATTTAGTTTAATGACTTTAACAAAAATAGCTACTTAATAGAGCAATATTTTTCTTTATGTGTGTAGTTCAACAGCCTGGAGCAGTTATGTATCAACTTCACTAATGAGAAACTGCAACAGTTCTTCAACCACCACATGTTTGTTCTGGAACAAGAGGAGTACAAGAAGGAAGGAATTGAATGGGAATTTATTGACTTTGGGATGGATCTGGCTGCTTGCATTGAACTCATTGAGAAGGTAGGAAAGAAAGTGTGTTGTACTTACGATGTAATGCCAATAATTGGCACAATAGGCATAGTTTATTTCTGGAAATTTCTGGCAGATCTGTGAGAAACTGCCATTGTTTCTTAGTGTAAGTGTTGGTAAGTTTTTGCAGCAAACTCAGTAATTCCAAACTTTCTATCCAAAGTCTGCCAGACATTTCCAAACTTAAGTTTGGTCTCAAGCTTGAAGCTTGAAGTTTACCAAGCTGCACTGAGGAATCCATGTTAGTGCTCTCTCCTGGGCAGCCTCTCCAGCATTCAGGTTCTTTTCGCTCTGAATTGCCATTAAGTGATAGAGTTGTACAACACAGTAACAGGCCTTTTTGCCCACTACACCCATGCCTACTGTTTTGCGCATCTACAGTAATTGTTTTTGTCTGCATTAGGAGCATATTCTTCTGGTCATTCCTTATTGGCCATATCCTTCTAGTCATGCCTCTTGGATGTAGTAATTGTATCTTACTCTGCCACCTCCTCTGGCAGCACAATCCAGATATCAATCACTCTCTGTGTAAAGGAGTAACTTCTAATACCCCCTAAAATTTCCAACCTCTTTCCTTAAAACTATTCTCATTTATAACGCCCCACCATAAGGCTCTGTCGGGCTAGCATGTCCTCTGTCACATGCCCTCTGCCAGACCCCTGAAGCTGACACTCTATTCTCATCTGTGTTGTGGGAAATGATGACCAGGTGGTCAGATTCATGAATATTTTCAATTCTTCACTGAAGAATTGCAATGTCTCCACAGTCTCTTGACAATCACTGCCTCAGGACAACTCACGGTGGAGAGGAACATTATGGTGATATTGAGTATTGTGAGGATTTACACTGGGAGTACACAAAATCCCTACATAACTTACAGAGAACGCTCCACCTTACTAACGAACCACTCATCTGTCCAGTTTGTCCCCATCTGTGAAAGATTTAGTCATTTCCAAACTGGTTCCTTCAGCCGTCTCAGATCTCACAAAGCTGTATCAACCTCACTCCTGAGGGGCTGCATAAGGAAGAAACAAAGAAGTGACTCCTAAACCAAGTGTAAGTTTTTCCAGAAGTTGTAATTTCCTTCATTTTTAATAATTCCAAATTACTTCTAACCTTAATAAACCCTGTGTGGTTCACATCTGGCATGACCAGCAGAAGGACTTTGCTAATTCTAAAAGGCTTCCAAGGCTTCCTCAGACATTCCCACCTCACTGCAGGTACTTAAGGTTCTGTTGCTTGATGCTGGAATCTCATGGTTAAGTCAGCCCAGTCTTCTGCATATGAATGGGTAAATATTGGTAAGAGATAGGCACAGAGCAGTAAAATCTCGGATGACTCTGCTTCTTATGCTTGTAATTTAATGACTGTATGTTCCAATAAATGCTTATTTTGTTCCACAGCCCTTGGGGATATTCTCAATCCTGGAAGAGGAGTGTATGTTCCCTAAGGCCACAGACATAACCTTCAAGAATAAACTGTATGACCAGCATCTTGGAAAGACAAGCAACTTCCAGAAGCCCAAACCTCCCAAAGGAAAGGGTGAAGCTCACTTTGCGTTGATCCACTATGCTGGTACCGTAGAGTATAATGTAAATGGATGGTTGGAAAAGAACAAAGACCCACTCAATGAAACTGTTGTCACACTGTACCAGAAGGCTTCACTGAAACTCTTGCAAACACTATACAGTACCCATACCACAGAAGGTATGATTTGATCAGTTCACAAACATTGTATTGAAGAATATCCTAACAAATTGACATAATTTGTCCATAATTTTTGAATGACTTATTTCTGAAAATGTTCCTTGCAGCTGAAACTAGTGGCAAGAAAGCAGGGAAAAAGAAGGGTTCATCTTTCCAAACTGTCTCTGCTCTTTTCAGGGTATGTTTATTTTTATATCAGGATTCTGTGTTTTTGATAAAAGGTGAATAGATTCAAGGGTGTTAGTATGTTAACCAAAGAAAGAAAATGGTGTTTCTCTGTAAGAAGCATGTTAAATAATCCCAAATTTCTTATTATGTGCATTAATAATGTTAAAACAATAATTAGAATATTGATTAATTTATTATAATATAGTACAATATAATATACAATCATAAAGTTGCTAGTAAATGTTGAAATTGTATTGTCATCTACAGGAAAATCTGAATAAACTGATGACTAACTTAAGGTCCACTCACCCGCATTTTGTGCGATGTATAATTCCAAATGAAACAAAAACACCAGGTAACTGAAGTAGATTATGGTAATATTTTAAAAAAAACATATCTTGTAGTGAAATGCCGTATTTCTGATACCTTTCCAAGATCTTTTTGTGTTCACTAATGAACTTGAAATCAGTTTAATTTTACTAGATGTTACTTATGTGTCTAAGTCATAGGAAATCTATTATTTTTAAGAAGCCAATTTTTTGAAATAATTTTTGCATATCCTAGGTGTCATGGATAATCATCTAGTCATGCATCAGCTCAGATGCAATGGTGTGCTGGAAGGAATTAGAATTTGCAGAAAGGGATTTCCAAGCAGAATTCTCTACGGTGACTTTAAGCAAAGGTGTGTTTTGCTAAAATAAAATACAGAATTATTAAATGTTACAAGTAGTAAATTAATAAAATTATACAAAAGAATTGTAGCTTAAGATTTTACCTTTTTAAATGCTCCTGTATTAAAATGAACAGATACAGGATTCTGAATGTAAGTGCAATTCCTGAAGGACAGTTCATCGATAGTAAGAAGGCATCTGAAAAACTCTTGAATTCCATCGATATTGATCGCACACAATATAGATTTGGTCATACCAAGGTAAGACGTGATTTATGTTGGTCTTCCATCTATGAAAAGTGGGAAATGTTTTCTGACAATTTCACAGTGCTCAATTTTCACTTCTTCAGAAAATGTTACAACTCACACCTACATGTGGGTAAAATTTGGTAACATTCAAGCATGCCAAACAAGTGCGTTCATACTGTCCAAGTGCCAAGCCATGACCATCTCCTTTCCATGATGGATAATGACATTTCTAATGGACATTTGCTTCCATCAGCAAGCACGGGGACCATAGCCCTCCATATCCCTATCATCCACGTACCTAACTTCTTTTAAACATTGAAAGCAAGCTCACAAGCACCACATGTGCTGGCAGCTCATTGCACATTCTCACAACCCTCTGAGTGAAGAAGATTGCCCTCCTGTTCCCCTTAAACTTTTCACCTTTCACCCTTAATTCATGACTTCTGATTGTAGTCCCACCTAACCTCAGTGGAAAAAGCCTGCTTGTATTTACCCTATCTATACTCCTCACGCTTTTGTATACCTCTGTCAAATCTCCAGTCATAAATGTCAAGCACTGTATTCACATCTGTTAATTGTAAGTATATCATCCGGTCCAGGATATACCCTACTACTGCCTGAACGCACTCAAATCTAAATGATTTATCAGAGTTAACACCTGCTCCAATCTGAAACCAACTCATTGGCAGGCTCAGATCGGACAGCCAGACACTAATTACAATCAGCCATTTCCTGATCATGGGTGTTCTGTTGGTTGCTATTGAATGGTAACAGAAATGGACCAGCCACATAAAAAACTGTGGTTACAAAAGCAGATCAGAAACTAGGGAACTTGTGGCATGTGATTCGCTTCCTGAGTCTTCAGCCACATCAAAAATATAGTAGAATACTCTGCACTCATCTGAATGCAGCTCCAACAATATCAATAATTATATCAGTGACCCAGACAATCTTATTTTAATGGAACAGCATCTAACATCTGAGATGATAATTCTCTCACCATCTATGTATTGTGGCTGAATTGTACACCACTAACAAAATGTATTTCAGTAACTCACCAAGACTTCCTTGCCAGCAACTCCCTCAAACTCTAATCACAAAGAGGCGAAGGATAGAAGATGCATGGGAACACCAGTGCCTACAAGTTCCCCTCCAAGTCATATGTTATATTGAGTTGAAATTATAATCAGACTGTGTCTGAATTCTAGTGCTTTCTACCTTCACCAGAAGGTCTGAAGTGATACAGGAAAATGGTGAATCAACATTTTTCAGTTAGAGATAGGCAATGTACTGACTGTGCCAGTGAAACTCACATCCACTATGTGAATTAAAAATATACAAAGTAAATATTCCTGTTATATTATAATGAACAAAATGACACCTGGTCACAATCTGAAGCTGTTCATTCCATTGAAGGTATTTTTCAAAGCTGGCCTCCTGGGTGCTCTTGAGGAGATGAGGGATGACAAATTGGCCCTACTTATGACTCGCATACAAGCCGTCAGCCGCGGATATCTCATGAGAGTTGAATTCAAGCGGATGATGGAGAGAAGGTAAAATGCATTTGCCTACAAGTTGATGGGCTTTGTTTTAAATAATGATAAATGTTAATTTCCACTGGTGTGCAATTGACTTTGAAACTACTTTTTCCAGGGAGTCAGTATTTACGGTGCAGTACAACATCCGTGCATTCATGAACGTCAAGCATTGGCCATGGATGAAACTCTTCTTCAAGATCAAACCTCTTCTAAGGAGCGCTGAATCTGAAAAGGAAATGCAGACCATGAAAGAAGAGTTTGAGAAAACGAAGGAGTTGCTAGCCAAATCTGAAGCACGGAGAAAAGAACTAGAGGAGAAAATGGTATCCCTGGTACAAGAGAAGAATGACCTGGCTCTTCAAGTGCAGGCAGTATGTTTTCTTGGATAAGTTATTGCAAATAATTTATCAACAATATACATTATAAACTATTTCAGTATTTAATAGTTCTTGTTGAATTTAATGAATACTGTACATTATTATAATTTTGCACTTATTAAGGAGATGAAATATATTTGTCCAATTGTCAGCCAAATGAGTTATCACATTTAATTTGTACTGACCAGTTTCTTTGTTAGTAGTCTGATAGGAAAATTCCACTTTTTATATCAATTATTCATATAAAACCTTTGTGCGGTATTTTTAACTTCTATCAAACCAAGAGAAATTCTACATGAGGCTCGGAAGAGTGATCAAGAAAACTAATACATTTCACATGGACTCCAAAAATGTGGTAAACTGCAGATTGCTTCATCTAAGCTATGTGGGTGGAATGGATCTTAGAACTCAGAAGCTAAACATCACTGAGCAACAAAAATGAGAAAATGATCACAATTGGAGTACACAGTTGTCCCTCTGTTGGTCAAGGTCGACCACGGATGTTGCATACTAGCTGTCTATGTTTTTGGTGCAGCACCATCTGTGGTTGATGAGACCAGTGCAAGAGTGGCAGTCTCTGTTGCAAAGGTCGCTTCTGTAAGTGGTCTCAACTCTGCTGCAGCTGCTGTGTTCCTTTCTATGGGACTGTTGTCTTCTGCTACTTTCAGGAAATTCTCCTCATCTGAATTAAAGTGTGGTTTTAGGTTGCTTTTCCACCTTGTGCCTATTGAGCAGGTGTATATGTTAGGGAGGCTGGCTTGAGAGAGAACTTTAGCAATGGGTACTCTCTCCAGGAGATGCTCACGATGCAACAAGGGTACTTTAAATGGAAGGTGTTGAGCATTTTCTCCAACTTGCCAAGGTCCGTCTGTTGTACAGCAACGTGCTGGTGACAGAAGCATTGTACTCCGTCACCTTTGCTTTGACTGAGAGTTTGGCATTCTCCCAGACTTATTTGGTGAGGCGGGCAAGAGTTGTTGCAGCATTACTGATGCGCTTGTTGATTTCTGCATCACTGATGATGGACCCCAGGTGTGTGAGGTGATGAACAACATCCAATGGTAATGAGTGGTGGTGCCTCCAATCTTGTCTTTTTCAGGCTGGTAGTTGGACCAAATTCCTTGCTTCCTTTCTGATTTAGTGTGAAAGGAGACCTGTTGCCGTGCCAAATGCAGGGGGAGGGCAAAGAAGATCCCAAAGAGCATTGGGATGAGAACACAGCCTTGTTTGGCGCCACTTCAAAGAGCTGTGAAGAGCTGCTGTTGTCCTGCACAATCCCCTTCACGTTGTTGTGGAAGGGTTCAATCATGCTCTGGAGTCATGGCAGGCAGTCAACCTTGGAAAGGATATGAAAGACCTGTCTCTGCTGATTGGGTCAAATGCCTTGGTGAGATCAATAAATACAATGTAACGGGGCTTCTTTTGTTTTCTGCATTTCTTCTGGAGTTCGCAGAGGAAGAAAATCATGTCCACAGCTGAACTTGCAGCATAGAAGCCATTCTGTGACTCTGGGGAGACAACTTCAACCAACTTCTATATGTGGACTAAGAAGATTCGGGTGAGGATTTTGCTAACAACACTCAAGAAGGAGATGTCCCTCTAGTTGTTATAGTCGCTTCTCTCGCCTTTTTTTTTGTAGAATGTAATGATCTTTTCATCCCTCATATCCTATGGTACAGTTCCTTCCTGCCAGCACTGACAGAGTACTTCGTGCAGAGGGTACACAGGAGCAGGAATGCAGTGCTTAATCAGGTGAGAGGGAGTCCTACTAATCTCTGGTGCCTTCCCTGAGACCACGCTACTGGTGGCCTTGCTGAGCTCCTCTAGAGTCAGCTCTGCATCTAGCTCTTCCATTGTCAGCAGACACTCAGTGGCATCCAGGGCTGAGCTGGCAACAGTATTCACTCTGGAGTAGAGGTCAGAGTAATGTTTTACCGCTCTCTCCATCTACTTGTTCCTGTCTCTGAGCATATCCTCATTGATGGATTTGAGAGGAGCAATCTTGTTCTGAGAGGGGCTGAGAGCTTTCTTGATGCCATTATACATACAATCACACCCCCGATATTGCCTATCAGTACTGCGGGTTGGATGTCTTCACCGAGTTGCAGCTAGTACTCATTGGCATAGTGCCTGGCAGTTTGCTGAACTTTACTTCTAGCAGCCCTGAGAATATATAGGTTCCTCTCAACTGGTGAAAGTTTGAGGGCAGCATGCCTGGTTTCAATGACGGGGTTGGAGGAATGGTGGAATACCTCCTGAATTTGGCTTTGAATCAGTCATCTGTTTTTGAGGTCTTCTTCCCAAAGGTAGCTAAGACTGTTCCATAGATGCTATTCTGCAGAAGTTCCTATTTCTCTGTGACAGAGTTTCCAGGTTGCTGGAAACACACAGTAATTTATTGGTATAATAGGTTTATTTGAAAAGTTGTATTTCTTTCAGATCTTTGTCAAATCAACTATGTTTCAGCTTTGTCTTGTATAAAATAAAATTCACACCTTAGGGTTGCTTTATATCTATGCTTACTTTACAAAACATAGTAACTATGCACATTTTCACTATCAGGAAAGTGAAACTCTAGCAGATGCTGAAGAAAGATGTGAGGGGCTCATTAAGAACAAAATTCAACTTGAGGCTAAACTCAAAGAAGCAAATGAAAGGCTGGAGGATGAAGAAGAATCGAATGCTGAGCTCACGGCCAAAAAAAGGAAACTGGAGGATGAGTGTTCAGAACTGAAGAAGGACATTGATGACTTGGAGCTCACCTTAGCCAAAGTGGAAAAGGAGAAACATGCCACAGAAAACAAGGTAAAAATAACATCAAATTTTAACATAATTATATTCATATTCCAGGTGTGTGTGTGTGCCATGTAATAAAAAAGTACATAATTAATTATTGTGCTGTAGCATATGAATGGTAATACTGAATTTTGACAGGATGATTAAAAAGATTATTTTTCATTTGTTCACAATAAAATATTTCACTTTAATCAGCTATTCTACCCACAGTAGCTGGAGGGTTAATTGATACATACTGTCATGAAAACAGGTCAAGAATCTTACAGAGGAAATGGCAAGCCTTGATGAAACCATTGTCAAGTTAACAAAGGAAAAGAAGGCCCTACAAGAGGCCCACCAGCAGACCCTGGATGATCTACAGGCTGAGGAAGACAAAGTCAACACTTTGACCAAAGCCAAGTCAAAGCTGGAACAACAAGTTGATGATGTAAGTGTCTTTTCAAAATGAACTATCATTTCTTTCCAAACTTTCTTTGAATATATAAACTTGCTTTTAATCAATGTAAATCAGCTTGAAGGTTCTCTGGAGCAAGAGAAGAAGCTTCGGATGGATCTTGAAAGGTCTAAGAGAAAATTTGAAGGTGATCTGAAACTATCCCAAGAAACAATAATGGATTTAGAAAATGACAAGCAGCAAATAGAAGAGAAGCTGAAAAAGTGAGAATTATTGCTATTGGCTTAAATTGCCACACTGCATAATTTTTTTCTGAAGACATTAACGTAATCTATTTGCACCACAGAAAAGAATTTGAGATTAGCCAACTTCTAAGCAAGATTGAGGATGAACAAGTTTTAGGTGTTCAGCTACAGAAGAAAATTAAAGAACTTCAGGCAAGTCCTGTTACAAGAACAAAGTTTTGGATATCTTAAGCATTTTGTGTACCATACTAAATTTCATCATGCAGCTATTAAAACATATAAATATATATTGTAGGCTCGTATTGAGGAGCTTGAGGAAGAGATTGAAGCTGAACGTGCTGTTCGTGCTAAGACTGAGAAACAGAGAGCCGATCTTTCTCGGGAACTTGAAGAGATCAGTGAGCGACTGGAAGAAGCTGGTGGAGCAACTGCAGTACAGATTGAAATGAACAAGAAACGGGAAGCAGAATTTCAGAAAATGCGGCGTGATTTGGAAGAATCTACCCTCCAGCATGAAGCCACAGCTGCAGCTCTTCGCAAGAAGCAGGCTGATAGTGTGGCAGAACTTGGGGAACAGATTGACAGTCTACAGCGGATAAAACAAAAGCTGGAAAAGGAAAAGAGTGAACTGAAGATGGAGATTGATGATGTCACCAGTAATATGGAATCTGTATCTAAAGCTAAAGTAAGTTCTAAAAACTTTCAGAGTTGAATACATAAAGAATTAATCAAGGTCTCTAATTTAATAGACAATTGTTTCCTTCAAGGCAAATTTTGAGAAGCTCTGTCGTACCCTAGAGGACCAACTTAGTGAAACTAAGGCAAAGAATGATGACAATGTGCGGTTAATTAATGATCTATCAGCACAGAAAGCTCGACTGCAGACTGAAAATGGTAACACAACAAAACTAGGAATTTCCAACAGTTACATCTTAACATTTGCATCCTTTATTTTTGTATTGAAACTGAATTTTAATTAATTTTCAGGTGAATTTGCACGACAAATGGAAGAGAAGGAATCCCTGGTTTCTCAAATGACAAGGGCAAAGCAAGCATTTTCTCAGCAGATTGAGGAGCTAAAGAGACAGCTGGAGGAAGAAATGAAGGTAATTTTTCAGGCAAATTTGGTTGCTCCGCTCAGGAGATAAAATGGCAAACTGTTAGATGAAATACCAAGTGCATGATCAAGCTTTATCCAGGATAATCTGGCATGTTATTGCCATCAGTTGATTAGCAAGTACAGGACATGATTAAGTGAAGACAATGAAGTCTGCCTTTTCTGACTGATTTTACTCTTACATTATTACCCACAGGTTATTACATTCAATGTATTACAATATATTGATGGATACAGGCAATTTTCAGGTTATGAATTGGCAAAGTTCAAAATTCAAAGTAAATTTATTTTCAAAGTACATATATCTCACCGTATACTACCCAAGATTATTTTTTGCGGGCATTCACAGTAAGTACAAGAAGCACAATCAAATTAGTGGAAGATCAGAAATGTCCCTTTCCCACCTGGTAAAAGATGCCTGTAGCCCTACAACTGCAAACAAATCCATCCTCATCCAACCTGTTGGTTTCCTAAATGCTCACTCATATATCTAAGTTAGACATTTGTAGCCTAGGGAAGACCTGTATAACCTTTTTCCCAAGGGTTATGATGGTTCCTAAATACTTTTAGTTAATGTGCATTCTGAGAACACAACATTGTTTTAACATTTCCACTCAGTTATTTACCTGTATCTGTGACTTATTTAAAGGCCAAGGGTGCTCTGGCACATGCTCTTCAGTCATCCCGCCATGACTGTGATCTGCTCCGTGAACAATATGAAGAGGAGATGGAGGCAAAGGCTGAGCTCCAACGTGGAATGTCCAAGGCCAACAGCGAAGTGGCTCAGTGGAGAACGAAATATGAAACTGATGCAATCCAGCGCACAGAGGAACTGGAAGAGGCAAAGTAAATTCCAATGACCCCATTCTTTGCTTTTCTTTTTTTTTACACAGCTTAAAATGAGCCATTTAGTCCAAAGTCTTTGCCAATTTTTTTAAGATGCACATCACCTTCAGATATCTGATCCTATCAATGTATCTATTAGTTTCTGCCTCATGTATTTATCTTACTTTCCAATAACTTACCTAGATTTTTTGTCTCAACTATTCCCTGCCATCCACTTTCTGAGTTCTCTCTGGCTGAAGAAGCATTACCAGATTTTACAGATTTATTGATGATTAAATATAACAAGGAACTTAACAGGTTCTTGTTGTAGATTTACCATCAGTGGAAAATTCTTTATGTCTAGTTGTCAAATCTCTTAATCAGCTTACAAACTTCTCAGCATGCATAGTTTGAGCAGGAGTAAGTACTTCATGCCTGCCATTTCATTAAGAGCATGGCTAATGTGACTGTGTTATTCTTGCCTACCTTTGATAACCTTTCACCCCTTACTTGCCATGAGTCTATCCACTCCTACTTGAAAAATATTTGGATACTCTGCTTTTGCTCTGGGAAAAAATATTCTGAAGAATTCTGATCTGTCTTAAATGGGCAATTCCTGACTTATAAACAATGACCCCTCGTTTTATATTCTCTCACAAGAGGAAACATCTTTTGCACATCATCCTCACATCTCAGTTTTCTGCTTTTGAGATTTAAAAAGTCCCATTATTGAACAAAATTCAAAGTTCAAACCATATACAACCCTGAAATTCATTTTCTCATGGACCTCCGGTTTGCCCCTGTTGTTAATAATCAACTCCTTGTTCTTGGTGACTTTCAGTGAAAGGTTGTTGTTGTGGCATCACTCAATCAGATTTTTGATCTCCCTTCTATACGCTGATTCATCCACACCTCTGATTCAGCCAATGGCAATGGTGCCATCAGCAAACACATATGACTTTGGAACTGTGCTTAGTCCCACAGTCATAAGTATAAAGCAAGTAGAGCAGGGGTTTAAGCTCACAACCTTGTGGTACATGTGTGCTGATGGTGATTGTGGAGGTTTGAGAATCCAGTTGCACAAGGAGGTACTGAGGCCAAAGTTTTGGAGCTTATTGATTAGTTTTGAGGGAATGATAGTATTGAATGCAGAGCTGTAGTCGAGAAAGAGCATCCTGATGTATTCATCTTCACCGTCAGGTGCTCCAGGTTTAAGTGAAGAACAAATGAAATGATATCTGCTGTTGACCTGTTGTGATGCAATGTAGGCTGGAGTGGATCCAATTCAGTCCTCAGGCAGGAATTGATACGTTTCTTCACCAACCTCTCAAAGCACTTCATCACTGTGGATGTAAGTGCTACTGGATGATAGTCATTGAAGCAGATTACCAAGTTCTCCTTGGGCACCTGTATAATTGAAGCCTGCTTGAAGCAGGTGGGTACCTCAGACTGCCAAAGTGAGATGTTAAAGATATCAGTTAACACTCTAGTCAGTTGATCAGCTCAGGCCTTTAGTACTCAGCCAGATCCCCCATCTGGGCCAGATGCTTTTCTAGAGTTTTCTCTCATGTCCACCTCAGAGACTGAAATTACAGGCTCATTAGCACATGTGGGAGTGTGTGAAGGTGTCTTCATGCTTAGTTGATCAAGGCAAGCATAAAAGGCATTGAGCTTATCTGGGAGCAAAACCTTATTGTCACATAGGCCACTTGCTTTTACTTTGTAAGAGATGATAGCATTCGAGCCCTGCCACAGCTCTTGAGCATCCTGCAGTGATTCCATTTTAGTCCAGAATTGTCATATCACATATGAAGTGACTTTCTGGAGGTCATACCTGGACCTCTTGTATGATCTCTTGGTTTCCAGACCTGAACGTCACTGATCTGGCTGTCAGCAGATTGAGATCTCTTGCTTCATCCAGACCTTCTGGTTGGGGAAGACTCTAAATGATTTTGACAGGACATACTTCACTGTGATTGACTTTATAAAGCCCATCATAACTGTGGTGTATTCATTGAGATCCTCTGATAGTCGTTGAACATGGCCACGTCCACTGACTTGAAGCATCCCATAGATGCTCCTCCTCCTCCTGTGACAACCTCTTCATTGTCCTTACTTCTAGAGCCTTGCTCTTTAGTCTCTGCCTGTATGTGTGTAGGAGGGGACAGCCAGATGGTCTGATTTCAGAAAATGAAGTCCAGGGATTGAATGGTAGGCATTCCTTATGGTAGAACAGCAGTTGTCAAGTGTGTTGGGACCCCTGATGCTGCATGTTATATATTGTAATTTGTCCTCTACTGTGCCTATTGTCTTGTTTATTAATTATTGTACTGCCCTGCACTGTTTTGTGCACTTTATGTAGTCCTATGCAGGTCTGTAGTCTAGTGCAGTTTTTATGTTGTTTTTACATAGTCTAGTGTAGCCTTACGCTGTTTCACATAGTCTAGTGTAGTTTTGTGTTGTTTCATGTAGCACCAGGGTCCTGAAGGAACGTTGTTTTGTTTTTACTGTGTACTGTACCAGGTCGAAATGACAATAAACTTGACTTGACTGCAGGTAATATGTTGATGATAACTGGAGAGAGATTTCTTCAAGTTGGCTTTTGATGTTTACATTTTAGTGCTATTGTCATTCTTGTAAATCTTGTTACACTTTCTGCTATGCCTCATCTTGATGCTAAAATGGACAACAGAACATTCTGCATTACTCTGTCTAGTCAAGATTAATTCAATTTCTTTGCAAACAAACAGAAGTGCTTATATTTTTAATAGTTTGTGCAATATTCTGCAATGTTGCTGCAGTTCAATTTTGCGTGTATTGATATCTCCCAGGAGAAAACTTGCCCAGCGACTTCAAGAGGCTGAGGATCACATTGAGGCTGTGAATTCTAAATGTGCCTCATTAGAAAAGACCAAACAGAGACTTCACAATGAAGTTGAAGATCTAATGATTGATGTGGAGCGAGCTAATGCAGCTGCAGCTGCTCTTGATAAAAAGCAGAGGAACTTTGACAAGGTATAAATCAAATTTTTGAAATTAATCAGTAAGATGAAAAATTGGATCCTGTTTCATCCATGATTAATGGAAAATTGTTTACTCTTGTGTGCTGTCAGATCCTGGCAGATTGGAAACAAAAATACGAGGAATGTCAGTCTGAATTGGAAGCATCTCAGAAGGAGTCTCGTTCTTTAAGTACTGAACTCTTCAAAATGAAGAATGCTTATGAAGAATCCTTGGATCACCTTGAAACACTGAAAAGGGAGAACAAGAATCTTCAACGTATGTTATATTCCAAAGTTCTTTGAGTTTTGGCTATCATAATCTCCTCTGTATTGCTGATTTTAGTAGATGTATACATTTCTGGCCATGTCTCCAACAAAACCCTAAGCTCTCTAATTAATTTCATAAACAATCTGTCTCCTGCCTGTCTAGCTCCTTTAATTTCTTTAATATTCTACTTAAACCCTACATGACTAAACAAGTTTAAGTTGCTTGGAATCAAATCTTATTTGGTGAAACTATCATGTTAAAGCATAGAATATTTCACTGTGTTAAAACACATGTTAAGGTGAGGTGGGGGCCGCTGTCGGTTGGAGATGATGATGATGGATATTGATTCCTTGCTGTCTAGATAGGGAAGCCTGGGCAGTCTGATATGGAGAGCAAGCTGTTGCCCATGTAGCAAGCTCCCCCTCTCCACGTATCTAATGAACCAAAGGAATGGAAGAGACCAATACAGTGTGGTACCAGCAGCATCGCAGGAGTTGCCAGTCGGCATTGAACTCAATGTAGGGAATCCAGTTTTGGAATTTTCCCTCGGGGTTTACTCCTGAAGCCTTTCCCTTGAGTGGGTATAGCCACAAGGCAGTGGAGGGTTTGAGATCTGTGTTTTCCTTCTCCTAGATGAGCTGCCAACCACGGCTGACAAACTCCATGTGTCCAAAACACGTGATAAGGATTGTTGTAGATGACATGGCTGTTTCACTGCAAATATTCTTTTCTTCAGAGGAGATTACCGATTTGACCGAACAACTTGGAGAAAGTGGTAAAGCATTGCATGAGATGGAAAAGGCTAAGAAGTTGTCAGAAACCGAAAAGTCTGAAATCCAGAGTGCTTTGGAAGAAGCAGAGGTATGCTGGTAATGGTTAGGATTATCATTGACAAGATTACATCATTTTGAAAAATGTTGAGAGTGTAATCTGCAGCCTTCAATAACTGTTTAAACATTTTCTTTACGTGCAGGCAGCTCTTGAACATCAAGAAAGCAAGATGCTGCGTATCCAGCTTGAATTAAGTCAAGTAAAGTCAGAAATTGACAGAAAGATTGCTGAGAAAGATGAGGAAATTGATCAAATTAAGAGGAACAATCAGAGAGTTGTAGAAACTCTGCAGACATCATTGGAGGCAGAGGTCAGAAGCAGAAATGATGCCCTGAGAATAAAAAAGAAAATGGAGGGTGATCTGAATGAAATGGAGATTCAGTTGAGCCATGCAAATCGTCAGGCAACAGAAGCTGTTAAGCATCTCAGGAATGTACAGGCTCAACTTAAGGTATGAGCAAATTAATGCACATATTACTTCATCACGTTGCATCACCTTCTTGCAATAACTATTGAAACTGAATTAGCATTCTGCAGGTGAAAAGATATTTGACTAGAGTTTACTGCAACATGCATGCAAATCTATATCTAGCTGCCAGAACCTTTACCTCCATCTCCACCAGAAACTTCAGGAGATTCAAGATTCTTGTTTGAACATGAAGGTCCTGCACTTGCTGGCTGAGTTAAGCCACTGATTTTACCGATCCAGTCCAATGTTAGATTCCCTACAGAGTCCAGCAATGGAGTGCAAACTTGCTTAATTCCCAATAGTAATGCTGGAGAGTCTGCTTGTTGAACCTGTGCCAGAGCTGGTACAAGAACTCTGGAACCATGTATTTGCAAGGGGGTGTATAACTTTGAGGTTGAAGGTATTATAAATATAGCAATTATTTACAATAGTTTTAATGTGTTATTTAAAAGGATTTCAATTTTTTTCTCAGAAGTTACATTATATTTACTTCTTTCATAATATAGTTAGTTAACAAGAATATCAGGGATAGTCAGAAGCATTCAAAGTCCCTCTCAGGCTTGGAAGTTTAGATCAGCAGATTCAAGGGTGGATGGTTTTTACCCATCTGCATGGTTGCAGAAGGTCTTGCCCCACATGAGGCTTTTCCAATTTGTATTATATATTTACATATCAGCAAGTCAACATAGAGACAGAGGCAAAAATTAAGTGCATTCTTTATCTGTTTCTCAGTGGCAAACATATTGTAAATAACTCAACCCAGCAGAAAATTCTGCCCCTTAGTAACAGTGTTAATGAATGGCTTGATAAAGTGTACAAAACTACCATCTAGTTAAAACATTTTTTCCCTTTTTTAAGGAAGCACAGTTACATATAGACGAAGCTTTGAGAAGCAATGAAGACCTCAAGGAACAGTTGGCTATGTCTGAACGCAGAAACAATCTTCTTCTAGCTGAAGTGGAGGAACTGAGGGCAGCTTTGGAACAAACAGAAAGAGCTCGCAAGCTGGCTGAACAAGAACTTACTGATGCCAGTGAGCGTGTGCAGCTTCTTCATTCTCAGGTACACTGGTGCCTGACAGATTTGAACACCATTGTTTAAGAATGAAAAAAAAAATCAATTCTTCTCCCAGGTTATTGAAGGGTGTTTTTTTTCCCCCATTTATAATAGAATACCAATCTGATCAATACCAAAAAGAAGCTGGAAGCAGACATGTCCCACCTTCAATCTGAAGTGGAAGATGCTATTCAAGAAGCTAGAAATGCTGATGAGAAGGCTAGAAAAGCAATTACTGATGTAAGTTTTATATTGAATGTTACTCTTAGATAATTTAAGCTGATTATATGACTAAATATATTACATGTAATTACTGTAAGGCTGCCATGATGGCTGAAGAGCTGAAGAAGGAACAGGACACCAGTGCCCACCTGGAGAGAATGAAGAAGAACCTTGACCAGACGGTGAAGGATCTGCAGCATCGCCTGGATGAGGCTGAGCAGTTGGCCTTGAAAGGAGGAAAGAAGCAGATCCAGAAACTGGAGGCCAGGGTATGTAAGACGATTTACACGATTTACTCACTCGAATTCTGCAGAGGTTTCATTTCCTCTTATCAATATTGTCCCACCTCAGGTCCGTGAACTGGAGAGTGAATATGAAGCAGAACAGAAGCGTAGTGCTGACGCTATCAAAGGTGCTCACAAGTTTGAGAGAAGGGTTAAGGAGCTTACCTATCAGGTAGGGAATTCAAATTTATAAAATGCATTGAAAATTATTGGCACTGATATCTTGCCATTGAATATGTTTGCAATAGGGAACAATCAATCTTCTTTTCACTACTTTTAGTCTGAAGAAGATAGGAAGAATCTCTTGAGGCTGCAAGATCTTGTCGACAAATTACAATTGAAGGTTAAAGCCTACAAGAGGCAATCAGAGGAATCTGTAAGTAATTTTTGGTGATTTGTTTTAGATACTTAGGTATTTATTAATAAGTGCAATATTTATTAAAAGCAATATATTTGAATGTATGCCAAAGCTTAACCCTTTTTATAACATTTCAGGAAGAACAGGCTAATGTTCACCTGTCTAAATTCAGAAAAGTTCAGCATGAGCTTGAGGAGGCTGAAGAGCGTGCTGACATTGCAGAATCCCAGGTTAACAAGCTCAGGGCTAAAAGCCGTGATATTAAGGTAATTCAATGTTTTAATAGTGTTAAGTAATACTGCAACAAATGGTAATCTTGTGCTCATTAGTCTATGTGATGTAGACCAACATATCCTAACTGTGGATATAACTATGCTGGTAGTTCAAATGTGAATTCAACCAGGCAGAATTGGATATGATGCTCAGGAGGGAATTGTTGGGACGCCAGAGGAACAGGGAAACGCAGCCATTTCTTTCCTAAAACAAACAAAATAATCGCTTGTTTAAAAAGTTGAGCGATAGGTGACATTAATTGAAATGCTAAGGATTTGTAAACCAGATTGTGATCCCAGGCATTGTGTATGCGAAATTTCTTTCTGTGGAATCTCACACTGATATTGATTTAGGCTACAATTCTGGAGGGGCATAGCAGTTTTGCTTGACTGCACAGGTGAAATTGTTTTGTATTGTGAACACATCCCAATTATAAATATAGTGGTTATCCAGAAGTGATAGTAGGAATTTGTAGAGAGATATAAATACTTTCCTATTATAGTGTTCAATTGTTGGACCTTTGGTTGTTAAGTGGTAAGTTTTTATTTTACAGATGGTAGTGAAAGCTGAAGAATAATTACAAGCTTGAAGAGTTCACCGAAGAAATTCACAAAATGTGCATTTCTTTGTAACTTATTTTTGTATATTAAGTTTGACTTGTTAGTAATGCATTACCAATAAAGATAGTATTAACCTGCTGTGGTTTGTCATGTCCTAATTTTGTTTGGAATGAGAAATTATTTGAGAGAAAATCAATAAATGTGCCATTAGCTATTAAAATGATACAAACAATTACAGTTATTCTCAACTGTGTTGCTAATTTTTTCAACCAACTGCAGTGATTCAGTTATTTATCCAGTGGTCAAGACAGATGCCTATGGAGATTTTGAATTACACACTAAATAGTATAATCTGTCTGCAGTAGGAAGGTCATTAAAATCGTCTGGTGAATGTTGGAGAGCGCAGCCAGTGCTGCTATACTCTCTCTGCAGTGCAGCTGTAGTGTACCAAATAATATTCTTTGTGTTAAAACAGTAAAGTGTTAGCTTGAAAGTGACCTCCAGACGCTTAAATATTCTCACTGACCTTGCACCCCACAACCTAGGCCAACTGACCACATGCAAGCATAAAAATGAATGTAAGAATATTATTTATAAGGACTGTCTTAAGTTAAAGTGTATTGGAAACATGGAACAATGTAGTTGTTTACAGCACAGATGGAAGTCATCTCCACATATTTCCTGTATCACGTTTTTTTTAGTTATCAGATTAGTTCTGATCACCAGCCGTTTCCCTAATACCATGCAGTTTTATCCCTTTCAAGTAATTATCCAACCTCCTTTTGAATATTATATGTAATTTGACTTTGGTAAAATTTTCTGGCTATGTGTACTAGATCATGTAGAGCTAGATTTTGCTGTTACATAAGTAACAGTACTTGATACTAACCACAGATACTTGTGGATATTGACTGGCAAGTAAAGCTCTCTGTAGTACCTCTACTGGGGTCTGTAGTGCATGTGAAAGAGGTTTCAGTCTGTTCCTCAACCAATCAGATTTTAAAATCCTTAATAAGTTGGGCAGAACAAAAATTTTGATTTTTTTCATAAATCTAAATATTTATTCTCATGCACATTTTGGCAAATTTAAATGACATAGAAAAGCACAGAGTCATAAAATAAGGAATGGAAAAAGCTAAGTCTACTTTTGACTATAATTAAAATATGAAGGAAGGCTATACTATCATTAACTTTTTAAAATTCAGACAGGTTAGTTGATAGTTTAAATGCATCACATTATTAAATATTTACTGATAAATAAGTGTAGACCCATACTGTTTCTAATGTATTTGGTGGCATTATAACAGGTAAATACAGCAGATTTATTATCTTTGTGCATATTAAATCTCTCAGTGTATTTTTATGAAGCAATGGACAGCTCATCAGCAACCTCTGGTACTTGTGTTTATCTGTAGAAATCTGCATGCAGGGAGCTCTAGTTCTGTTCTTTCTGAAGTAATGACAAGTACAGAGGGTCTCACCATTACATCCTTAGGGCTAATAGCTTGTGTTGGAACTCAGCTGGCCAGGCAGCATCTATGGAAAAGAGACATTTTGGGCCGAGCCCCTTCAGCAGGAGTGGGAAACAGAGACAAGAAGTTAAAGCATGAAGGTGGTAGGTGATAGGAGAAACCATAAAGTGGGGTGGGGGGGGGGAGAAATAAAGTGCTGGGAAATTGATAGGTGAAAGAGATAAGGGGCTGGAGAAGGGGGAATCTTATAGGAGAGGGTAGAAGTCCATGGAAGAAAGGGAAGAGGGAGGAACACCAGGGGGAGGGGATGGGCAGGCGAGATAAGGTGAAAGAGGGAATGGTGAAGAGGGGGACAATTACTGGAAGTTCAAGAAATGGGTGTTCATGCCACCAGATTGGAGGCTTCTCTGATGGAATATAAGGTGCTGCTCCTTCAAGCTGATTGTGGGTAGTAGAGGAGGCCTCACAGACTGACATGTCGGAATGGGAATGGGAAGCAGAATTAAAATGGGTGGCCACCGGGAGATCCTGCTTTTTCTGGCAGACCAATATACAGGAGGCCACACCAGGAGCACCGGACACAGTGTATGGCCCCAACAGATTCACAGGTGAAGTGTCACCTCACCTGGAAGGACTGTTTGGGACCCTGAAAGCTAGTGAGGGAGGAGAGGTAGGGGCAAGTGTAGCACTTACTCCACTTGCAAGGATAAGTACCAGGAGGGAGATCAGAAGGGAGGAATGAATGGACAAGGGAGTCATGTAGGGAGTGATCCCTGCGGAAAGTGGGGGGGGGGGGGGGGGGGGGAGGGGAAAGATGTGCTTGCTGGTGGGATCCTGTTAGAGATGGCAGAAATTACGGAGAGTTATGTGCTGGACGCGGAGGCTACTCGAGTGGTAGGTATGGACAAAAGTAATCCTATCCTTTGTTGGGTGTTGAAAAAATAGGGTGAGGGCAGACATGCACAAAATGGAAGAGATGTGGGTAGGGGTAGCTTTAACGGTGGAGGAAGGGACACTCCTTTCTTTGAAGAAGGAGAACATCTCATTAGTTCTGGAATGAAAAGGCTCATCCTGAGAGCAAATGTGGCAGAGACAGAGGAACTGAGAGAAGGGGATGGAATATTTATAAGTGACATGCTGGGAAGATGTGTAGTCCTGATAGCTGTGAGAATTAGTGGGTTTGTAAAAGATTTCAGTAGATAAACTGTCTCCAGAGATAGAGACAGCGAGCTCAAGAAAGGAGAGGGAGGTGTCTAGAATGGACTGGGTAAATTTGAGGGCAGGGTGGAGCTGGAGGCAAAGTTGATGAAATCGATGAGCTCACCGTGGTTGCAGGAAGCAGCCCCAATGCAGTCGTCAATATAGCATTGGAAAAGTTGGGGAGTAATAGGCTTAGAACAGGTTTAGGTAATAACAGGTAATAGGTTTGGAACATAGTTTTGGTGACAGGGTGAGAAGAGCATGGTAGTGCAGTAGTTAGCACAAAGCTTTACATTACCAGCACCAGGGGTTCAATTCTGCTGCTGTCTATAAGGAATTTGTATGTTTTCCCTGTGCTCCGGTTTCCTCCCACAGACCAAATACGTACCGAGTGGTAGATTACTTAGTCATTGTAAATTCTCCTGAGATTAGGCTCAGGTTAAATTGGCAGTTGCTG
Organism: Hemitrygon akajei; assembly: GCF_048418815.1. NCBI lineage: Eukaryota > Metazoa > Chordata > Chondrichthyes > Myliobatiformes > Dasyatidae > Hemitrygon > Hemitrygon akajei. Next base: position 23,835,176 of record NC_133145.1, on the reverse strand, counting down.
GGCGGCATGGCTAGAAGGGCTGGAAGACCTGTCAGCACTATATCTCAATAAATAAGTGGAGGTGGTTACTGTATCAAATATGAAAGAGGGTTTGTACATTTTAGAATAAAATAATTAATCAATAGATATGGATGTTTCCTGATTTTAGATTGGAGTTCAGAGAAGAAGCTCAAAGCAGTAGACTTAAGCCAAATAAATATTTGTTTTGCGCACATTGTGTTCAAAGATATTTTCATCCAAGCCAGATTTAATAATCGGCAGGCACCAGAAATTAAAAAAACTGATATCACCTTTCATATCATCAGGACATCCTAGTTTACCTTACACACAATGAAATATGGTTGAAGTGTAGTCATTGTTGTAATGCAGAAACATAGCAGTCTGTGAAACTACAAAAACAACAATATCAAAATGGCCATTAATTTGTAGATAATCTTTGTTGGATAAATATTAGACAGGCAATTGGCTAAGAGCTGCTCTTTCCTCTTCTAATGCAATGGGATCATTTGTGCCAAAATTTCCATTTAACATTATATCCAGAAAGAAATATTCCCAACAGTGCAGCAGTCTCTGAGTACCATTTTAAACCTGAGTTTTGCAGTCAAGTCTATGGAGCAACACTTGAATATATAACCTCTCAGAGATTAGAATGGTGACACAAGTCAAAATTGAGGCAATTTTATGAAACTTGAATCAACATAAAGAAAAAAATACACTCAAGGATGCACATGGGTAAAGCTCTGGAATATAGCAAGATATTAACTAATAGAGACTGTTCAGCAATAGCAGCATAAGCATTTAATTATACAGCAATGACTCCTTCAGATAAGTGTAGCTAGAATCAAAATCCATAATTGAAAAAATGAAATAAATAATTTCAACTGCTCAGAGAAAATCAATGATTTTGATTCTTCTAATATTTTCTAAATTAACATCTATAAATATTTTCTTCTCTGGCTGTAATAAATTAGCTAAGGAAGGCCAAGACAACCAGTGGTCATCGGTTTTGTTAACTGGCTTTGAACAGACCAAAACATTTACTTAGTAAGTGGACATATTGAGGGAATTTGATTTGTTCTTGTGGATCAAAATGGTTTGGAACCAAGGGCATAACATGAAATAAATTCTATAATACATTTTTCTAATCATTTTTATGCCAGCTAATTACTTATCAAAGCTGATGTCTTTCCATTAATATCCTTTGAAATAATTCTGCACTTTTCCTAGGTATGTCACCTTAATATGTTTAGTGATTAAACAGAACGAATGAAAAAAATTACTACAATCTAGTAAGCTTTTATCCATTTATCACTAATTTCAATCATTTTCTATTTTTATCTGAGAAGGGAAAAGATAAATGTATATTAGCAAGATACTACCAGTATTTCTGCTCCTCACAAGCGTTCTCTTCACTGACATCTTCCAATTCTTTTGCAAGAATTAACAAAGGACTTGTATTTATAAATCATGTTTCACCATTGTAAGTTGCTTAAAATTACTTCAGAAACAAATACCAGTGAAGTCTAACTATTGTTGTGGTATAGAAAATCCATTTATGCAAAATGGGTTTGGTAGTCTAATATCTCAGTGAATAAAAGAAAGATTATTTGGAAACTATAGCCTACACATCCTATTGTGTGTACAATTTGTTGCATGGCACATGATAGTATGTAATCAGCAAACCTATCGCTAATACTGTGCAATTTACAAAAAGCAGCGATTTTGCTTGCAGATCCTTATGTATAGGAGTGTGCAATGCACTAGATTCTCACAAGGATGAGCCACGATTGGTATGGGCTATTCATGCAGAACCTGTATTTATTTCTCCAGTCTTATTGCCTATGACTAGTCGTCAAACTCCTTGAGAAAATCCACACACTTCTGGAGATAAGGTTTTGTTTATAAGAGAAAAAAACCAATATGTACAAAATATTTACATGAGCAAGAACAATTCAGAATTCAAACATCCTGTTTAGGATCGAAATCTTAGATATCAACAAAAGCCAAATTCCTGTTTAGTAGTTAGAAAACCAAATATAATTCCTATTCTCAAGTATTATAGTTAACTTTAGTTTCAGTTCTAGGCAGTATAAATTCAATTCAAAAATTATGTACAGTTTAACTCCTTTCACGACAATTCTCCTAACGTCACAACTCTTAAACAAAGTAAATCTCATTCAGTAACATATCAAAGTCTTTGCAAAAATAATCAGTTCTTGCAGAAAATCAAATTCTGATTTTTCGAATGAAACGGTATTAAATCCTGCGCGTCGTTACACGTTTCGTTCCCGCGCTGGTTCTTCAGCTGGGTGGTTCGCCATCTTGGTTCCTTGGATCGTCCACAGTAAGTCAATTCACTAACTTGTACAACGCTTGACCAAATGCCTTGGTATGATTTTGCAGAACTAATTCCCGACTACACGGCAGGGATTTTGGACAGTCGTCTCTGCCGGTATTGTCTCGTTGTAGCTTCAATAAATCTTTTATCACTATTGCCTCTTCTCCAAGGGTTTCAAGTTAGTAGGGTAAAGATACTACTAATTCTACTCCTAACAGTTCACGTCTTCAGCTCCTTGTCCGTCCCACCCCTCCCTCGCCGTAGCGTTTTTTAATTTTTTTTAAACATCGGGAAACCTGGTTTTCATCCCTCCGCGGGTAGAACTTTCCAATATTACAATTTTGGGTTTAATTAACCTGCGTTACACAGGCCATATGTGAGAATGAAAAGCTGCCTGGGTCATTCCTGGTCTGCCTGAGCAGGATATCAGGAACAGCTTCTGGTGAGGGTCCTCTGTGTGGCTCTTTAGGCTCTTATCCTGCTCCCGAATGAGTTCCTAACCTCAACAACTACGATTACAAGGGTCTCCGCGTGATAACAATCCCTCAGCTCCTGGTTGAACCCCCCCCCCCCCCCCCAATCCCCACTCCCCACTCTGCTTAAACTTCTCTTCCCTCCACCCACTCCTGCCACTTGCAGCAGGAACATGTGACAGGTCTGGTTTCCTTTGTTGACCTGACAAAGATGAATTAATTAATTCCTTCTTTACCTTATGTACAAATTTGGCCAGATTTCTCTTGAAGAAAGCAGTACTTGGCATGATGCACCAGGCCCATTTAAAACACTTTTCCAAATGCTGAGGAATGTCTAATCTATGACTCCTCTACTAGAGTTCACACAGTTTGTGTAGAATGTTAACAACAGTGGACAGGTAATTGTATTTTTAGATAGCAATCGGTTGAACAAATTCACATAGACAACCTTGTGGAGTTATCATAGAATCAATTAATGAAATAACAACACACACTAACGCTGGAGGAACTCAGCAGGTCAGGTATGGAAATGAACAGACTGTCGATGTTTCCAGCCGAATCATTCTTCAGGACTGAGAAGGAAGGGGGAAGATGCCAGAATAAAAAGGTGGGGGGGAGGGGAAGGAGGCTAGCTGGAAGGTGATAGGTGAAGCCAGGTGGATGGGAAAGGTCAATGGCTGGAGAAGAAGGAATCTGATAGGTTAGCAGAGTGGACCAGAGGAGAAAGGGAAAGAGGAAGGGGACCAGGATAAGTAATAGACAGGTGAGAAGAGATAAAAGGTCAGAATGGGGAATAGAGGAAAGTGGGAGGGGGTGAGATTCGTTTACCAGATGGAGAAATTGATATTCATGCCATCAGGTTGCAGGCTACCCAGACGGAACATAAGGTGTTGCCCCTCCACCCTGAGGGCGGCCTCATCTCAGCACAGGAGGAGGCCATGGATCGACATATCAGAACAGGTTTGGGAATAAGAATTTAAACATCTGTGGAGGATGGAGTGGAAGTGCTTGATGAAGCAGTCCCCAGTTTATGACCAGTGAAATAGCAATTTTAAGTCTTTCAGTCATTAGTCAACCCAGATAAAGATTTAAGACCAAGGGTTCTAACTCTGTGTAATGGTGCTGAAAATGTCATCAATCAAATGGATTGGGCATTCATTCATAAATTCAGCTACATATACAATCATCCATTCAATCATAGATTCATTCATTTGTGCTTTCACTCGCTCATTCATATCATTAACAGTATGTATTCATGCATTTAGCCTTGCTGTCATTCATTCATTCCTATATTTAACCATTCATGTGTAAATAATAATATCAATAACTTATTTATAGGTCATTTTTCATTGTAGTTCGAAGTACTTTACAATGGGATGAAGTGCAAGCATGAAGATAAAAGGATCAAAAAAGCAAAAAGCAAGGTTAAATAAATAGGTTTTGATCTGAGGTTTAAAAGTGTCAACTGAATCTGCATCCCTTATTGAGGTATTGAGTTCTACAATCTACAATTTAAGAGCATAGTTCAATAAAGCTGTCCTCCTAATTATCTTTTGAGAGAGATTCAAAGAGGAAGAGGAACTGAGAAGTCAAGCAGGATTATAAAACAAAAGTGATGTACTGTGATGTACTCCGGTCCCAGACCATAAAGGGATTTAAAATAAGCAATAAGAGGACTTCAGAATCAATTCTAAAAGAAGCAGAAAACCAATGCAGAGTAGCTAGGACAGGAGTGATATGCTTCTTTCTTCTGGTTTTAGTTAAAAGTCCCCAGCCCCAGCAGCGGCGTTCTGAATGAGTTGAAGTTTGTCAATTGATTGCTTTGGAAGGCCAGTAAAAATGCATTGCGGTAATCTAGTCTGTTCAATATAAAGGTATGTATTAGTATTCAGCATCATTATGTGACAGAAACGGACGTACCTTTGCAATATTTCTTCAGTGTAGGAATACTGCTCTGGTTCATTCCTTCATCCAGTCATTCGTGTATTCATTCATCTATAAGCAGGAAATTCTAATTAATCACCTTGATCTAATTTTCATTATCGCATAAAATTAATAGAATCAAAAATAAGCAATGCTGTTATTATAATGAATTAATTACAAGTGGCTAAAATTTAGTTGTCTCAAATGACAAACAGAACTGTGATGGAATGCTTTGCAACAAATCTGTATTTTAATGCTCTGATTTCATACAATTTAAGGTGAATCAGGTTTAATATCAGGTTTAATATCATTGGCATTTGTCATGAAATTTGCAGCAACAGTACATTGCAATAAATAATAATGGAGAAAAAAACTGTGAAGTATAGTATGAATATACATAATTAAATAAATAGTGCAAAAAATAGAAATAAAGAAGTAGTGAGGTAGAGTTTGTGGGTTCAATGTCCATTCAGAAACTGGATAGCAGAGGGGAAAAAGCTGTTCCAGAATCATTGAGCATGTGTTTTCAGGTTTCTGTACCTCCTTCCTGATGGTAGCAATGAGGACAAGGCATGTCCTGAGTGATGAGGGTCCTTAATGATGGGTACCACCTTTTTGAGGCACCGCTCCTTGAAGATAATGTCTGGTGCTCATGATAGAGTTGACTAATTTTACAACTCTCAGCAGTTTACTTCAGTCCTGTGCAGTAGTGACCCCATACCAGGTGGTGATGCAGCCAGTTAGAATACTCCCCAAGGTACATCTGTAGAAATTTGCAAGTGCTTCTGGTGACATACCAAATCTCCTCAAACTCCTAATGAAATACAGCCACTGTCTTGACTGTCTACATCAATATATTGGGGCAGGTTAGGTCCTCAGAGATATTGACACCCAGGAACTTGAAATTGCTTACTCACTCCATTTCTGATTTCTTTATGAGGACTGGTGTGTGCTCCCTTGTCTTACCTCTTCTGAAGTCCATAGTCAGTTCTTTGGTCTTACTGATATTAAGTGCTGAGGTTGTTGCTGTGACAGCACTCAAATAGCTGTTATATCTTGCTCCTTTATGCCCCCACGTCACCAGTCAACAATGATTGTATCATCAGTAATTTATAGATGGCATTTGAGCTATGCCTAGCCACACAGTCATGGGTATAGAGAGAGTAGAACAGTGGGCCAAGCAAACATCCCTGACGTGCGCTAGTGTTGATTGTCAGTGAGGCACAGATGTTATTACCAATCCGCACATATTGTGGTTAGGGGGTTCTGTGTCCATTTGCAGAGGGAGGTACAAAAGCCCAGCTTCTGAAACTTTTCAATTAGAACTTTTGGAATGATGGTGTTAAACAATGAGCTGCAGTCAATATACAGCATCCTGACATAAGTATTTGTATTGACCAGGTGATCCAAGACTGCTTGGAGAGCCAATGAGATTGTATCCGCTGTAGACCTATTGTGGACTTGCAATGGGTCCAAATCCTTGCTGAGGCAGTTGATTCTAGCCATAACCAATCTCTCAAAGCACTCATCACTGTAGATGTGAGATTTGATTCACCTCTTAAAAATACTTGTAAATAAGCGGACTGCCTAGCTCTGCAGCTCTCCAGCGTTTGAAGGATTAACTTTAAATATACTGTATATTAAAAAGGTTACAATGCCTTCTAGTACTTGATGGAATTTGATGTTTTAATCCTAGGTTCTTTTAGCAGTCAGAAAAGAGGCATTAAGATTGTTGTTTCTTGATCATTTTATTATGAGTTGATAGAATAAAGGGAAATTGAAACAAACAGTGATAAGGACTACTAGAAAAGAGCGAGAGAGAGAGAGAGAGAGAGAGAGAGAGAAAGGAGCAAGGATGGTGCCTAGCACAAACAGCTATTTTATATCCGTAGAGATAAGAAAAATTCTATTCAAATTTATAGATAATAATGAACCAATTAGAAAATACTTATTCAATACTGCAGTAAAAATTAACAATGAGAAAACACTTATTTACTTAATGCAGAATGAAAAAGCATCCAGAATTATACTTTATATAGCCACTAGAAGCATAGTACACTCCTATATATGTACATACTAGGAATCATAGTAAGCAGTTACTCCTATAAAACTAATTATATAAAATATAAGCAGATAATTAATTGTTAAGCTGCAAAGAAATTGACAACTGAACAGTCTAATCTGAAAATTAAACAGTCAGGTCCAACAATCATTCCCCCCCGCCCCGCCCCCAATTCTAAGTCACACGTTAAGAATCATTATGTCTGAAATTTCAGAGGCTAAAATAGTTGTATCTATGTTTTGTATAAAACAATCAAAAACTGTTTAGGTTAAGAAATATCAGGGTATATAGCAAGATCCTAAGCAGTTACATGGAAGAGAAGTCCATTTCTGCACATAAAGTATGTGTTGTTTCATAAACTTAGACCATTTTGCATTACTTGACAGGAGCTTTGTTGAATTGTAATATTTCTGATTATTAGTAATACATGTATATATTATGAGTCATCTCAGCTAGCACATTATGAATACGGAAAATTGGTAAAAATTATATTGTAACTAATAATATTAGAACAAACTTCATAATGTCCAGTGGTTGGCAACTTGCTTGAAATCTTCTGGAAGTTTGATGATTTGCTCACTGTAGCCCAGCAGCATAGGCACAGTGACCAAGCGGTTACCAGCACATTAAACACAGTGCTTGTTGTCTTCAGTGGATACCACGTTAACTCAATTGCGGTGGCTGATATGTGTCCACTTATTACTACCTTCCACTTTCACTGTTGACTTAATAATTAACAACACTTGATTGATGAAAGACCTTCCCATCTAGCTCCCTGTGGTTCATTATGTAGTTTCTTAATCAGGACCAATTCACCAGGACTCGGGGTGTATCCTCCTTCTGTTGGATCACTCCAAGTGGCCGAAACTGTTTGAGAAGCAGACTGTGTAGCTTGTGTCATATCTCCATACTCCATCACTGTTTAACTTCCCATGATTCTCAATTCAAAATCATTTTTCCTGTGGTGAGCATTGAGCTTACGTCTCCTGAATATCTTACATGTTTGTCTGTGATACGGAATTCAGCTTTGTTTCCATAACTCCATTTGTCGGGTTCACTGCATATGTTCTTGATACTTTTATTTCTTCTCAAGCTGCCATTTTTGCAGCTTCATCCACAGATGTATTTCCATGGTTTTTCATTGTAATCACTTTGGAGTAACATTTACATTTTAATATGACAACTTCTGATGGCAACTAAAAAAAAATATATATTGAGAGTCAGTGTAGATATAAACTAATCTTCCTTCTGCCAGCTTACAGACTTCAATTGCACAGAGGTAACAGAAGCTATACTTCTTGGTGCCAACATTTCAGTTTTAGATATCATCTTGTGAATTCCTCTCTCAGTCATTGAGGAGACATCAGTGCTCAGAAACAGTTCTTTGGCAGAGTAATAACTGATAGGATGCTGTTGGTCTCCATGATAGACCATGTTCTTGAATTAAGACTGCCATCATGTGTTTCTTGTTAACATACAGGGTAAATGGTTTACCTGTGTCAGGGATTCTTAGTGTAGGTGCAGTACATAATGTCACCTTTACGCACTTTCAGTTGTTCTTCATTAAGAGTTTTAGGGTTGTCTGAGCACGTATTGCCCTTCAGCAGGTCAATGAGTGGTTGAGCAATAGTGGATGAATCTCTCCCCGGCTAGTAAAAATATTGACAGTGATTTCATCTTCAGTACTGTGTGTGTCTTCACTCCCTTGGTCCTTACTGGAGGAAGCTGTGACATAGCTGAAACTCTTCTTGTTTCATCAGTGTCATCCTCACTTGTGTCACTAGGGGCCACAGTAGAGCCAATGTCATGTCCATCCAGTAATTCCTCAGAGTTCAGATGGTGTCGTTGTCTCGGGATACTGTCAAATGTGAGTTGCAATTCCTCAAATGAAGCTTCAGAAGTAGGTACTTTCCTGGGCAGAACACCAGCAATAGTGTTACTTGTTGGACCACCCACTCAAAGTCGCAGTTGTGTTTTTTCTATGTTTGTCTGTTACTCAGCCCCAAACAATGTACTTTGATTGAATTAAAAACATAAGAGATTCTGCAGATGCTGGAAATGCAGAGCAACACAAGTTCCTCCAGCATTTTGTGTGTGTGATTGAATTGAATTAAAGTGTTATTTTTTTTCCCTCGTTCATTTTATGCAAAGATGTGCCTTTTAGATTTGTTGCTATCTCTGTCAGGCTGTTTTCGCAGTATATCACCAATTACATGTGTCTTTCAATTAGTAAAAGACTGTACTCCTTCCATTAACTCAATCACTTCCACATTCAATCAAACCAATATATGTGGTCTTATCGTCAAATCACACATTCCAGGTTTCTCCTTTTCCTCAGCCATTTTCTGGATCCTAGTAAACTTTGTCGCTAAATCTTGTCTGGATTTTTAAATTAATTTTATCAAACTGAGATGTATTATTAGAGTAAGAGCTCAAAAACGCAGTTAATCGTTCATATGTAAATGGAATTTTGTAGTTGGTTTCTATTGTGTATTTAATACTTAAGTCGTATTTTAGTAGTATTGTAAATATATTGTTTGATAAAGCCTTTTTGTTGTTTAATTAATTATGGGTTATATGTAAAACTACATGAGTGCCATACATCATTAAGCAACTATGTCATATGTACGTGTCTCCTAAAGGTAAAAACAAAGAGGACACATTTATCCCGTTTTCCCGTGTTTTTCTTTCAATGTATTCTTGGAGTTACAAAACATAATAATGGCAATGGGGGAAGTTTTAAATAAACTCAAGATGACTACCCACATATGGATGCACAGCGAGACTTCCAAGTTTTAAAAAAAAGCACCTGCTCCTTTGGGAAGGGACAGAGACAGTTGTATTATAAAGTGGCAGAAAGTTGGTGAAATGGTTTCATAAATAGTGAGCACTGTGTGATAATAATAAATTTTAAAAAAACAGAAATAGCTGGCTACATCAGAAAGGTAGATGCATTCAATTGCACAAAAGATAATTGGATATTGTATACTGAATGAATTGAACAGTATTTGAAGCAAATGAAATAGCCAATGAAAAACATCTGCCAGTCTTGCTGAGCACATTATGTGCAAAAGCCAGCATTCCATCTGGCATTTGCCATTTGCTTAGAAATATAACTGCTCCAACCAAACCAGCCAAAATTACCTTTGCTGATATTGTGTAAGTAATGCAGGAAAATTTAAAACGGAAACCATTGCTGATAGCAAAACACTTTAGGTTTCATAAGTAGAATCAAAAGGAAGGAGAGAACATTTCAGCGTATCTGGTTGAATTGAAGAGATTATCTGAGCATTGTCAGTTCAGTAATGATGCACAGAGAGATTGTTTAGTTTGTGGAATCTTTAAGGAAAGCATTTAAAAATGGTTCCTAACTGAAGCACTTCTCACATGTAAAAAAGTAGTTGAAATTGGTGTATCGATGGAAACTGCAGACTGAGGTGCAATTGAGTTGCTGTCAGGAATGAAGTGAACGTAAATAAAATTGTAATGCCTAATCAGAAAGCAGCCTGGCCAAACAAACTGTGTTACCCTTGTGTCAAGGGCTTACATACGCCAGACCAATGCCAGTTTAAAGGCAAAATTTGCAGAAAATGCAACAAAATTGGGTACATAGCAAGATCATGTTGAGCAGACAAAAATATATAGACTGAACAGGGAAGAGAAAAAGATATAAAGTCAAGTTGCAGTTTCAAAAGGAGCACTAATCTGCATGCTGTTGATGAAAAATCTGATAATGATGAGAATAAAACAGGATTGGGTAGGTTTAAGATTAACAATGTGAAAACAATCAATAGACAAGCAATATGACCAGTATCTTTGTATCCTCTCTAGCCACAAATGCGATCCTGGAGAACTGTCAAGTGACTAATGTTGCATCTCTAATTAACAAGGGAACAAAGGAAAATCCTGGGAACTATAGGCCGCCGAGTCTCATATCAGTTGTAGGGAAATTGGTGGAGAAAATCCTTTGGGATAGGATATATGAAACCCTTGATCTAATTAGGGAGAGCCAAACTGGCTTTGTGCGAGGCAGGTCATGCCTTACTAACTTGCTTGTATTTTTTAACAAGGTGACAAGAAAAATTGATGAGGGTAGGGCAGTGGCTGTTGTCTACATGGATTTTAGTAAGGTGTTTGACAACTCCCTCATGGGGGGCTATTCCAGAAGATTAAGATGCATGGAATCTGTGGCGAATTGGCTGTTTGAATTCAGAACTGGCTTGCACATAGAGGACAGAGGGTAGTGGTTGAAGGGACTTAACCCAGCTGGAGGTCTGTAATTAGTATAGTTCCACAGGGATCTGTGCTGAGACCTCTGCTTTTTTAAATGTATATATATGACCTGGATGAAAGTGTAGATGGGCGGGTTGGTACGTTTGTGGATGATACCAAGATTGGTGGAGCTGTGGATAGAGTAGCAGGCTGGCAAAGAATACAGCACAATATAGATCAGTTGTAGATATGGGCTGAGAAATGGTAGATGAAGATCAACCAAGATAATGTGAGGTGTTGCACCTTGGGTAAGGCAAATGCGAGGAGACAGTATGCTGTTAAGTGCAAGGTCCTTAACTGTGTTGCTGAGCAGAGAGATCTCAGGATTGAAGTTCATAGCTCATTGAAAGTGACTACACAGGTCAATAAGGTGGTTAAGAAGGCTTATGGAATGCTTGTTTTTATTAGTTGAGACATTCAGTTCAAAAGTCAAGAGGTTATATTGCAACTTTATAAAACTCTGGTTAGGCCACATCTGGAGTATTGCAAACACGAGGAAATCTGCAGATGCTGGAAATTCAAGCAACACACACAAAATGCTGGTGGAACGCAGCAGGCCAGGCAGCATCTATAGGAAGAAGTGCAGTCGACGTTTCGGGCCGAGACCTTTCGTCAGGACTAAGTGAAAGAAAAGATAGTAAGAGATTTGAAAGTGGGAGGGGGAGGGAGAGATCCGGAATGATAAGAGAAGACAGGAGGGGAAAGGGTGAAGCTAAGAGCTGGAAAGGTGATTGGCAAAAGTGATACAGAGCTGGAGAAGGGAAAGGATCATGGGACGGGAGGCCTAGGGAGAAAGAAAGGGAGAGGGGAACACCAGAGGAGGGTGGAGAACAGGCAAGGAGTGATTGTGAGAGGGACAGAGAGAGAAAAAAAGGAGGGGGGGGAGATAGATCGATAGATCAATAAATAAAGAAATAAATAAATAAGGGATGGGTTAAGAAGGGGAGGAGGGGCATTAACGAAGTTAGAGAAATCAGTGTTCATGCTATCAGGTTGGAGGCTACCCAGACGGAATATAAGATGTTGTTCCTCCAACCTGAGTTTGGATTCATTTTGACAGTAGAGGAGGCCATGGATAGACATATCAGAATAGGAATGGGACGTGGAATTAAAATGTGTGGCCACTGGGAGATCCTGCTTTTTCTGGCGGACCGAGCGTAGGTGTTCAGCGAAACAGTCTCCCAGTCTGCATCGGGTCTCACCAATATATAAAAGGCCACACCGGGAGCACCAGACGCAGTATACCACACCAGCCGACTCACAGGTGAAGTGTCGCCTCACCTGGAAGGACTGTCTGGGGCCTTGATTGGTGGTGAGGGAGGAAGTGTAAGGGCAGGTGTAGCACTTGTTCCGCTTACAAGGATAAGTGCCAGGAGGGAGATCGGTAGGAAGGGATGGGGGGGAAAGAATGGATGAGGGAGTCGTGTAGGCAGCGATCCCTGCAGAAAGCAGAAAGTGGGGGATGGGAAAGATGTGCTTGGTAGTGGGATTCCGTTGGAGGTGGCAGAATTTATGGAAAATTATATGTTGGACCTGGAGGCTGGTGAGGTGGTAGGTGAGGACAAGGGGAACCCTATCCCGAGTGGTGTGGCGGGAGGATGGGATGAGTGCAGATGTGTGTGAAATGGGAGAGATGCGTTTGAGAGCAGAGTTGATGGTGGAGGAAGGGAAACCCCTTTTAAAAAAAGGAAGACATCTCCTTCGCGCTGGAATGAAAAGCCTCATCCTGAGAGCAGATGCGGTGGAAATGGAGGAATTGCGAGAAGGGGATGGCATTTTTTGCAAGAGACAGGGTGGGAAGAGGAATAGTCCAGGTAGCTGTGAGATTCCGTAGGCTTATAGTAGATATTAGTAGATAAGCCATCTCCAGAGATGGAAACAGAAAGATCAAGAAAGGAGTATTGCATACATTTCTGGTCATCTAGAAAGGATGTTGAGGCTTTGGAAAGGGTGAAGAAGAGGTGTTTCCAGGTTGCTGCTTGGTTTAGAGGGCATGTGCTATCACAAGAGGCTGGAGAAACAAGTTGTTCTCTCTGGAGTATTAGAGGCTGAGGGGAGATCTGATAGAGGTTTACAAGATTATGAGGGGCATAGATAGAATGGACTGCCTGGAATGAGGAGTCTGTCTCCTCCATTTTTAACTTTCCATCATTACAGTTGTCCCTTTGCCTACTTACCCAACAATTATCCTCAGTTCCCACATTCCAGAACACCCCTATCATTTTGTTGACCTTGTCTTCAATTTATCTGACCCTTTCATTACCCTATCAATGCCCCACTTCATCATTTCCCCATTTTCATCTGCCTGAGTATCTTCTTCCAATCATTTTCCAAACTGCATTTTCCAATCCATCTTCCCAACAAAATCTCTGGTATTCCTCTCCCTGATACCTTACCTAACCCTACTGATCCTCTCCCGGATACCTTACCTAACCCTACTGATCCTCTCCCTTACAATCCTATTCTCCATATCAGATGTGATACTCTCCCCATTATCCCTGGAATCCTCAATGCCAATAGCAGAGGAAAATCCTACTTACAGTAAGCCCCATGGCCCTTGTGATCAGTGGAATATCAGAGCCTCCTTTTCATGAGAACTCCTTATTGATAGCCCAAGCCAAATTTTGCCAAAGACCCTGGCCCTTTGACCATAGCTTGTGCTCTCTGATCCTCTGAAATCTTTGTTCTATAATCAGTGCTGTGGTAGGTTTGAATGCATTTGTTAGTGCAGTGCAACTCTGTATTTAGACTGTGTATTACCTGACATTGTTTTATTAATGTGAAATACAGAAGGAAATTTTCTTTGTGGAAATGGCATGGAAGAGCTTTATTCAGATTGTGAAGAGGATATACAACCCAATATTGTTTATAACGGCCACTCTGATTATTGTTCCAACAATTTAAACATCAATTTTTGTCAAGATCGTGAGATCTTGATTCTGATGTCCCTTATTTTTATACAGTCTGTTCACGTTCATCAAGATTGCACAGAGGGGCTCACTTTCAGGATGTGCTAATGACTGGCCACTGGTTACTTTGTGATGTCAGCTAGAGACGGCTCCATCCCCCTAGTTACCATTTTGAATCAATTTGAAGCATTTGCTTTGATAGGCTTTGTGAACAGAGAGAAATCTAAGTAAACCAGAGAAATAAAAATGTAATTGTCACATACTATATAGGAACTGAAAAGTTGGTTGAGCTGACAGAATAAATCAAATGGGACAAAGACAATCAGCATGAAAAGCAAAGTAAAGAGAGCTTCACTAATAGTTGGAAAGGAGGCAAAATCAACCGACAATCTCATTAGAAATATTTCCACAGGTAAGAGCTTCACCATTGATGGGCAGCAGAACAATATAAAAATTTAGATTCAACTTTTAATGTGGAATGGTGACCACTCACTGGAACATGATGCTGAAATGTATTTGAATTAATATGAGAGTCCATTACAAAAGAAAACATACAAAGAATATGGAAAGTGTAGGGGTTAAATTAAAAGGAGTATTTGGAAAGAAAAGGGCAGACATCAGTAAATTCTGAGAACATCATTGTACCAGGCCTAGAAATGATTATTAGTACAATGCAGCATAGCTTTATTCTGTTCTTAAGTATTTTCCTGACCTGTTTGGTTTTTTAATGTGAAATACAGAAGGAGTTTTACTTTTGTTATGATCCCTGTGAAATACAGTACCTGACATGGATTATTATCGTTTAGACTGTGAAGAGGATGCTATAACCCAATATTGATTTTGATAGCTGTTCTGATTATTGTTACAATAATTCAAACATTGGTTTTTTGTCAAGAACCTGAGACCTTGACTGATGCACATTATTTTTATACAGTTTGTTCATGCTGTAAGATTGCGCAGCAAGAGCAGAGGCTGGTCATGTGACCTTGAGGTTGTGCTTTCGTTTGGCCACTGGTTCTTTTGTGATGTCAGCTAGAGACGGCTCCATGCCCTTGGTTACGTATCATTTTGAATCAATTTGAAGTATTTCTGTTGATAGCTTCTTTGAAAGAAGAAAATCTGAGTAAACTGGAGAAATAAAAATTCGATTGTCACCATACCAAATAGAAACTGAAAATCTGGCTTAACTAACAGACTGAATCAAGTGGATAAAAGACAATTAGCATGGAAAGCAAATTAAAGAGAGCTTCAATAATATTTGGAAAGGTTGTACAATCCACTGAGAACCCTATTAGTAATGCATTTTCCACAGGTGATGATGGGGAGCAGGACAGTATAAATATTCAGACTCAACCTTTGATGTGGATTGGTGATCACTTGCTAGAATGTGATGCTGAGATGTACATGAATTAATGTGAGAGTCCATTACAAAGGAAAAATTACAGGAATATGGAAAGTGTAGGGGTTAAACTAAAAGGAGTATTTGGAAAAAAAAGGGCAGACATCAATAAATACTTGCAAGAACATCATTGTTGTAACAGGCCTAGACGTTCTTATTAGTACAATGCAACAACAGCTTCTTGCATTTATTTAAGCAATCAATTACCTGACTTGGTTGTTTTTTTAATGTGAAATATATACAGTATAAGGATTTTTACTTTTATTATTTAACCTGTATTGTACCTGATATGAGTATTTTTTATTTATACTGTGAAGAGTATATATTTTATCATGATCTGATTATCAGTGCTATAATTCAAGCATTGATCTTCCTCAAGATCCTGAAATATTGGCATTGATGCTCTATTTTTTTTTAAAAAGTCTGCTCATGCTCAGATTGCACAGCACAACTTGGCCATGTGGTCACACCACACCTCCCCCCCCCCACCCCCCATGCCGTGTTTGTGATTGGTCACTGGTTTCTTTGTGATGTCACCTAGAGACAGCTCCATGGTCCTGGTTCTGTGTCCTTCTAAAATTAACTTGACATTTCTGTTGATAGTTTCTGGGAGTGAAGAAAATTAAATAAAGAGATCATAACTAAAGAAAGAGTGGAGTCTATTAAGAACAGTAAAGTAATCCAAGTTGAGAAAGTGGTTAAAAAGGGACTGTGGTCAAGTATAGTTCAAAAAGAAGAGTGTGTAATATTGGATGTGATAGAATAAAAAGGATGGAAGTATTAAGGGTTTTAGTATCTTTCTAAATGAATAAATCAGCAAGCCTCGATGAAATTTACTTCAGACTGTAAGAAGAATCTGTGATTGTCATTTTTAATACTCCCAGGTTGCCAGATGATCGGAACACTGTTAACATTACACCGTTGATTGGAAAGAGAGGAATGGTTAAACTGAGTAACTACAAGTCAGTTTGTGGTGGGAAAGTTATTGGCATCAGTTCTCAGGGATCGTGTAAATCTTCATTTAGACAAATTGTAAGTAATTATAGATTTTAAAAAGAAAACTTGATGGATATATTTTTGATGAAGACACAAGAAAGATTGACGAGGGCATTGCCAGAGATGTTATTTAGCTGGATTTTAGCAAAGTTTTTGACAACGTCCAACTTGCGGGCTCGTCACCAAATTAAAAATACCAATGGGATACAAAGAGAAGAGGCAAATAGAATCCATATTTGGCTTATTGGCAGGAAGCAAAAGATAATATTTTAAACCATTTTTATGACTACAACACTATATTAAGGGATTGTCACAGTGCTTGGTATTTGTTCCCTTCAGCTCAAGAAGTTGTACCGATCTTTTACTCTAAAATCAACCTTACACTTTTCTCCCAAATAGCCCTCAAAATTGCTTTTATACTTATGTATTATCTAAGAGTCTCTTAAATGTCCCTATACTGTCCCTAACATATATATCTCTACCACCACTGGCAGAGTGTTCCATGCACCCACCATATAACCATATAACAACTACAGCAACTACAGGCCATCTCAGCCCTTCTAGTCCGTGCCGAACGCTTACTCTCACCTAGCCCCACTAACCTGCACTCAGCCCATAATCCTCCATTCCTTTCCTGTCCATATACCTATCCCACTTTTCTTTAAATGACAATACCAAACCTGCCTCTACCACTTCTACTGGAAGCTCATTCCACACAGCTACCACTCTCTGAGTAAAGAAATTCCCCCTTGTATTACCCTTAAACTTTTGCCCTCTAACTCTCAACTCATGTCCTCTTGTTTGAATCTCCCCTACTCTCAATTGTAAAAGCCTATCCACGTCAACTCTATCTATCCCCCTCATAATTTTAAATACTTCTATCAAGTCGCCCCTGAACCTTCTACGTATCAAAGAATAAAGACCTAACTTGTTCAACCTTTCTCTGTAACTTAGGTGCTGAAACCCAGGTAACATTCTAGTAAATCTTCTCTGTACTCTCTCTATTTTGTTGACATCTTTCCTATAATTCGGTGACCAAAACTGTACACAGTACTCCAAATTTGGCCTTACCAATGCCTTGTACAACTTTAACATTATATCCCAACTCCTATACTCAATGCTCTGATTTATAAAAGCCAACATACCAAAAGCTTTCTTCACCACCCTATCCACATGAGATTCCACCTTCAGGGAACTATGCACCATTATTCCTAGATTACTCTGTTCTACTGCATTCTTCAATGCCCTACCATTTACCATGTATGTCCTATTTGGATTATTCCTACCAAAATGTAGCACCTCACACTTATCAGCATTAAACTCCATCTGCCATCATTCAGCCCACTCTTCTAACTGGCCTAAATCTTTGGCTTTGATAACCTACTTCATTATCCACAACACCACCTACCTTAGTATCATCTGCATACTTACTAATCCAATTTACCACCCCATCATCCAGATCATTAATGTATATGACAAACAACATTGGACCCAGTGCAGATCCCTGAGGCACACCACTAGTTACCAGCCTCCAACCTGACAAACAGTTATCCATCACTACTCTCTGGCATCTCCCATCCAGCCACTGTTGAATCCATTTTACTACTTCAATATTAATACCTAACGATTGAACCTTCCTAACTAACCTTCCATGCGGAACCTTGTCAAAGGCCTTACTGAAGTCCATATAGACAACATCCACTGCTTTACCCTCGTCAACTTTCCTAGTAACGTCTTCAAAAAATTCAATAAGATTTGTCAAACATGACATTCCACGCACAAATCCATGTTGACTGTTCCTAATCAGACCCTGTCTATCCAGATAATTATATATACTATCTCTAAGAATACTTTCCATTAATTTACCCACCACTGACGTCAAACTGACAGGTCTATAATTGCTAGGTTTACTCTTAGAACCCTTTTTAAACAACGGAACCACATGAGCAATACGCCAATCCTCCGGCACCATCCCCATTTCTAATGACATTTGAAATATTTCTGTCAGAGCCCCTGCTATTTCCACACTAACTTCCCTCAAGGTCCTAGGGAATATCCTGTCAGGACCTGGAGACTTATCCACTTTTATATTCCTTAAAAGCGCCAGTACTTCCTCCTCTTTAATCGTCATAGTTTCCATAACTTCCCTACTTGTTTCCCTTACCTTACACAATTCAATATCCTTCTCCTTAGTGAATACCGAAGAAAAGAAATTGTTCAAAATCTCCCCCATTTCTTTTGGCTCCACACATAGCTGTCCACTCTGATTCCCTAAGGGACCAATTTTATCCCTCACTATCCTTTTGCTATTAATATAACTGTAGAAACCCTTCGGATTTATTTTCACCTTACTTGCCAAAGCAACCTCGTATCTTCTTTTAGCTTTTCTAATTTCTTTCTTAAGATTCTTCTTAAATTCTTTATATTCCTTGAGCATCTCATTTACTCCATGCTGCCTATATTTATTGTAGTTATCTCTCTTTTTCCTAACCAAGTTTCCAATATCCCTTGAAAACCATGGCTCTCTCAAACTTTTAATCTTTCCTTTCAACCT
The DNA here is from genome assembly GCF_048418815.1 of Hemitrygon akajei. Lineage (NCBI taxonomy): Eukaryota > Metazoa > Chordata > Chondrichthyes > Myliobatiformes > Dasyatidae > Hemitrygon > Hemitrygon akajei. The sequence continues at coordinate 23,816,250 of NC_133145.1, read as the reverse complement.
AACAGGAACATAAAGATTCTGTACCCTCAAAATTTCACCTTTAAATGACCTCCATTTCTCTATTACCTCCTTCCCATAAAATAAATTGTCCCAATCCACTCCTTCCAAGTCCTTCTGCATCTCCTCAAAGTTAGCCTTTCTCCAATCAAAAATCTCAACTCTGGGTCCAGTCCTATCCATCTCCATAATTATATTGAAACTAATGGCATTGTGATCACTGGACCTGAAGTGCTCCCCAACACATACCTCTGTCACCTGACCTATTTCATTCCCTAACAGAGGATCCAACACTGCCCCTTCTCTAGTCGGTACCTCTATGTATTGCTGCAAAAAACTATCCTGCACACATTTCACAAACTCCAAATCATCCATCCCTTTTACAGTATGGGCTTCCCAGTCTATGTGTGGAAAATTAAAATCTCCCACACTCACAACCCTGTGCTTACTACAAATATCTGCTATCTCCTTGCAAATTTGCTCCTCCAATTCTCGCTTCCCATTAGGTGGTCTATAATACAGCCCTATAAGTGTTCCTACACCTTTCCCATTCCTCAATTCCACCTAAATAGCCTCCCTAGATGACCCCTCTAATCTATCCTGCCGGAGCACCGCTGTAATATTTTCTCTGACAAGCAATGCAACACCTCCCCCTCTTGTCCCTCTGATTCTGTCACACCTGAAGCAACAAAATCCAGGAATATTTAGTTGCCAATCACACCCCTCCTGCAACCATGTTTCACTAATAGCTACAACATCATATTTCTAGGTATCAATCCATGCCCTAAGCTCATCCACCTTTCTTACAATGCTCCAAGCATTAAAATAAATGCATTTAAGACATTCTCCACCTCTTCCTCTCTGTTTATCTCTAACAGTACAAAGAACTTTATTGTCTTTTTCTTCCTTCTCCCATACATCTGTTCCTACACTTTGGTTCCCCTCCCCCCTTGTATCGAATTTAAATCCACTGGAGCCTCTCTAGCAAACCTACCTGCAAGAATATTCTGTTTAACCACTCTGTTTAAAATAATCCTACCCTAACATCCCCCATATACTTTCCTCTAATCAACATAAAATTATGCCTCCTTGTATTAGCGATTTCTATCCTGGAAAAAAGTCTGTGGCTATCTACAACTTATACATCTCTATCAAGTCACCTCCAATCTTCCCTCAATGCAAGGGGAAAAGCCCTAGCTCTCCCAGTCTATTCTCATAAGACATGATCTCTAATCCAGGCAGCATCTCCACTGTTCCTCTCTAAAGTTTCCATATCCTCTTATAAAGAGGTGACCAGAACTGCACACAATACTCCCCAAATATGGTCTAACCCGAGTATTATAGAGCTGCAACATTACCTCATGGCTCATGAAAGAGCCCCAACTAATGGAGGTCAACACACCATACACCTTCTTAACCACCCTTTCAACTTATGTGCCTCCTTGAGGGATCTGTGAATGTGGAGCCCAAGATCCCTCTGTTGTTCCGTACTAATAGCAATCCCACCATTAACCCTGTACACTGTTTTCAATTTTGGCCCTCCAATGTGTATCAGTGTAAATTTCTCTGACATGAACTCCATCTGGCACTTCTCAGCCCAGCTATGAATTCTATCAATGTCCCAATGTAACTTATGGACACCATCTACACTATTGGCAACACCACCAACCTTCATGTCAACTGACTCTCCTTCCACTTCCTTGTCCAACTCCTACATAAAAATCGCAAAGAGAAGGAGTCGCAAAGTGATTTCTATGGAATACTGTTGGTCACTGACCTCTGGACAGAATTTGCCCCACCTACTACGACTCTCTGACTTCCGTGGATAAGCCAGTCTGAATCCATGTGACTAAGTTTCCCTGCATCCCATGTCTTTTGACTTTCTGAATGAGCCTGCCATAGAGAATCTTGCCAAATGCCTTACTAATATACACCACATCCACTGTTGTACCTTTATCATTATATTTTGCAAATACCTCAAAAAATTCAATCAGGCTCATGAGACACAACCTACCCCTCACAAAGCCATGCTGGCAATCCCTAATTACACTATGTTTCTCCAAATGCTCATAAATGCCATCTCTTAGAACCCTTTCCAATAATTTGCCTACCATTGGCATACTGTAAAATTTAATGCTGTTTAATTCCAAGATTATCCCTTTCACCTTTCTTGACAAAGGAGTAACATTTGCAACCTCCAGTCTTCTGGTACTACCCTTGCAGCCAGTGAGGATGCAAAGATCATCGCCAAAGGCACAGCAATCTCTTCACTCACTCCTTGTAGTAACCTGAGGTATAATCTGTCTGTCAGTAGGGACTTATCTCTCTTAGTGTTTTTTGAAAGTTCCAGCACATCCTCTTTCTTATTGTAGCATATCAGCCTGTTTTACACTGTCCTTACATTTGCCAAGGAACCTCTCACAGGTTAATATAATGAATATTCATTAAGGACCTCTCCTACCTCCTCTGACTCAAGGGACGTGTCTCTTCTTTTATACCTGATTGGTTCTACCCTCACTCTAGTCATTCTCCTGTTCTTCATGTATATGTAGAATGCTTTGGAGTTTTCCCTAATCCTGCTTGCCAAGGATTTCTCATGCTCCCTCTTAGCTCTCCTGTACATTCTTAAATTCCTTCCTGGCTACCAATTTGGAATACTTCCCAATTCCAACCTATTGGGAATTCTACCACACCAACCCCCCCCCCCCCCCCCACCCACCCAATATCCATTAATCTTAAGAAGAATTAATTTCACTTCACGGTTGAATCAAGCACTTTTTTGCAAATTTGGACCAGGATTGTAATTATTATATCTTGAATTGAGCATTGGTAGTTAGATAAGGGGCACTTGATAACACTGATTAACTTTGTTGATGATTTGGTATGGTTTCAGCTATGGTAAATGTCCAGAATGGATTTTTCCAGCTGCTGGCAGATAGCTTTTCACATTCCAATTTTGATGCCAATGTTATAGCTGTAGTAACATGGTTTGGCTAGAGGTGTCACAACAACTATTCAGCACCATGCCAGTACACTATTAGGGCCCAGTGATGTCTGTCATTTCTAGAGTGAATCAAATTACTTGAAGATTAGCTTATGTAGTGCTTATTTTTGCAAGGGGCTGACATAGATTGTTACTATTTCTTATCCTTATTAGACTGTCCACAATGATGCCTATCAACCCTATTGGGTCCACTCCAGCTTTCAGGAGAGCAATCCCATTAGCCTATCCCTCTTCTCATGTTTCTATATTCCTACAAAGCTTTCCCTCACATATCCATTAACTCCATGATGTCCTCCATCCCACACCAACTCCTTAGCCATGTATTAAACTGTATAATCTTCCTAGTTTTGGCCTCACTAGCACATGGCATGAGTAGCAATCCTGAGATTACAACCCTGTAGGTCCTGCCCTTTAAGTTAGCACCTAACTCCCTAAACTCCCTATGCAGAAACTCATCACTCGTCCTACCCATGTCATTGGTACCTATGTGGACCACAACTTCTGACTGTTCACTCGTCCACTTAAGAATGCTGAGGACTCAGTCCGAGATGTCTGAGCCCTGGCAGCCGGGAATCTCTTTTTCACCCACAGAACCCTCTGTCTGTTCCTCTAAGTAATAAGTCCACTATCACCACAGTGTACCTCTTCTCTTCCCTTCTCTTCAGGGTCACAGAAGCAGAATCAGGGCCAGAGATCTGACCACTGACTTTCCTCTGTTAGGTCAACCCTCCACCACCCCACCAGCATCCAAAGTGATATGCCTGCTGTTGAGGTGATGGCCACAGGGGAACTCTGCACTGGCTGTTTAACCCCTTCCCCCTTCCTGACAGTCATCCAATTTCCTATGTTCTGCATCTTGGGCATAACTACTTTTCTATATGTCCAAACTATCACCCCTTCAAAAGATCTGGAGTTCGTCCAGTTCCAGCTGCAACTCCTTAATGCAGTTTGTTAGCTGGATGCACTTCTCGCAATTGTAGTGGTCAGGGACACAGCAGGTCTCCCTGCCTTCCCACATCCCACCAGAGGAGCATTCAGTTATCCTGCTGGCATCTCTACTGTCCTGAGTCAAATTCCCTCCTCTCAAACTTCTGGTGATTGAAAATGTCTTTGAACACTCGCGCCTGTTGGTTGGCACAGTTTTTCAGAGCCCTACCAGGTACTGAATTGGGGCCTGGCACCTTGCAAGGGTCCACCCTTCTGAAAGACAACCTGATGTTGGCCTCTGAGGCAGATCACAGGGTCACCAGGTGCAGCAGGGATCCTGATAGCTGTAGTTTTATTCTCCCTTTCAAAGTGTGCTTAAAGACATTGAACTCATCTGGGAGGGAAGCATCATTGCCGTTCATGATGTTAGGTTTCGCTTTGTAAGAAGTAATAGCCTGCAAACCCTGCCAGAGTTGATGTGCATCCGATTCTGCCTCTAATCTCATTCAAAATTGTTCCGTAGCCCCCCGCAAGTTGTACCTGGTTTTCTTGTACAAACCTGGGTTGCCAGACTTGAAAGGCACAAATCTAGCCCTCAGCAGATTACAAACCTCCTGAATATCCATGGCATTTGATTTGGTATGTTCTCACAGGCACACACTCTTCCACACAGGTTATAATGGAGTCAATGATAGCCATGGTGTACTCATTCAGACTCAAAGATGAATTCCTGAATACAGTCCAGTCTTCCGATTCAAAGCAGTCCTGCAAGCATTCCTGTGCCTCCCTTGTCCATACCTTCTTGGTGCTGCAGTCTCTACTGATACTGAGACAATAGAACTACAGCCAGGTGATCAGACTTTCCAAAGTGTGGGTGTGGAATAGCATGGTAAGCACTGCTGATGGTTGTGTAACAGTGGTCCAGTCTGTTGGTTTCCCTGGTACAATAAGTGAACAGTTGGTATTAATTATTTAGACTTTTTCGAGCTGGCCTAGGTAAAACCTCCCCAAAATGATGGGAAAGGCATCAGGATGTGCTGTTTCATGTACGTTTATTTCGTCGCTTAGTTTGTGTTCGTCTAGAACCTATTTGATGTTGGCCTGAGGTGGGAGGTACACTGTGACACTGCGATCGCTGAAATCTCCTGCTGCAGATAAAATGGACGACACTTGGTCACCAGATGCTCCAAGTTGGGTGAGCAAGACTGGGATAGCACCACGACACCATAAGGAGTTGATCATAAAGCATACTCTACCCCCTCTGCCTTCAGACTCAGCAGTCCTATCTTGGTGGTATATTGTGAAGCCATCAAGCTGTATATCTGCATCCAAAATGGTAGGGGATAACCAAGATTCTGTGAAATAGAATCATAACAGCTTTTAATGTCCCTCTGATAAAGCAATCTAACTGTGAGATTTTCAATCTTATTTATCAGAGACTGTGCATTTGTAAGCAAGATGGTTCATATTGGGAGTCAAAAGCCATCCTTCCTTGGACAAACTTAAAGCAGAGCAGCAACCCCTCTTCCACAAAGGCAATGACACCAGTGACCAGAGTCTGTCGGAGCTTTGCTAGAGATTCGAGTTCGAGTTTCAGAGTTAAGGTCTTTGCACAGAGAGTGGTGGGTGTGTGGAACGCCCTGCCAAGGATGGTGGCAGAGGCAGATACATTAGGGGTATTTAAGAAACTCTTTGATAAGCTCACAGATGATAGAAAAATGGAGGTTTATAGAGGAGGGAAGGGTTAGATCATAGGTTAAAGGGTCAGCACAACATGGACCGAAGGGCCTGTACTATGTAGTAATGTGCTATGTTGTAAATTAATATCTAGAGTGTTTTAACTGATGTAAACTAATACCTGGAGTGTTTAAAAATGATTGAACGACCAATTACCCAAAAATATATCAGTGTCACACCAGCATTTATTGAATGGAATGATTTCCCAGTGGCTCTGTCCCAGTGCATCTTGTGGGGTAACAGAATGGAACTTGAGCACATTGCAAGCATGAAAATATTGCTTTATTGTTTTTGAGAGTCAAATGAGAGATCTAACTCTTAGATTACACTGCTGATTTTATGTTGTTCTGTTTTAAAGTGGCTTTGCATTGATTTGGAAATGTTGGTATAACATGCAGTTTTAAAGTGTTTGCATCACTTTGCCACCAACATCCCAGTTTTTAGCTCCAAGCTCATTGACTTAAGATTCTACCATATCCATATGCTCTTCAGCTTCATCTAATTCATGCTAGACTTTCCTGAACTCGGGCAAGTGAATGTTGGCTTGCTCCTCTTAAAGAGAATGCATATGGAAACTATCCTAGCAAATACTGAAATCAGAAATAGCGAAAGTATTTAAAGTATTTTATGGTCTTAAAAATTAAGATTATTGCACAGTATTTAAGATGTTGGATGGGTAGCCTTCAGGCTGACCTATGGGGAAAATGGGATAAATTTCTTTCCTAACTGCAACTTTTTGGAATTATTCATGCTGATCCGATGAATTATGGAGATATAGGTCATCAGGCGCATGACAAGGCTTTGTCAAGCTGGGGAAAATTTTAATTAATGTTTTGCTTCATAGACTCACAATTTTGATACATTCTATGGGGAAAAATAGCAAGAACATGGCAATTGTTGCTTTGAAAGTCGTGGATAGAATCATGGAGAAGTCTTGAAGCTATATATGTGTCTTTTGATGCAACAATGGCTGTGATCTCACTGTATTTGCTCTCCCTCTCTTTGCTTACAGGCTTGCATTATTTAGTTGCAGGTCAACTATTTTATCATATCAGCACTCTTTCTACTTTAATACACATAGAAAGTTGCATGTCCAACAAATCTCCATGCTTCACAAGACCAGCTAATGCATTTAGGAGTGCTTCATGAAAAAGGAGATTCCTTATGCTCAGAATCAAATGTCTGATTCCTGTAAAGTTTTGAGGCGGGGTTTAGAAAACAGCACAATTTAAGACACTGCAAAAATACTGCAGGAAAGTGAAATAGGACAGTGGTAACTTAGGGCTCTTTCATTATGAGGATGAACTCAAGCCGTTTATTGAATCAAAAGAATTTGAAGGACATGATTCGGATCTTCTAAATGCTGAGCAACACGGTTGACATTGAAGTAAGCAGGCTATCTGATTAAGACAACAGGCACAGATTTAGAAGACTAGAATTGGCCTGTCTCCAGAGCCACGAAAATCTGTCACCCTTAGAGCACACTGTGGCCGGTCAAGAGGCCCTGAGAGCGGGTCCCATTCCCACAAGGAACCCAAGTCAGAGTGTAACTCCAGGTTAGAGTCTTCAAAAGAACCTTGGAAGGAAAAAAAAGAGATATCTAAGAAAGAAGCAGCAGAGCTCAGTTTCTTGGGTTGTTCCCATCCTCCTTTCATTCCCAGCTGCTCAGGCTCATTCAGGTGATGCTGCAGGTACTTCACTTCCTGCCGTAAGTTCTTCATTCTCTCGAGGTAAGCTCTGATGTCCCGTTCCTTCAGCTCTTCGGTCATCATGGCAGCCTTGCAATTTAACACCATTGAACAAATCATTGTTCAAGATCAAAACTGAAATTCTATCAATGTAATTAAAGAGAGGCAATGTTTGTAAACAAAAAGAATAAATGAATTACAGTGCATTCTGGTTAATTGGGAGACATCAGGACCGGTACAAATTGGCTCAATTATACAGTGGCCCTAATTAGCCAAAGTTTATGGAAATAACTAAAAAGTATAGAAAAGACAAACTAACATTTAACTGAGTAACAAAATGTGCATTTGTGAAATACGGAACAAATTAGAGCATTGTCAATATTATTACTGTGCCGTAAGAGAGTGTTTTATTTCCTAATAGTTACCAACGGAATTCATCCAGTGCACAGTACTTTGCCGTGTTCTTCTGATTCACTGTAAATGAAGAAAATCAGTGCAAACATCCAGTGCAGATAATGGACTGCCTTCATACAATGCTTTCAACAATTGCATCTTCCAAATCTACATTTTCATTGTAACATTTGAAATTATTGTTGATCCTTCAAATTCTTTGCAGTTAGTACTTGAAGTAGTGACAACGTTTCATTTTCACTCCCGGCCATCTCTGGCATCCAAGCCTGAATATTTGAAACCACAGTGAGCAAAACAGTTCTGAATTTTCTTACTCTTATTTCTTGGCAACTATCAGTCAGTGATAAAAGTTGCTGCTTTTGGAACACGAATATACTATTTAAAAACTGTTCATTCTAAGCATGGAATAGTGTTCAAGGGCCACATAAGTGCATGTGACTGAAGTAATTTAGAAACTGCTCAGCTACAGTCTCCTGTCGCAATTAAGTGGCATAGTGTCCCAAATAATCACAGGGAAGCTTAGCTATTTTCTCCATCAATTTTTGTTCTTTAGCAGTTGTCCCAAAATAATTGCTGCCCCAATTAACCAGAATCCACTGTATCAAGATAACCTCTGACTCACTTTAGTGATAGTCTTCTTGGTTTTCTCTTCAACATTTCATGTCTCATGGATAGTTCTTTCCATATCAGACTGGTGATTATTCAGGTCAGAGTTCGACTTCTTTGTACTGACAAGGCTTGTGTTCTGCAGGAAAAGGATCTATTGGCATATTTTGTAGGATAAGCGAACTGTAAATAAAATTATACAGCCAATTTATGTGAATTTATGAATAAACCTGAGAGTCTAGCAGCTGTACTCTCTCACTGATGTCAACCAGCTCTTTATGAGATCTGCCTGCCTGTTCCAGACTGCTCTCATTTCTTCGATCTCAGCCTGTTGCAAGCTGCTTCTACACTCCATCATGGCCAATTGCTCCTTCAAATCTTTCTGGCCTCTGCAAGCATAGCCCATCTGTAATTGACTGTCCTCTTTGTAACAAACAATTGTTAGAATGCAAGACCTTAATATAAAGATTTGCAACAATGGAAGCATGCATGCATTCTTTAATATGTTTCCTTAAATAGGACCCATTACAAACATTTATTGCTTGCAATCCCCATTTTTTTCTCAGGAATATTTTTATTGTTTTTTTTTAAAATCAAGAAAGCATAGTACAAAGGAGGTTTGTGCAGTACATAACACTTGTAACAAATGTACAATTCACATCTATGAAAAAGATGCACCCATAGTACAATCATGCCTTGGTTGCCTCCCTGCCTCGACCTACCCCTCCCAATTCCCATCTCCAAGCCATCATTGCATTAGCAAAAAGGGTTAAACAGAACCTTTATCCCCACAGAGCTGTATTGGTATAGAGATGGTGTATTTTCCTAACACATAAACTGTTGTATGTTTGCACGTCTGAGATCGTAGAATTGTCACAGCAGGGATTAACATCTGGGTAAATGCGAGGTAATTTAGTTTTAGATATATGGACCCTGTGTACGACCTTGGACTGTAACAGGCAGTGGCGGACACATAAAGAGGTTGAGTTAACTAACTTGAGAACTGAATCCCATACGTCATCCAATCCCCATCTAAAAAAAAATTTATAGAGATACAGTGCAGAATAGGCCCCTCTAGCCCTTCGAGCTGTGCTACCTAGTAACCCCCTGAATTTTATTTCAACATTTATCCCCTTTTCATCTTCCAGTCTTTCATTAGCTTCCTTCAATTTAGCCTCCAGCTGTATTTTATTTTTTTTAAAATCAGTCCCTCACATCTTTCTTAAGCATCTGCCAGCATATCACTTCCTTGTTATAAAATAATACAAAGAATTATGCCAGGCCGTGTGTCTTTTTCTTGTTTGTTTCTGCTTTCTGATTGGTTGTTGTCTGGTAGGAAATGTGGCAAATCCTTTAAGCTTCCATTTGGAATGTCTCTAGAATTTTTCTGTAGGTCTGGAAAGATGACACACACATCTACTGTGTGCATTGAGAGGTTGGCCATGGCTAGAATAAATTACTGCCTAAGCAAGGTCCTGGGCCCACTGCAATTTGCCTATCATCACAATAGGTCTACAGTGGATGCATTCTCATTGGCTCTTCACTCAGCCTTGGATCACTTGGACAATGGCAATACTTATTTCATTGATGACAGCTCAGCACTCAATACAATCATACTCTCAGTTATTATCAACAAGCTCCAAAACCTGGGCCTCTGTACTTCCCTCTGCAACTGGATCATCCGGAGATCACAGTCTGTGTGGATGGAAAATAACATCTCCTCTTTGCTGACTATCAACACTGGCACACTTCAAGGATGTGTACTTAGCCTACTATTTACTCTCCCTCTCTGCACCCAAAATTGTGCGGCATCTATAAATGTCATCAAACATCATCTATAAATTTGCTGATGACTTAACTATTGTGGTAGAATTTTAGATGGAGATGAGGAGGCGTACTGGATCAAGATTGATCAGCTGGTTGAATGGTGTCAGAGCAACAACCTTGCACTCAATATCAGTAAGACCAAGGAATTAATTGTGGACTTCAGGAAGGGAAAATTGAGGGAACACACACTAGTCCTCATTGAGGGATCAGATGTGGAAAGGGTGATCAGTTTCAAGTTGTTAGGTGTCAGCATCTGAGGATCTACAGTATCCTAGGTTCAACATATTGATGTAATTACAAAGAAGACATGACAGTGGGTATATTTCATTAGGAATTTGAGCAGAATTGATATGTCACCAAAGACATTCATAAATTTCTATAGATGTACCTTCAGGAGTGGATTAGTCTAATTAATTGAATCCCAGCAACCTCTGCAAAATAATTTTGAAATCAGCAACTGGAATATTCACCAATTTAAGTACTCAAACAATAAATAAAAAAGTGGTCAGACTGTTTGATTCCATGTCTGACTCACTTGATGCTTAAGCCTCATTTTAGGCTGGGTTAGTAACTGCTGCTACTAAGGCAAAATATTGAATGGCATGTTTCCTATTCATAGTCTCCCTAGCACTGGATTCTCCACTAGGTGTGGAACAGGAAGGAATCAACAATTACCAAACTACAGATTTAGGCAAACCATGAATTCTAACAGAAAGATTGGTCATTGAATGCCAAGAGGAATTTGGAGGGGAAAGATGGATGGAATTATGAATGGAGCAGACCATAAGATAAGACCACAAGATAGAGGAGCAAAAGTAGGCCATATGGCCCATCGAGTCTGCTCTGCCATTCAATCATGGGCTGATCCAATTATTCCAGTCATCCTCACTCCCCTGCCTTCACCCCGTACCCTTTGATGCCCTGGCTAATCACGAACCTATCTATTTCTGCCTTAAATGCACCCACTGACTTGACCTCCACTGCCACTCGTGGCAACAAATTCCACAGATTTACCACCCTCTGACTAAAGTAATTTCTCTGCATCTCAGTTCTAAAAGGATGTCCTTCAATTCTCAAGTTGTGCCCTCTTATCCTAGAATCCCCAACCATGGGAAATAACTTTGCCATATCTAATCACATTAAGACAACAATTAACAAATTCAGCTGCTGCAAGAACTTAAGAGCCCCAACTCTCTCTGGTTCCCTGCACAGGCCTAGAGAGCTCTTTACTGTATTCCCGCTCTATGGCCAGCACCTGATGGCCCAAGAGGGGCTGGTGATCGCGAGACATTGACTAAACCTAGGAAATATTGAATAAACCTGAGAAACATTGAATACAACTCAGCAACTTGCATAAACCTTGGAAACATTAAATAAAACTTAGAAACATTGGAATAAATATTGGAAACCTCGAATAAACCAAGGACAGATGGAATAAATCCCGGAAACAGAATAGTCCTTGGAAACTCGGAGGGCCATAGGGAAAAATGGAAACATTGACCTTGAAAACCTTGATGAAAGCCTTGAATGTAAACAAGAGAAACTTTGAACGTGAACTAGAGAGACTTGGAAGCTGTTCAATATCAAAATGATGCTGTACAACCTCTGCTAGGTCCATTATACCGCAGGATCCTCCTGTCATAGCTTATGCTGACAATGACTGAACCAGAGTAGGGAGTAAAGACGGACTCCCATGTGGATAGGACGAGCAGAGTTTATTAATAAGCGTTCCAAGAAAGCATCTGTAGCTCAACAGAGCAAGACCATGCAACATAGCATTTTCAAAGCTTGAACCCTGTTATAAGCGCTAATCGGAAGTCTGCTTAAATAGTTGCAGATCCCAGGAAGTCCATGCTAGTGAAAATAAACTTAGGTTAAACAGAAAGCACCAGGGATCAACAACCCTCATTAAAATGACTATTAAAATAATTCATGTACTATAAAAACCTTGTAGCCCAACATTCTCCAGCTACCTGCATGGCCCCAGAGAGCTCATTACATCTGAAGTAGGGATTTCCAAAGATTTTGTGAGAAGAAATTCTTGTGTCAGGCCTGCACAGCTAACAGAAATCACCTGCTAGTCAATTCCAATTCATCGCCTGTAGCCTATTTAAACCCAGCTCTCACCCACAATCCATGTTCAAAAGAACGAATGGTTCAACAGCCACAGTCAAGACACCGTCACAGGAACTAGTTAAGCTGATTGGGGTTGGAGCAAAGGACTGAGCTTGCTGCCGGATGTTTCCTCTCAGGCTGGAAGATAGGGATGGGGTAGAAATGGCAGGAAATGACAGAGAAAACAAAGGTAGCAACTGATAGATAGATAGATACTTTATTCATCCCCATGGGGAAATTCAACTTTTTTTCCAATGTCCCATACACTTGTTGTAGCAAAACTAATTACATACAATACTTAACTCAGTAAAAAAAAAATATGATATGCATCTAAATCACTATCTCAAAAAGCATTAATAATAGCTTTTAAAAAGTTCTTAAGTCCTGGCGGTAGAATTGTAAAGCCTAATGGCATTGGGGAGTATTGACCTCTTCATCCTGTCTGAGGAGCATTGCATCGATAGTAACCTGTCGCTGAAACTGCTTCTCTGTCTCTGGATGGTGCTATGTAGAGGATGTTCAGAGTTATCCATAATTGACCGTAGCCTACTCAGCGCCCTTCGCTCAGCTACCGATGTTAAACCCTCCAGTACTTTGCCCACGACAGAGCCCGCCTTCCTTACCAGCTTATTAAGACGTGAGGCGTCCCTCTTCTTAATGCTTCCTCCCCAACACGCCACCACAAAGAAGAGGGCGCTCTCCACAACTGACCTATAGAACATCTTCAGCATCTCACTACAGACATTGAATGACGCCAACCTTCTTAGGAAGTACAGTCGACTCTGTGCCTTCCTGCACAAGGCATCTGTGTTGGCAGTCCAGTCTAGCTTCTCATCTAACTGTACTCCCAGATACTTGTAGGTCTTAACCTGCTCCACACATTCTCCATTAATGATCACTGGCTCCATATGAGGCCTAGATCTCCTAAAGTCCACCACCATCTCCTTGGTCTTGGTGATATTGAGACGCAGGTAGTTTGAGTTGCACCATATCACAAAGTCCTGTATCAGTTTCCTATACTCCTCCTCCTGTCCATTCCTGACACACCCCACTATAGCTGTGTCATCAGCGAACTTCTGCACATGGCAGGACTCCGAGTTATATTGGGAGGTGGTATTGAATGATAGGAGTTGTACGAAGGAAGACGAATGGCAAATCTCTGGGAAACTGAAGAATAAGCAACCAATTCAGAATAGTAGTGGTTTATCATCCAATTATGAAGGCAGGTAGGAGTTAAATAAAAGCAATGAAAATTTAAGTTTTTTTGAGTTTTGAATGAGGCCCTGTTTCTGATTTCAATCCAATTATTCTAACTAAGGATTGGAAAACAGCATTAGGAGATATTGTGGACACAAAACCTTTAAGAGATGGGGCACTTCTAGTGTTTTGTAAAGATATTAAGCAATGTGAGAAAGCTTGGGGGTTAAGAGCTGTGGGAGGAAGGAAAGTAACACCAAGAAATTACATTGAACAACAGTGGTTTTGGATAATATTCTCTGTTGTGCCTTTAGATGTATCCATGGACCAAGTTAAAAATAATTTAGTGGGGTTAAAAGTTGTGGATGCTAAATGTTTAAAAGGATTTTGTGGTGGAATTAGAACATACAGTTATTCGTGTTGATTAAATTTGATGGAAAAAAATTACCAGATAGGGTTTCTTTAGGTTATCAGGTTATACAAGTTCTATGGTTCAAGTGGATGTGCCACTGCCTCTGAGATGATTACCATAAGACATAGCAGCAGCACTAGGCCAGTCAGCCCATTGACTCTGCTGCATCATTTCATCATGGCTGATCCATTTCCCTCTCAACCCCATTCTCCTCCCTTCTCCCTATAACCTTTCACACCTTGACTAATCAAGAACCTATCAACGTCCTCCTTAAATGCACCCAGTGACCTGGCCTCTACAGCTGGCTGTGGTAACTAGTAGTTCTCCGCCCCCCCACCCCACAGTGAAGACTGATGCAAAATATTTCTTCATTTCATCCACAATTTTCTTATCCCTGTTACTATCTCTTCAGCCTCATTTTCCAGTGGTCCATTCCAATATCTACTCTTGCCTTCCTTTTACTCTGTATATTTGAAGAAAATTTTTGGATCCTTTTTGGTATTATTGGCTAGCATATTTTATTTTCTCCCCCCTTATGGCTTTTCAGTTACCTTCTGTTTGTTTTTAAAAGTTTCCCAATCCTCTTGACTTCTCTTTGGCTTTTATGTTAGCTGTGACTTCTCTTGTCAGCCACAGTTGAATCATCCTCCCTTTAGAATACTTCTTCATCTTTGGGCTGTATCTATCCTGTGTCTTCCGAATTGCTCCCAGAAACTCCAGCCATTGCTGCTGTGCCATCATCCTTGCCAGTGTCCCCTTTCAATCAACTTTGGCCAGCTCCATGCTTGTGTAATTCCCGTTACTTCACTGTAATACTGATATATCTGAGTTTAACTTCTCCCTCTCAAATTGCAGGGTGAATTCTACCAGATAATGATGACTAATTTCCTAAGGGTTCCATTACCTTAAGCTCCCTAATCACACCTGGTTTATTACACAACACCCAACGTAGAATTGTTGATCCCCTAGTGGGCTTAACCACAAGTTTCTCCAAAAATCCATCTCAGAGCAACTCCCCAAATTCTCTCTCTTGGGATCCAGCATCAACTTAATTTTCCCAATCTACCTGCATATTCAAATCTTCCATGAATAACATAACATTACTTTTTTGACATGCTTTTTCTATCTCCTGCTGTAACTTGTTAAAGCTGCAGGATCTAGGCGTGTGTATACATTTCATGTAGTTTCCTGCCCATATTGGGGTTGAAGGAAACAAGGTGACAGACATTTGAGACAAGCAATCACTTAAAATTAAGGATATAAATGTAGTGGTGCCTTTGCAAAAGGAGGAGAAGAAAGCCATAACTAAGAAGTCTATTCAACCACTGTGATGACAAAGTTGGGTTAAGGAAAAGAAAGGGTGGCATTTATATAAAATTTGCAAGGATGGTGGGAACTCAACTGGAAGATGGGGTTAAAAGAGAAGAAGTTATACTTACATGTTTATGTATTGGATATACTAGGTTGGATAATTCCCAGTTCAGAATTAATATGTATGATACTGGCATCTGTAGGGAATGCATTTGTCAAGAAATGGTGTAGAGTATATTGTTTGAATGCAGTTCCTACTAGGAGATCTAGGCCTCATATGGAGCCAGTGATCATTAATGGAGAATGTGTGGAGCAGGTTAAGACCTACAAGTATCTGGGAGTACAGTTGGACGAGAAGCTAGACTGGACTGCCAACACAGATGCCTTGTGCAGGAAGGCACAGAGTCGACTGTACTTCCTAAGAAGGTTGGCGTCATTCAATGTCTGTAGTGAGATGCTGAAGATGTTCTATAGGTCAGTTGTTGAGAGCGCCCTCTTCTTTGTGGTGGCGTGTTGGGGAGGAAGCATTAAGAAGAAGGACGCCTCACGTCTTAATAAGCTGATAAGGAAGGCGGGCTCTGTCATGGGCAAAGTACTGGAGAGTTTAACATCGGTAGCTGAGCGAAGGGCGCTGAGTAGGCTACGGTCAATTATGGAAAACCCTGAACATCCTCTACATAGCACCATCCAGAGACAGAGAAGCAGTTTCAGCAACAGGTTACTGTCGATGCAATGCTCCTCAGACAGGATGAAGAGGTCAATACTCCCCAATGCCATTAGGCTTTACAATTCAACTGCCAGGACTTAAGAACTTTTTTTTAAAGCTATTATTAATGCTTTTTGAGTTAGTGATTTAGATGCATATCATATTATTACTGAGTTAAGTATTGTATGTAATGAGTTTTTGCTACAACAAGTGTATGGGACATTGGAAAAAAAGTTGAATTTCCCCATGGGGATGAATAAAGTATCTATCTATCTATCTATCTATCAAGGTGCAAGGGAAATATCTATTTGCTAAATTGTGATTATGGGACAAAGAGTTTAACATGAAAAGTTTGTTAGGATATCACTGCTATTTAACATATACAAGAGCATATCTGACTTAATGAAAAGTATTAGACTTCAAAATATTTGATTTTTTTGGTGGGGGAATTTAGTGGGAACATTTACGGTCTCTTTACTTAACACTCCAACTCAGTAGGTGGCAGTAATGTACCTTGTTGGTCTGCCAATCGCCATTAAACTTCACAAGAAGAAGAACAACAGTCTTTGTTTACTTATGCACCAGCCAGCCTTAATCTGTTGTTCCTAGCCACCAGTTATTTTGTTGCCTATGGTGTCTATTACCTGTTTATATTTGTTTTGTGGCCCATTGTGGCTTATTATTTTGCAGTTATGCTCAGCACCAAGTCTTCTCTGCTGTTCTGCTTTTGGGTCAAGCCTCCTCTACATTTCCTGACAGGATGAGGGAGCATCCAGCAGAGTTTGTTTGCCTAAAGGAACTCATCCATCGACACGAGCACACGATCCAGAAGCAGCAGGGAAACATTAACCATCTGCTGACCAATCTCAAACCAACTCTCTATCTCAGTCAACATCTTCTCTCAGAGCTCCAGATTCCTGTGCCAGAACACCTTGACGGATTCCCAAACCAAAGCTGCGACCTTTTGTCCCAGTGCATCTTGCACTTTGAGCTCTAGCCATCTCTATATTCTGCAGACCGGGCCAAGATTGAAACATAGAAACAGAGAAAACCTACAGCATAATACAGGCCCTTTGGCCCACAAAGCTGTGCTGAATATGTCCCTACCTTAGAACTATCTAGGGTTACCCATAGCCCTCTATTTTTCTAAGCTCCATGTATCCATCTAGGAGTCTCTTAAAGGACCCTATCATTTCTGTCTCCACCACCGCTGACAGCTCATTCCATGCACTCACCACTCTCTGCGTAAAAAAAAACTTAACCCTGACATCTCCTCTGTACCTATTTCCAAGTACCTTAAAACTATGCCCTCTCGTGCTAGCCAATTCAGCCCTGGGAAAAAAAGGCCTCTGACTATCCACACAATCAATGCCTCTCATTATTTAGTATACCTCTATCAGGTCACCTCTTGTCCTCGGTCGCTCAAGGAGAAAAGGCCGAGTTCACTCAACCTATTCTCATAAGGCATGCTCCCCAATCCAGGCAACATCCTTGTAAATCTCCTCTGCATCCTTTCTATGGTTTCCACGTCCTTCCTGTCGTGAGGCGACCAGAATTGAGCAGAGTACTCCCAAGTGGGGTCAGACCAGGGTCCAATATAGTTGCAACATTACCCCTTGGCTCTTAACATCAATGCCATGATTGATGAAGGCCAATGCACTGTATGCCTTCTTAACCACAGTCAACCTGCGTAGCAGCTTTGAGTGACCTCTAATCCTCCACACTGCCAAGAGTCTTGCCACTAATGCTATATTCTGCCATCATATTTGGCCTACCAAAATGAACCACCTCAAACTTATCTGGGTTGAACTCCATCTGTTGTTTTTCAGCCCAGTTTTGCATCCTATCAATGTCCTGCTGTAACCTCTGACAGCCCTTAACACTATCCACAACACCTCCAACCTTTGTGTCATCACCATTACCTTCATCATCTCTCATTACTGTGTGAGCTCTCACCTGAGCCACTGCTAACTGGGACAATAAGACCCCCCCCCATTAAAAAAACGAGGATTTCACTGCTGTGATATGCCAGGTTTTTGACTATCCAGGAAGTGGGAGGAAGGCAGTAGATCAGCTACATCAAGGCTCATGCTCAGTGCTGGATTTCACCCCATGGAATTTAGGACCCTTGTGCTAGAGTGCAGCTGAAATGCTGAATCACTGCTGGCCAATTACCATCACGGTTTCTCAGAGAGCTTGACAGACAAACTATCTATCTGGGAGATGCCCATCGATCTTGAAAGCCTCATCAGTCTGGCCCTCCATATTAACAAATATCTTAAGGAGCGACCATCCAGATCTGCAGCCAGAGCCACATCAGGCTGCAGGATCCTCATCAGTAATGCCTGCAGAACCTAGGCAGTTAGAGTTAGCTCCCTTAACCCCACAACAGTGTGAGCAATGGTGGAGAAATAGCTAGTGCGCTTACTGCAGAGTAGCTGAACACCACCACATGCCCGTGGCATCCAGGAAAGTGTTATCACCAGACAGAGACGAGTGTCCTCCTATCTGGTAAGCTTCCTCCGGCCCCGTGTTCCAGCACCATAGCCTGACTCACTCTCTCTGCCCTCCTCCACACCCCAATGGCTCTGAGAGCACAGGAAGCTCTGGAGGATTCCAAGCACCTGGCAACTTTCTGGTCTGGACTCCGTGTGCTGCCTGAACTCCCCACCTAGCCTATCTCTCACCTCTTCTGCATCATGACCATTGATGGACATCCCTTGGGGTCTGGGATGGTCCTAGTGCACACATGGCCTATGCAGATAAGTATTGCGAGTCCATCCACTTCCTTCTGATAAACTCACCCAGCACTCCTCTCATCTTGATTGCCCTTGTTCTCCATTCATGACCCGCACTTTGTCTGGTCATCCAGTTCCTTGCTGACCACCTGACTGGAACCTCACTTGAAATCATCCTCGAAATCTGTGGAGATGGAGAGAACTCTCACTAACCTCACAAGGAATTTCATGACCTTGCCATCACCTTCAGTAATAGGGAAGCCAGCACTATACCATCTTACAGATGACATGATTATGCAATCAACCTCCTCCTGGGCATCACCCCTCCCCGAGGTTCTACTTCAACCTCTCCCATCCTGAGACCCAAGCCAAATGACTACATCGCTGAAATGCCACAGTACGGTGTCATTTGACAACCCCAGTGCCCAGCTGTTGAGGGTTCTTCTTTGTTAAAAAGAAAAATGGGAGTCTTTGTCCCTTCACCAACTACTGTGGACTCAACAATATCATCATTAAGAACTCCTACCCTTTCCCCTTGATGGATAGCGCATTTGAAACACTCTGCAGGGCCCAGATCTTCACCAAACTGCATCTACAAGTGTGTACACCCTGATCTGCATCTACCAGGGGAATGAGTGGAAGACAGCTTTCATAGCACCCACTGGCCACTACAAATACATACCCATTGATGCCTTTTGAATATTCCAACAATCAAGATGCTTTCCAAGCCTTCATTTATGAGATCCTCCAAGACGCGTTTGTCTACCTCGATGACACCCTCAGCTTCTCTAAGGATACCCAAGACTACGTCTGCCCTGTCCATTCAGTCCTTCATCAACTCCTTGGAAACCAGCTGTACTGCAAGTTTAAAAAAAAGAGTGCTAGTTCCACACATAAATTAGTTTCCTCCTTCAGTTATGTCTTTTCACCCCAAAGACATAAGCAAGGGCCCAGAAAAAGTGCGTGCTGTCATTGAATGATCCCAAATGCATTCTCCCAAACAGCTAGTGCTTCTTGGGCTTCTCCAACTTCTGTCGCTGTTTCATCAGAAACTACAGCCAAATCACTGGTCCCCTCACCTCCCTCACCAAATCACCTATTTCATGTATAACTTGGTCTGGCGCCTCCAGTCACGTTTTCGAGGAGCTCAAGAGATACTTCACCACCGCTACCCTTTCTTCATCATCCAAACCCCTTTAGAGCTTTTGTGGTGGACACATCTGATGTAGGTGCCAGGGCCATCCTCTCCCAGCGAAGACCAGATGGCAAGAAACACCCTTGTGCCTTCTTTTCATACAGGTTCAATTCTACACAGCATTGTTTTGGAGTAGGAGACAGGGAACTACTCATCATTAATTGGAGGAAAGAAGATATTGGCTGGTGGGAAATACCGAGCCCTTCCTGATCTTGACTGACCAGCAGAACCTCATACCCATTCTACAGACCTGCCAACTCGATCCACGTCAAACTCGCTAGGCTATTTTCCTCGAGCAGTTCCACTTCAGCATCTTCAACTGACATGGCTGCAAGAATGTTAGGGTGGATACCCTGACATGACAGACTGACCCAGCTGATAAAGAGTTTGACTCTCAGTGCATCATTCCATCCTTGCAGATCCTCTCCCATTCATCTGCGAACTTGTGAACCAGATCTGACAGGGCCTACAGCAGGAAACTGCACTGGCCAACACACCTGACAACCCCTCTATGTGCTGATGGCTTATGCGCTCCAAAGCACTCCAGTGCTTCAACCTGCTCTGGCCATTCAGACACAACCATTTTCTGTTACATCAGTTTGGGTGGCCCACTATAATCACAGATGTATGTCAGTTTGCCGCTTCCTGCCGTCAACGTTCTCAGTCTAGTTCCTTTGTACAGCAGCCCTCTGGGTTCCTGCGATCCCTACTAGTCTTTCAATGCCTAAGGTCCTACATTGCCATGGGTTCATCATGGGTTTGTCATCAACCGATGGGACCACAGTGATCATGACAGTGGTGCACTGGTTCACCAAGGCAGCTAACTTCATTGCCTTCCCAAACTTCCATAGGCCACTGAGATGGTGGACCTCATTCTTCAACATGTAGTTTACCTACATGGCTCTTCTCAGGGCATTGTGTCAGACCAGAGCCCACAATTCCTTTCCTGATTCTGGCGAGTCTTCTGCCCCCTCCTCCACTCCTGGGTGAGTTTGTCCTCTGGCTATCATCCACAGACCAACGGTCAGCCTGAAAGAGCCAACCAGGTAGTGGAGAAGTTTCTGCAATTCTTCACCAGCTCTGACCCTTTCACATGGAAAAAGTAACTGCTCTGGGCCAAACTGTCAGCATCTGCATGTTTCCTTTCCTATGTGTAGGTCACCCTTTGAAGTGCGTCATGGCTACCAACACCTGTTATTCTCCAAGGAGGAGACAAAGGTGGAGGTCTTGCCTACAAGGGCCCTGGTTCATCACTGCCAGAATGCTTGGAAGAAAGGCCCTCTCAGCTGCTAGCCGCACCTACTGCCAACCACTGTCATTGCTCAGTGAGACTGTGCTGGCTTGGGAACTGTGTCCAGCTGTGCATCAGACATCTGCCCTTGTGCACTGACTCCCACAAGCTTTTGCCTGGGTTCATTGGTCTGTTCAAGATTGTACATCACATCAATCTAGTCACTTACCATCTACAGCTGCCACCGTCACTCAGGATCACACCTACCTTCCACGTGTCCTGCCTCAAGCCTGTTGTCTATGGGCCTTTCAACCCACCTGAGCCTGCACCTCTGGAACCTAGGATGGTAGAAGGAGGTCCAGTGTATACAGTTCGCTGGTTGATGAATTCACATAATCGTGGAAGGGGTGTGCAGTACTTGTTTGACTGTGTAAGGTACAGTCTGGAGGAGAGGTCTTGGATACCATCTAGTTTCATTTTGGATCTGTTACTCTGAGGAGTTTCACTGGAGCCATCCAAACTGTCCTGTGCCATCAGGTGCTGGCCTTAGGAAGGGGTTCTTGTCAGACCTGCACAGGCAGGCACCTCTCAATCTCCACTCAGCTAACCGGAGTCACCTGCCACCTATTTCCAACTCATCACCTACAGCCCATTTAAACCTAGATCTCAGCCACAGTCCTTATTCACTCATTGAACCAGTCATCATCAACCATTTGCTCCTAGCCTTCAGTTACTTTGTTGCCTGTTGTGTTTAATAAATGTTCTCTCATTTTGTGGCCGTTGTAGCTTGTTATTTTGCTGCTTATATTAAAGTTATCACTCACTGCTAAATAGTTTCTGTTGCTCTTCTTTTGGGCCAAGTGTCCTCTACATTTCCTGACACTACTACACTTCAGATTTTCCAACAGTCCCTCACTGGGTAGAGCGTAACAAATGGTGCTTCTGCAATTATTGCACTAGGTGAATGGGAGAGCTGCTCTTGCCCCATGCAGTTCCTCTGCTCTAACCTTTGGAAATTTCAAGTAACTCCATCAGGATCATGCTCATGAACAGAGCTCTTTGAAGCCAGAGTGCATCCAGCTGTAGTTGTCCATGTTTGGGGATAGAGAAGCTAACAACAGTTGGAGGTCATCGTTGTCAATCTCAAGTTCTTTTCAATTAACTCTCCCCATGGGATATTCCAAATCTTGGCATCTGCACAGACTTCAAATTCTGCCACTGTTACATAGCTGCAACTGAAGTTGATGTCTTATGCACATTCCACTATAGAAATAGTTATATGTTGATGACTGTGTTTGATTCATCGTTGGTGCAATGTTCTGGAACTCTGAGGAAAAAGTAAAATTGACTAGAGTTATAGATTTGTACAGCATAGAAATGGGGGTTTCAGCTCACTACATCCATGCTAAACCTTACGTCCATCTTCAGAAGGTTATCGCATTCAGTCCATAGCCTTCTATGCTTTGTCTAATTAAATGTCTGTCTAACTGCCTTTTAAACATAACGACTCTAATTCTATAATCATATAATTGTAATTCTAATGAAGTATTAATGACCAATCTAATTCAATTACCTTCTCTGAAAGCAATTTCTGCCAGAAAAAAAGCTAATTAAAGCAGTAAAAGGATTACATGTTTTCTGACCACTTATCATGATATTCAATGATATTACTATTACTGAATCTACTATCATTAATATGTTTAGGATGACTATTGACTAAAAACTCAACTGGACCAGTTCCATAAAGAGCAAATCAAAGCAGGAATCTTTTTGCAAGCAGCTTACCTGTTTACACTCCAAGGCATTCCACATTCACAAGGCACAGCTCTCAAAACCAAAGTTCAAAGTAAATTTATTATCAGAGTATATACAGCGTATGTCTCTGTATGACCCTGAGGATCATTTCCTTGTGGGTATTCACAGCAAGTACAAAGAAACATAGTAGAATCAATAAAAAAAACACACATGAGAAACAAGCAACCAATATGCAAAAGACAAACTGTGCAAATACAAAAAAAAAATAATTTATTACTGTTTAAAAAAAATAAGCAATAAATATTGAGAACATGAATTGTAGAGTTCTTGGATTGTGGAATCAGTTCAGTTTTGGGGTGAAAGAAGTTGAGCGAAGTTATCCCCTTTGGTTCTGGTTGAAAGGTAATAACTGTTTCTAACCTTGCGGTGTAGGATCTGAGGCTCCTGTACCTCTTTCCTGACAGCAGCAGAGAGAAGAGAGCATGGCCTGGATGGTGGTGGGGGGGGGGGGGGGTCTGCTTTCCTGTGACAGTGCTCTTTGTAGATGTGCTCAGTGTTGGGAAGGACTTTATCTGTGATGGATTGGTGTTTATGTATTACTTTTGTAGGCTTTTGCGTTCAAGGGCATTGGTGTTTCCATACCAGGCTGTGGTGCAACCATGCGTCTTTAGAGGTTTGTCGAAGTTTTAAATGACATGCCAAATCTTCGCAAACTTCTAAGAAATTAGAGGCTCAGCTGTGCCTTCTTTGTAATGGCAGTTACATGCAGGATCCAGGACAAATCCTCTGAAATGATAACACTTAGGAATTTAGGATTACTGACTCTCTGCACCAATGATCCCCAAATAAGAACTGGTGCATGGACAACCTGTAGTCAATAACTCACTTGGAAACTGTCAGCAGCTTGGTGCCAGAACAGTCTATGCTACTATACTCAACTATCAGATTTAAATTTTGTTGCGAATATTCTATGGCCCACAAGTTATCCTGTAGATAGAATGTATGCAACTGTGAGGTAACATGGATGAAGATGCAAGTCAATTGTAAACACATCAAACTGATCTGACTGATTTAATGAAGTTTGAAGCACTTTAGCATGTGAGCAAGTTAGAAGTATGTTCTAATGACCCCTTTCCCCATGAGGTTCAATGGTCTGAAGTGGATAAAGACCTTGCAGTCAAATGAATCTGTAGAGCTGCAAAGGGATGTCTGCAGACTATAACTGTCAGGATTTTGGATCCAGACAAATTTATTGACACAGACAAGTTAGGAAACCTCAATGATATAGAGGTGACAGGATCAAGAAAGAGGAAGACTGTATAGTTCCCCACAGGGTGTTTATATAAAAGAAATGCCCTTTAGGGAACCATATGTTGCTTCCTATTCTGTTTTTCATTTGACTGATGTGGAGGATAGAGACATGCCGATTTTTACTGGTCTGTGAATGTGGAGGTTACTGAATGAATGGTTCTGGAATATATATAGGAGAAGGCTATGGGCCAAGTGCAATATAATAGATTAATATGAATGGATGCCCATTGGTTGGTGTGGATGTGGTGGGCTTCAATGACCGTTGAGATCAATAAATGTTTTAAGGCCATTCACTGGTCTCCCATAGCAAACCCATTGGAGAAGGTGGTACAGAATATCAGGAAGTGGAGAATTTGGAGGGTAGGCCCCCCCCCCCCAGGAACATAAGGCTTAAATTAGCAGAAAAATTAGTGAAATGTTACCAAGAATGAGCTGCTAGGGGAAGTGGTTGAGGCTGGTTCAATAGTATAATTTAAGAAGCACTTGGACAGGTACTGTACATAGAGAGAGTGGCAGAGGGATATGGGTTAAAATCAGGAAATTGGAACTGTCTGGGTGGGCATTGGAGTTGGACCGAAGAGCTTGTTTCCATAGATCAAAGTTCAGAATACTTTATAAAAATGAGAAATTATGCAGACGCTAGAAATCTAAAGCATCGCATATAAAATGCTGGAGGAACTCAAAAGGTCAGGCAGCATCTATGAATATGAATAAACACATGACATTTCAGGCTGAATCCCTTTTTCAGGGCAAAAAGTACTTTAAAGTTTGAAGTACATCCATGCTGTATTGCTCTGTGGTGTCCACATGACAAGTTACAAATAAGCAATGCAGAAAGGAGGCATCTTGTGGAGAATGTGTGTTAGAGATACTGTCCTTCCCAAACTTTCCTTAGTTAATGATGAATGGAGGTGGAATGATGGACGAGCAATGTTACTATCTATGTTCTGCAAATTCTCCACTATGACTCTAGGAACAGAGGAATTCTGTCACCATAGAGTGACTATTCTTTTCCATAGACACTCAGTCAAAGTGATTCCTGCAGATCCTGGCAACAGCTTTGCTAACTCTGAAACCCACTATTGTTGTCATGTTATAACTTTTAGAAAAACATTTAGACTTGGGTTTCCAAGACTTTCCCACAGAACAGCAGAAATAATAAGTTTGGTTGGATCTGCTGGATGAGTGATGTTGCAAGACCAATCTTGCACTCAACATCAGCAAGACAGTGGACCTCAAGAAAGCAAAATCAGAAGAATACACATTAGTCCTCATGTTCAATTGAAATTATTAACCTGCTCAGTTGAGGAAGAAACACCAGAGACACGAAATTACCTCTGAAGCGGTTTTTATTCAGAGAGGAGTTCGCAGCCACACGCACTTCGGGCGTAAGTTAGCCAACTCCCAATTTGTCGGTTTACAAAGGTCATACTTATACCCAAAAGCAGGGTACTACATTCGCAAAAATGGTTACCGATTCAAATCCATCGATTGATTGGCTATCACATAGTTAAGCACACAAAATACTCAGAATGAGCATAGACACAAGCAAAGTACTTGGAATAAGTATAGATACTTTGCCAAACACATTGTCTTGTGGTGGCAAGGTTCCCCTTTCCCCAAGGTTCCCCTTTACTTGTGGTTGCTATGTCCTGTCTGGCATTCTATTTTAGTTACCTGTTCTCTGTCGTCCTACACTTCCCCAATGACATATTCTCTCCCTGGTCCTGTCTACATATTTTGCTACACCTACCCCTCGTCCCCCCCCCTACACGTACCCCTTACCCTCTCCACATTCTCACTCATTGAGGAAACGGTGGTGAGAAGAATGAGCAGCTTTAAGTTTGAGTGTCAACACTTTAGATGACCCATCTTGGGCCCAGCACATTAATGCAATTATGAAGAAAGTAAGCCTGAGGCTCACCTTCATTAGGAGTTTGAGGTTTACTATGTCACCAAGGACTCTTGCAAACTTCTATCGATGTGTGGTGGAGATCATTCTGACTGGTCGCATCACAGCCTGGTATGGAGGCTCCAATATGCAGGATTGCAAGAGACTGAAGAGGGCTGTAGACTCAGCCAGTTCCATCATGAGCACAATCCTCCCCACCTTCTAGGAGGCAGCATCTATCATCAAGAACCCCCACCATCCAGGACATGCCCTCTTCTCATGACTACCATCAGGGAGGAGATGCAGGAAGAGAAACACTCAACAATTTAGGAACCAATTCTTCCCCTATATTATCAGATTTCCGAATGGCCAATGTACCCTTGAACAGTACTTCATTATTTTCTTTTTCTACACTATTCATTTATCTTGTAATTTATAGTAATTTTCTCTCTTTGCACTGTACTACTTCAACAAAACAACAAATTTCATTTCAGACAAGTCAGTGATAATAAACTTGATTCTGAATTTAATAGTGCAGGAGAGTAAGGAGAACAATGAGAGAGGTAAAATTCCATAGTGATCCTTTAATATTTGCTCAGATTAATTTGTTCCATCATATTGAATTTATTTAATTTCTTTGTTTTCTTTTTTGTTCTGGTTTGAAAATTAAGTCCTTGGCATATGCTTCCAAATTTCAGCAGAAGAGCATGAGCTTACAGCATGAATAATCAATTGACATTTCTCATTTTACAAATTTTGTTTTAGTGAGGGGCAGCACAATGTTGTATGGAACATCTGACCAAATGGTTAATCTACTGCTCAGGATTTGAAAGCTGTCCACCGAGGTCAAAGGCTCAGTTACCACACATTAGACTAAAGGAACTAATTTGGTTGTTACCACAACCTCACCCTCTTCCCCATTCCTTGTGCATGAATCTGTGATGCTGCAGGTTTTCTGGTCCCTATTCAGTAAAAAAAAATCATAAAAATTGTCCAGATGAAGGGTCTTATTCTGAAACATTAATTATTTTCCTCCATAGATACTCCCTGGCCTGCTGAATTCCTCCAGTAGTCTTGTTTCACTCTAGATTCCAATGTCTGAAGCCTCTTGTGTTTACAGAGAAATATTAATGATTACTGTAAGAATATTGTGCCTCAATCTACAGGAAAATCTGGTATCAGTTGGGTGGAGGAAGATCAGTATCTCAGGCCAGATGGAACAACGAAGAACAACTATACTTCACAGGGAAAGTCCATTTGTGGAGCTCAGAGCTCAGAGCTCCTACAGGAAGCCCTGACTAGCTCACTGATCAGTTCTGCTGTCCAGTGTTCAGATGACACTTCACATGTCAATGATAAACAACACAATGATGAACTTTGAAAGCACAAGATCAGCTTGCTTTCTCATGCACCACATTATCAAAATAGTAAAAGTTGCTCGAGTTGAGCATGAGAAGGTCCTTGCCATTTTGGAAGGGATCAGCAGCTGGAAAGGCAAACTACTTCCACAGGGAATATTTTTGCCTTGTGAACTCAACAGACAACGTGTCACCCTCTTTGTGAATAAGTAGGATAATATCTTGCTGAATATATTGCCAGTAAGCACTCCATGCAAACCCAAAGCACAAGTTCACACTTTCTAGACTGACATTCAAGGGCTGAGGTACTGTTCGTTCAAACTTGATTCCCACTTTGAGACAGTAGAGAAAATATAAAGCTGGCTCCATAAAGTATATATGTAACTGCTATTTGTGACATTAGCAAGCTGTGTCTGTAGACCAGTGGACAGTTGTTCATTTTACTCAGAAGGGCTTTGCAATATGACAAAGAAACACATTGGTAACTGCCTTCTTACAAACAGGACTGACTACATCAACATGCGCTGCAACACTTTCTTACTCAGAATTTGATCAGAAGATTAGAATCAGAATCTGGTTTATTATTACTGACGTGTCATGAAATTTGTTAACTTAGCAGCAATTCAATGTAATACACGATAATATAGAAAAAAGTAAATCAATTATAGTAAGTATATGTATATTGGATAGATTAAAATAGAAGCGAGATAGTGTTCATGAGTTCAATGTCCATTTATAAATCGTATGGCAGAGGGGAAGAAGCTGTTCCTGAATCGTTGAATGTATTGCCTTCAGGCTTCTGTACCTCCTTCCTGATGGTAAAAATGAGAAGACAGCATGTCCTGGGTGCTGGGGGTCCTTAATAATGGTCATCACCTTTCTGAGGCACTGCTCCTTGAAGATGTCCAGATGGCACAGCTGGCTGAACACAA
The DNA here is from genome assembly GCF_048418815.1 of Hemitrygon akajei. Classification (NCBI taxonomy): domain Eukaryota; kingdom Metazoa; phylum Chordata; class Chondrichthyes; order Myliobatiformes; family Dasyatidae; genus Hemitrygon; species Hemitrygon akajei. The sequence continues at coordinate 23,787,901 of NC_133145.1, read as the reverse complement.
AAGATGCTTGTGCACCAAGTGACTGGAGGATTCACTGACATTCCCGTTCACATTTGTGGTCTGATGTCCCCACCTACTTCAAAAAGGCCTCTGTTGTACTGGTGCCTAAGACCTGCCTCCATGATTACCGTCTGGTCATGTTTACATCAATCATAATGAAGTGCTTCAAGAAGCTGGTTATGGTACAAAACATCTCCTTCATAGATGACCTGGATTCACTTCAATTTGCCTGTTCTCATAACACATTAGCCGTGGATATGATCTTACTGGCTCTTGATTCTGCTAGTGGTTGTATGGACAACAGAAACATACACTCAGTGGCCACTTTCTAACCTACAGCTGCAAAAGTCAAATCAGAGAGGAATCAGGAATTAATGCATAAAATGTGGCAAAGTATCAATGTATAAAAGCATACAGACAAGATCTTCAGTTGTTGCTGAGATCAAATGGAGAAGAAATGTGATGCAAGTGACTTTAACTGTGGAATGATCGTTTCTGCCAGATGGGGTGTTTTGAGCATCTCAGAAAACGCTAATCTCCTGGTATTTTTATACGCAACAGTCTCTAGAGTTCACTGAGAATGCTGCAAAAAGTTTAAAAAACATCCAATGATTGGCAGTTCTGTGGACAGGCCAGAGAAGAATGCCCCAACTGGTTCAAGCTGACAAGAAGGTGACAGTAATTCAGATGAACACATGTTACAACTGGGGTATGCAGAAGAGCATCCTTGAATGCACAACACAGTGGATGGGCCACAGCAGCAGAAGATCATGAACGTACACTCAGTAACACACAAAATGCTGGAACTCATCAGGCCAGGCAGCTTCTATTGAAAAGACCTGATGAAAAGTCTCTGCCTGAAATGTTGACTGTTTATTCTCTTCCATTGATGCTACCTGGTCTGCTGAGTTCCTCCAGAATTGTGTGTGTGTGTGTGTGTGTGTGTGTGTGTGTGTGTGTGTGTGTGTGTGTGTGTGTGTGTGTGTGTGTGTGTGTGTGTGTGTGTGTGTGTGTGTGTGTGTGTGTGTGTGTGTGTGTGTGTGTGTGTGTGTGTGTGTGTGTGTGTGGCTTGAATTTCCAGCATCTGCAGATTTTCTCTTGCTTGTGAACTCAGTGGCTTCTTTATTAGGTACCTAATAAAGTGGCCACTGAGCGTAAACATCAAGCTGCTGTTAATTAGTTTTGTGTTCAACCCTCCAAAACTATTACCTAGTTCAAGACTTGGGCCTCTGGATCCTCAGCTTCTTCATTGGCAGTCTTCATCAGTGCATAGTGGTAATGACACCTCCTCCTCAATGATTATAAACATAGATGGAGCCCAAGGGTGTGTACCAAGACCCTGGTCTGCTATCTTTATACATCTGACTGTGTGGTTACGCAGAACTCCAATGCCACTTTCAAATTTTCATATGATACTACCATTGTTAGACAAATCATGGGTGGTAATGAGTCTGCATACAGGAGTGAAATAGGGCACCTGGATGAGTGGTGCCACAACAACTACCTCTCACTCAATGGCAGTAACTGATCATTGACTTCAGGAGGAAGAACGAGAGCAAACTTCTGCAGTCTATATTGGTGGATTTGTAGTGGAGAGGGTCAGCAACTTTAAATTCTTAGGTGTTAACATATTGCATGACCCAGGGTTTCGTGAGAGGTCGCTAGGGGTTTTGTGAGAGAGCATGATTGAAAAAAATTGTTTTTTGAACTGCGCGCAATGCGTGATGCTAGCACTCAGTGTTGGGCAGTGACCAAGCAGCCCCATTAGCAATCTCGTTAGAGGTCTCTCAGCCCAGTATGGCAGTGCACAGTAGGACCGCGTTTATTTGGTTGAGTCCATTCTCGGTTTTTCAAGGTAGGGAAGGCCATTGATAATTGGTGTGTGTTGTATTGTGTTGTTTTCAACTTCTTATATGTGTAAACAAGCTTTTTCTTGTTTAACAAGCATCAAGAGCAACTATAGAAATAATTTCATTTCAGCTGAAGGTGAAATTGGCGTGTGCTTATCTCAAGTTCAACCCAGAATTGAGTATTGATGCAGCAAGAAAATGAGCACAAGGTTTCACGAAGGGTCCTGACGAAGGGTCTCGGCCCGAAACGTCGACAGCGCTTCTCCCTATAGATGCTGCCTAGCCTGCTGTGTTCTACCAGCATTTTGTGTGTGTTGCTGTTTGAATTTCCAGCATCTGCAGATTTCCTTGTGTTTGCTCACAAGGTTTCACGTGCCAGGTTTATATTTCAACCCAATCATCTTAGTAAGAAAATGGTTTTTCAAAGTCTTGTATAAAATTGTGCCTTAGGCTATATTTTTTCATATTGCTTTGGCTTATGGCTTAGGCTTTAGTAACTTTACTATTCAACATTGTCAATAAACTTTCAGGGTGTAAGTAATATTAATTAAAATCAATTTACAATCTTTATGTAAATTAATTCTACCAAGCCTACTTTTTAAAAAATCCCATTTTGGCTTAAACCAGTTATTTAACAGAAATTTATTATGTTTGCTTTGTGAGTTTTTGAAATTTATGAAAGGGAAGGAAAGAAATTAGGTTCAAGAAAGATAAGCTAAGCTTAACTGCCTGTTTTTTCTTCAGGAACAGTTGGCTAAAAATTCATTCTCTACTCAAAAGAACATTGACAATTATTTTTGGATTACTATATCTACAACATACCGATCATGCTAACATACTGTGAGCTGTAGTTATAATAATTTTTACACAGGGGTTCCCTGAGACCTAAAAATTATTTCAAGGGACCCCCCCAGGGCAAACAGGCTGAGAAAGGTTGGCATAACCTGTATGTGTACGTGAGCCAACACATAGATACAATCACAAGGAAGATGTGCCAGTGCCTTTATGGTTAAAGAATATTAAGGAGGTTGAATATGTTGCTGAATATTCTAACAAACTTATATAGATGTACTGTTGGAAGTATCAAACTAGTTGCATGATAGTCTGGTGCAGCAATTCAAATGCGAGAAGATGCAGAATAGTGGATTCAGGCCAATACATCGCAGTCACATCCTTCCCCACCATGGAAAGTATCTACATGACACCCTGCCTCAAAAATGCAACATCTATCATCAAAGATCCCCACTATCTGGGCCATGCCATCTTCTCATACTTGCCATTGAACAGAAGATACAGAAGTCTGAAGACCCACACTAGGTTGAAGAGCAACTGCTCCATTTCTTTTCAGTTCTTAAACCAGCCTGCACAACTCTAATCTTTAAGTCAGAATACCACACTATGGCCACTTTGCACTATATTGGACTTGTTTTTTGTCTCAATTGTTTCCTTTAGTATATATGTTATATATAATGTATGTAAAACATGTGTTTTAACATTTTGTTTATACAGTAGATTGTGCATTTGATAATTAGTGATAAATCTTCAACAACTTATAACAATCTCATCATTTTTCAGCATTTTTGATGCTTCCAAAATTCTCCTTATCCTTGTGTTTCATTCAAATAAACTAAATTTAACTTAACTCTCATCACAGCAACTAATCAGCTAAACCTGGCTGACAGTTATAATATTATACAGCCCTTTCTTTCAATAAGGTTAGCAAACAAAGCCAGGCAAAGCAATTAACATTTTCACATGTGGTTCTCAGCATAGCGGATGATAATCAACCATGATCATGTTGAATTTATTGTTTTTTTCCCCCTCTCCTTCAGAATAATATTAAATGGTAGTGTAGTGGTTTACAATACAGGCGACCTGGGTTCAATTCCTGCTGCTGTCTGTAAGCAGTTGGTATGTTCTCCCCATGATCATGTGAGTTTCATCCCACAATCAAAACACATACCAGTTGGCAAGTTAATTGGTCAATGTACATTGTCCTGTCATTAGACTAGGATTAAATCAAGGTGGTGTGCTCAAGAGACTGAAGGGGGCCTATTCCACACTGTATCTGAATAAATAAAATAAATACAAAAAGTGATACCACAAGAACAGATGATCTAAAATGCAGTGAAAGGCTACAAAATTCAAAGCTTTAATGAGTCTCTTGAAGAAGGAAAGATGGTTAAACATAGAAGGAAGTTTAGGGAAGGAAGAACTTAATAGCTTGAGAATTGAAGGCATTGAATCCAACTGTGGATAAATTAAATTTGTTAATAATCTAGAAATTGGAGTTGAAAGAATGTAGGTATTAGTGAAGTTTAAAGCTGAAGGAGAGCTTAGAGATAAAGAGGAAAGGATAATTTAAGGGATTTAAAAAGTACAATGAAAATATTAAAATCGAGATTGTATCGAACTGTGAGCCAAGGTGGGGGTCAGCGGGTATAGGAGTGATGATTGAATGATACAGTAGGAATTAGGATGCAGACAGTAGAACATTCAATAGCCTTGTACATACAGGAAAACTGAGGTCAGTTAAAGTATGCATGAGGTTCACTAAGAATAGGGTAACAATACTTCATAGATAAAGGTTACTTCAGAAAATGAACTGAGACAGGAATGTAGTACAGTGAAATTCTAGGGGTGGAAATAGACAGTGTTAGATACAGTAATGATATGGGTCAAAACAACCATTGAGGATGTAGACAGTCTGGCTAAGTCTCACAGAGAAACCAGAAAGAAGAATAGAGTCCATGGTTAGGGGACAGAAATAGTGATATAAACCATGGACAAGCACTTTTATCTTCCCAAGTTTTATGCAAAAAAATTTCTCCTCATCCATTTTTCTAGGTCTGATAACCTGGGACAAAAATTTTGTTGGTGAAATAGAAGTTTGTATTGTTCATAACCGTACAATATTTGACTGTTTTTAAATGAATTTGTCTTGGAGTTGAAGAAATAGGTTTGGGGAGAGGAATTCTGAATATGAAGCTAAAGATCTCACATGAACGTGAAGCATATAGAAGTTTTCATCCATGTGACTATCTGTCTTGACTGAAGACGTGGTGACGGACTTCTAAAAATCGGACAAAATAAAAATAACTTGACAAAATAAATGTAAAAAGATGCCCGTCTTAAAAATGCTATAAAGAGATTATAAGTAAATGCACCTATGGTGATATGAAAGAATGAACATCTCCCTCCCACCCACCGTATAACTGACTCCTCAAAACCTTTAAATATTTCTTGAAGCTTGTGTTACATTGGCCTTCAAAATGTGAATGGTGCAAATGTTAGGTTGTTGACAGCATTAGCAGGACAAGTTTACATTACAGACCGAAATATAAATCTACTTTGACTATAAATATCCAGCAACATAATACTTAACTTTGAATACCATTTGTAAAGATTTATATCTCTTCCTTAAGACATTGCTTAATGGATTGATAGTTTATCAATTTAAGTATGTATTCATCGGGAAATACAGGACAGAAATATGCTCTTCAGCCCTCTTGAGCCCACACCAACCAACCGTTTACACTAATTCTACATGAGACACATTTAAATATCTTCACATTCTCATGAATCCCTCCCAACTGTCAATCAACAATACTCAGTGGCCACTTTATTAGGTACAGGAGATGCCTGATAAAGTGGCCACTGAGTGTATGTTCATGTTGTTCTGCTGCTGTGGCTAATCCACTTCAAGATTCAATGTGTTGTGCATTCAAAGATGCTTTTCTGCACACCATGTCGTAATGAATTGTTACTTGAGATACTGTCACCTTCCTGTTGGCTCGAACCAGTCTGGCTATTCTCCTCTGACCTCTCTCAATAACAAGTCATTTTCACCCACAGAACTGCTGCTCACTAGATTTTTGGGTTTTTTTTTTGCACACAGATCTCTGTAAACTCTGAAGACTGTTGTGCATGAAAATCCCCGGAGATCAGCAGTTTCTGAGATACTCAAACCAAACTATTGTGCACCTGTGACAGAGTCTCCATGCCATTGCTTCCTACAAGGTGAAATCTAAAAGCACAAATGTTGATGCAATAATCCCTGATGAGCTCAACACCTTTTATGCTCGGTTTGAAAGGACGAATAACATTACACCTGTGCAAACCGCCACAACATCTGGCGACCCTGTGATCTCTCCCTTGGAGGCTGATGTCTGAGAGTGAACCCTTGCAAGGTATTAGGCCTCTACAGTATACCTAGCCAGGTACTGAAAACCTGTGTTCACCAGTTGGCTGGAGTGTTCAGTGACATGTCCCATTGCTATAGTTTGAGGTTCCCTTTTGCTTTAAAAGGACAGCAGTCATTGGTGCACAGGAAGAACAGGGTGAGCTGCCTCCGTGCCTACCCAGTAGCACTCTTATTTATGGCAATGAAGTGCTTGGGGATGTTGGTTATGCCTAGAATTACCCCTGCCTGAGCAAGGACCTGGGCCCTACCAGCCCAATAGGTCTACAGTGGATGTAAACTCACTGGCTCTCCACTCTGCTTTGGAGCACACAGATAGCTATAACACCCACATCAGACTACTGCTTATCAATTACAGCTCAGCATTAAACATCATCATTTCCTCAGCTCCAAAATCTAGTCTTCTGTACCCCCATCTGCACAGGATCTTTGAACTCTTTACTGGGAGATCACAATCAGTGCAGATCAACACAGGCAACTCACCATCATCACAGGCACCTCTTCGATGAGTGCTCAGCCCACTGCCCTACTCATGCCTGTGTGGCTAAGCATAGTTCAAACACCATATATACAATGCCTATACCCTGCCCATTGGAAATTTTCATGTTTTATTGTTTTACAGAATTGAATCACAGTGGATTTAATTTGGCTTTTTTGACACTGATCAACAGAAAAGACTCATTTGTGTCAAAATGAAAACAAATTTCTACAAATTGGTCAAAATATATTACAATTATCAAACGCAAAATATTTGACTGCACGATTACTCACCCCCTTCAAGTCAGTATTTAGTAGATGCCCTTTGGCAGCAATTACAGCCTTGAGTCTGTGTGGATAGGTCTCTACCAGCTTTACACATCAGGGCACTGCAATTTTCCTCATTCTTCTTTACAAAACTGCTCAAGCTCTGTCAGATTGCATGGGGATCGTGAGAGAACAGCTCTTTTCAATCCAGGCACAAATTCTCAATGGGATTGAGGTCTGGACTCTGACTTGGTCACTCCAGGATATTAACTTTGTTGTTTTTAAACCATTCCTGTGTAGCTTCAGCTTTATGCTTGGGGTCATTGTCTTGCTGGAAAACAAATCTTCTCCCAAGTCATAGTTCTCTCGCAGACAGCATTAGGTTTTCCCTGAAGTTTGCTGCATTCATTTTACCTTCCACCTTCACAAGCCTTCCAGGTCCTGCTGCAGTGTAGCATCCCTACAGCATAATGCAGCCACCACCATGCTTCACAGTAGGGACGGTATGTTGTTGATGATGTGTGGTGTTTGGCATATGTCAAACATACTGTTTAGTCTGATGGCCAAAAAGCTCAATTTTGATTTCCTCAAACCATAGAGCCTTCGTCCAACTGACTTCACTGTCTCCCACATGCTTCTGGCAAACACTTGCCAAAACTGAGTGTTTTTCAACAGTGGCTTTCTCTTTGCCACTCTCCCATAAAACTGCAACTGCTAGAGCACCCAGGCAACAGTTGCCGTATGTGCAGTCTCTCCAATCTCAGCCACTGAAGCTTGTAACTCCTCCAGAGTTGTCATAGGTCTCTTGGTGGCTTCCCCCACTTGTCTTTTTCTTGCACGGTCACTCAATTTTTGAGGATGGCCTGCTCTAGTCAGATTTACATCTTTGCCAATCATTTCTTGATTATTGATTTAATTGTACTCCAAGGGATATTCAATGACTTGGAGATTTTCTTGTATCAACCTCCTGATTTGTGCTTTTCAATAACCTTTTAGCAGAGTTGCTTGGAGTGTTCTTTTGTCTTCGTGGTGTAGCTTTTGCCAGGTTACTGATTCACCAGCAGTTGGACCTTCCAGATACAGGTGTATTTTTACTGCAATCAATTGAAAAACCTTGATTGCACACAGGTGATCTCCATAATATGACTTCAAAAACCACTGCTGCACCAGTGATGATTTGGTGTGTTATATCAAAGGGGGTGAAAACTTGTGTAATCAATTATTTTTGAAATTTATATTTCTAATTAATTTAGATCACTTTGTAGAGATCTGTTTTCATTTTGACACTAAAGAGTCTTTATCTGTTGACCAGTGTAAAAAAAAGCCAAATCATATGCAGTGTGATTCCATGATGTAAAACAATAAAACATGAAAATTTCCAAAGGGAGTGAATGCTTTTTATGTCACCAGTAACCATTACAAAAGGATCTAGTGCTTTCCTGGCATATACGATGAAGAAGCTCTTCTCGGGCTTCCAGTCAGGTACAGATACTGATTTTAGCCAACATTTCAATAACAAACTTTGCCACCTCCGTGAAAATGGCATAGCTGACTCTCACCCTAAGGAAGACAATATGAGAAAGGTTTGTAAGCTAAAATGTGAATATTAGAGAATACAAGCTCTAAGTAGAAGACCGAATAGGGAAATAACTCACATTTTGCTTGAGTTCTTGAAAAGTTTGGTAAATGCTGTCTTGATAGTTTAGTAACTTCACATTTGAATGAGCACAGGAATTCTTGGCTTTAAGGCTTGTAAATGGAGAAAAGTTGGTGGTTCTGTTTGAAACTTACCTAGTCAGCTAGTAGTCCTCCACACACTACAAGCATACTGAACTAGTAGGAAGCTTTGTCTTTTCCTGTGGTAGGCTTTGGCATTCTGGAAGTTGTTTGATTTATCAAGTTGCTGATAGTAAAATTTAATTATGAAGGAAGCTCTGAGGCCTTGGGGAACATCTCAGGTTGAACTATAGCTTTTACCTCATTACCATTAGGTTCTTGAACTAACCTGGCAAGCACTAATTCTATTTCGGACTATATTTTCCATAATTTTTGCTATTGTTGTTCTGTTATTTTTAATAATTGTGTCACGTTATGTATAATTCATGTTAGTCTAAGTTCATGCAATTTTTGCTTTTCATGTTTGTAATGGACAATGTTGCTGCTGCACAAATCTACTTTTCAAATCATTTATACTCTCTCTATACATAACAATGAACAATAACATACCCATGACAATAAACTTAAACTCGAACTTGACTTGATAAAACATACTGTTTGTACACTCCTTGTCAAGGACAGAAAAGATACTAGTAGGCTGTGGGAATCACAATGTATTTTTTTAAATTCATGAGTCAGTGCCATTGATAAACTACTAACAAATTAAATTATTCAGCTGTTATTAATTTCTTTAAGATAATGCTCACCTTCTATATGAGTTTAACACACGTAACCTGATCCACACCATATTTCAGTGAATTTCCATCCATTTCTGTCTCGTACTGACTGTGGTTCAGAACAAATACATCTTCCACAGTTTTTCATTAGTGAAATTGATGAATAGCTGTATAACTGAACATATTTGGAATATTGTGTGCAGTTTTGGTCACCTACCTACAGGAAAGATGTAAACAAGGTTGAAAGAGTATAGAGAAAATTTATAAGGATGTTGCTGAGTCTGGAGGACCTAGTTATAAGGGAAGTTTGAATAGGTTAGGACTGTATTCCTTAGAACATAGAAGATTAAGAGGAGATTTGACAGAGGTACACAAATTTATTAGGAGTATAGATCAGGTAAATGCAAGCAGGCTTTTTCGTCTGAGATTGGGTGGCAATACAACCAGAAGTCATGGATTAAGGGTGAAAGATAAAAAGTTTAAGGGGAAAATAAGGGGAAAGTACTTCACTCAGAGGGTCGTGAGAGTGTGGAATCAGCTGCCAGCACAAGTGGTGCAAGCAAGCTTGATTTCAATGTTTAAGAGAAATTTGGATAGGTACATGGATGGTAGGGGTACAGAGGGCTTTGGTTCTGGTGCAGGTCGATGGGAGTACTGAACAGCCTGTCCTTGGACACAAATTCATTATGATTCTTTACTTGTAAATGGCTACAAATCTCTGAATGGAAACCATGTTGGCATGTAACACAAATTAAGGACAATTAATCATATCTTTGTTAATGAAATACTGTTATGCAATTAAAATTTAAAAATAACATTTAATTTTACTTTTAGTTGCAGTGATCTCCTGTATTTATATCATTTAAATATGAACATGAGAAAAAGAATATTGTTTCTGCTTCAGTGAAAATTGTTAATTATTACATGAAACTTATTTATTAGACTGCAGATGAATAAGAATATTTTACATTTAAAATCTATTTATTATGTTATAATCTATTATGATTATTCTTGATATCAGATTTAAGATTTAATTTTAGTTGGTTATATTTTGGAAAGGATTTTTCCTCTTCTAACATTGCCAATCAAATTATGAATTATTTGATTGTCTCCTTTACAAAATGGCTTTCAATGTATTTTTGTTTGTAACCCATATTATATGCCAAGAAAAATGGCTGTGGTTGATGCTAATAGTTTTTCTGAAAGCAAGGTGTTTGTGTGTGTGTATGTGTGTGTGTGTGTGTGTGCGTGCGTGCGTGCATGCGTGCGTGCGTGCGTGTGTGTGTGCGCGCACACACACGCCCTTAACTCCTGGTGGAGTCGTCGGGGCGCCGTCATGACAAGCTTTTTGCACCGATCTTTTTGCTGATTGCTCATCATACGGCGTGTCTTGGCATCTGAAACCTGGCGGAGCCCATCCCACTCCAGATTTTTGGAGCCTGCTGGATTTGAACTCTGGAGACTTCGCTCCGAAGTCCGGCACTGATGCCACTATGCCACCAGCGTATATTATAGTTTCATGTAAAACAGAACAGTACAGCACAAGAACAGAGCCTTGACCCACAGTGTTGCCAAACTAATTAAATTAGTAATTCAATGCCCAACTGATCCCTCCTGCCTACACAATGCCCATATTCTTCCAAATTCTGCACATTCATGTACCTGTCTAAGGGCCTCTTGAATGCCTCTATAGAATTTTTCTTCACTAACTAGTGCTTTCAGGTACCTACTTCTTCTTGAGTAAATAATATTTGCCCCACATATCATCTCACTTTAAATGCATGCCCTCTGGCTTTAGAAATTCAGAATCAGAATCAGGTTGATTGTCACAACATATGTCATGAAATTTGTAATTTTTTTAATTGAAGTTCATCATCAAAAACATTTCCATAAGATGTATTTCAGACATTGTACATATATATCATATAATCATATATATCACAAATCTCCACAAAGTATTTCTCTGAGATATACACTTATAGAAAAGAGTGGAAAGAAAAAAACAAGCAAAAGGAAAGAACTATGTACAATTAGGGTGTGATCTTTTTACAACAGATTCATTGATTTGTAAGAATAAAATCAGGCCTATGAGGCATTATGTAGTTAAACCATTTTTCCCAGTATGAATCAAATTGTTCCAGCTTATCATTAACAGATGCTGTTATCTTCTCCATTTTGTAAATGTTCATTGTAATTTCCATCCATGTATTGAAAGTTGGGCTCTCCTGTGATAATCATTTCCTAGTAAGAGTCTTTTTACCAGCCCAACGTGTTGGGGAGGAAGCATTAAGAAGAAGGACGCCTCACGTCTTAATAAGCTGATAAGGAAGGCGGGCTCTGTCGTGGGCAAAGTACTGGAGAGTTTAACATCGGTAGCTGAGCGAAGGGCGCTGAGTAGGCTACGGTCAATTATGGAAAACCCTGAACATCCTCTACATAGCACCATCCAGAGACAGAGAAGCAGTTTCAGCGACAGGTTACTGTCGATGCAATGCTCCTCAGACAGGATGAAGAGGTCAATACTCCCCAATGCCATTAGGCTTTACAATTCAACTGCCAGGACTTAAGAACTTTTTTTAAAGCTATTATTAATGCTTTTTGAGTTAGTGATTTAGATGCATATCATATTATTACTGAGTTAAGTATTGTATGTAATGAGTTTTTGCTACAAGAAGTGTATGGGACATTGGAAAAAATGTTGAATTTCCCCATGGGGATGAATAAAGTATCTATCTATCTATTCATTAAATATTTATCTCTTTTCAACCATTCTTGAGGTATATATCCAAAATATATGGTCATACTCTCTAAGGGTATTTCACATTTAAAGATGTCTTGTAGGGCATTGTGTATCCCCCTCCAATAGTTTTTAATAACAGGGCAGTCCCAAAAAATATGATAATGATTTGCATTTTGATTTCCACAATTTCTCTAGCAAACAGCGAGGTTACTATCATAATGGGATTTCTGAGAGGGTATAATAAAATATCTTATCAAGTTTTTCCATCCAAACTCCCTCCATTTCTGTGAACTGGTACACTTCCATTGATACCTCCATATTGTTGTCCATTCTTCCTCAGATATAATTATCCCTCCTCCCTTCTCCCATTTTGTTTTAATGTATGAAGTCAAATATGTTTTAAGATTTGACAACCCCTTATACATGCTTGAAATGATTCTACTACCATTATCTGAATTATATGCTTTTCTAAAGAGCTCTATCAAGTATGTATTAGCCTTGGTTACATTTTTAAGCGTCTTATTAACATATTGTCACATCTGTAAATACCGATAGAAATCTTGTTTTTCTAATGTGTTTCTCTTTAAGCATTTCAAAACTGAACAGTGTTCCTTCTTTCATTATGTTGCAAAGTACTGTTATTCCTTTAGCTGTCCAGTCCTTAAATCTAGCATCCAATTTATTTGGTGTAAAAGCGAAGTCATATGCACACCATTTAAGAATTGCAGTATCTTCCTCTAGATTATATTCTTTTATAGTAGTTTTCCATATTTTAAGAGTCAATTTCACCCATGGGTTATCAATAGTATTTATGTACCTTTGCAGGTTGTTATCAGCCAAAATTGCTTGTATGGGGATGGGAAGTACCCACTCCTCAATGTTTTTCCATTGAGCGTCATATGATGGGTTGCACCAACCTATTACAGCTCTCAATTGTGCTGCAAAATAATAATCTCTAACAGAAGGTAGGCCCCATCCCCCCTTTTCCTTTGCTAATTGCACAGTTTTGAGACAAACTCTAGGCCCTTTACCCTGCCAAATATACTTTGATAGCATCTTGTTCCATTCATTGAATTGATTTTGATTAATCTCTGTTGGTAGGGTCTGAAAGAGATATAACAGTCTGGGCAGTATATCCATTTTAATAGATTCAATCCTTGAACTGAGACTGAAAAAGGGTATCAGGTTCCATCTTGCCACATCTTCCTTAATTTTTTAATATAAAGGCTGATAATTACATTCTGATAATTTTACCAAATCTTTTGGCATAATGATGCCCAAATATTTGAAAGACTCTGTGTGCCATGCCCAGGGGTACCGACTTTCAATTTCTCTTGGTGGGCTATAGTAATATGAAAGTAATTGGGTTTTATCTACGTTGATCTTGTATCCTGATGATTGACCATATTGTTCAAAGGATTGCATCAATTTAGGTAAAGAGTATGTTGGTTGCCCTAGATAGATCAAAATGTCATCTGCATAACAAGCCAATTTATGCTCTGTCCCTTTAATAGTAATTCCCCTGATATCTTCATTTTGTCTGATGTATTGAGCTAATGGTTCCAGATATAACGCGAAGAGTAGCGGTGACCATGCACAACCCTGTCTCGTGCCCCTTTCTAGGGTAAGACTATTTGATAAATATCCATTGATTTTAATCTTAGCAGTAGGATTGTCATATAGTGTCTATAGTTTTAATAATTGTGTCTTGGAAACCAAATCTATGTAAAACTCCTTAAAGAAAATTCCAATTAACTGAATCAAATGCTTTTTCAGCGTCCACGCTTATCACTATTGCTTCGATTTTATTTTTTTGTATATGATCCATAATGTGAAGTGTCCTTCGTATATTGTCTTGTGTCTGGTGTTGTCGTATAAAACCTGTCTGATCATTACTTATCAGTATGGGTAGAAACTCCTCTAATCGTTTGGCCGTGATGGAGGTAAATAATCTATAATCTACATTAAGAATGGATATTGGTCTAAATGACCCGCATTCCATTTTATCCTTGCCTTCTTTCGGTATAGCTGAGATTATCACTTCCTTCCAACTGGGTGGCATTTGTGCCTTTTTTAGAGCCCAGTTCAGTGTGAGGAATTAACTCATTTTTAAATTCTGTGTACCGTATACCCATCTGATCCTGGTGACTTGCTTAATTTAAGCCTACTAATTGCAGCTTTTAATTCAACTTCAGTTTTGTCAGCAGTCATCCTATTTTGTTCTTTGCTTAAAGTGGGTAACTCTAGAGAATTCAAGAAGGTGTCAATTTGGGTTATGCTTTCCCCTGGAACTTTGGAATATAGAGTTTTATAAAACACTTCAAAAGCTTCTTGAATTTCACTTAGCTTTTTTTTATCGTTTTCATTCTTGGGTCCCTAATTCTATGAATTGAATTTTCTGCTATCTTTTTTTTTCAGTTTCCACGCCAGTATTTTCATAGATTTCGATCCACTTTCATAATGTCTCTGTTTCAGAAACATTAAGTTTTTCCTGATTTCTTGCCCAGCGAAACTTTTTATTTAATTCCTACTTCTTTTAATTTCCCTTAATGTATCCTGCCAAATTCAATTTGTGTTTTTCTCTAGTTCCTTCAGCCTATTTTGTAATTCCTCTAATGTTTTATTCCTTATTTTTTTATTTGAAGATATTGTTATAATTTTCCCTCTTAAGACCGCGTTCAGAGTATCCCATAAAATGGGAGCTGAAACCTCTCCATTATCATTAAATTCGAAGTAGAGAGCAATTTCTTTTTTAATTTGTTCCTTAAAGTGGGGATCATTGAGTAGACTTGAATTTATTTTCCAAATAGTATTCTTTGGTTGTAGGTCAAAATCAACAGATAAATATATAGGTGCATGGTCACTTACATCTATTGTCCCAATTCCACAGGTGTTTATTTTGTCTTTGTCTTTTCCAAATGTTATGAAATAGTCTATTCTTGTATATACAGAATGGGGAGCGGAATAATGAGTGTAATCCCTTCTGTCAGAGAAAAGGTACTTCCATATATCAATTAAACCAACATCCTCAAAAAGTGTATTAACTTTCTTATGTAAAGATTTTGTTTCATAGGTTTTCTATTGGAAGTGTCTAAGTTTGGTTGTAATTGTAAATTTAAGTCTCCCCCATATATCAGGAGACCTTCTGTTTCCGTTACCATAATATCAGTAGTTTTCTGAAAGAAACCAATATCACTTTCCGGGGGTGCTTACATATTCAATAGAGTAACTGAATTTCCGTCTATATTCCCCCTTACCAGAATATATCTGCCCTCTTTATCTCCCATTTCGAATACTTTTTCAAAAATTAGCTTACTTGAGATAAGAATAGCAACTCCTCTCCTATGTCCTGATTTATATGAGGAGAAAAACAGATTAGTGAAGCCCATTCTCTTTAATTTTTTATGCTCATTATCACTTAAATGAGTTTCCAGTAAATATACTACTTGTTCTTTTTTCATTTTGGATAAAATTCTCTTATGTTTGATTGGATTTAATAGCCCATTGACATTAAAAGAAATGAATTTTATCTTGTCCTTAGCCATCTGTATTTATCTGTCAATGTATCATTGAAATTAGAATAAAACTTACCATAGATGCCGGATTATAAGCCGCTACTTTTTTCCCACGCTTTGAACAGCTTTGAACACTGCAGCTTTTACTACGGTGCGGCTAATGCATGGTTTTTTTTCATGCCGCCAAAAACATTTTGCCTCGTAACAGTAGACCAATAAAATTGATGAGTAGTTCACAGAGGTCCAGTGAAATTGTACGATAAATCAAGCGCACTTTCACAATTAAATTATTGTAAATCAGTCATTTGTACTCACCCTCATCAACATGGAAAACACTCGAAGAAAAGCATTGTGCTGCCTTTATGGCAGTTATTTAGTTTATAATATTTTCGCTTAGTAATTCATTTGTTAGTATTTTCTAGTTAAAGTTAGAAGTGTTTTAACTATATTTGTTTTCTGTACTACATCCCGGGATGCTATGACGTCACATCCGGTTTCGCCGCGTCTTGTGGGAAATACCGGTTTGCGATAAACGGGAAGGTGGGGGCAAGCGGCATTAGACCCGCGCAAGAACGCTGCCAGCATATGATGCAGCTTTTAAGTTAAAGGCGATCAATAACTTTTCCTGGTAGGCTGCAGTATATATATATTTTTACCAGTCGATAGGAGATATTGGAATGTTGTTCGTGCACTGTTCAGTAAAAAAGTATACGCAACGTAATTTGTGTGTTACCGATACGTATGTATATTTAAAAGTAGCCGTGTTACAGGCACGGTTCGAAAAAAAGCATTTGCAATATGTATTTGTTTATGTTACCATACGGATTTAATTAAAAGTTAAAAAATCCTCACGTGTAATATCTTTCTGTGTAAATATCTCATATTACAATGTGGGACACCTGCGGCCTAAAATCCGGTGCGGCTTGTACAAGTACAAAATTGATTTTCTTTCTAAAATTAGAGCCTGCGGCTTTTAATCAGGTGCGCTCTGTAGTACGGAATCTACGGAAATCGATTTACTCCCTGAACAAATAAGAACCAAGAAATGCAAATAATAACAAAAATGGCAATGAACATGTTGATTCCAAGGCTGAGGTCTCTAATAAATTACCCTGCGTTGAGCTAGAGGAAATGTCTAGCTGTGGGGGATAACCCCTCCTACTTGTGAGTTGAGGGCCCCCATTGCAGTATTCATAAAAGTCAGTGAACAAATCCATTACACAGAAAAGATTTCCCTGTGTACTCCTTATATATATATATATACACACACACACACACACACACACACACACACACAAATATATATACACACACACACACACACACACACACGCATATATTACATACATACACATATATGCACACATATATATTCTCATTTTGGTGGGGAAAAAGGTGTAAGTGAGCGAATAAATAACAACAACTAAGTAATATAAAATCCACATTATAATAAGTATTTCTCGAGATAGGTATATCACCGTCTACTTTTGCTTCTGTTTAGCTTCTCAACATTTTTAAAGTTAGCCAAACCTTATGGCTCTTCTGAAGGGGGTGAGGACTGCCTTTGGGGAAACTCCTAGTCTCTTCCTGATATATTTCTCTCGGCCTCCTCCCATCAACTGCCTTCTCGTTTCTCGCACTATTTCCCAAGCGGAGTGGGACAATTCCTCAGCCAGGCTTTCTTTCATTTTGGTCATGCTGACGGGCAACCCTCTGGTCTTCATGTCTGTAGTCGCCTCTTTCACTGTCTGGTACAACTGCGTCCTGTTGTCATAAAACGCTCAAAGTTTAGCAGGGTATGGAGTTTGAAATCTAATCTTGTTTTGCTTTAGTACTTGCTTTACTTCAGAATATTCTTTGCATTTCTGCAGGACTGCGGGGGGGGGGGGGTAATCTTGATCGAAATATATTAAATTATCATCAAAAAACACTCTCTTCTTACCCCAGGCCCTTCATAGAATCTCCGCCTTGGTGCTGTACTGAAGGAATTTAATTATTATTGAGCGTGGCTTTCTATCCCGGGTAGGTTTCAGGATGAGCGCGCGGTGGGCTCTTTCGACTTCAATCTCCATATCCGAGGGAAGATCCAGCGCGTCCCGCAGTAACTTTCCGACATACTCCATCATAGATGAGCCCTCCGCTCCTTCGGGAACGTTGTAGATTCTGATATTTTTCCGCCGTGATCTTCCTTCCAGGTCAAGCAGTTTGCCTTCTTGGTGATGTAATATTTTTATTGTCTTACTCAGTATCCGTTCCACATTTTGAATGCGATCTTCCACCTTCTCAATTCGAGTCTCTGCCACCGCTATTTTTTGATTGATGCTGGCGAGCTCTGACTTAATATCACGGAGCGGCTGTTTTATATCTTTCTGGAGCTCCATTATTTCTTTCAGGATTTTGAACATATTCGCCGCTTCAGCTGAATGAGGCCCAGTGTCTGCCTCGCTAGCGCGCGGTCGGGTAGGAGAGCTGCTCGCTGCAGTCCTCTCGGCTGCAGGCTTCGCAGTGTCGCTTTTTTTATTTCCATTCCTTTTCCCCATTCTTGCCCCTCTTTTCAGTTCAAATATTTTTTGAAAAATATTATATTTAATGGGTTAACAGGGCTTAATATGCGTTTTTCCCGAGGAGCTAGTGACTTAAGCTGCCATTCTCAATGATGATGTCACTGGAAACCATA
Source organism: Hemitrygon akajei (assembly GCF_048418815.1). Lineage (NCBI taxonomy): Eukaryota > Metazoa > Chordata > Chondrichthyes > Myliobatiformes > Dasyatidae > Hemitrygon > Hemitrygon akajei. Next base: position 23,769,781 of record NC_133145.1, on the reverse strand, counting down.
TGTCATGAAATTTGTTGTCCTGGGGGTGAATGATACCAGTTGTCTACTCTATCTATGCCTCTCATAATTTTATAAATCTCCATCAGATCTCTCCTTAGCCTCTGCTGCTCCAGGGAAAACAATTTTTCTACACCCTCTGCAAAGCTTTGATATCCTTCCTATTGTTACGTATTCGGGCAACAATAATATAGATGAGTTAGGAAAGGGGTTTTATAACGAATAACACGTTTATTAAACACTGATAACAAACCCCCTTCAAATGTAAACAAACCCAAACAATGGTCCGAGCTCAGCTGCTGACAGCTGGTCAGACAGTTCTTAATAGCTTTGCAGTCTCAAACAGTCTTTAAAGTAGTATTGAAAAAAAACAGTTCTCCAAAGCGAATTGCCGAATGAAAACAGTTCAAAGAACGATATGCCGACAGTTCAAAAGCTCACGGTACTTTTAAAAGGAGAGACTTTTTAAAGCGATGTAAATTCTCTTCCACGTCGATGTCCTTCGATTCCCAGCGTCGAACTCCCACGTCGAATTTTATTAAATATAACAACTTAAAGTGACTGACCTCTCTTCCACACTATTCTCAAACCCTTTCTGGTCATCCCAGGGGTCAACAGCGAGAATAGTCAACGAAATCCTTCCGAATGAGGATCACACAAGGTCGAAGTCAATCCATCGAAAATCGATTCTTCTCGATCTCCATTTTCCAAACTTTTCTTCACTCTCTCTTAGCAAAGAAACCGTTGGCTCTGACCTTTTAAACTTTAGGCATTATATAAAACTTCATTTTTAACTAAACTGCGTCATCCCTTTAAATCACACAGTAACATGAAGTCATCTTGGCAAATCCAGCCACGAACTGCCCCACCTGACAGGGTGAGTCTTCCTTTTATACCCTGTAGAAAAAACCTGTCACATGACCTCTACTGGCGGGAAAATGACATCACTCCACCATTACCTCATGTCCAGTATAACTTCAACCCCAGTCACGTGACAAGGGTATCACTGTCACGTGTCACGGGTACGTAACACCTCCCTCCAAAAAAAACATTTTTGGTCTATCAAGAACAAAAATTTTTAACAATTACTTACAAGAAAAAAAACAAATGTATAAATCATATAACATACACAATATACAATACAGTAGGAGTGTTACAATAAAAAAAAACCACTCCAAAAAAAAACATTGTACAGTCAACATCGAGATAGACAATCAGCAACCACATTATCTTTACCTTTAATATGAGTTATCACAATATTGTACTCTTGTAACATCAAACTCCAATTTAACAATCTTCTGTTTTTGTTTTTCATCTTACTCAGAAAAACTAACGGATTATGATCAGTGTAAACAATAAGTGGTTTTTTGAGTTGTACCAACATATACCTCAAAATATTCCAAAGCTAAAACAAGAGATAACAATTCTTTCTCTATTGTTGAATAGTTTCTTTGATGCTTATTAAATTTCTTAGAAAAGTAAGCTACTGGATGATCAACCTCATCACCCTCATTCCTTTGCATCAATACTGCTCCCGCAGCTTCATCACTAGCATCCACAGCTAATGAAAAAGGTTTTTCAAAGTCAGGTGCCTTAAGCACAGGTTGTTGACATATCATTGTTTTCAATTTTTCAAATGCTTCCTGACAAAACACTGTCCACACAAACTTAACATTCTTCTGCAGAAGATTAGTTAATGGAAGGGCAACATTAGCAAAATTCTTACAAAATTTTCGATAATATCCTACCATTCCCAAAAACCTTCTGAGAGTTTTTTCCCCCGTCGGAGTGGGAATTTCTAAAATTGCCTGAACTTTTGCCTGAACAGGAGCTACCTTACCTTGACCCACAACATGACCAAGGTAAGTCACAGTAGCATGTCCAAATTCACTCTTGGCTAAATTAATAGTCAAGTTAGCTTTTGAAAGCTTTTCAAACAATTTCTCCACCGCAATAATGTGTGCTTCCCAAGTATCATTTCCTGTCACTAAATCATCAATATAAGCATCAGTATCTTTCAAACCCTGAATCACAGAATTAATCATCCTCTGAAAAGTACCTGGCGCATTCTTCATCCCAAATGGAAGAACATTATACTCATATAACCCAGATGGAGTTAAAAATGCAGAAATCTCTCTACCTCTGTCCGTTAGTGGAACACACCAATACCCTTTCAATAAATCAATCTTTGTAAGGAACTTTGCTTTTCCAACTTTATCTACACAATCATCTACTCTAGGAATTGGATAGGCATCTGTTTTCGTTACAGCATTCACCTTCCTATAGTCCGTACAAAACCTAATACTACCATCAGGTTTTGGCACCATAACACATGGCGAACTCCAATTCGAGTTAGAATGTCTAATAATATCATTCTCTAACATGTATTCAATTTCTTTCTCAGCAAGTTCACATTTTTCCATGTTCATCCTATATGGATGTTGTTTAATAGGTTTGGCATCTCCAACATCTACATCATGTGAAGCTATAGTAGTCCTTCTCGGAACATCTGGAAACAAATCCTTATACTTAAAAATCAATTCCTTCATCTGTTGTTTCTGCTCTAGCTGTAAATGTTCTAATTTCTCATCCATATTTTCCAAAATAGTCGAATTAGGTAACCTAACAGAAACAATGTTAGATTTAGAATGAAAGTCAGATGAATCATCTATCATGTTCCCAGTTAAATCCAACTCATTCTCACTAACCACAACAGTCACAGTATCAGATTGTTTCTCAAAATATGGTTTAATCATATTTATGTGGCAAAGTTGTGTTGACCTTCTACGATCTGGAGTTTTTATTACATAATCCACATCATTAACTCTAGACACAATTTCATAAGGTCCATGAAATCTAGCTTGTAAAGGATTTGTCTGCACTGGGAAAAAAACCAACACCTTATCTCCAGGCTTAAACATCCTCATCCTAGCTTCCTTATCATACCAAGTTTTCATTTTCTCCTGAGCCAACTTTAAATTTTCCTTAGCTAAGCTACAAGCTCTATGTAACCTGTCCTTAAATTTCAAAACATAGTCCAACAAATTAGTATGCACTTCCTTACTAATCCACTGTTCCTTCAATAAAGCTAAAGGTCCTCTAACTCTATGTCCAAACACAAGTTCAAATGGACTAAACCCTAAAGATTCCTGTACCGATTCCCTTACTACAAATAAAAGTAAGCTTATACTCTCATCCCAGTCACCTTCATTCTCCACACAATATGTCCTAATCATATTCTTGAGAGTAGAATGAAACCTCTCCAAAGCACCTTGCGATTCTGGATGGTATGCAGACGAAGTAATTTGCTTAGCTCCCAATTTATAAACTATCTGTTGAAACAATCCAGACATAAAATTACTACCTTGATCAGTTTGTATTTCCTTAGGCAATCCAAAATAAGTAAAGAATTTTATAAGAGCCTTCGTCACAGTTTTAGCTTTTATATTCCTAAGTGGTACTGCCTCTGGAAACCTAGACGAAGTACACATGATAGTCAACAAATACTGATAACCAGTTTTTGTCTTTGGTAATGGACCAACACAATCTACAATAACTTTAGAAAACGGTTCACCAAATGCTGGAATAGGTTGTAATGGAGCTACTGGTGTAACCTGATTTGGTTTACCCACAATTTGACAAGTATGGCACGTCTTACAAAACATCGCCACATCTTTTCTTAAACCAGGCCAGTAAAAATGTTTTAAAATCTTGTCCACAGTTTTCCTTACCCCTTGATGTCCACCTAAAGGCACACTATGAGCTAAAGTCAAAATCTCATTCCGATAAACTTTAGGAACAACCACCTGGTAAACAACATTCCATTCCTCACTTGCAGGAATTGTAGGCGACCTCCACTTCCTCATCAACACTCCTTTTTCCAAATAATATCCTACTGACACCTTCTCAATTTCACTACCTAGTAAAGCTTGTTCCCTTAATTTTATAATCTCAGGATCTCTATTCTGCTCTGCTATCATCTCCTTCCGAGACAGAGATAAATCTTCATAGTCAGACTTACTCCCAGAATCTTGTTCAAACAACGAAGGTAAGAAAGTTTCTGACACATCCTCAAAACTCACATCCGGAGTTGAACAGTCATGAGTAACAACCTCATTCTGCACATCAATCTTTTTAGCCATCGCTCTAGTCACAACACAGGAAGAATCTGTGTTAGAATTCACCTCAGGTACCTCTGACTCCATTGTCAAATGCACTTCAGGAAAAACTTGTCCACCTGCCAAGTCATTACCTAACAATAAAGAAATACCCTTCACAGGTAAGCTATGCTGTAATCCTACCTTAACAAATCCTGTAACTAACCCTGACTTTAAATTTACTTCATGTAAACGTACAGGCATAAAATCACTTCCAACACCTCTTATGTAATTTACCTCACCAGTATCACTCTCTTCATTAAACTTCAACACACTATCTAACATCAGTGATTGAGAAGCTCCAGTATCCCTAAGAATCTTTATTGGCACCAGAGTAGATCCTTCTTTCAAGGATACAAACCCTTCAGTTATAAAATGATCATATCCCTTTCTAACTTTGTCAGACTCTAACAAATCCTCATTTGTGTTTACCAAACCCTGTAACTTTACAGGTGCTTCAGTATGTTGCACACAAGCATCTGGAACTGCTTCCTTCTCTTTCTTTTTCAATTTGAAAGAGTTAGCTATTACATGGCCAGGCTTCTTACAATAGTTACAAATAAGACCAAACTGTCTTTCCTTCACAGGCTTTCCTTCCTCCTTACCTCTCTCATTAACCTCTAATTTAATTTCTGATTTACCTTGAGTCTCCATATTATTTTTCCTCTTAAAAATTCTACCCTGAGGAAATTTATTCTTATGGATTAAAACATACTCATCAGCTAATCTAGCACAGTCCTGCAATTTATCAGTATCCCTCTCATTTAAGTAGGTCCTTACTTCAACAGGAATGCTTCTTTTAAATTCCTCCATCAAAATCAGCTCTCTCAATGTATCATAGTCCTCATTTACATTTTTAGAAGAAACCCATCTCTCAAAACACATAGCTTTATCATGGGCAAATTCCACATAAGTCTTTTCCACAGACTTTTTCAAACTCCTGAATCTTTCCCTGTACGCTTCTGGGACCAATTCATACGATGTGAGAATATTTTCTTTCACAATATCATAATCTAATGCTTGTGCAGCAGTTAAAGCTGTGTAAACGTGTCGTGCCTTGCCTTTGATTACACTCTGTAATAACACTGACCATTTATCTTTCGGCCACTCTGACATCCGAGCAATAGTTTCAAAATGTTGAAAATATCTCTCCACTTCAGTTTCACTAAATGGAGGGACCAATTTAATTTCTTGGCTAGCAACAAACGGTTTTTTAGAATCAGCAGACTGTTCTACAGACCTTAATTTCGCCATTGCATATTCAAAATCTCTCTGCTTTTGTTCAATTTCCAATTTACACCTTTCTAACATCATTTGTTCAATTTGCAACTGCATCTCCAGATTACTTATTAGAAACGATTCTAAAATCGATTCTTCAAAATGACCCGAAGCCACAAAATGTGATGCGATTTTTCTCTGTATTACAGCTTTTGAAGTAGTTGGCAAAATCCCTTTAAGATGCAACCGATTAGCGATCTCAGACACTTCAGTTTTTTTCGCCTTCGCTAACAAATCCGCGACTGGCGAATCCAGAAACTCATCAATATTCATCGTTGCCGAATACCACTCACAAGCCAATCAAACAAAAAAAAATCGAGCAATCCCCGTTACCAAAACACCGATTCAAAATTCAAAAAGCTTACTAAACTCAAATAATTCAATTCCGGACATAGCCCCCATATTTATGTTACGTATTCGGGCAACAATAATATAGATGAGTTAGGAAAGGGGTTTTATAACGAATAACACGTTTATTAAACACTGATAACAAACCCCCTTCAAATGTAAACAAACCCAAACAATGGTCCGAGCTCAGCTGCTGACAGCTGGTCAGACAGTTCTTAATAGCTTTGCAGTCTCAAACAGTCTTTAAAGTAGTATTGAAAAAAAACAGTTCTCCAAAGCGAATTGCCGAATGAAAACAGTTCAAAGAACGATATGCCGACAGTTCAAAAGCTCACGGTACTTTTAAAAGGAGAGACTTTTTAAAGCGATGTAAATTCTCTTCCACGTCGATGTCCTTCGATTCCCAGCGTCGAACTCCCACGTCGAATTTTATTAAAAATAACAACTTAAAGTGACTGACCTCTCTTCCACACTATTCTCAAACCCTTTCTGGTCATCCCAGGGGTCAACAGCGAGAATAGTCAACGAAATCCTTCCGAATGAGGATCACACAAGGTCGAAGTCAATCCATCGAAAATCGATTCTTCTCGATCTCCATTTTCCAAACTTTTCTTCACTCTCCCTTAGCAAAGAAACCGTTGGCTCTGACCTTTTAAACTTTAGGCATTATATAAAACTTCATTTTTAACTAAACTGCGTCATCCCTTTAAATCACACAGTAACATGAAGTCATCTTGGCAAATCCAGCCACGAACTGCCCCACCTGACAGGGTGGGTCTTCCTTTTATACCCTGTAGAAAAAACCTGTCACATGACCTCTACTGGCGGGAAAATGACATCACTCCACCATTACCTCATGTCCAGTATAACTTCAACCCCAGTCACGTGACAAGGGTATCACTGTCACGTGTCACGGGTACGTAACACTATAATGGAGTGACCAGAATTGAATGCACTACTCCCGATGTAGCTTACAACTAGGGTTTTATAAAGCTGCAACAGAACTTCTCAACTGTTGAACTCATTTCCTTGACTAAAGAAGGTAAACATGCCACATGTTTTCTCTACCACCCTATCAAAGTTTCAGGGAGCTATATACTTGGATGCCAAGTTCCCTCTGCATTTGACATTGTTAGGGGTCCTGCCATTAGCAGAGTACTGCCCCTTTATATTTGATCTCCAAAGTGCAACACTTCACGTTTGGCTAAGTTAAACACCATTCTGCCATTTTCTCTACCCATATCTGCAACTGATCTATATCCTGTTGTACCATTTGACAGTCTTTGACATTACCCACAACATCACCATTCTTCATATCATCTGCAAACTAATTAATCCACCCATTTAGGCCATCTGGGTTATTACACTTCTAATTTAATTATACCAGTTGAAATTGCATTGCAGCAATATCAAGAATGGCTTTAAAGCCTTCAAAGTGTGTAATCAACTGATCGGTGAGAAGCACTCCCTGATGAGGTGATTTGTATAAGATAAATTTGCCCAAGAGACTGCAATATTATGATATAAGCATACAGGCCTTCACCTTGGACAGTCTCTGTGGATTGATAATGGCTCATTGCCATCCCACTTCTGTGGGTTTTAGGAGGCAGAAGAGACCTATTCTTAGAATGTAGTTGTAACTGTTCTATCAGTTTTCAAACTGAAATTATCATCAGGTCTGAAGTTATATTTTTTAAAGTTGGTATCAACATGAGAAGGGCAAACATTATTTATAATAAATGTTCTCTTTAAGTCACATGTGTAAGAAATACTTGTATCTTTTATATTATTATCTATTATAATGCATGAGTAAATTGTAAATGCATTTCCAATTAATCTTCTGAGGAAGGATTCCCCAACAATGATACACTCAATAGCCACTTATTAGGTATACCTATCCACCTGCTTGATAATGTAATTATCCAATCAGCCAATTATGTGGCAGAAACTCAATGCATAAATGCAAACAAGCATGATCAAGAGGTTCAGTTGCTGTTCAGACCAAACATCAGAATGGGGGAAGAAATGTGATCTAAGTAACTTTCACTATGGAATGATTGTTGGTGCCAGACTGAGTGGTTTGAATATCTCAAAAACTGCTGACCTCCTGGGATTTTCATGCACAACTGTCTCAAGAGTTCACAGAGAATGGTGGGAAAAACAAAAAAACATCAAGTGAGCAGCAGTTCTGTGGGTAAAAACATCTTGTTAATGAGAGAAGTTAGAGCAGAATGGCCTGACTGGTTCAAGCTGATAGGAAGGTGACAGTAACTCAAAAATTGACACATTACAACAGTGATGTGCAGAAAAGCATTTCTGAATGCACAACATGTCGAACAAGGTGAACGAGTTACAGCAGCAGAAGATGACAAACATACTCTCAGTGGCCACTGAGTGTATCATAGAATAAAGCCGTAAGATCATAAGATGTAGGAGTAGAATTTGGCCTATCAAGTTTGCTCTGCCATTTCATCATGGCTGACCTGTTTTCCCTCTCAGCCCCAAGCTCCTGCCTTCTCCCAGTATTTTTTCATGCCCTGGCCAATCAAGAATCTTATCAGCCTCAGCCTTAAATATATGTAAAGACTTGGCCTCCACACCTGCCAGTGGCAGTATAACAAAGCATTAATACAGTATAAGGATCCATTTATGATCACTTTATATTTATTTAGCAGGTAAAATAATTCTTCCTCCGACTTGACGCAATATCCCACTGAAACATTGTCCAGCAACCTTGGGAATAAGGTTAATTTTACTGGGCTGAGAAGTAGTTTCAAAAAGGGATCTAGATGCAACTGCACAATGGTTATACAGTCTCAGGACCATGGGAAATATTCAAGAAGAAAATAAAATCCACTTGTTGAATTATTTAATTTCCTTATTGAATCTTCATCACGGCTCTGTAAATATATTCCATAAATACGAAAGGCAGGCGTGTCAAATTTATCGGGTTCTGGACTCCTAGTTCTCAATATGCACTGAATATACTTTTTCCATTTACAGTGGTCATTGGTAGGAAATTCCCTGTGGACAGTGAAGTTATACCAAGTTTTTCAAGAAGTTGCTGAGCGTATCCTTGAATCTTTTCCTCTGTGTGCCTGGTAATATCCATAAACTGGATTGTTGGAATTCCTGCAAGTATGTTCAAAGAAAGTACGTCCTAAGATAATTGTGATTCATTTAGAAGCTGAGGAATAAGCAGAAGAGTCATTGCTCAGCTATCAGTTACTCATAAACTATTGTATTGATACATATGAATGGACAGAATATAATGTATTCAAGTTTGCTGGGTAGGAATGAGTGCTTTGAGAAGGATGCAGACACTGCAAAGAGTTATACACGTGTCAAGTGAGTCACCATACACATGTAAAAAATATGTGAGCAAACAAGAGGTTACTTATTTTGGTTGGGAGATTATCAAAATAGTAGTTTTTAATTGAGTGGAAGTGGTAAATGTTGAAGTATGGAGGAATTCAAATGCAAATGTGAGCTCATATCTTAACGTTGTTCACCAGTTGACTTGCACACATTTACACTGCACATAGAACAACAAAGAACTCCACAGTACAGGAACAGGCTCTTCAGTCTTCAATTTAATTAGTAATCAGATGCCCAACTGAACTAATCCTTTCTACCTACACGATGTCCATATCCTTCCTCTTACTGCACATCCATGTGCCCAACAGCTTCCTGAACACGTCTATTGTGTCTGACTTCACCTCCAGCTCTAGCAGCACATTTTAGGCATGTACTGAAAAACTCGCCCTGCACATCTCCTTTGAACTTACTTCCTTTCATCTTAAATAGTGCCCTCTGGTAGTAGTCATTTTAACCCTGGGAAAAATATGCTGGCAGTTTACTCTACCTGTGCCTCTTCTAGACTTATAATCCTCTATCAGATCTCCCCTCAGCCTCTACCGCTTCAGAGAAATCAACCCAGGTTTGTAAACCTCTTCGCATGGTACATGCCATTTAATCCATGCGGCATCTTGGCAAACCTCTTCTGCACCCTTTCCAAAGCCTTCCTTTTATGGAACAACCAGAATTAAATGCAACACACCAGATGTGGTCCAACTAGAGCTTTATAAAGCTGCAACACAACTTCCTGATTCTTGCATCTCCTGACAGCAAGCACGCCAAATGCCTTCTTTACAACATTGTCAACCTGTGTAGACACTTTCAGGGACCCTAATAAGCCTCTGCAGATGCACACCATTAAAGGTCTTGCCATTAACAGTGTACAAATAGATATTAAATTTAGATCAAAATGTACAGCAACGTTGCAGGAAGAAATCTTTCTTGACAGCTTTAGAAGCAGGGTTGATACTCAGACCTTAAATTGTAAATGTCCCTACAAAACCTTTAAAGTGAAGATGTTAAGATAGATAAATGAAGTCAAAATCCTGTAACTGTGAAGACACAGTATCGGCCAACGTGCAGATGGTTTTTAGGAATGTAGCAGTAAATGTTCTGTAAAGTTCTGCAAATGTTCTGCTCTGAAGCATGTGTGTTGTATGTGTTGTCTGCTAAGGTTCTGACAGAATAAATGTTTTAAAAACTCAAGGAACATTAGCTGAACTCCATTCAGGTCAAAAAGAACATGAACATGAAGACCTTTAAGAACTGTTTTATTGAGGTTACTCAATAAAAGAACCCAAGAAAATACTGTACCCTGTTAATTTCTTCCTGAATGGACAAACCACGTTCCCAGGAATGAATCTAGTGAACCTCAGCTGTATTCCTTCTATAACAATTATATTTTTTCATAAGGAGTGAGTCCAGACCTGTGCACAATATTCCAGATACAGTCTGCCCAGATCCAGATCCTACATAATTAGAACACCAAGTCTCTAGTCTGGTAATCAAACTATTTTGTAATAAAGGCCACCATCCCATAATAATTGATTATTAAGCTATAACATAATGTCTGACTGAGACCCCTTTAAGGTGCTTTTCAATAAGTCACTCTATACTATCCATATTCCCTTCACTCACTTCTGTTCTTCACCATTTGTACTGTTTGTTTCTCTACTTAATAAATAAATTGAGACTTATCATTTTTTTCTGTTCGGTTTAGTCACAATGTCATTACTGTTCAGGAACTCCATGTTTGGACTCTCCTGACTTTCTCTGCACAGGACTATGGCATATTGTGTCTAGTCTGGATTTAGAGCTATCTACACTTGGTAACTGGTGTTATCATTTACTCTATTTAATGAGGATAGAGTCTGGACTGCATCTGGACAGCAGTCATTCCAATGATCCTTCTCCAGTTGAGAAGTATCACATTTCATGTTTCCTTGAACACTTCCAATATATTAAGACCAGGCAACTTTTTTTTGTGGAATTTCCAAAGAATGACTGCCTGGGTGGCTGTTAAAACAGCTGCCTTGCAAATGATGCCAAAATATGAAGAATAATAAGGAAACTGTATGCTGATGAATGAAATTGGGCATAATTTGATCAATTAGCATTCAGAAAATTCCCAACCTTAAAGAACACCTATCTGATCTTGTTGTTTTTCTCAAACCATAGTTCAACATGCTAAAGCAAATGTACCTTTGAACGTATTCAAAGGGAAACCGATGGATTACTTAGAAAAGGGCGGAACTTAGGATGGTGCCTAATGGAGAATCTTTTGCTTGCATCTTTGGAAACAGCTCAATTTCTATCTTTAATATCTCTTCTTTTTCTTTTTCAGGGTTCTTTTGAAGACACTGACCTGGAGTAACATGCTGACTTCGGTTCTTTGCTGGAAGGGGACCCGCTCTCTGGGCCTCACGACTGGCCGCTTTTTGATATGCCAATGATGCGGCCTGGAAGACTAGCGTACCTTCAGCATCCTGAATTGTCGTGGCTCTGTAGGCAGGCGGATTCGAGGTCGGTGCCGCTGCAGAAAACCGGTGTGTCGTGGGAGTACATGGGAGATCGAAAGCAGCAAGCTGGCTGTGTGCCCAGAGACCGGAGTTCTTTGGGTACAGAGCTCGGAAAAAACAATGCAACAGACTCTTAACACCATAAATCGGTGAGTTGTTTTGTTATGTCTGTCCTCTCGCTGTGAAATGGGGACACCTCTTTTTCGCTTAATTAGGGAGAGAGAGAGCCTATGGTATGTTGAAAACCAGGTGAATGAATTGTCTTTGGGGTACTGCAAGTGTGTATCTTTATTGATGCTTTACTGCACATTTGAATGCTCGGTGGAGGGTGCAGATGCTTTTTTGCTGGTGGGGGAGAGGGGGTCAACGCTTTGCTGCATTTTATGTGTGGGGTGGAGCTGGGGGTGTTTTGGGGTTCTAACATTTAACTGTCATTCATTCCTAGGGGCACTCTGTTTTCGTGGATGTTTGCGAAGAAAAAGGATTTCACAATATATGTTGTATACATTTTTCTGACATTAAATGTACCTATTGAAATCTATTGAAATATGAGTAAGTCTGCAGATGCTAGAAATCCAAAACAACACACATAAAATGCTGGAAGAATGCAGAAGGTCAGGCAGCATCTATGGAAAAGAGTAAACAATTGACATATCAGGCAGAGACCCTTCTTCAGAACTGAGAAGGAAGGGGGAAGATGCCAGAATAAAAAGGCAGAGGGAAGGGTAAGAGGCTAACTGGAAAGTGATAGGTGAAGCCAGGTGAGTGGGAAAGGTTTAGTGCTGGAGCAGAAAGAATCTGATAGGAGAGCTGATTGGACAATAGGAGAAACGGGAGGAGGAAGGACCCAGGGATAAATAACAGGCAGGTGAGAAGAAGTGAAAGGTCAGAGTAGGGAATAGAGGAAGTGGGAGGGGGCGGAACTTGTTCACCGGAAGGAGAAATAAATATTCATGCAATCAGGTTGGAGGGTACCCAGACAGAATATAAGGTGTTGCTCCTCCACTCTGGGGGTGCCCTCATCTTGGAACAACAGGAGGGCATGGATTGACACGGAGGAACAAGAATGGGAATTAGAATTAAAATGGCCATCAGGAAGTCTTGCTTGTGGCTGATGGTGCAAAGATGCTTGACCAAGTGGTCCTGTAGTTTATGAAAAGTCTCACCAATGTGAAGGAGGCCGCATCGGGAGCACTGGACACAATAGATAACCCCAGCAGGTTCGCTGGTGAAGTGTTGCCTCGCCTGGAAGGACTGTTTGGGTGTAGGGTAATGTAATTGGTGGACATGTACATAATTCACAACTCATTGACATTGAGTTGGGGTTCAATTTAAGAGGCTGGAGACTTACGGTGGTTGTAATGGAGTAGGTTGCACTAGCTACGTGCTCCGAAATTATTTGCTTACTTTGCTGTTTAAACCTATCTCGGTGAGAGCACCATGAGTAGAAAGCCGTCAAAAAGAGAGACTACTTTAGAGACTTTGACTGAAATTATTCAACAAATGTCAGAGAAACTCGAAAAATTGGATAAACTGGATGACTTGGAACCCAAGTTTGATTTGTTACAGAATTCCTTCGACCTGGTTAAATCTGAACTGAAAACGCTTAATCGGAAACTTGGAAGTATACAGTAGGCTGTGAATGACCATGAAATTCGTATTAAGCTACACGAAGAATCTCTGCTGGTGTTGCAGAAGGATATCAAAGGTTTCAAGAGAATTTCTAAGGAACAACTTAAAAAATACGACGTGTTACTGAAGAAACTTACAGATTTGGAGACCAGGAACCAAAGATGTAATATCAGAATTCTTGGACTTCCTGAAAAACTGGAGGGTAATCAACCTATCGATTTTTGTGCTCAAATGCTGAAAGATTTATTCCCTGATATATTATCGGAACTACCAAAATTTGAGCGCGTTCACCGAGTTACCCCGCCTAATTGGGATACTGCCAAACCTCGCTCTATTATCATTTGCATTTATGTCTATCAGATTAAAGAACTGATCCTTCATGAATCAAGGAAGAAATGTATATTACAATTTCGTGATCAACAGTTTCGGATTGTTCAATATTATCCACCGGAAGTTCTAAGAGCTAGACAGGCTTTTAAAGAGGTCATGTCTGATCCTTTTAAGCTTGGCTGTCGCCTTTCTCTCAGAGATCCGTGTAAACTCAAGGTTACTACTTCTGATAATAAGGTCTCTTGGTTTACAAAGCCTGAAGAAGCTAAGAAACTTTTACAAAGTCTCCATCCTTAAATTCAACTTTGAGTTGTTTTATGTTAAATGTTTTAATTTCAGGTGTTCAATCAAGTAATTGGCGTTTTGTTGATAACAAGGTTTCTTGGTTTTACGAAGTCTTAATCATTTGTTTGACTAAGTAACTAACTGGTGCCTTGTTATCTTTCAAACTATGCGAAATATGCAGGCAGACTGCATCCATTTTCTCTTTTGCTGTTTTTTGCAGCTCTTTTTAAACAATACGTTATATTCTCTCAGGGTTATGTAGGAAGCTATCTAAACCGCTTCCCTTTTTAATTACCTTCTATTAGTTTCTTTACTCTTTTTTTGCACCCGCGAGTATATGTTGTTTTACTTATTGATTTTCCATATTTGATTTTCCTTATCTGTCTTTCCGTTTTTACCGAGACTAATACTTCGATTTTCCCATGTTTTTTTTATCGTAATTAGCAAACTTATTTACTTTTGATTTTTTTTTTGTATATATACATTTACAATCGTTTATTCAGCACAGCTGTACATATATATTTTCTGGAGCCACCGGAGTTTTGGGTTGGGAACGCTAGAATTAGTCTTCAGCCTCCCTTGGCTGATTTCTCTCTTTGGGGGGAGGGAGGGGGGAAATGGGTTCTTCTATAAAGCTGATTGGATGTTTTCACTGTTTTACTTATTCACTATCTACATGTCTGTGATTACCTTTTATACATTACTAAAGGATACTTGATGGATTCTTTTATTAATATACTCAGTTTTAATGTGAAAGGTCTAAATAACCTTGTTAAATGAAATAAGATTTTCTCTTATATCCGGAAACTTAAAACTCATATAATCTTTCTCTAAGAAACCTATATTCGTAAAGATGATATTTCATGTTCTTTCAAAGGATGGAAGGGTATACATTTTCACTCACCCTCTCAATCTAGATTGAGAGGCGTCTCTATCTTGTTTGATTGGAATTTATCCTTTATTCAACATAATGTAATTTCTGATACAAATGGGCGCTTTTTTATTGTTTCGGGTAGTCTTGTGAATAAACTAATCGTATTTGCGAATGTATATGCTCCAAATACAGATGACTCCTTGTTTTTTGAACGTCTTTTCTCTTTTCTGCCTGATTTGAATTGGTATTCCTTAGTGATGGGTGGAGATTTTAATTTTTGGCTTGACCCTATATTAGACCGCTCTTCAAGTAAAAC
This sequence comes from Hemitrygon akajei, assembly GCF_048418815.1. NCBI lineage: Eukaryota > Metazoa > Chordata > Chondrichthyes > Myliobatiformes > Dasyatidae > Hemitrygon > Hemitrygon akajei. The sequence goes on along the minus strand of NC_133145.1, from coordinate 23,754,688 downwards.
CCCTGTCACTAATAAATCAGTCTTACTTTTTAAATCTTTTTTTTATCTCAATGTGATATTCTTGATGTGTGGCGTTTTTTACATCCCCAAGAAAAGGAATATTCATATTTCTCTCAGGTTCATCACATGTACTCTCGGATTGATTTTTTTTTATAGATAGAAACTTGCTTCCACTGGTACGATCCTGTGATTATAAGGAGATTGCTTTGTCTGATCATGCACCTGTGCTTCTGGCTTTACGATTACCTGTTTATTCTGTACCAAATAGAAGTTGGCGTTTTAACTTATCATTGTTATCTGTTAAAAATTTTCTGAAGTTTTTGGAAAACCATATTACTTTTTTCTTTAAAGAAAATTTTAAAGGAGATACTGCGGGTAATATAGTCTGGGATACTTTTAAAGCATATATTCATGGAGAAATTATCTCTTACTCTACCTATATAAAGAAAAAAGCTGACAAAGCAAGGTCTGACCTAGCAGCGATATTAAAAGATCTTGATCGAAAGTATGCCTTATCTCTAGATCCAAGTATATATAATAAGCGTATTGAAATCCAATCCAAGTATAATCTTCTGCTGACTTATCCAATTGAACGACAGTTGTTGAGAGATAAAACTCAATTTTACATTCACGGGGATAGAACTGGTAGTTTATTAGCCAATCACTTAAAATCTTTTACAGCTAATCATCAAATCACAGAAATTTTTAAAGATAATGGAACTAAGACATCCGACCATTCTGAAATTAACAACGTATTTAAAGACTTTTACCTTAAGTTGTATCAGTCTGACTCTTCTTCAGATAATACCTATATGAATGCTTTTGATGAATGCTTTTTTCAGTAATATCAATATTCCTACATTGTCTGCTGATAGTCTAACACAGTAAGATCAGCCTATTTCCAATGAAGAAGTGGCTGAGGCTATACGTGCTTTACATTCTGGTAAGACCCCAGGACCTGATGGCTTTCCTGGGGAGTTTTATAAAACTTTCACTACGTTACTTACATCTTATTTATCCTCTGTTTTATCAGAGTCCTTTAAATCAGGTAAACTCCCTCAATCTTTTTATGAAGCTTTTATTTCTCTTATTCTTAAAAAACATAAAAATCCAGCTGAATGTTCTTCATACAGACCGATTTCTTTATTAAATGTTGATGCAAAAATTTTATCCAAAATCTTAGCTTGAAGACTTGAAAATATTCTACCATCTATTATATCACATGACCAGACAGGATTTATTAAAAATCGTTACTCACATTTTAATATACGTCGGTTATTGAATGTGATATATTCACCATCCAAAAAATATCAGAGTGTATATTATCAGATGCAGAAAAAGCCTTTGATAGGATTGAGTGGAACTATCTTTTTAAGACCTTAGAAAAGTTTAATTTTGGGCCTAATTTTATTCGTTGGGTTAAATTAATCTACTTGTCTCCTACTGCTCAGGTTATTACTAACTCCCAAATTTCTAAGCCCTTTAAATTACAGCGGGGAACTAGACAAGGATGTCCTCTTAGTCCTTTACTTTTTGCTTTAGCTATAGAACCCTTAGCAATAGCACTTCTAGAAGCTAAGGACATTTCTGGTATACTAAGGGAAGGTATGTCTCATAAAATTTCATTATACGCTGATGATATTTTACTTTTTATCTCTAACACTGAAATTTCTTTACCTTTGGTTCTTTCTTTAATCTCTCAGTTTAGTTCTTTTTCAGGATATAAGCTGAACCTACATAAAAGTGAGCTATTTCCTTTAAATGACCTAATGTCATCAAATGCCAAATTTCTGTTCAAAGTTGTTACAAATCAATTTACATATTTAGGTGTAACAATTACTAAAAACTTCAAGAATTTATTCAAAGAAAACTTAAACCCCTTATTGAATTATGTGAAAAAGACGCTTTCTAAATGGTCCCCTCTTTCTTTATCCCTAATTGGCCGAATTAATTCGATTAAAATGAAGATTCTTCCTAAATGTTTATATCTTTTTCAGGCCTTACCTATTTTTATTCCTAAGATGTACTTTGATTCTTTAGATTCAATTTTAAACACTTATATTTGGAATAATAAACAAGCTCGTTTAAGTAAAGTTTACTTACAAAGAAATAAGGAGATGGGTGGACTAGCCCTACCCAATTTTAGGTTTTACTATTGGGCTGCCAATATAAGGAATATTACTTTCTGGTCCTATTATATTTATTGTAAAGATTGCCCATCATGGGTCTCCTTAGAAGTTAATTCTGTAAAAAATTCCTCTATTGTCTCTCTTCTTGGATCATACTCTTCTTTTTCAGCAAATAAAACAACAGATAACATAATTGTTAAGCAAACTTTAAGGATCTGGTCTCAATTTAGAAAATTTTTTGGTTTAGCGAATTTTTCATTATCATCTCCCATTCTCTTTAATTATTTTTTTATCCCTTCCATGACTGATAAAGTCTTTAAAGATTGGGATGAATTAGCTATTAAGTGTTTTTGGGACCTGTTTATCTGAGGATCTCTTGCTTCATTTGACCAATTGTCAAATAAATTTGCACTCCCAAAATCACATTTTTACAGATACCTTCAAATTAGAGATTTTCTACGTTTCCAATTAGCTACTTTTCTTATAGGTCCTGATAAAAATTTACTGGACGATCTTTTAAATTTAAAACCTTTTGTTAATGGTTCTATTACCGGTATCTATAACTTGTTGATTGATTCTAGACAAGACTTTTTAGATAAAATAAAAAAAGCTTGGGAGGATGACCTAAATTGTCAGATTTCTGATGAGAGATGGAATAAAATTCTCAAACAGGTTAATAAATCATCTTTCTGTGCTCGTCATTCTCTTCTACAATTTAAAGTGGTTCATAGAGCTTACATTTCTAAACAGAAGCTCTCCAGTTTTTACCCGAATGTTTCTCCACTTTGTAATAAATGCAACTCTGCTGATGCCTCTTTAATTCATATGTTTTGGTTTTGCCCTACAATTGAAAAGTTTTGGTGGGAAGTATTTCATACCTTCTCTCAACTTTTTAGGGTCCAATTTGACCCAAATCCCCTTACTGCCTTGTTTGGTATTATTGCAAATGAAGATATAACTTTAAATACTCTTAACCTACAGGTTTTAGTTTTTACCTCTCTTTTAGCAAGAAGAGCAATCTTGCTTAAATGGAAGGAGTCTACCCCTCCTACACATCTTCAATGGCTATGTGATATTATGTCGTATTTAAATTTAGAAAAGATCTGCTGCTCAGTCTTAAATTCGAAACAATCTTTTTATGATATTTGGGGACATTTCCTAAATTACTTTTCCAATTTATAAAGTTTAACAGTGCACAGACTTTTATGTATATTTTTATCTTCTCTTCTTAAGTGAATATGGTTTTTTTTCTAATTATCCATTGTCATCCATCAGCTTTTTTCTTTGGTAGTTGGTAGGGGGTTGATTTTTTTTATATATAAAAAATTTCTTTTATGATGTATGACCTATCTTTAAATTTTTGATTACTGAGTGGTATACCTTTATGTGTTATGCTATAACATTTTGATCAATTTTATTACAATATATGAATGTACACAAGTTATGTTGAGATGTATCTATGTGTTGCACTCTGTAAATCTTTTTTTTCTTCTGAATAAAAATATTGTAAAAAGAAAAGAATTTAAGAGGCTGGTCTGATGTGATGCCGTATTATGTGAAATTCTATTACCATGCTTTTCTGTTCAGTGTTTGGAGTACAATAAATGAGTTGTTATGGTTTTTATTTGCAAAAACCTATATTCATGACCACAATGTCTAGGACAATTCCTGAGTTATTAAACATGTCAACCAATGTAGTCACTTTGAAACAGCCAGAGCTCTGGGAGCAAAATGCTGTTGCTTGGTTTGTATAAGCCGAGGCCCAATTTGCATTGCAAGAAATCACTGCCAACATCAAAGTTTTCTATGTGGTTGCTTTGCTCAGCAACTTCACAGCTGCAAGAGCGCTGACTCAACTGCCTGAACACGATAGATACTGAAAACTCACCTTCTACAGACTTTTGGACAATCGGAGTCTGAGCACACCAGACAGTTGTTCTCCTTGCTCAGCCTCAGCAATGCTAAGCTATTGGAACTGATGGGCCACATGCTGTCTCTCCTGGGTAATCGCCATACTCTTCATGCAGCAAATGCCTGATCAAGTTCACATAGCGCTTGCTAATGCACCCATGAAAGATTATAGGGAGTTTGCTATAATAGCTGATAGTCCACGCCCAGCTAAGCAGTGGTGCATTATTCCTCCTCCCTTCTGTACCTCAATAAGTTGGATCAGCATTGTCCCCAACATAAGGACACCCATGGCTACAAAACAGACAATGCTGGGCCTTTTTACCACGCTCGGTTTGGTATAAATGCTAGGAAGTGCATTTCCGACGGCCTTGCAGCTTCAACAGTTCCAGCACATCAGAAGTCAGTGAACACCATGGGTTCCAGCTACCAGGGTCATCTACTGTTCATTATGGACACCCTTTCAGGGCGACACTTCCTGTGTGACACAGTGCTCAAGTGAGTGTGCAGCCAGCATCGCCTATTGATGAGAAGGCAAAGAGTGACTAAAACCTCACTGGAGGCTGCCAACAGCAGCAGAATCCAGACTAATGGAACACGTCGGGTGACTCTCTGCTTCAATGGCTGACGTTACGCGGAGGATTTCATTCTGGCTAAAGTGGCTAGACCTCTGCTCAGTACCCAACAACTGATAGTCGATCTTAAGAACTGCCACTTGTGGATGTCAAGGATTTTGAGTCATTCCCCTGCTCCCTGTCTATCACATGCGCCACCACATGTGAGTTTACTTAATTGCTGGGTGAATTCCCAAACTTCACCACTCGCACATTCTCCACTACAGTAATAAAACAACACATTTCCTCAACTGGCCCAGCCCACCAGTCCATGCCTACGTGCATAGATCGGACCCAGAAAAGCTGGCAACTGCGAAGGCTGAGTTTCCCAGCTTGGAAAGACTTGGCATTGTACACCAATCAAATAGCCCCTAGGCTTCGCCCCTCTATATGGTTTATAAGTCCAATGATGCTTGCCGCCCATGTGGCAATTACCAATACTTTAATGAGGTCACCACTCCCGATTGTTATCCGGTCCCACACATCTGGGACTTTTTGGCATGCTTAGCCAGAAAGTTAATCTTTTCCAAAGTCAACTTAGTTAGGAGCTACATTTAGGTACCTGTGTGCTTGGAGGACATTCCCAAAATGACTGTGATAACCCCGTTTGGCCTCTCTGAGTTTTTGCCAATGCTATTCGAGCTGAAAAATGCAGCACAGACTTTCCAATGGCTGATAGACTCTGTATTAAAATACTTACGACTTTCTTCATGTTTACCTAGATAATGCACTTGTCACCAGTAAATCTGAACACGTATCTCATCTCTGCATACTTTTAACCCTGCTAAATGCCAATTTGGGTAGTCAACCATTGACTTTCTCAGCCATCGCATCTCCACAGAAAATGCAAAACCCCTCCCATCAAAAGTAGCTGCTATTATGGATTTCCCACCTCCCCGCACTACTAAGTAACCATATGATATAAGATATGGTAGGTTTCTATTACCGCCTCATTCCAGGAGCTTCTGAACTTAAGTTCCTCCTATACAGTGTGCTTAAAGGCAATACCCCTAATCATGTGCTTGACTGGTCGGTGGACATGACCAGGACATTTGACCAAGCTCTTTCCAACGTGACCCTACTGGCACACCTGCTCCCCAGCGCACCTACAGCCACTACAAGTGACATACTTCAAACTATGCTGTGGGAGTCAAGCAGGAACAGTTGGTCAGAGGTGTGTGGCAACATTTTGCCTTCTTCAACCGGAAGCTCTGTTCCCAAAAGGAAGTACAGCACGACTGACCTTGAGCTTCTTGGTCTCTTTCTGGCTGTCTGCTATTTTCATTTGCTTCTAACGTTCATTGACCACTAACCCCTTGTGCACTTGTTAGCCAAAATATCAGACCCTGGTCTGCGTGACAGCAATGCCACCTGGCCTACATATCAGATTTCACAACTGATATACAACCTATCAATGGGAAAAATAACGCTATGGTTGATTGCCTCTAACAGCTAGCCGTTGAGGTTTAACTATGCCACATGGCAGCCAACCAAGCTATGGTGCCGGGGTCCAGCCTTACCGAACAGCAGTAATGGGCCTGCAGTTGGCTGACATTAAGTTCAGGGAAGCTAGAGTTTCCCTCCTGTGCCATGTCTCAATCGACCTCCTTCACAAACTGGAGGTGAACTGTTTTTGACTCCATACATGGCCTCTCGCATCTGGGCCGGAAGGCCTCACAGAAGCTGGTTGCTCAAAAGTTTGTGTGGCATGGTCTCGGAAAGGATGTGCGTGATTGGATTGCAGCCTGTGTGGAGTGCCAGTGAGCAAAAATTAACCATGATGTTCAGGTACCATTGACACCTTCTGAGGTCCCGGAGTGAGCGTTTGACAAGCCATTGCAGACTTTGTTGGTCCTCTTCCCCCTCCTGCTGTTTCACATACTTTACCATTGTGGACCATACCAGCAGGTGGCCAGAGGTCATCCCTCTAGCACTGGTGACAGCCGCAGATATGTTTATTGACACCTGGGTTTGGCATCCCATCTGACCGCAGACCCCTATTCATATCAGATCTCCGAGCTGTGATGGCCCAGAACCTCAGGATTAGGTTACATCACACCACAGTGTATCACCTGCAGTTCAATGACCTATGCGAGCGGTTTCACCACTCCTTAAAGGCTGCTCTGAGAGTTTCCCTGATGGCTCAGTGTTGGCATGATCATCTTCCGTGAGTCCAGCTGGGGCTCAACAAAGCTCCAAATGAGAACCCGCAGTCATCTATGGCTGATCTGGTTTATGGGCAGCCATTCAGGGTGGCAGGTGATTTTATTCCTGACACCCTGACTGTCTGGTTAGCCTCTCGACAGCGTTCCACCCTCCTCAGTAAATTCAATTTCTTTGCACCGTTTCCTACCTTCCAACATGGCATGAAGCACTCTTGGGTTCTGGTTTCATTTGCTTTCATCCACCCGATGTACAGCAGCATCTCCTTAAGCGTTTCGAATAGGAGAAAAGATTTCTATCATACATAAGAGGGGTACACCCAAATGTATTTCAGTGGATTGTCTTAAACTACCCCACCAAGATTTGGAGGATTCTGCTACCATGCCCCTGCCGTCAAAATCTGGCCATAACCGTGTCAACACAGCTCTGGATGAACCAGAGGCACCTGCTGTTCCTCCACCCATGGAACTAAAACCTGAGCTGGGCAGGTGATCCAAGCTCCGGACAGACTCACAATGCCAGTTTTAGTGAATTTGGGCCTGTGTAGTGTAATGTAATTGGTGGAAATGTACATAATTCACAACCACCAACATTGAGTCGGGGTTCACTTTTAGAGGGTGGTCGGATGTAATGACATATTATCTGAAGTTCTGTTACTGTGCTTTTTGTGTTCGGTGTGTGGAGTATCATAAATGAGTTGTTACGGCTTTGCTAAAACATAAATCCTACAGGGGCTCTGAATGGAGGTGAGGGAGAAGGTGGAGCATTTAAGCCACTTGCAGAGATAAGTGCCTGAAGGGAGATTGGTGGGGAGGGACGAATGGACAAGGGAATCGTGGAGGGAGTGATCCCTGTGGAAAGTGTAAGGAAGGGTTCAGTGTACATGGCAGAAGTTGCGAAGGTTAATGTATTGGATGCAGAGACTGATGGAGTGATAGGTAAGGACAAGAGGGAATCTGTCACTATTACGATGGGAAGATGGGGTGAGCGTGGATGTAAGGGAGCTAGAGGAGGTGCGGGTGAGGGCAGCATCAATAGTAGAGGGAGGGAAACCTCTCTGATGTCCTGGAATACAAAGCCTCAACCTGGGAACAGATGCGGCAGAAGCGAAGAAACTGAGTAAAAGGAATAGCATTTTTACAGAAGATGGGGTGGGAAGAGTTATTGTTGAGATAACCACGTGAATCAGTGGGTTTATAAAAGATGTCGGTTGACAGTTTGTCTCCAGAGATGGAGGCAGAGCGATCAAGAAAGGGGATAGAAATATCAGAAATAGACCATGAATTTAAGGGCAGAGTGAAAGTTGGAGGCAAATTTGAGAAAATCAATGAGCTCGGCAAGAGTACATCAAGCGGCACCAATGTAGTCTCATTGTAGTGGAAGAAGAATTTGGGAGTGTAACTAGGGATGGCTGTTCTACATAGCCAACAAAGAAGCAGGCATAACTTGGGCCTATGCAAGTGCCCATGGCTACCCCTTGAGTGTGGAGAAAGTGGGAGCAGCCAAAAGAAAAGTTGTTTTACTGAATTTGCAGTTATTCTGCTCCAGAAAATTGATTTTAGGCCTCTCTCAAAAACACGTGTTCAAGCTGCCATTGGAGATAACACTGGTACTACAGCTCAGAGAGAATGCGGTAAAAAGCCTCGGTGCTCTTTTAAGTCTTGGCATAGTGTGATCAACAGATTAATTTTCATCCCCAAATTTTATGGTACAATATAGATATGTCCAATTCTTGATTGAAAATCACTTTATACATCATTACAATTGTTTCTCAGTATTGCATTCATATCATTAGTTTCTGGGAGTTTTTTTCCCATGTTTCGCTTTGATCATGCCTTAGTGATTAAATCACCTAACAAGCGGCTTTTAAGGTTTGGCATTGGTCATGCAAATCCTGACACAGTTTGATTTCTGATGCCTGATTCTTGATTGAAAAGTGTTTCATATGCATCATTTCAATTACTTTTAAATGGTAATATAACATTATGATGGTCTTTGCATCATAATGTCTCGAGTTTTTCCATGTATTGTTTTAATCCTACCATGATTATTGAATCATCTAACAAGAACAGGCTGACAAAGAAATATTTCAGTGTTGCACATTTATTTCTGTTGATATTACTACATTTATAAAACTATGTTACAGAGAAATACACATTTTGTGGATTTCTTCTTTGGACCATTTCAGGTTGTCATCTACTCTTCAGCGCTCTAGAAGGAAATGAAAATTGTGTGCCTTGAAATTTACTTGTACATTGATTAATGACAGAAATCATAACCATCAATTGAGTATTACTGTAACTTGATATTAAACATTTATTTGAGTAATTTTTACTATACCTTCAAAGTAATGTCCCGGGTTTTAGTTCTAAGTTTGTTGACTTGAGACTCTGCAATGTCAGCACGTTCCTCGGCTTCCTCCAGTTCATGCTGCGCCTTCCTGAACTTGGACAGGTGAACATTGGCCTGTTCCTCCTACAGGAATATAGTGGGAGAAATCATCAGATTGCATTCTAGAACATTGGAGAATATAATTTATCACTACTGTAGTCCCAAGGTCAGGCATTCAAGATTATTGAAACTGAGCACTAATCAGTATTTTGTGGAATTGTTAACAGAAATGATCTTTCAGACCCTTTGACCAAACCAGCATTCCATCTGCCATTTTCATTGGTAAAATCAGTCATATGATGAGATACTGATTTAAACAAGCCTATGTTCTGTACAGTTTAGAACAGTAAAAAGGTGGTATCTTTGAACTATTTAAAATTCTTGACATGGTTGATGAAGTCGATGATGAGAGGCAGCTGTATGCACCTGTAGAACTACAGATCATATCTTTAGACTAATTTTAGGATTGAGATGAAGATTTTTGTAGTATTTTTTAAACAGAGATGACTTTGATTATTGGTAAAAGAGTACATCTGAAAATGGGCCTGATGGATTTTTTGACACTAGGGGAAACTAGATATAAAAATGAATGATGAGATTTAATTATGAGTAATTAAGACTGAGAAACCTACTTTTTTACTTCTTGTTTTAATTATACTGCTTATTATTTAAGTGAATCTTTAAAATCTACCTTTCCATAAATAATAAGCCTTGTACTATGACAAATATCAGGGAGCTCAACCATATTCACAAAGGTTGAATAAATTATGTCTGTATGCTTTGAAGATAATCTCACTGAAAAAATTAAGGGATTTTAGTAACTAGACTAGTTATTTGTGAATATTTAGACATATGGATTGCTGTATAAAAAGGCAACAGATTAAAAGATTTCATTATTTATGACACTTAAGCTCAATTTAACATTGAGAAGACATTATGAAAAACTGTTTTCAAATTTTAAAAGAAAAATAAGTTATTCCAAACTTGAGTGGATGGTGAATACACAACTATAATCCCCTGTGCACTTGGCTTCAGTAAAGAACAAAAATTATTATATATCTAGTTCAGGTTTTCATCCAAAGCTATCACTGGAAAATATGTCTTTTTAAGAAACAGGATAGAATTCAGTAATGAATGGAAATGGCCTTATAAACTAAGTTAATTTCAATGCTCAGTTACACAGATTTATAATGTTCTTAATTTCATGTCTGATGTACCTTGTGTTAGCTGTTGTTCTTAACATTACAGAAATGAATGAGCGATATAAGATAATTTTCTTTTAAAATTTCAGTTATAATGGTTACTTACAGACTCCTCGCATTGTCTCTTGTAGGCCTTAACCTTCATCTGCAGCTTGTCAACCAAGTCCTGTAGTCTCAGGACATTCTTTCTGTCTTCCTCAGACTGTGAATATCGCAAAATAAGCAATATTTGTAATGACTTTTTAGTGTTCTTGCATTCATATGCAGCACTCAAAGATAAATATCATAATTCTTGCTGGCCCATTCTCTGCATCTGTGACATTATATTACTGCCAGCTCAGCACTCCAATCAGTTTATCACCATCGAGTCCTTACCGCAATACTCAGCATCTTTAATGCTCATTTCCTTCTTGCCGCATGTACTGAAATAGTGTGAAAAACTCTTGTTGGTGTAGCATCCAGCAGATCATGCTGTATGTTAGTACTTCAAGATAATAGAAAGAAAACAATGGAGAATATAGTGCAGCAGCTATAGGGTAAGTGCACTGCAAGTAAACTACAAAAAAGCAAGGCCACGATGAAGTTGCCAATGACTTTGAAGTCTATTATATTCTTTTTAAAAGAATGAGCATCTCTCTGATCCCAAAATTCTTTTTATTTGCAGGTCTTGTTCTGAACCCACCAGATACCTGGTATTGAAGGCTTCCAGCTACCTGGACCATGCAAATGAGAGCACGTACTTAATCAAACAAAACTGGAAAGTGAGTAATTCAATCAAGACTTCATGGTTCATGGGCCATCCTCAAAGGAGAGAGCAAACTTTGCAAGGCAGTCGGGGCAGTCAGCATGCTGAGTGTAGGGGTGAGGCCATAGCATCACCAGCTGTCGTCAAATATCATTGCATGAGATGAGTGCACCGCACGATTATCAACTATACATACTTGATAGCTCAGTTCCTTGACTCTTCTCTCGTACTTGCGAACACCTTTAATGGCATCAGCACCTCGTTTCTGCTCAGCTTCCAGCTCATTTTCCAGCTCACGTACCTAAATCAGCCAACAAATGGGATTGATTGTTAATATCCATTTCATATCCAAGGGTTTCAGTGTGTAGCACTCAATAAAAGAATAGAACATAGAACACTAGGCTCTGTACAGGCTGCAATGTTGTACCGACCTATTAACAGTCTAAGATCAATCTAACCCTTCCCTCCTACATAGCCCTACAGTTTCTAACACCCACGTGCCTATGTAAGTGTTCCTTAAATGCCCCTTATGTATCTACTTCTGCCACCACCCTAGTAGGGTGTTCCATGCATTCATCACTCTCTGTAAATAACTTACCTCTGACATCACCCTTATACATTCCTCCAATCACCTTAAAATTAAGCCCCGATATTAGCTATTTCCACTCTAGGAGAAAAAAATCGTGATGCACCTCTATCAAATTGTCTCTAACCATCCTATGCTCCAAACAGAAAAGTTCTAGCTCCCTCAAACTATCATTCATAAGACATGTTCTCTAATTTAGGTGGCATCCCAGTAAATCTACTCTGCATTCTCTCTAAAGCTTCTACATGCTTCCTAAATGAGGCGACTGGAACCGAGCACAATATTCCAAGTGTTGTCTAATCGGGATTTTATAGGGTTTTATGTTCTCAACATTTACCCTGGCCTCCAGTTTCTGGAGCTGCTTCTTTCCTCCTTTCATTGCTAGCTGCTCAGCCTCATCCAGGCGATGCTGCAGGTCCTTCACTGTCTGCTCAAGATTCTTCTTCATTCTCTCCAGGTGAGCACTGGTGTCCTGTTCCTTCTTCAGCTCTTCAGCCATCATGGCAGCCTTGCAATTTGAGGCAATTGGACAAATCATTATTCAAGCTCAAAATCAAAATCACATCAATGTAATTAAAGTGAGGTAATATTTGTAAACAAAAATGAATAAATTTGTAAGAGAATTTCTGATTTACATCAGTGATAGCCTTCTTGGCTTTCTCTTCAGCGTTTCTTGACTCCTGGATAGTTTCTTCCATTTCAGACTGAAGATGGTTCAGGTCGGCATCCAGCTTCTTCTTTGTATTGATGAGACTTGTGTTCTGCAGGAAAAGATAATTCCTCATCAGTTTTGTAGGACGAAAGATGGCGGCAATTTCAATTCACACTAAGAAATCGCAGGGCTGGAAGAACATTGAGGGACAAGGTAATGAAAAGCAAAACTCAGCAAGAAAGATAATAATCAAACACAACCTTTTGTTAATCTCATGTCAGTGGATACTGCCTGCCTAATTACATGCTGTGGAGAGATGGGGCACTCAGTTAAAATGTTTAAATAGGCCCTCAAATCAATATTCATCGCTGATCTGAATTCCTGAGACTGGAACTCAGCAGGGAATTGAGTTATAAACTGTAGCTTCCTATCACTGGAAATTCCTTCCTTTGAAGTATCTTGGCAAGCAAGCAAGCAATTGAAGAAAAAGCATTCATGAGATTCTTCCTTTAAATTAATCTTAGGCAGTGCTATGTCGTAGCCTTATCTTCCACAAGATCCCTATATCATACAAGACCTGGGTGCTTATACCATATAACATTTATGTGGGGACAAACCTGAGTATGCAGCAGCTGAACCCTCTCAGTGACATCAACAAGCTCTTGTTCAGCAATTTTGCGAGATCTGTCTGTTTGTTCCAGAGCTGCTCTCATTTCTTCAATCTCAGCCTGTTGCAAGCCACTCCTGCGCTCCACCATGGCTAGTTGCTCCTTCAAGTCTTCCTGGCTTCTGCAAGCATCATCCAGCTGTAACTGGGTGTCCTGTTTAGAAGAAAGGGTTGCTTTGTTACCAGATATTACGGTATAGAGTATGTAATATTCATCTTATACTTGAATCATCTTAAGCCATTTTTTCATTAATAAGTAACTTAGCTTGAAAAATGTAATTCTATTTTTGCAATTTATATTAAGTTCTGCTATGAGAAGATTGCATATATTTACTGAATTGTACTACATATATAAATAAATTTAACCTGGACATTAATATCCCATCATACAGACCTTTAATTGACCCTGCACGTTTCTGAGATGTTTCTGAGCTTCTGAAGCCTGACGATTGGCGTGTCCCAGCTGAATCTCCATTTCATTTAGATCGCCCTCCATTTTCTTCTTGATTCTAAGGGCATCATTTCTGCTCCTGACTTCAGCCTCCAAAGCACTTTGCATCGTGTCCACAACTCTCTGATGGTTCCTCTTCACCTGATCAATCTCCTCATCTTTCTCTGAAATCTTCCTGTCAACTTCAGATTTCACTTGGTTCAGTTCCAGCTGAACACGGAGGATCTTGCTCTCCTCATGTTCCAGAGTGGCCTACACGAAGGATCAAATGCATTTTTGAGTATTTCACACACAAAGGTTAATTAACCTCATTGTGGTGCATTATTTACATATTTGCCCTGCCTCAATTTAATTGTTGCTGGAACAATTATCCACCATGTTTTTGTAAGATAGTTATTAAATGTTTCCTTCTGATTGGATTCCTATTTACCACACACTGAAATGATGCTAACTTTATCCTAATGTTCACAGGTTCTGTTAATTGTCATCTCTTTTTTCTCTGACTTTTCTTCAGTTGTAGTCTGGAAAATCTTGATTTTAAAATTTCTCTACACGAAGTAATTTGTTCTCTCTCTTTCCCATTTCTGGTGAAGTATCTTTGATCTGAAACTTCAGCTCTCTTTCTCTATCTATAAATACAGAGTGATTGCTGCATTTTCTGCATTCATTTTGTTCAGTCACTTTTACTTTACCACCTTAATGCAACATTTGTTTATATAATCTAAGCCAGTTCATTTAAGGTTACAATGATATTTTCAAAATGAGCAATGACTTACTTATTTCTGTGAGCAGCCATATATGTTAAACAGTTCAATTATCTATCTCCATAGAAAGGAGATATGATTTAACATTAGATTTGCTTAGCGAATGTATGGGATAAGAATAACTGTAGTTTTCAAGTTTCATCTGTGTATAATTTTGCAGAGCAAATATAGTAATCTCTGTATTATAATGGCTGTCAACCTGAAACATTAACTTTGTTATTCCCTTCACTGACTCTGACTGGCATACTGGTGCCTCTGGTATTTACTATTTTTATTTTGAACTTCAGCTCCAGAGTGTGGTGACTTGGCAGCCTTTAATTCGATTGACTTAAAGCTACACTAATCATCTTGTAAATATGACATTAAATACTATATATTCAGTGGCTCATCCTTTATTCTTGACAGGCAACCCATGCTTCAAAAAGAACATCCCTTAATTGCTTTCAATCAATACCTTTTAGACTAGTTTGTTTGTTTTGTGTTGTAGCTTTTCAATCTTCATTTTGTCAATGCTAGTCAATGCCTCTCACTAGTGCAACTTTTTACTGCATTTGGTAAATTGATAAGTATTGGTTTATTATTATCATATGCACCAAAGTACAGTGAAAAACTTGTCTTGCATGTCATCCATACAGAAAAATTCACTGCAACAATGTGATTGAGATAGGACAAGGTAAAACAATATCAGAGTGCAGAGTAAAGCACTACAGTACAGAGAAATTGCAGTGCAGGTAGACAGTAAGGAGCGAGGTAACAAAAATGTAGATTATGAGGTGAAGAGTCATTGTAACAACAAGATGGAAAATGTCCTTAAACCCGGTGATGCATGCTTTTAAGGTTTTATATCTTCTGCCTGATGGGAGGAGGGAGAAGAGAAAATATCTGGAGTGGATAGGATATCTGATTATGCTGGCTGCTTTACTGAGGCAGTGACAACTGCTGATCCAAATTTCTATTTCTAATATATATTGCTAGAATAATGGTGAATTTTACCTCTGCCTCCTCCAATGCCGACTGAATTTCACTCTTCTCCATCTCAGCTGTCTTCTTTACCTTTTCCATCTCATGGAGGGCCTTACTACTTTCACCCAGTTGCTCAGTCAGATCAGAAATTTCCTCTGTTTTGTGAAATATATTGTTAATTAGACAGGTCAATTAAACGCATCTTGTGTTGATAAAAATGAGATACATGAGCAGATGATATTATTGAAATAAGATGAATTTTAGAGAGAATTAAGTTCATTGAGCCAGAATGGAACCTATAAGGGAGTTAATTACAAAATTCTGAAATAACTATTTAATATCCAAATTTTAAAATTATTAGAGATGCAACTTGAACTTACGCTGCAGATTCTTGTTCTCTCGTTTAAGAGTTTCAAGATGATCCAGAGACTCCTCGTATGCATTCTTCATCTTGAAGATTTCAGTACTCAGACCGCGAGATTCCTTCAGAGCTGCTTCCAGTTCTGCCTGGCTTTCCTCATGTTTCTGTTTCCAGTCTGCCAGGACCTTAATTGTACAATTAAAAAAAGACAATTAAAATGACGTTTACATCTCAATTGTAATGAGATATGACAGGTGAAGGGAATGAAATTCAGACTTCATCCTGAAAATTGTAATTATACAGTATAATTGGCCAATATTCAGAATCCCTGCCCCAATAGAATATGCATAAATATGTAAACAGATGAGAAAGGACTGCTTCCCAAAGGCTGTACCTTCTTAGGAAGGTACATGGCTAACATTTGTTTTGTCAATATATTAAAAGGGTTTAGTACAAAGTGATCTATAATTTGATTCCATTAACTATATTGTTCTTTATGCTCTTTACAAGTTTTAATTAACAAAGATATATTGATGCTAAATCTCCTGTTCATGAGTGAAAAATATTATGAAACATTAGTTGTATTAATTCAGTTCCAGTGACGAACTTGCATTAAAGGTTTTGTCAAGTGATCATGAGGTCAAACCTCACATAAATATACATGTACACTGCCTGTCGCTTACCTTTCCCTGCCTAAAATAGGTTGACCTGAGTTGGTTCGTTGCCTGGGATGAAACAACCTGTTCTTACCTTGTCAAAGTTCTTTTGTTTCTTGTCGAGAGCTGCTGCTGCTGAATTTGCCCTCTCAACATCCACCATTAGATCCTCCACTTCACCCTGCAATCTCTGCTTCGTCTTTTCCAATGAAGCACACTTGGAGTTCACAGCTTCAATGTGCTCTTCTGCATCCTGCAGGCGTTGAGCAAGTTTTTTCCTGAAAAGCAAGAGAACCAGCATAACATTCTCTCACATGAAGTATTGCAAAAACAAATAATCATTTACAGAATATGCTGCATGAACCCAGGTTACTTTTATTACATACTTGGCTTCTTCCAGTTCCTCTGTGCGCTGGATCGCATCAGTTTCATATTTCGTTCTCCATTGAGCCACTTCGCTGTTGGCCTTGGACATTCCACGTTGGAGCTCAGCCTTTGCCTCCATCTCCTCTTCATATTGTTCACGGAGGAGATCACAGTCATGGCGGGCAGATTGCAGAGCATGTGCCAGAGCACCCTTGGCCTGAAATCATTACATGTGCATTGTTGAAATAATATTCAGTATCAGTGTGATTATCAGCAGATAACCAAACCTTGCCTAATTGCTTCTAGTCACAATGAAAAGTGCTTCTTTGGATATCAATTGCTGGGCATCACCGCCTCAAAATGTAATATTTTATAATAATGCAATATTGTACCTTTGTTTCTTCCTCCAGCTGCCTCTTGAGCTCCTCAACCTGTTGAGTGTATCCTTGTTTCCCTCTTGTTAGCTGAGATACCAAAGCCTCTTTCTCCTCCACCTGGCGGTTCAGTTCACCTGAAAATGGAAGAGATTGTGACTGAAAATTCACAAAATATTGTAGTTTTCTGCATGAAGAAGAACAAATACAGAACTGATCAGTACCGTTTTCTGTTGCAAGACGTGCTTTCTGAGTTGATAAGTCGTTGATCAAACGTTGATGTTCATCATATTTGCCCTTCATTTCACTGACCTGATCCTCCAGTGTCCTGGCTACTTTCTCAAGGTTTCCCTGAAACCAGAACAACAGTTTATTTTAAGAAATGCAAAAGCACACAGATAACACCTAAAATTTCAATTTAACTCCACAGATGTAGTACTTAATGTCCTCTGTCACTATACCTTAGCTTTTGACACTGACTCCATGTTGCTGGCAAGGTCATCAATTTCCATCTTCAGCTCACTCTTTTCCTTCTCAAGTTTCTGCTTCACACGTTGCAGATTGTCGATTTGTTCCCCAAGTTCTGCAACACTGTCAGCCTGCTTCTTGCGAAGAGCAGCAGCTGTGGCTTCATGCTGGAGGGTAGATTCTTCCAGGTCACGACGCATTTTCTGAAATTCTGCCTCACGTTTCTTGTTTATTTCAATCTGAGCTGCTGTTGCTCCACCAGCTTCTTCCAGTCGTTCACTGATCTCTTCAAGTTCCCGAGAAAGATCAGCTCTCAGTTTCTCAGTCTTAGCACGAGCAGCACGTTCAGCTTCAATTTCTTCCTCAAGCTCCTCAATACGAGCCTTAAGATAAATATGCACTGATTATGATGACGGAACCAGTAACTTCAATTCAAACAATTGACCTTTACCGAATGCCATTGATAAATTTACTAGACATATACATCACCTGTAATTCTTTGATCTTTTTCTGCAGCTGGGAAGCCATTGCCTGCTCATCTTCAACTTTGCTTTGAAGCTGGCTGATTTCAAACTCTTTCCTTTAAAATGAAGAATGAAGTTAATTAAATAAATAATTTGTGTTATGGCCTTTCTACTTGCACAAAAAGTGGCTTATTCCACTTGGATTCTGAATAAATACCTTGTACAATAACAAGCAGATCTTTAAAATATATTTTAATTTGATCACCATCTTATTTTTGCTGCATATCTTCATTTAAATAATGACAGCACAGCTTAGTTGCCATAATTTGAGACATTGAACTTATTGTAAATTCTGCAATGGAAGTGATTGAAAAGGGAGAACAATTTTAAACAGTAGATTGAGAATAAAGATCTATTAGCTCATAATATAAATACTCACTTCTTTAGTTTCTCATCCATTTGTTGCTTGTCATTCTCCAAATCCATTGTTACTTCTTGTGACAGCTTCAGGTCACCTTCAAGCTTTCTCTTAGCACGCTCAAGATCCATGCGGATTTTCTTCTCCTGCTCCAGAGAACCTTCAAGCTTTAAGAGACAGTACAGTTTGTCAGCACTGACATCAAACAATGATAATTGCTGGATTTTCATTTTGATTACAGGTAGTTACTGTATTAAATACTTACATCATCAACTTGTTGTTCCAATTTCGTCTTTGTTTTGGTCAGAGTGTTGACTTTGTCTTCCTCAGCCTGGAGGTCATCCAGGGTCTGCTGATGGGCCTCCTGGAGGGCTTTCTTTTCTTTTGTTATTTTAGCGATGTTTTCATCAAGACTGGCCATCTCTTCAGTGAGATTTTTAACCTATGTTCAGCAAACAAATATAAATAGAATAATTTAAATACATACAATCATCACATATGAAAAACTTATAAGTGTTTATTACCATTTGGTCATCATAATCACCTTGTTCTCAGTGGCGTGTTTCTCTTTTTCAACTTTGGCCAAAGTAAGCTCCAAGTCATCAATATCTTTCTTCAGTTCTGAACACTCATCCTCCAGTTTCCTTTTCTTAGCTGTTAGCTCAGCATTTATCTCCTCTTCATCTTCCAGTCTTTCATTAGCTTCCTTCAATTTAGCCTCCAGCTGAATTTTATTTTTAATCAGTCCCTCACATCTTTCTTCTGCATCTGCCAGAGTTTCACTTTCCTGTCATAAAATGATACAATGAATTATACCAGGCCATGTGTTTTGTAACATGTACACATGCATAACAATACAAAGGTGCTCAATGTAGATACCGATTGGACTTGAAGTTGGAGATCATTCTTTTCCTGTACAAGTGCCACCATTTTCTCTTCTAATTCCTTCCTCCGGGCTTCAGATTTGGCAAGCGCTTCCTTAGTTTTCTCAAACTCCTCTTTCATATTTGCCATTTCCTTTTCAGTTTCAGCACTCTTCAGAAGAGGTTTGATCTTGAAGTACAGTTGCATCCAAGGCCAGTGTTTGACATTTGTGAATGCGCGGATGTTGTACTGCAGAGTATACAGTGCTTCTCTAAAGGAGAGAGTAAAATGAACAGAGATTACAATATTCTGTTTATGGAATAAAATGTGTAAGTATAGAAAATATTTTTACTGGTAAACATATCTTCAGAGATTTGATAAGCAATATTTACCTCCTTTCCATCATTCTCTTAAATTCAACTCTCATCAAGAAGCCACGACATATAGCCTGAGTACGGGTAACAAGCTGTGCTAACTTTTCATCTCTCATCTCTTCAAGTAAACCCAAGAGACCAGCCTTGAAGAACACCTTAAACAAAGTGAGTGATTGCTTTTAATGTTCAGTTCTCAAAATACACTACATTTTAGAAGAACAGTCTAATCCGCTTTAATGATCGTCAGAATACCTGAAAATTAGTCGAACACTCACATTTTCCACAACTGACCATAATGGAGTAGTTCTGACTGGGACTTAACTTGTTCCATATATACAGTTACATATGACCATAATAGTATTTTTTTTCCTTTTTTTCTAGTTACATTTGAAACTAAATTCACAATTCATCATCTTGATATTTTACATGAAGAGACTTCTTATTTCAAGATAATTACCTTGGTGTGTCCAAACTTGTACTGGGTGTGATCTACATCAATGGATCCCAATAACTTCTCAGATGCCTTCTTGCTATCAATGAACTGACCTTCGGGAATGGCACTTGCATTTAGAATTCTGTATCTGTTGAATTAGAGTTTTATATAAGTGATTGCAGATTTTCTTCAGGAGCAATTACATTGAACAACTGACTTGGTTGGAAAAGGGAAATGGAGATGTTAACATATTTTTTACCTTTGCTTGAAGTCACCATAGATGATTCTGCTTGGGAATCCTTTTCTGCAAATTCTGATACCTTCCAGCACACCATTGCACCTCAGCTGGTGTATGACAAGGTGATTATCCATGGCACCTGGGATTTACAACGTGAAAATTATTATTAAATTTGAACACAATTTTTTTTCTTTGACAATGTGTTAGAAGTAGAAGATTGTTGCTGTTAGTCAATGTATTAATAATACATACCTATATAGTGGAGTTTGAGAATTGAAATACAACTTACCTGGCGTCTTTGTCTCGTTGGGGATGATACAACGCACAAAATGTGGATGTGTGGTTCTCAGGTTAGCCATCAGCTTGCCCAAGTTTTCCTGTGAGACAAATAATAAACCAACAGAGGCAATTATAAAACTGTTAATTAGTTTGAAACAAGATTACTAAAACTTTGTTCAGTACATAGTGCAAAATGAACATGCAAAAAAATCTTACCCTAAACAGAGCAGATACTGTCTGGAAGGAACCACCCTTCTTTTTGCCTGCTTTCTTGCTACCACCACCTTCACCTATAAAAAAACATAGTTGTTTGTTCTAAACACTAGGAAAGGGAAGGAAGAAATGTTGGCAAAGTAATTGTTGCTAATGACTCTGTATCAGAAGTTTACCTTCGGGAGGTGCAGCATAGAGATGAGCCAAGAGTTTCACTGATGATTTCTGGAACAGCCCAGTTACAGTTTCATTCAGTGGATCCTTGTTCTTATCAAGCCAGCCGTTAACATTGTAGTCAACAGTGCCAGCATAATGGACCAGTGAGAAGTGGGCTTCAGCCTTTCCTTTGGCAGGTTTGGGCTTCTGGAAGTTGTTTGACTTACCAAGATGCTGATCATACAGTTTATTCTTGAAGGAAGTATCTGAGGCCTTGGGGACAATACACTCCTCTTCAAGGATTGAGAAGATACCCATAGGCTGTGGAAATCACAGTATTTATCACTTGTATGTTATTTTCTCTAATATAATGCTTGGTAAATATTCAATTCACGTTACTGTCTTCTTCTATGGCATTA
Organism: Hemitrygon akajei; assembly: GCF_048418815.1. Classification (NCBI taxonomy): domain Eukaryota; kingdom Metazoa; phylum Chordata; class Chondrichthyes; order Myliobatiformes; family Dasyatidae; genus Hemitrygon; species Hemitrygon akajei. The sequence continues at coordinate 23,733,370 of NC_133145.1, read as the reverse complement.
CCCACCTTCTCAATGAGTTCAATGCAAGCAGCCAGGTCCATACCAAAGTCAATAAATTCCCATTCAATTCCTTCCTTCTTGTACTCCTCTTGTTCCAGAACAAACATGTGGTGGTTGAAGAACTGTTGCAGTTTCTCATTAGTGAAGTTGATACATAACTGCTCCAGGCTGTTGAACTGCACACATAGAAAGATATGAGGGAATTCATAGTATAGATTAATTTATACTTAATTAAAACACATTTAAATCAATGTTTATGGTTCTGATCCTTACATCAAAAATTTCAAAACCAGCAATATCCAGCACACCAATGAAATACTGCCTGGCCTGCTTTGTGTCCAGTTGTTGATTAATACGGACGACCATCCACAGGAACATTTTCTCAAAAATGGATTTGGCAAGAGCGCCAACTGAGTTGTTGACCTGAAAAAACACAACACAGATTGTAGCTAAATGCAGAACCTTACATAACCCATTATAAATGATTATGCAGAGTTTACTGAATGCCTTGGAACTGTACCTGTTGAACAGTTTGACCTTTGGTCACAAATTCATTGCCAACCTTTACTCGTGGAAAGCACAATGCCTTTAGCAGATCTGCTGAGTTGAGACCAGTCAGGTAGGCAACTTTATCAGCATCTAACATAAGATAAATGCAATAAAGGTTGATGAATTATTCTTTGAGGAAAACAACATTTACAATTAATCTCCTCTTATAAAGATAGAAAAGGCAGCCAAAGGGCCATTTGTGTCTTATTGGCTCGCTTGGAGAAATGCCATTAGGCTCATTCCTTCTTGAATTGTTCCATGTGTACTGCATTTAATATTTAAGTAAGATTTGAGTAATGTTGTAAATACACCAAAAATAGCTCAAAGACACCATACCAATGCAGATTTAATGGTGAAACTTCCAGAAAATGTAACAAAGTAGGACACATACAAAGAGCCTGTTGGACTGCAAAGGGAAGAGAAAAAGATGAAAAATCAAGCTGCAGTTTCAAAGAGCACTAATCTGCATGCTGTTGTTGAAATACCTGTAATGATGAGAGTGACACGGGACTGGGTAAACAGATTTATGATGTGAGAACTAACACAAAATAAGCAATACAGCTCACACCAGAAGTGAATAACAAATTAATTAAAAGGAATTAGAAAAACAGAGGGCTATGGGCAACCCTAGGTAATTTCTAAAGTAAGTGCATGTTCGGCACAGCATTGTGGGCCGAAGGGCCTGTATGGTAGTGTAGGTTTTCTATGTTTCTATGACACTGCCTCAGCTGTTTCAGTCATTCCACAAAATGAGTTTCAACAGCATATCAAAGATATTGCACTGAAGCCTGCATATATCCAACTAAAAACTTACACTGTAGAACAGATAACCTCTCTTATGACATTGAAATACAACAACCAACTAGCTACATTGGGCTTATATGTGGTAAAAACAAGAGGGCCAACATTGTGGGGCCATAATTGGCTGAAACAACAACTTGATTAGAGATCCATGCACCATTTACATGCCACCTCTTCTGAAATACAGTCAACTGAAGGTGAATTAAGAAAGGTACTGGATGATGCTACAGCAAGGTTCAAGGATGGCTTTGGAAAACGCAAACATAACAATGGTAAAATAGTGTTAAATGAAAATGCCACACTCAAGTTTTACAAAGCCTGACCAGTTCTTTATACCATCCATGATAAAGTAGCAAGATAGCTAGACTGCATGGAGGATGAAGGAATTCAATTCAAGGTTGAGTAGAGCCCATGGGCAACACCAGAGGTCACAGTCTCAGTAGATGGCTTTCCAAAAGGCAAAGGAAATGGTGACATCTCATCACAAAAAAGAAAGAAGATTATTTAAGGTTTAGAAATCATCCAGGGCTCTAGATTGTTACAAGGCAGTCAAGAAGGAGCTAAAGAATGGACTTAGGAGAGCTAGAAAAGAGATGGCCTTAATGAGATGGCCTTAGCGAATAGGATTAAGGAAGCCCCCAGGGCATGCTACATGTATGCAATGAACAGGAGAATAGCCAGAGTCAGAGTTGAACCAATCAGGGATCGTAGAGGAAATATACCGATGTCAGAGGAGGTAGGGGAAGTCCTTAATGAATATTTTCCTTCAGTATTCAATTGGCAGAGGAACCTTGACACTTGTAAGGACAGATTAAAACAGGCTAATATGCTTGTTGAACATGTTTATGTTCAGAAAGAGGTTGTGCTAGATTGTTTGAAAAAAAAGAATAGTTAAGTCCTGGGGGGCAGATGGGATATACCCTAGATTACTACAGGAAGTGAGGGAAGAGATTGCTGCACCTTTAACAATGATCTTTGCATCCTTTCTGGCCACCTGAGTAGTACCAGATGATTGGAAGGTGGTCAATGTTATTCCTTTCTTCAAGAAAGGGAGCAGGGATAACCCTAGGAATTATAGACCAGTGAGTCTTACTTCAGTGGTAGGCAAATTATTGGAGAAGATTCTTAGAGACATGATTTACAAGTACTTGGATGAGCATAGTCTGATCAGGGATAGTCAGTATGACTTTGTGAGAGGCAGGTCATGCCTCATGAGCCTGATTGAATTCTTTGAAGACGTGACAAAGCACATTAATGAAAGTAGAGCAATGGAAGTGGTGTAGATGGAATTTAGTAAGGGATTTGATAAGGTTACCCATGGAAGGCTTAGTCTTAAAGCCTGGTGTCTTGAAATCCAGGGAAACTTGGCTGTGTGTAAACAGAATGGGCTTGTCCATAGAAGGCAGAGGGTGGTTGTAGATAAAGCATATTCTGTTTGGAATTTGCTGACCAGTGGTTTTCGACAGGGATTTATTCTGGGACCCCTGCTCTATGCAATTTTTGTAAATGACTTTGATGAGGAAGTGAAAAGGTTGGTAGAGTTGAGAATAGTGTGGAGGATTTTTGTAGGTTTCAACAGGACATTGACAGGATGCAGAGCTGGGTTGAGTGAGAAGTGTCAGATGGAGTTCAACTCAGAAAAAATGTGACTTGTAATATCAAATTTGAAGGGATTGACTTCAAGAACTGCAAGGTAATGTTGTGGCTCTATAAAACCCTGTTTAGACTACACTTGGAATATTGTGTTCAGCACTAGTCACCTCATTCCAAGAAGCGTAGCAGATTAAGAGAAGATGCAGAGGAGATTTACCATCATGTTGCCTGGATTAGAGGGCATGTTTTATGAAGATAGGTTCAGAGAACTAGGGCGTTTTTGGAATGAAGGAGGATGAGCAGTGACTTGATAGAAGTGTATATGGTGATAAGAGGCATTGATCGAGTGGTTAGCTAGAGACTTCTCCCCAGGGCAAAATAGCTACTACAAAGGGGCATAATTTGAAGGAAATTATAGATCAGTATGGGGGGGGGGGAACGTCAGAGGTAAGTTCTTTACACAGAGAATGGTGGGTGCATTGTAGTGGCAGAGACACTAAAGGCATATAAGAAACCCTTACATAGGCAAATGGAGGACTATTTAGGAGGGAAGGGTAAGACTGATCTTAGACTAAGTTAAAAGGTTGGTACAATATTGGGGTTGAAGGGCCAATACTGTAAAATGTTCTGTGTTCTGTTACATTATATTGATGAGCAGTATTACTTTGTATTTAAAATACATGTATAAATACAGAGCTGAAATGTTCTGTTACCTTCTGTGCCGTCAGGCTCTGCCTGCTCCTCACGCTGCTTCTGCTTGAATTTCATATTGCCCATGTGCATTACTGCTCCAGTCAGTTTGTAGATACCCCACTTCTCATCATTAGTGAAGCCAAGGATATCAATAGCAGTCTGTACAACAACATAAGTTATTTGCATATTAATAATTTTCCTTTGAAACCATTATTATCAGTGTAAACCTTCAATGATTACTTTGAAAAGTCTTTGTACTGGCGCTCAACCTGAGAAATTCCAAAATTTTAATTTTGTTCCGTGACTACACATTAACACTGCTCAATGCCAGCTATTGTAGTTATTTTCATTGTTTGTTTATAACCCAGATCACCTTCATTCTAGTCAACTGTATTTGGTGTGTCATAATGGATTAATCATGGCCATTCATTGAAAATGTACAAGAAAGAGGACAAAATAAGGTGTTACAAATGATGGTGTACAGCAGCTACTTACATCAGTTGCCACCAATTCTTCTGTATCATCAATACTCTTGACTGCAATCTCACCCTGGCTGATGAATGGATAATCATAAGGATTGGTGGTAATTAGACAAGACTCTGCAAAATAAATATTTTGTGGAAAGACACATGAGCAACAAAACAAAGGCAACAAATAACCCAAATAATTTTAAACCTACAATTCACCGCATATCAGATGCAGGTTTATTTCAATGTTGGTCATGTGGTGTCTATCCAGAGAAGGTGATTATAGGTAAGTATATGTTATGGTCCGGTCCAGAGCCCGCATTCCAGGTCTTGATCCGGTCTCTGGACTCCGGGTCGTGTAGCTGTCCCTCCTTTCACCCTTAAGCCCAAATAGGATCATCTTGGCTTAAGGAGGGAGAGGGAGAGGGATTCCCTGGCTTGGAGTACCCACTATTAATCATTTAGTTCTGTAAGTCTGTTCTTGTAAGTCACCCTGGACTGAACTCCCTTTCCTCTGTTGGGTAAGCAGGCTGGCTGCTGTTGCCTGGTGGGGGACTCTGACCCTTTCCTACCCCTCTCTTCTGATGGGTGGTGTCCTGCATCCTGCCCAGGTGCCCTGTGTTCCTGCCTGGGAGGCTGGGCCCTGCCCAGAAGTAATGTGGCCTGCCCAGGGAGCAATCCTCCCAGCATTCCTTGTCCTATAGATCCATCCTTTAGTCTAGCCAGGGCCCTGCCTTTGCCATGAACTCTCTGAACCCCAGGATCACTGTTGCATGCCATGGTCTCCCCATCTTGTTCTATCCTTTAGTTGTTCCTGACCTGCCCTGAGTACTTCAGTGCCTGTGTCCTGCATTTGGGTCCAGTCTCCATGTCCCCTTGTGACAGTATGGGGGGGGGGGGGGGATGTCAGAGGTAAGTTCTTTACACAGGTAATGGTGGGTGTGTATAATTGTGTATAAGGATTGTGTAGAAGTGATGACAGTTATGAAATGCAAAACATCATTTTGATTAACACACACAATGCTTGAGGAACTTACTGGCAAAGGGACCTTAGAAAACATGCTCAGCAGCTGGCCAAAAGCTTTGTGAGAAGGACACTATCACTGGCACCTTGACCAGGTGCTAAAGGTAGTGCAGAAAGTATCTACTTAGCCATTAACGACATTAAGCACCTCCACCATCCCTGAAAGCCCATAACCTTTATCAATGCTGGAGACCAGCCAGAGCCTTGGCCTAGTTCACCAAGGCATCTGACTGGCAATTGAATGTTGCTCTTGGCAAGCAGTTAATGATCCCTGGCTTCATCACCTCAGTATCACTGAGGCCTGACAAAAACATTGACGCAGGTGGCCATAGTAGAACTGACAGTGCCTTGGGAAGACCAGTTTAAGGAGGTGTTTGGGTGTAAGAAAGCAAAATACCAGGAGCTGGTAGAGCTGTGCCAGAGACATGGGTGGAGGGCACAATGGGAGCCTGTAGAGGTTTTGCTGGTAGTTTGCTGTGCTGAACTTACTCTTGGCATTACAGGGGCTGGCAAAGAAAAGAGCCATCTGGCCCATCAGTCTGCTGAGCAAGCCCCCAGATGGCTTTGGATCAGGAGGTGTGACCAGTAGCCTAGTGTTGCTGGGACACAAGTCAGGGCCTGATCAACCCTGGCTGGGTTGCCAAAGTGAATGTCTGATGTTGAAAGATCAGATAAACCCAATGACCCCAGGTTACATCACTGATGATGTGTCTCAGTACATCCTAGATTGTATCCCAGCATCAGTAGGTCAGGCAGCATCTATGGAGAGGAAGGAACAGTCAATGTTTTGGCCAAGACCCTTTATCAGGACTGAAACAGAAGGGGAAAGATGGGGCAAAGGGACTACAAGCTGGCAGCTGATATGTGAAGCCCCCGAAGCAGAACATTGGTTGGTGGGGTAGGGATACAGTGACATATAATTACCACCAGAGATTCTGCAGGTGATGGAAATTTAACTGTTGATTATAGGATTCAGTGTAGGCAGTCAACAGACATATATAGGTAGGACAATGCAAGACTTTGAACCTTACCAACAATTTCTGGTTTGTGATTGGTCATCATCTGGTAGAAAATGTGGTAACTCCTTTCAGCTTTCAGCTGGAATGTCACTCTGGATTTTTCCAGTAGATCTGGAGAGGTAGAAACAAGTGCAGATTTATTGAAGAGCAGGTCAACCTATCAATAATCTGAGTTATAACTGAACCCCCTTTCCACTGCACTTACAGGTTTCAATGTCAGCGGAAGCCAGTTTCCCAGTGGCACCAAAGTGAATTCTGATGAATTTGCCCTTAAAATGTAAAGGAAATGTATTTCTGAAAACAATTGCAAACAAGGGATGTATGTACAATTTGTGAAACATCTTAATGGCACAGTGGTCTATTAGTCAGTATCAGGTTCACAGTGGGATATGATGAACTGCTGAAGACACTTACAAAACGAGACGAGTTGTCGTTTCTTACAGTCTTGGCATTACCGAAGGCCTCCAACAGTGGGTTAGCCTGGATGATTTGATCTTCCAGGGACCCCTGCAAAAATTATTTAGTTGAATATGAATTTAAGAAATTAACTTTGAACGAAACAACAAGCTGTTGAATCGTACGATATCAGCTTTATCTCACCTGCATCTTCCCAGACGACTGAGCCTCCTTCTTTTTGGATGGGTCAACAACAGCTCCAACGGAAGCGAAATACTGGATGACACGTTTCGTGTTCACAGTCTTCCCGGCACCAGATTCTCCACTGGGAGTTAAAAAGTAGGAAGAAGTTAGTACTTACCAAACTAACAGTGCTGCGGATTGGGAAAACAAAGTTGCGTGAACTGCTACCCTAGTGAGAGTGCAGGGAAGTTTGACGAGGGAACGCGCAACGGAGCAAGTCCGTAACTTAGTACAGTGATAAAGGGCACCACTGTATATTTGATTAAACTTGCTCTTGTAATGTTCCACTTTTATAAATTTGTCTTTTTATTTTACAAAGTGGAGCGACTTGGTGCCGCGCATGAGCATAAACTGGTCGGGGAGGGTGGGGGTAGCACATGCCTCGTTTGTTATAAAGATGGAAGATGTTTCCGAAGGGGAAAAAAGAGGGAGGGATTAAGAATTCTTACACCTGGAGGAAGCAGGGGAGCAGAGAGCTAGGTAGTACTCGACCGGAATCGACATTTTGGAGAATATGGACAGAGGAAAACGGGAGGGAGGGCAGGTGCGGTTGGAGATGACGAGGGAAGCGCAGAAGAGCGTTTTAACAGAAAATGCAGTTACAGGCAATATCAGAGATACAATAGATTAGCTATCAGACACAATGGCACTCCTGTCAGAAAGTAATAGGATTCTGCCGGAATGTCCGGAATCAGTGCTACTCACGTGATCAGGATGGACTGGTTTTCGCGGTCTGGGGAGAATGAAACAACATCAGTGTCCAGAGTTTAAAAAACAAAGAAAGATAACTTTGTTTCATGTTTTAGGTACAATTCATTAAGCCGCAAATATAATCAAATCCTAACCACCTACCAGTCTGCATGAACTGATAAGCGTTGTCGGAGATGGAGAAGATGTGGGGAGGAGCTTCCTGACGCTTCTTCCCCCTGTACCCGGTCACAACCTGGGGATCATACACTGGCAACCACTTGTAGGGGTTCACAGTGACGCAGAACAACCCGGAGTATGTCTGAAGTGGCAGAAACGAATTAGAATTTCTCATTTACTCAAATGTCCTTTTGCAAAATTACTTTACAGTACTTACATAGATCATCCAGGCTGCATAACGCTCTTTGAGGTTATACAACACGGATGCCTCGTTCAGGTGAGTCATCATGGCCATGTCTTCGATTTTATCGAATTTTGGAGGATTCATTGGCAGGACTTCTTCATCTTTGACGGTTATGGTCTGAGAGGAATCATCAGACAAATTTAACACACACACAGTAGAAGGTCAAAATAAGGTTAATTGTTTAATAATAAACAAAAATAATGTTTAAATGTTCAACTAACCCTCTTGTCCTCTAAGGTCTCCACGGTGGCTTTGCCACCTTCCCTGCTCTTGACCGTGCCTTTCACATACAATTCTTTGGGTTCGGTGACGTAGCAGGCCGTTTTAGCATCGAACGGTCGGTTCTGCGCCTCGAGTCTTTCTTTATCCGACTTCCGTAAAAACGACGCCGCCGGCCCAAACACCGCCATTTCTGCATCCCCCATGGCTTCGGTCTATTGCTGGAATATACAAGGAAAGTGTAAATATGATCCCACAGGACATCAACAAATGCCTTTCTTTTCTTTTTAACAGGACTGAAGAGATATGTTCATTCGTCAGAAAGCAACAAGACTCAATTGAGCTTTACAGAATTATTTATTCTTTATTGCAAAGTCAGTTACATACTATAATTTCTTCGTTATCGTTATACCTGGGTCTTTGTTCTTGCCCCATAACTCATCCAGTTATTAAATTTAAACACGATATGCTAAACTTCGCACAATATTTCTACTTGGAGTAAGTTTCAAGTTGCTACTACCTCTGTGATAAGATTGAAAGCATTGTCTACGATAAGCCGCGTATTTTCAGCGTAATTGTTTCTCATCGGAATCTCAGTTTTGTGCTTTTATACAAAATGATTCCTTAAAGTTCAGAATTGTTTTTGCAGCCTGGCCATTGTGTCGTCAAGAAGCCCAATAACTTGTCAAGGCCATGCCAAATGTGCACTACTTAATCAATATTTTGAAAATATCTTCTAATTGTATACCTTTTATATAATTGCATTGCACTTTGTAATTTTAACATATCATTAAAAATAAATGTAATGGATACGCTTCCTTTGTACTAAATATATTTGATTGGTTTGTTTTGAAATTGTAGGAAATAATGATCTTCCCGCTACCTTTGCAAAGGAAATGTGCAATATTAATATTATTCATGATACTTGATATATCGTAGTATATCGGCAGTGGACGCCGAACCAAATGCTTGTAATCAGGTGTTAAACAACAACTCGTGCCAATTCATTAAAGTGAAATATACATGTAATTGAAATCTATTCACAACCTCCGAACTATAATCAACTCTTAAAAAATCAATCTCAGTTTCAATAATGATATATTTTCATCCAAATATTTCATTCTTTTATCATGCGCTACCTTTTTCAGTTCCAGCTGAGAGAAAGAAAGTTTCCACGCAATTCTATCAAAAGAAGACAACGGATAAATTAATTTTACACATTTTGGGTTCTGATGGAAATGTACCAAAGAGAAAAAAAAATCCTTCCTTTTACATATTTTGATAAGAGTTTTCTTGATTAATTTGTCCCCTTACATTATTTAATATTTTATACATTATTTAATATTTTATAAGATATGATGAGGTTCTCACTTTAGTTTCACCACTGAACTTTTAGTAGTCCCCTAGTTAAGATAAAGTAAGTGAGAAACTTACCCTAGTGGTTGGACACCAGCAGCCTTTTCTGTTCTGGGCACAACTTATATATGCATTTAATTCTGTGAACACAGCAGGTTCAGTACTTATATTTAGCATACAAAAGTCTGATGAGCAGATTTTCTTGTTGCATTAACTGGTATTCTAATATCAGGATATAATTAGAGAAGCAACATATGCATTTTGCTCTGGAATTCATTAGCAGTAATCCCTTTGACACAAGTACAACCATATAAGTTGAAGATGAAGTTACTGCCAAGTAACAAGACTGATTTTTAGTAACTTTATTCTGCTGAAACTTTAAAATAGGCTTGTGTCCAACAGGTGGTGTTTTTTTTTTCATAAGCACAAGCTGCATTTACAACTTAGAAATTATCTCAATAAGAAAACCTTACTGTGTATAAATTCCTCTTTCAGCCCAATATCGACATTGAAACTGCGTTGAAGACAACTTGTGTGTACATTATATAATTTATATGCACACATGCATTAAAGCTTGTATATATCCGTGTAAAATAAACTGTAGAAGTTGTTACATATCCCACAAGTAATTGTATGGGGCTCTCGTGAGACTGCACCTGAAGTATTGTGTACAGTATAAACCTTCTTACCTGCTCGCTGCTGCTCACATGTGGGAGGGGGAGCTGGGGGGGGCTTTGGGGTTCTCACATTTAACTGTCGTTCATTCTTTGAAGCACCTCTCTGTTTTCGTGGATGTTTGTGAAGAAAAAACATTTCAGGATATATATTGTATACATTTCTCTGATATTAAATTTGACATTTGAACCTTTGAAGAAAGGCAATATTTGCACAGAGGGAACGCAGCAAAAAATCAAAGGTCTGTATCGGGGTGGCAGGTTTGCTCCTTAAGAAAAGATAGTCTGTGAAGACTAGAATAAACTGCTTAGAGTTTTGAAGAATCAAGGAAGATCTCTTTGAATCATACTAAATTTCTAAAGGGTTTGATGTGCTCAGAGAAGGGAAGATGTTTCTCTAACTGGGGTCTAGGACCAGGGGGCAGTTTCAGAACAAAGGATAGGACATTAAGAGCTGTGAAGAAGAGGCATTGCTTCACTCAGCCAGTGGTGGACTTTTGGAGTTTTCTATCCTAGAGCATTGTGAAGACTGGGTTATTGTGTACTGAACATGAAGAGAATAGAAGGATTTGGAGACAGTGCCAAACAATGTGATTCATGTAAAAGATCAGCCTTGACCATAATGAAAAGCGAAGTGGACTTGAATGGTCATTTGGTCAATTCCTGTTCCTCTTTACGCTATAAGGTTAGCTCTTGTCCATTGTTTATACAAAGATAATAATTTACAGCCAACAAGATTACTCAAATTTTGTGTTCATAATAATGTTGGGGTATATAAATGGTGTAGGAAGGAATGGTCGGGAAATTGTGTATTTACACAAAAATCTTAGCAGTTCTGTCTGACATACTTTGTGAAAGTGATATGCTCCTGGCAGCTGTTTGAAATAGAATGAGAACTTTATGGCTAGGGTTGATCAGCCAAGAGGTAATAGCGTGAGATCAGGAAAAGATTACCCTCCACTTAGGCCATCAGTCCATTGTCTCCCACGCCATCAACAACCTCATCAGCTCTAGAGATCACCAACCTCAAAGTTCTCTTACTTCGCACTGCTCATTTCTATCTCCTACTGAAAATCCACAAACCTGACTGTCTGGGTAGGCCCATTGTTTCATCTTGCTCCTACCCACTGAACTCATGTCCGCATACCTTGTATAAGATAGTTTGTCTTGGGGACTGAGTCAGAGTGGACTGAGTCAGAGTGGGACTGAGTCAGAGTGGGACTGAGTCAGAGTGGACTGAGTCAGAGTGGGACTGAGTCAGAGTGGGACTGAGTCAGAGTGGGACTGAGTCAGAGTGGACAGAGTCAGAGTGGGACTGAGTCAGAGTGGGACTGAGTCAGAGTGGACTGAGTCAGAGTGGACTGAGTCAGAGTGGACTGAGTCAGAGTGGACTGAGTCAGAGTGGGACTGAGTCAGAGTGGACTGAGTCAGAGTGGGACTGAGTCAGAGTGGACTGAGTCAGAGTGGACAGAGTCAGAGTGGGACTGAGTCAGAGTGGACTGAGTCAGAGTGGGACTGAATCAGAGTGGACTGAGTCAGAGTGGACTGAGTCAGAGTGGGACTGAGTCAGAGTGGACTGAGTCAGAGTGGACTGAGTCAGAGTGGGACTGAGTCAGAGTGGGACTGAGTCAGAGTGGACTGAGTCAGAGTGGGACTGAGTCAGAGTGGGACTGAGTCAGAGTGGACTGAGTCAGAGTGGGACTGAGTCAGAGTGGACTGAGTCAGAGTGGACTGAGTCAGAGTGGGACTGAGTCAGAGTGGACTGAGTCAGAGTGGACTGAGTCAGAGTGGGACTGAGTCAGAGTGGACTGAGTCAGAGTGGGACTGAGTCAGAGTGGGACTGAGTCAGAGTGGACTGAGTCAGAGTGGGACTGAGTCAGAGTGGGACTGAGTCAGAGTGGACTGAGTCAGAGTGGGACTGAGTCAGAGTGGGACTGAGTCAGAGTGGACTGAGTCAGAGTGGGACTGAGTCAGAGTGGACTGAGTCAGAGTGGGACTGAGTCAGAGTGGACTGAGTCAGAGTGGGACTGAGTCAGAGTGGGACTGAGTCAGAGTGGACTGAGTCAGAGTGGGACTGAGTCAGAGTGGGACTGAGTCAGAGTGGACTGAGTCAGAGTGGGACTGAGTCAGACTGGACAGAGTCAGAGTGGACTGAGTCAGAGTGGGACTGAGTCAGAGTGGGACTGAGTCAGAGTGGACTGAGTCAGAGTGGGACTGAGTCAGAGTGGGACTGAGTCAGAGTGGGACTGAGTCAGAGTGGACTGAGTCAGAGTGGGACTGAGTCAGAGTGGGACTGAGTCAGAGTGGACTGAGTCAGAGTGGGACTGAGTCAGAGTGGGACTGAGTCAGAGTGGACTGAGTCAGAGTGGACTGAGTCAGAGTGGGACTGAGTCAGAGTGGGACTGAGTCAGAGTGGACTGAGTCAGAGTGGGACTGAGTCAGAGTGGACTGAGTCAGAGTGGACTGAGTCAGAGTGGGACTGAGTCAGAGTGGACTGAGTCAGAGTGGACTGTCAGAGTGGGACTGAGTCAGAGTGGACTGAGTCAGAGTGGGACTGAGTCAGAGTGGGACTGAGTCAGAGTGGACTGAGTCAGAGTGGGACTGAGTCAGAGTGGACTGAGTCAGAGTGGGACTGAGTCAGAGTGGGACTGAGTCAGAGTGGACTGAGTCAGAGTGGGACTGAGTCAGAGTGGACTGAGTCAGAGTGGACTGAGTCAGAGTGGACTGAGTCAGAGTGGGACTGAGTCAGAGTGGACTGAGTCAGAGTGGGACTGAGTCAGAGTGGGACTGAGTCAGAGTGGACTGAGTCAGAGTGGACTGAGTCAGAGTGGGACTGAGTCAGAGTGGGACTGAGTCAGAGTGGACTGAGTCAGAGTGGACTGAGTCAGAGTGGGACTGAGTCAGAGTGGGACTGAGTCAGAGTGGGACTGAGTCAGAGTGGACTGAGTCAGAGTGGGACTGAGTCAGAGTGGGACTGAGTCAGAGTGGGACTGAGTCAGAGTGGACTGAGTCAGAGTGGGACTGAGTCAGAGTGGGACTGAGTCAGAGTAGAGAGAATGCCAGGCAGAATGTTGGAATGCTCCTCTTGCAGGATGTGGGAAGTCAGGGAGACCTCTGGTGTCCCCGACAACAACACCTGCAAGAAGTGCATCCAGCTGCAGCTCCTAACAGACCGCGTTAGGGAACTGGAGCAGGAACTGGATGACCTCCGGATCATTCGGGAGAATGAGAAGTTTATAGATAGTAGCTACAAGGAGGCAGTTACGGCAAAGAAGCAGCGCACAGGTAATTGGGTTACCGTCTGGTGAAGGAAGGGGAAAGGGCAGGCAGAGCAGGGCTCCCCTGTGGCCATTCCCCTCAACAACAAGTATACCGATTTGGATACTGTTGAGGGCGATGACTTACCTGGGACAAGCTGCGGAAGCCGGATCTCTGGCACTGAGTCTGGTTCTGCAGTGCAGAAGGGAGGGGGGGTAGAAGAGGAGAGTCGTAGTGATAGGCAACTCGATAGTTAGAGGTACAGACAGGAGGTTCTGTGGTTGTGACAGAGACTCCCAGATGGTTTGTTGCCTCCCGGGTGCCAGGGTCAGGGATGTCTCTGATCACGTACACAGCATTCTGAAATGGGGGGGGTGAGCAGCCAGATGTCATGGTACACATCGGTACCAATGACGTAGGAAAAAAGAGTGAGGAGGTCTTGAAGAGTGAGTATAGAGAGCTTGGTAGAAAGTTAAAAAGCAGGACTTCGAGGGTGGTAATCTCAGGATTGCTACCTGTGCCACGTGCCAGTGAGGGTAAGAGTGGGATGTTCTGGAGGATGAACCAATGGCTGAGGAACTGGTGTACGGGGCAGGGTTTCAGATTTCAGGATCATTGGGACCTCTTCTGGGGCAGGTGGGACCTGTACAAGAGAGACGGGTTACACCTGAACTACAGGGGTCCAATATCCTTTCAGGGACATTTGTTAGTGCTATTGTGGGGGGGGGGGGGGGGGAGTTAAACTAGATTTGCAGGGGGATGGGAACCAGTGCCAGAGTAGATGGTGGAGCTGGGGTAATGATGTTAAATGATGTTAACGTTTCATGCAAAGTCAAAATAGAAGGGTAGTGTGTGGTGATAATAATCTTCTGAGGTGTGTCTTCTTCAATGCGAGGAGTATTGGGAAGGCTGATGAGCTGAAGGTGTGGATTGACACATGGAATTATGACATTGTAGCTATTAGTGAAACTTGGCTACAGGAGGGGCAGGACTGGCAGCTTAATGATCCAGGGTTCCGATGTTTCAGACGTGATAGAGGCAGAGGGATGAAGGGTGGGGTGGGGGGTGGCATTGCTAGTCAGGGAAAATGTTACAGCAGTGCTCAGGCAGGGCAGATTTGAGGGCTTGTCTACCGAGGCCATATGGGTGGAGCTGAGAAACAGGAAAGGTATGACCACATTAATGGGGTTGTATTTTAGACCACCCAATAGTCAGTGAGAATTAGAGGAAACATAAAGTTGTGATAGTAGGGGATTTTAATTTTCCACGTATTGATTGGGACTTTCATATTGTTAAAGGTCTAGACGAGTTAAAGTTTGTAAAATGTGCTCAGGAAAGTTTTCTAAATCACTATATAGAGGTCGACTAGAGAGGATGCAATATTAGATCTCCTATCAGGAAACAAGTTAGGACAGGTGACGGAAGTGTGTGTAGGGGAACATTTTGGTTCCAGTGATCATAACACCATTAGTTTCAACTTGATCATGGATAAAGATAGATCTGGTCCTCGGGTTGAGGTTCTAAACTGAAAAAAGGCCAAATTTGAAGAAATGAGAAAGCATCTAAAAAGCGTGGATTAGGACAGGTTTTTCTCTAGCAAGGATATCGTTGGTAAGTGGGAGGCCTTCAAAGGAAAAATTTTGTGAGTGCAGAATTTGTATGTTCCTGTCAGGATAAAAGGCAAAGTGAATAAGAATAAGGAACCTTGGTTCTCTAGGGATATTGGAACTCTGATAAGAAGAGAGAGATGCATGACATGTACAGAAAACAGGGAGCAAATAAGGTACTTGAGTATAAAAAGTGCAAAAAAATACTTAAGAAAGAAATCAGGAGGGCTAAAAGAAGACATGAGGTAGCTTTGGCAGTCAAGGTGAAGGTAATCCAAAGAGCTTCTACAGGTATATTAAGAGCAAAAGGACAGTAAGGGATAAAATTGGTCCTCTTGAAGATCAGAGTGGTCGACTATGTATGGAACCAAAAGAAATGGGGGAGATCTTAAATGGGTTTTTTGCATCTGTATTTACTAAGGAAACTGGCATGGAGTCAATGGAAATAAGGCAAACGAGTAGTGAGGTCATGGAACCTATACAGATTGAAGAGGAGAAGGTGCTTGCTATCTTCAGGCAAATCAGAGTAGATAAATCCCCAGGACCTGACAGGGTATTCCCTTGGACCTTGATGGAGACTAGTGTTGAAATTGCAGGGGCCCTGGCAGATATATTTAAAATGTCGGTATCTACGGGTGAGGTGCCGGAGGATTGAAGGATAGCTCATGTTGTTCCATTGTTTAAAAAAGGCTCCAAAAGTAATCTGGGAAATTATAGGCCGGTAAGTTTGACGTCAGTAGTAGGTAAATTATTGGAAGGAGTACTAAGAGATAGGATCTACAAGTATTTAGATAGACAGGGACTTATTAGGGAGAGTCAACATGGCTTTGTGCATGGTAGGTCATGTTTAACAAATCTATTAGAGTTTTTCGAGGAGGTTACAAGGAAAGTGGATGAAGGGAAGGCAGTGGATGTTCTCTACATGGATTTCAGTAAGGCCTTTGACAAGGTCCTGCATGAGATGTTAGTTAGGAAGATTCAGTCGCTAGGTATACATGGTGAGGTAATAAATTGGATTAGACATTGGCTCAATGGGAGAAGTCAGAGAGTGGTAGTGGAGGATTGCTTCTCTGAGTGGAGGCTTGTGACTAGTGGTGTGCCACAGGGATCAGTGCTGAGTCCATTGTTATTTGTGATCTATATCAATGATCTGGATGATAATGTGGTAAATTGGATCAGCAAATTTGCTGATGATACAAAGATTGGAGGTGTAGTGAACAGTGAGGAAGGTTTTCAAAGCTTGCAGAGAGATCTGGACCGGCTGGGCTGAAAAATGGCAGATGGAGTTTAATACAGACAAGTGTAAGGTATTGCACTTTGGAAGGAAAAACCAAGGTAGAACATTCAAGGTAAATGGTAGGGCACTGAGGAGTGCAGTAGAACAGAGGGATCTAGGAATACAGATGCAAAATTCCCTAAAAGTGGCATCACAGGTAGATAGGGTAGTAAAGAGAGCATTTGGTACATTGGCCTTTATAAATCAAAGTATTGAGTATAAGAGTTGGAATGTTATGGTGAGGTTGTATAAGGCATTGGTGAGGCTGAATTTGGAGTATTGTGTGCAGTTTTGGTCACCGAGTTACAGGAAGGATATTAATAACGTTGAAAAAGTGCAGAGAAGGTTTACAAGGATGTTGCCGGGACTTGAGAAACTGAGTTACAAAGAAGGGTTGAATAGGTTAGGACTTTATTCCCTGGAGCGTAGATGAATGAGGTGAGACTTGATAGAGGTATATAAAATCATGATGAGTATAGATAGAGTGAATGCAAGCAGGCTTTTTCCATTGAGGCTAGGGGAGAAAAAAAAGAGGACATGGATTAAAGGTGAAGGGGGAAAAGTTTAAAGGGAACACTAAGGGGACTTCTTCACACAGAGAGTGGTGGGAGTGTGGTATGAGCTGCCAGATGAAGTTGTAAATGTGGGCTCACTTTTAACATTTAAGAAAAACTTGGACAGGTACATGGACGAGAGGTATATGGAGGGATATGGGTCAGGTGTAGGTCAGTGGGACTAGGCAGAAAAATGGTTTGGCACAGCCAAGAAGGGCCAAAAGGCCTGTTTCTGTGCTGTAATGTTCTATGGTTCTATTGTTCTATAATTAGGAAGGAAACTGAGAATCAGGATCTCAAGGGTAGTACTCTCGGGACTGTTGCCTGTGCCACGCAACAGTGAGTATAGGAATAGTAAGAGGTGGCAAATAAATGTGTGGCTGAAGAATTGAAGCAGGGGGCAGGGATTCAGATTTCTGGAAAATTGGGACCTCTTCTGGCACAGGTGGGACCTGTACAAAAGGGACCGGTTTCACTTCAATCCGAGGGGACCAATATTCTTGTGGGCAAATTTACTCGAGATGTTGAGAATGGTTTAAGCTAATATGGCAAGGGGATGGGAACCAGGATGACAGAGCTGAAGATGAGTCAGCAGGTTTAGAAGTAGATGATGGGTGTAACATGAAGGTAAAGAAGGACAAGACAATGATTGGGTACAAATGCAGACAGAGCAAAGAGTTAAATTGTACCACAGGGGCAAAATTCAAAAGGATGAAGAATGCAAGACTGAAGGTGGTGTATTTAAATGCTTGTAGTGGTCAGAATAAGGTGGACAAACTTGTAGTGCAATCAGGGATTGGTCAGTATGATATTGTGGGCGTCACTGAGTCGTGGTTGAAAAAAGGCCAAAAAAGAGAGAGAGGCAAAAAAGGGAGCTACTTTGTATCAAAAAGACAGGCAGGAAGTCCTAAGTGGTAATGGGGCTCTATTGCTAAGAGGTGACAGTGGGTCAGAGAATGTTGCATCTTTATGGGTGGAATTAAAGAATTGCAAGGGTAAAAAAAAATTACAGGAATCACATATCAGTCTCCAAATAGGAGCCAAGGTGTGGGGTTGAGATTGCAAAGGGAGATGGAAAAGGCATGTAATAAGGGTAATGTCACAATTGTAATGGGGGACTTCAATATGCAAGGGGATTGGGAAAATCAGGTTGGTGTCTGATCATAAGAGAGGGAATTTGTTAAATGCCTATGAAATGGCTTTTTAGAGCAGCTGTGCTTCAGCCGGCTCAGGGAAAGGCTATCTTAGATTGGGTGTTGTGTAATAAACTAGATCTTATTAAGGAGCTTAACATAAAGGAACCCTTAGGAGGCAGTGATCATGATATGATTGAATTCATACTGCAATTTGAAAGGGAGAAGCCTAACTCACATATATCAGTATCGCAATGAAATAAAGAGAACTACAGAGACATGAGAGAGGTGCTTACTTGGGTGGATTGGAGGAGGATAATGGAGGGGATAACGGCAGAGTAGATATGGCTGAAGTTTCTAGGAATAGTTCACAAGGAGCAGGATAGATATGTCCCACAGAGAAAGAAGTTCTCTAATAGATGGGATAGGCAACCGTGGCTAACAAGGGAAGTTAAGGACTGCATAAAAGTCAAGGAAAGGGTACATAAGGTAGCACAAGAGAGTGAGAAGTTAGATGATTGGGAAGCTTTTAAAATCCAGTAAAAGGCAACTAAAAAAGCTAAAGGAGGGACAAGATGAAATATGAGGGCAGACTAGCCAGTTATATAAAGCAGGATACCAATTTTTTTTCAGTTAGATAAAGAGTAAAAGGGAGGTGAGAGTTGATATTGCACCACTGGAAAATGATCCTGGTGCAGTAGTAATGAGGTCAAACAAATAGCAGATGAACTTAATGGGTACTTTGCATCTGACTTCATTGTGGAAGACACTAGCAGTGTGCCAGAGGTCTGTGAGGATCAGGGAGCAGCAGAAAGTGTCATTGCAAAGGGAAAAAGTGCTAGGCAAATTCAAAGACCTTAAGGTTGATAAGTCACTTGGATCAGATGGACTACATCCCAGAGTCCTGAGACAAGCTGCTGAAGAGATAACAGATACACTAGTCCTGATCTTTCAAGAATCACTTGATTCCGGCATAGTCCCGGAAGACTGTAGGATTGCAAATGTCACTCCACTCTTTAAGAAGGGAGAGAGGAAGTTATAGGCCAGTTAGTCTGACCTCAGTGGTTGGGAAAGTATTGGAGTATATTATTAAGGATGTGTTGACTGAAAAATCTGTCAGAATTCTTTGAGGAAGTAACAAGCAGAGTGGACAAAGGAGAGGCAGTGGGTATCATTTACTTGGATTTTCAGAAGGCATTTGATAAAGTGCCACACATGAGGCTGGTTAACAAGATAAAATCCTATGGTGTTACAGGAAAGATACTGACATGGATAGTAGAATGGCTGACGGGCAGGAGGCAGCGTGGGAATAAAAGAGGCCTCTTCTGGTTGGCTGCCAGTGACAAGAGGTGTTCCTCAGGGGTCAGTATTGGGACCGCTACTTTTCACATTGTTTATCAATGATTTTGATAATGGAATTGTTGGCTTTGTGGTAAAGTTTGCAGATGATACGAAGATAGGTGGAGGGGTAGGGAGTACTGAGGAAGCAATGCGATTGAAGCAGGACTTTGAAAAACTGGAGGCCTGGTCAAAAAAGTGGCAGATGGAATACAGTCTTGAGAAATGTATGATAATGCATTTTGTTAAAAGGAACAATAGTGCAGACTATTATCCAAATGGGGAGAAGTTTCCAACATCAGAGGTGCAGAGGGACTTCGGAATCCTCATGTGCAAGACTCCCAGAAGGTTAGTTTACGGGTTGAGTCTGTGGTAAAGAAGCCAAGCACAATGATGGCATTTATTTCAAGGGGAATAGAATATAAAATCAAAGAGATAAATGATTGTCAACAGTTTTGGGTCCCATATCTCAGAAAGGATATGTTGTTATTGGGGAGAGTCCAGAGCAGGTTCGCAAGGATAATTGTGGGAATGAAGGAGTTAACATATGAGGAGCGTTTGGCATCTTTGGGTCTGCACTCACTGGAATTTTGAAGAATTTGTGGGGACCTCATTGAATCTTACCAAATGTTGAAAGGGTGGATGTGGAGAGGATGTTTACTATGGTGGGAGTATGCAGAACTAGAGGGCATAGCCTCAAAATTGAGCGGTGATCCTTTAGTACAGAGGTAAGAAGGAATTTTTTTAACCAGAGAGTAGTAAATCTGTGGAGGCCAATTCCGTGTGTATACTTAAGGCAGAAGTAGATCATTTCCTGATCGGTCAGGGCTTCAAAGGATATGGTGAGAAAACAATGTATGGGGTTGAACAGGATCAGGGATCAACCATGATGGAATGGCAGAACAGACTCGATGGGCTGAATGGCCTAATTCTGCTCCTGTGTCTTATGGTCTTTCGGTCTTGTGCCTGTTGGTTTTGTGGAAGCCAGAGTCTATTAATGAAAAAGTGGACATTGACAGGTAAGGAAGCATCTGTGTATGGTTGTCACTGCTCTTGCAGGCATTTTTCCAACAATTAAATCATGAATATAAAAGTCCACCTTGATCATTCATTTAGAGAATGGCAGATGGAATATAGTCTTGAGAAATGTATGATAATGCATTTTGGTAAAAGGAACAATAGTGCGGACTATTATCTAAATGGGGAGAAGTTTCAAATATTAGAAGTGCAGAGGGACTTAGGAATCCTCCTGTGCAAGACTGCCAGAAGGTTAATTTACAGGTTGAGTCTGTGGTAAAGTAGGCAAATGCAATGTTGGCATTTATTTCAGAGGGAATAGAATATAAAATCAAAGAGAATGCTGAGCCTTTATAAGACACTAGTCAGGCTGCACAGAGTATTGTCAACAGTTCTGGGTCCCATATCTCAGAAAAGATATGTAGGATGACTAGATGGGGTGGATGTGGAGAGGATGTTTCCTTTGGTGGGAGTATGCAGAACTAGAGGGCACAGCCTCAAAATTGACTTGCACTTTCTGTCAGGTAAAGTTCATTCAGAATGAGGTTGTCTTCATGGAAGATGCATCAGGATATTATTAATGAGTTCTTGCAGAGATATAGACACTGGTTGAGTGTGGAGGATAGATACATGTTGAATTAAATTGAATTGACTTTATTACGTACTTACATCTTTCACATACATGAGGAGTAAAAATATTTATGTTATGTCTCCATCTAAATGTGCAATGTGCAATTTTTAGTAATTTGTAATAAATAGTGTATACAACAGGACAGTCAATATAGCGTAGAAATACAATTGTATCAGGGTGAATCAATCATTCTGATGGCCTGGTGGAAGAAGCTGTCCCGGAGCCTGTTGGTCCTGGCTTTTATGCTGGTGATAGCAGCTGGAACAATTTGTGGTTGGGGCGACTTGGGTCCCTAAAGATCCTTTGAGCCTGTTTTACACACCTGTCATTGTAAAGTACAGTTTCCGTACCAGGCAGTGATGCAGCCAGTCAGGATGCTCACTATTGTGCCCCCGTAGGAAGTCCTTAGGATTTGGGGACCCATACCAAATTTCTTCAACCATCTGAGGTGAAAGGGGCGCTGTTGTGGTTTTTTCACCACGCAGCTGGTATGTACAGACCACGTGAGATCCTCAGTGATGTTATGCCGAGGAACTTAAAGCTGTTCACCCTCTCAACCTCAGATCCATTGATGTCAATAGGGGTGAGCTTGTCTCCATTCCTCCTGTAGTCCACAACCAGTTCCTTTGCTTTTGCGACATTGAGGAAGATTGTTTTCTTGACAGCACTGTGTCAGGGTGATGACATCTTCTCTGTAGATTGCCTTGTTATTATTTGAGATTAGGCTGATCAATTAACACCAGTCTGATGTGGAAGTTGGGATTTAATGCATATGATGCCCACTCGCTGGCAAGGACAGGGTGGGCCAAATGGACAGTTTCTGTGATATATTTCCTCTTGAAGAAATAAAACATTGAAATTTGCCCAGCATAAATGCCTAACTGCCCAACTGAATGTTAGTTGTGAGACCACCTGCAGCTTCACAAGTAACAATATGATCTGCTAGTCTTACTTTGGCACCTCATTTTCCCTCTCACCATTTTCTTCAAATAAGATGAGGTTCTTCCTGATCCTCTAACTCATATATGTCAAACTCAAGGCCCGCGGTGGAATTATCTTTGGCCCGCGAGATAATATCTAATTACTATTAAAGCTGGCCCCAGTAATCGAAGCGCCTATGGCGTATGATATGGCTAATGCTGAGTTTATTCAGGTACCAGGTTTTCAGGGTTTTTAGTGTTTATTCGGCAGTCTTCTTCATAAGAAACGGAATTTGTAAAGTGAAACACTTTGTAGTTATAGCAGAGACTGAGACACATGAGAGCAGGCTGAAAAAACGGAGGCAACGAAAGCTGCGTTCGCACGCGTCCGACTGATCCGGCCCGCATGAAGCTGCATTTTGCTCAATCCGGCCCGTGACCTAAAATGAGTTTGACACTCCTGCTTAACTCTTTTTATGCTACATTTTGCCACACAGGAGATACCATGAACAATTCTGAAAACCTTTCAAATATGTCTGTAAAAAAGATTAGAGATGTTCCGGATGGGGGTGAGAAGAGGTGGGAATAAATTGAGTTGTGGTACTAACTTTCAGAGCCAGTGGCATGATGCAGCTTCCAGGGCTGAATGTCAACCGTGGGGAACCTGCAGAAGTCTGCAATTGAATGATGTAATACTGTATTCTTCACCCCACACCCTCTCTAGAACTACTGCTTTAACAGACAAAGAAATTCCAGGTATGTTTTACAATTCCTCTGAGGAGTGCAAGGTATTTTTCAAGTTCCATTTTCAGCTAAGTTTCTAAGGTCCTTCCTAAAATGCTGCTTCTGTGACTTCTACTTCCCTCCTCACTGGTCCAAACAAGACAAGTGATGCAACCACAACAGTTAAAACTAAAAACAAAATTTGGTTTTTACTCAGTAGGATAATTCTGGCATCATTTGTAGAGAGAAAGATACAGAATATATATAGTATAGCTTGTTTTCTTTTTGAAGATGTAAACATAGAAAACCTGCAGCACAATACAGGCCCTTTGGTCCACAAAGCTGTACTGAACATGTCCTTACCTGAGAAATTACCTAGGGTTACCCATAGCCCTCTACTTTTCTGAGCTCCATATATCTGTCCAGTAATCTCTTAAAAGACCCTATCGTATCTGCCTCCACCACCATCACTGGCAGCCCATTCCATGCACTCACCACTCTCTGCGTAAAAAACTTACCCCTGATATCTCCTCTGTACCTGCTTTCAAGCACCTTAAAAATATGCCCTCTCGTGCTAGCCATTTCAGCCCTGAGAAAAAACCTGTGACCATCCACATGATCAATGCCTCTCATCATCTGAAACACCTCTATCAGATCACCACTCGTCCTCCATCACTCCAAGGAAAAAAGGCCAATTTCACTCAACCTGTTCTCATAAGGCACGCTCCCCAATCCAGGAAACATCCTTGTAAATCTCCTCTGCACCCTTTCTTTGGTTTCCACATCCTTCTTATAGTGAGGCAACCAGAACTAAGCACAGTACTCCAAGTGGGGTCTGACCAGGATCCTATATAGCTGCAACATTACCTTGCGGCTCCTAAACTCAATCCCACAATAGATAAAGGTCAATGTACAGTATGCTTTCTTAACCACAAAGACAACCTGCACAGCAGCCTTCAGTGTCCTATGGACTTGGACCCCAAGATCCCCCTGATCCTCCACACTGCCAAGTCTTACCATTAATACTGTATTCTGTCATCATATTTGATCTATCAAAATGAACCATCTCACACTTATCTGGGTTGAACTCCATCTGCCACTTCTCAGCCTATTTTTGCATCCTATCGATGTCCCACTGTAACATCTGACAGCCCTCCATACTATCCACAACAACCCCCAACCTTTGTGTCATCAGGAAAAATAATTACTAAACCATCCCTCCACTTCTTCATCCAGGTCATTTATAAAAATCACAAAGAGTAGGGGGTCACAGAACAGATCCCTGAGGCACCCCACTGGTGATCGACCACCATGCAGAGTATGACCTGTCTACAACCACTCTTTGCCTTCTATGAGCAAGCCAGTTCTGGATCCACAAAGCAATTTCCCCTTAGATCCCATGCCGAGTTACTTTCTCAATAAGCCTTGCATGGGGTATCTTGTTAAGTGCCTTGTTGAAATCAATATACACTACATCTACTGCTTTACCATCATCAATGTGTTTAGTCACATCCTCAAAAAGTTCAATCAGGCCTGTAAGGCATGACCTGTCTTTGACAAAGCCATGCTGACTATTCCTAATCATATTATGCCTCTCCAGATGTTCATAAATCCTGCCTCTCAGGATCTTCTCCATCTTCTTACAAACCACTGAAGTAAGGCTCACTGGTCTATAATTTCCTGGGCTATTTCTGCTCCCTTTTTTGAATAATGGAACAACATCCACAACCCTCCAATCCTCCAGAACCTCTCCTGTCCCATGATGATGCAAAGATCATCGCCAGAGGCTTAGCATTCTTCTCCCTTGCCTCCCACAGTAGCCTGGGGCACATCTCATCTGGTCTCGGTGTCTTACCCAACTTGATGCTTTCCAAAAGCTCCAGCAAATCCCCTTCCTTAATATCTACATGCTCAAGTTTTTCAGTGCACTGTAAGTCATCCCTACAATCGCCAAGATCCTTTTCTGTAGTGAATATTGAAGCAAAGTACTCATTAAGTACCTCTGCTATCTCCTCCAATTCCATACACACTTTTCCACTGTCACACTTGATTGGTCCTATTCTCTCACATCTTATCCTCTTGTTCTTTATATACTTGTAGAATGCCTTGGGGTTTTCCTTAATCCTGTCCACCAAGGCCTTCTCATGGCCCCTTCTGGCTCTCCTAATTTCTTTCTTGAGCTCCTTCCTGCTAGCTTTATAATCTTCTAGATCTCTATCATTACCTAGCTTTTTGAACCTTTCGTAAGCTTCTTTTCTTCTTGACTAGATTTACAACAGCCTTTGTAAACCACGGTTCCTGTACCCTACCATGCTTTCCCTGTCTCAGTGGAACGTATCTATGCAGAACTCCATATAAATATCCCCTGAACATTTGCCACATTTCTTCCATACATTTCCCTGAGAACATCTGTTTCCAATCTATGCTTCCAAGTTCCTGCCTGAAAGCCTCGTATTTCCCCTTACTCCAATTAAACGCTTTTCTAACTTGTCTGTTCCTATCCCTCTCCAATGCTATAGTAAAGGAGATAGAATTATGATCACTATCTCCAACATGCTCTCCCACTGAGAGATCTGACACCTGATAGGTTCATTTCCCAATACCAGATCAAGTACAGCCTCTCCTCTTGTAGGCTTATCTACATATTGTGTCAAGAAACCTTCCTGAACACACCTTACAAACTCCACCCCATCTAAACCCCTCACTCTAGAGACATGCCAATCGATATTTGGGAAATTGAAATCTCCCACCACGACAACCCTGTTATTATCACACCTTTCCAGAATCTATCTCCCTCTCTGCTCCTTGATGTCTCTATTACTATTGGGTGGTCTTTTAAAAACACCCAGTAGAGTTATTGACCCCTTCCTGTTCCTAACTTCCACCCACAGAGACTCCGTAGACAATCCCTCCATGTCTTCCTCCTTTTCTGCAGCCGTAACACTATCTCTGATCAACAGTACCACTCCCTCACTTCTTTTGCCTCCCTCCCTGTCCTTTCTGAAACATCTAAAGCCTGGCATTCGAAGTAACCATTCCTGTCCCTGAGCCATCCAGTTTCCTTGCATTAAAATAGAGATATCTCAAACCATCGGTCTGAACGCGTCCCTTCGTGATCAGCTGCCTATCCTCCCTCTCACACTGTCTCCAAGCTTTCTCTATTTGTGAGGCAACCGCCTCTTCCTCGTCTCTTCAGTTTGGTTCCCAACCCCCAACAATCCTAGTTTAAACTCTCCCCAATAGCCTTAGCAAACCACCCTGCCAGGATATTGGTCCCCTTGGGATTTAAGTGCAATCCGTCCTTGTTGTACAGGTAACTCCTGCCCCAAAAGAGGTCCCAATGATCTGGAAATCTGAATTCCTGCCCCCTGCTCCAATCCCTCAGCCACGCATTTATCCTCCACCTCACTCTATTCCTATACTCACTGTCGCATGGCACAGGCAGTAATCCTAAGATGACTACCTTTGTGGTCCTGCTTCTCAGTTTCCTTCCTAACTCCCTGTAGTCTGCTTTCAGGATCTCCTCCCTTTTCCTACCTATGTCGTTGGTACCAATATGTACCACGACCTCTGGCTGTTCTCCCTCCCACTTCAGAATATCTTGGACGCGATCAGAAACATCCCAGACCCTGGCACTTGAGAGACAAACTACCATCCGTGCTTCTTTCCTGCATCCACAGAATTGCCTGTCTGACCCCCTATCATTGCTGTCACCATCTTCCTTTCCCTACCCTTCTGAGCCACAGGGCCGGACTCTGTGCTAGAGGCACAGCCACTGTTGCTTCGCCCAGGTAGGCTGTCCCGTCCAACAGTACTCAAGCAGGAGTATTTATTGTCAAAGGGTACAGCCACAGGGGTGCTCTCTAGCCTCTGACTCCTGCCCTTCCCTCTCCTGACTGTTACCCACTTATCTGTCACCCGGTGTCACCACCTCTCTATCACCACCTCACTCTCGCTGAATGGATGAAGGTCATCAAGCTGCATCTCCAGTTCCCTAACATGGTCCCTAAAGAACAGCAGCTCAACACACCTGACGCAGATGTGGCTGTCCGGGAAGCTGGGAATCTCCTGAACCTCCCACATCTGACACCGAGCACAGAAAACCACCCTCACACACATCTTCCTTTCTGTATTCTACTCAGGCAACTTACCTTGCCTCAACCCGTTAACGCCTAAGCCCCTTTGAGCCAGAGCCTTCCTATTCTGTATCCCTCTACTCTTTCGCCTGCTCCTCTCTGATGCCCGCTCCATAAGGGTGTCTCCTCTTAAACTCTGCTCGCTGTTCTCACTGGCTGACATTCACACACTTGCACAGTCATGCCCCGATCAAACCATTGAAGAAATAAGATGTACAACCTCTGCAGTATTTTGGTCTGAGTTCTTCTGAATTTCTCTACAATCAAGTTTCGTAAACTGGGGAAAGATCTGAGTACTGATGATTTGTTTCTTTCAGGGGTCCTCAGCTTGATCAACCCCAATTATGGAGCAATCAATCTTCAGTTTCTCTGGCAACTTTACCAATCTGGAGAAGCACACTTTACTGCTTAAATCCATTCCTGCTTTTATTGCAATTGTGTTACTTGAGTATGCATTAAGATGGGTTGGGCTCCATGATTATAATATTGATTTCATCCTACTTTATGGGTATCCAGCCCAAACTTATAAAATCCAATTTTGAGACTAACTGTATGGAAGTGTTTCAGAATTAACTTGATACACTACTAAATGTAAATAACTTCAATATAAGATTATTGGATCAAACTTGATTGTGAAGGTAATACAATTCCCAAGATAAATGTGCAGGGTGTAATTTAATGCTCTCATAAAATATAAGACTCAGTGTAGCCCAATATAACATTATTCCTTGATCTCTAGATATATTAAATGACATGGAAATAGTTTTGGTATTGCTTTGGCTTCTGCTATACCAGTGAAGTTGTGCTGCCTCTGGCTCGACATGTTAATGGAAATGTTGCAAGAATGCCAAGAGCAAGTCCAAGATATATTGTTGTTTTAATCTTTTTAATAGCATGTGTGGTATGAATAAAGTATTAGTACCGTGTTCCAAGAGAAAGTAATATAACATAACAAATTAACTTCAATGTCATAATATAAAATTTGAAGCTGCTTTCATTCTATGACCTAACATAGCATGCAGACTGAAACAAAATGATGGCACAAGGCATCGGGGCTAGCCTGTATGGAAAAATGCATAGCATACACAGCATTGGGAACGTGGGAATGTGCAATTTCAATAGGGGTTCTTCAGTTTTATTTAACTTTAATTTTTTTATCTGCTCTGTATGTGAGCTGCATTGTTATACATGACACCTAAATGTCTATTCAAATGTTCTTGTTCAGATACAATTGTAAATTGTTATATTTGGTTTTAATGGGGAGTTACAATTGGGAAGTTTCCAGTTTTATGGAGTTACTAAGAAATGCTCAAAGCCGGAAAGAAGCACCTCTTTTGCAACAGAAGAATAACAAACCTGTGAGTCACCACAATGTTATTCATCAATCACCACACGTATTAACTGATATGGAAATATTTCAGGTATCATTCTGGCTTCTTTTAGAGTGATGATATTGTTATGCATTTGATATTTCAATAATATTTGAGTGTTATTATATATTTTAATTAAGTATTTTTATTTGTTTAAATAATCAATGGTTATATGTAGAAATATGTTAATTGCATATGTCACCACACTACCACAAGATATGTGCGCGCCTCACTTAAAGTAAACCTGTAGTTAGACTCGAATTTTGGACTACCACAACTTCACTTAAATTCAATGTTTTCAAATTATAAAACATAACATTGGCAAGGAGGTGTTTTTTAAAAAAAACCTGAGATAGCTACTGACCTGTTAAAGTACAGCGAGATGTTCAAAATATAAAATGCAGCGAGGAACAGTTGAGTTACAAAAAGCACATGTTCTTCGGAAGGGAAGAAAAGATCAAGTTAAAAATCAGCAGTAAATTAAGAATTCATACATAGTGAGTACCAGGTGATAATAATCATGAAAAAAATTCAGAAATGACTGGCTACACTTAAAAGATTTATCAGTTTGATTACGCAATGGGTAATTGGCTCATGTATGCTGAACTATTAGAACAGTATTTTGAAGCAAATGAAATAGTTAATGAAAAACGAGTGCTAATTTTGTGGAGTGTACTGGGTTTAAAAGCAACAGTTTGCTTCAAAGTTTGAGTGTTCCAACCAAGCCTGCAAAAATGAGCTTTGCTGCTTTAGTAAAAGTGATGCAGGAGCACTCAGAACTGAAGCCGTTGTTGATTGAAGAATGTTTTAAGTTTTATAAGTGGATTCAGAAAGAAGGGGAGCCCATGTCAGTGTACGTGGCTGAATTAAAGAGATTATTTGAGCATTGTAGATGTGAACTTCCCACAATTTACAGAGATAAAAAGGGCCTGAAGGATCATTTGGAACCCGAGTCAGCCCAACCACAAACTGCTCCAGCTGCTACTATCCGGAAAACTGTACCACAGCATAAAAGCCAGGACCAACAAGTTCCGGGACAGCTTCTTCCACCAGGCCATCAGACTGACTAATTCACCTGCTACAATTGTATTTCTACGCTATAGTGACTGCCCTGTTGAACATATAATTTATAATAAATTGCACATTGCACATTTAGATGCAGACATAATGTAAAGCTTTTTAAGTGAAGGATGTAAGAAATAAAGTCAATTCAATTGTGAGTTTGGTATTCGGCTTAATAATGCACTGAGAAAAAGTTTAATATGTGGAATCTTAAAAGAAAGCATTCAAAATCAGCTCCTAACTGAAGCACAACTTACATTTAAAAGAGCAGTTTAAATCATTGTTTCAGTGGAAACCCAGGCAGAGATGCAACTGTGTTGCAGTCAGGAATGAAAGCGTGTGAATAAAATTGCAATGTCTAAACAGAAACCAACCTGCCAAAAAGTTATGTTACCTTTGTGGAAGAAGCTCACGTACACCAGATCAGTGCAGATTTCAAGGTGAAAATTGCAGAAAATGCAACAAAGTAGGACACATACAAAGAGCATGGTAGCAGAGAAAAATAAATGGGCTGCACAAAGAAAAGAAAAAGTTAAAGGTTCTAATTGAAGTTTTAAAAGGAGAACTAATCTGCATGCTGTCAATGAGAAATCTGATAATGATGAGATGACACAGGTTTGTGTAGCCTTGAGATTTACAATTTGAAAACTACCAGAAGACAAACAATGTGACTTACACCAAAAGTGAATGGAAAATTAATCAAAGTGGAATTGGATACCAGTTTGGCTGTTTCAGTCATTCCTCAAAATGAGTTTGAGAGGCATTTCAAAGACACAAAACTTGAAACCTGCAGATATTCAACTAAGATCTTACACTAGAGAAAAGATACTTCATTTGGGAATGACAATCATAACTATGAAATTCTACACCCAACAAGCTACTGTGCATTGAGCTTGTATGTGGTAAAAACAGGAGGATCAGTTATTGGCTTAAATAATTACAACTTGGTTGGAGATCCATCCACAATTTGCATGCCACATTCCCTGCAATGAAGCCATATGAACGTAAATTAAGGAAAGTACTAGATGATGCCACAACGGTCCCCATGCCGAAAGCCAGTCACCATTGTCTAAAGGAGGACAAACAGGTGTTGGTGCTTCTGGTTGGAAAGCATATTGAACCAAGGAAGGACCATGTTGTTCAGAGGAATCATGAAAGTGACAAAAGCAGTGGTCTGACTACAACAGTTTTTATAGGCAACATATCTAAGAGAACTTTTGATATGTTAATCAGGCAGTTGGTTGCGAAATGTGACTTGGTTTTAAGGTAGAAGAGAGTTTAAGGAGTTTCAGGTCAGTTCCAAACATCTGGACTTTGTGAGTAAAAAGAACCAGAATCTACTCTGAGTGCATTAAGATTATTGCATGAACTTCAAGTGGGAGACAAAATCTGCTCATAAAAGTAGATGCAAAGAGCAAAGCCCAGTAGATGAATAGAAGACCAAAAGAAATGACTCAATGGAGATGTGAGACAGAGGATTCATCAGATGATGTTGTGGATGAGGAAACCAAGAGGAGAGATCAGACCATAAATGGAGCAATAGAAGGATTAATAAGAGAATACTCCAGTGAACTAAATGTAGCTTCCCAAGATCAAGAAGCACAAGCTAAAAGAAGAAAAGTGGCTACCACTATCAGAACCATTTCTTGCAGTCTTGGAATCAATTCCTACAGCCACCACAGAGGAGGCCCCAAAACCTGAAATTGTTTCAAAGCCTGTGCCCCCATGTCAGGAAAGATGTCATCCCACAAGAATAAGAAAGCCTCTATAACAATGAAATCTTTCAGCTTAAATGGCACAATTTAAAAT
The DNA here is from genome assembly GCF_048418815.1 of Hemitrygon akajei. NCBI lineage: Eukaryota > Metazoa > Chordata > Chondrichthyes > Myliobatiformes > Dasyatidae > Hemitrygon > Hemitrygon akajei. The sequence goes on along the minus strand of NC_133145.1, from coordinate 23,702,391 downwards.
TTACCATGCTGGGGATATCTGTATAGTGGTTGTATTATATAGTATACCGTGTATATAGTTGAGATGCATTCTCTATTGAGTTGTTTATAGCTAAGCAGGAAGGAGATTTCAATAATATTTGAATAATTTTGTTTATGTATTGTTTAATTAAGTATTCTTGTTTGTTTAAATGATTAATTATGGATTATATATAGAAAAACAGATGCTTGTGCACCACAGTTAAAGTAAACCCATAGTTGAATACATTTTGGACTCCCGTTCCTTCCTTTGAATTAGGTTAAATTTCTGAAGTTACAAAACATAACAGATACAATGTCTCAAAGTATCAGTAACAGAAGTGTGATATTGTTAACCAGAATCCAGAATGTGCTTATTCTATGCAGTCAGAAAAGGTGCAAATGCACATGGATTTTGTTAAGATTTTCTACTCATGTAACTCCTCACACACACTGAGTCATAAGTTGGACACAATGGCGCAGCAAGAAGAACTGCCATCTCACAGTCCTGACGCTGCACCAATATGGGGTTTGCACATCTTGTTGATTGCACATTCGTTGTAGGATTTTCTCCAGCTACATTTGTTTCCTCCTACGTCCCAAGATGTTTGGGTTGTTCGGTCAAATGGCCACTATAAATTCTCTCTAATGTGTAGGCAGGTGGCAGAATTTGAGAGAAGTTGGTGGAAACAGGGGTGGGTCAGAGAAGCGGGTACAGGATGGTCAGCATGGACTCAATAGCCTAAGGGGCCAGTTACCCTCTGCACATCTCTATGACTTAATTTTCAATATCATCCATAATTCTGCTTCACCGCACATCTGCTTCCTCAGACATTGGTTCTTACAACATAAGTCATCTGATTATATTTCAGTCAAACAGCACATGACACCCACTGGAACCCTTGATACTTTTCTCAAATACATGCCAATGTCATATGACTGATATTGGTTTTCACTTAATGCATTGCACCCGTCAGATGCCTTAGTCAAAGTTCAAGCTACACTTACTATCAAATTATGTATGCAGTACACAACCTGAGATTCACCTTCCCACAGACAGCCACGAAACAAAGAAAACCATGAAACATGTTCAAAGAGAAACAACAAACCCCCCACTGTGCTTAAAAGAAAGAACAAATCATGCAAATTGCAAAAAACAAGTGAAAAACAGAGAGAATATTCATCACCAGAATCAGAATCAGGTTATCACCAGCATGTGTTGTGAAGTTTGCTAACTTAGCAGCAGCAGTTCAATAAAATACATAATACAGACAAAAAATTGCACTGTATGCATATTGAATAGATTAAAAATTGTGCAAAAACAGAAATAATATATGTTAAAAAAGTGAGGTAGTGTTCACGGGTTCAATGTCCATTTAGGAATTGGATGACAGAGGGGAAGAAGCTGTTCCTGAATTGTTGATGAGTGCCTTCGGGCTTCTGTATCCCCTAAATGATGGTAATAATGAGAAAAGGGCATGCCCTGAGTGCTAGAGGTCCTTAGTAATGGTCACTGCCTTTCAGAGACACTGCTCCTTGAAGATGACCTGGTACTTTGTAGGCTAGAACCCAAGATGGAACTGATTAAATTTACAAACCTCTACAGCTTCTTTCAGTCCTGTGCAGTAGCACCTCCCCGCCCCCACTAGACAGTGATGCAGCCTTTCAGAATACTTTCCACGGTACATCAATAGAAGTTTTTGAGTATTTTTGTGGATGTATCAAATCTCTTCAAATTCCTAATGAAGTATTGTTGCTGTCTTGCTTTCTTTTTAGCTGCATCAATATGTTGGGACCAGGTTAGGTCCTCAGAGATCCTGACACTCAGGAGCTTGAAACTGCTCACTCTCATCACTTCCGCTTCCTCTATGAGGATTGGAATGTGTTCTTTCATCTCACCCTTCCTGAAGTCCACAATCAGCTCTCATCCTATTGACATTAAGTGCACATTTGTTGTTGTTGTTGCTACGACACCATTCCACTAGTTGGGATATCTCGCTCCTGTACGCTCTCTCGTCTCCATCTGAGATTCTACCATCAGCAAATTTATAGATGGTATTTGAGCTATGCCTAGCCACATATTAATAGGTGTAGAGAGAGTAGAGCAGAGGGATAAGTATACACCCCAAGGTGCACTAGTGTCAGCGAGGAGGAGATATTATCACCAATCCGCACAGATTGTGATCTTCCGGTTAGGAACTCCAGGATCCAGTTGCGGAGGGAGTTACAGAGGCCCAGGTTCTGTAACTTATTAATCAGGATTGTGGGAATGATGGTGTTAAATGCTGAGCTATAGTCAATGAACAGCACCCTGACATGGGTGTTTGTATTTTCCAGGTGGTCCAAAGCTGTGTGAAGAGCCATTGAGGTTGTGTCTGCCGTTGACCTATTGTGGCGATAGGCAAATTGCAGTGGGTCCAGGTCCATGTTGAGGCAGGAGTTCAGTCTAGTCATGACCAACTCTCAACGCATTTCTTCACTGTAGATGTGAAAGCTACTGGGTGATAGTCATTAAGGCAGCTCACATTATTCTTCTTAGGCACCAGTAAAATTGTTGCCTTTTTGAAGCAAGTGGGAACTTCAGCTCGTAGCAGTGAGAGGTTGAAAATATCCTTGAATATTCCTGCCTGTTGGTTGGCACAAGTTTTCAGAGCCAGATCAGGTATTCCCCCGGGGCTTTCTGCCTTGTGAGGGTTCACCAAACCATAAAGTTATCGTAAGAGTCCATATTCAGTCCTTGCTAACAAGTTATTGGCTTTCCCAGACATTCCCAGTCCCAAGATAATAAGGGGTGTTTTATTCTTCCAAATTATTTTATTGGCCTGTAAGCGCTAATCTATGTTGAAAATTATACTAAGTGGTGAATAAGTGATGACATTTCATTTATTCCTCAAAGAAATTGAGTTATTTTGAGTTGAGGATACACAGTCACCGGACAGAAATGCTGTTGGAAGCACAGTACAGAGTTATTTGAGATGTTGCCAGATGAACTGCGAATCAAATGTCAGAAAGGAGATCTGCTATGGAGAATGTGTGGGTTGGAGATACAGTCCTCTCCAAGTTATGTTCAGTGAATAGAGACATGAATGGAGATAGAACAACATAGGGACAATACTACAGTGCACATTCTGCCAGACATTTTCTCTGCAATGACCCTTGCAACAGAGGGCTCCAGTTGCCATAGAGTGACAGCCTTCTTTCATAAACATAGGATCACATCAGAATCCTATTTTTTTTTTTGGACAGCACAGGTACAGAAAGTATTGGCATCAGAGGCTTGCCAAAGCTAGGAATGCGAGTATAAAAAGAACAGACTTGGGTAAAGCCAGTCTTTTTTTCGACAGCTCAGTCGAGAGGAGGGTGTATTGGGTTAGAGCCTACAGAAGCCAGGAAAAAGGATAAAAGGAGCAGATTCGGGAAAGGCCAGTCTTTTTGGACTGCACAGGTGCAGAAAGTGTCAGCGTCAGAGCCCTAACCTCAGCTATAATTAAAAGGAGAGCAGCTATTGTTGGAGTATGCCAGTGATAGTGTGTGAAGGCTTTGGCATAAGCAGGTGAAGGCACAGTTAAGAAGAGACAAGCCTTTTTCTTTTTTGGTATCGAGTAGTCAGAATGGAATGCTCTTCCTGTCAGATACCTCAGGATACCTGACGGCTTCCCTGACAACTACATCTGTGGGAAATGTACCCAACTTTAGTGCCTGACTGACTGAGTCAAGAAGTTGAAGCTGGAGTTGGATGCACTCAGGATCATTCCAGAAGCTGGATTTGTTATGTGTATCCAGGAAGGTTTCTTCAATCAGTATGTAGAAAGTCCTTACTGAACCTTGTGTTGGGTAATGAGTTCAGTAGATGAACAGTAAGGGAACAGTGACCACAACTCCCTATCTTTCAGGATAGCTATAGATAATGATAGGTAAGGTCCTTGTGGGCGAGTTTTAAATTGGAGTAGGGCATTAGGCAGGAAAAACAAGTGTTAATTGGGAACACCACTTCTCAGGCAAGTCCGCATCTGACATGTGGAGAATGTTTAAAGATCAATTGTACAGAGTACAGGAAAGGTACGTTTAGTTAGAAGGAAGGACAGGGATGGAAAGATAAGAGAATCTTGGTGTCATGGTCCCATCTGGCAATTCCCCATCTTGCTATTACCTCATTAATTGGGCCTTAATCCGCTCATCTGATTTCCAGTCATTCCCAGTTTCACTAATTACAGCACACCTGGCGAACATAGGATAAAACTTGGGCATCACAGCCATGCTTTTCCAGTTTGTTGGTTGACTCTAGTGTGAGTAAACCTTGTTTCCTGATTCCTTAGGACTGTCCGTTCTAAGCTCTGCATCATTTCCTGGATACTCTATGTAAACCTTGTCTCTGATACTGGTTCCCTGTTCGCAGTGGTGCTAATGCCTCACGACTCTGCCTTCGTGCCTGTGTCCTGAACTTGGGTTTGTCCTCAGCCTTGTCCTTGCAACACTTGGATGTCCAGAGAGGTGATGAATTTAGTAAAGAAGAAAAAGGATAAGTATGTAAACTTTCAGGAGTCAGGATCAAATGAAGCACATGAGGAGTATAAAGAAGTCAGAAAAGAACTAAGGAAGGGAATGAGCAAAGCCAGAAAGGGCCATTTGACTAGTAGGATTATGGAGAATCCCAAGGCATTCTATATATACATCAAGAGTAAGAGGATAACTAGGGAGAGGGTGGGACCACTCAAGGATAAATGGGTAACATTTGCTTGGATGCAGAGAATGTGAGTGAGGTACTTAATGAATACTTCAGTACTTACCAAAGAAAAGGATATGGAGGACCAGGAGATCAGTGCTAAGTGTATACATACTTTAGGGCATTAGAGGTCAAGGAGGAGGAAATATTAAATCTCCTAATGAGTATTAAGGAGGATAAGTTCCCCAGATTTATCCCAAGTTATTGAAGGAGGCAAGAGTTGAGATTGCTGGGCCTTTGACCAGAATCTTTGTGTCCTCTCTCGCCATAGGTGAGGTGTGAGAGGACCAGTGTGTGGCTAATGTTGTACCTCTACTTAAGAAGAGTACAAGGGAACGATAGGCTGGTGAGTCTTGCATCAGTTGTGGGGAAATCGCTAAAGAAAATTCTTATGGACAGAATTTATGAGCATTTGAATACCCATGGCCTATTTAGGGAGAGACTGCATGGCTTTAAGACTGTAAGACACAGGAGCAGAGTTAGGCCATTCAGCCCATTGAGTCAGCTCCACCATTCCATCATGGCTGATCTCAGATCCCACTCAACCCCATACACTGCCGCCTTGCCACATCCTTTGCTGTCCTGACTGATCAGGAAATGATCTACTTCCACCTTAAATATACGTATGGAGTTGCCCTCCACCACAGTCTGTGGAAGAGCATTCCATAGATTTATTACTCTTTGGTTAAAAAAATTCCTCCCTACCTCTATTCTAAAGGACTGCCCCTCAGTGTTGAGGCTGTGCCCTCTGGTTCTGCATACCCCCACCTTAGGAAACATCCTCTCCACATCCACCCTATCTAGTCCTTTCAACATTGAGTAGGTTTCAATGAGATCCCCATGCATTCTTCTAAATTCCAGTAAGTACAGGCCCAAAGCTGCCAAATGCTCCTTATATGTTAACTCCAGAATCATCCTAGTGAACCTCCTCTGGACTCTCTCCAAATACAACATATCCTTTCTGAGATATGGGGCCCAAAGCAGTTGACAATACTCCAAGTGTAGCCTGACTAGTGTCTTATAAAGGCTCAGCATTATTTCCTTGCTTTTATATTCTATTCCCCTGAAAATAAATGCCGAAGTAGTATTTGCCTTCTTTCCCACAGACTCAACCTGTAAATTAAACTTCTGGGAGTCTTGCACGAGGACATTCTTCTAATTTGTCTAAGTCCTGCTGCAATGGCATTATTTCCTCAGCACTACTTACCCCTCCACCTATCTTTGTATCATCTGCAAACATTGCCACAAAGCCATCAATTCCATTATCTAAATCATTGACAAACAATGTGAAAAGTAGTGGTCCCAATACTGACCCCTGAGGAACACCACTAGTCACCGGCAGCCAACCAGAAAAGGCTCCTTTTATTCCCACCAGCTCCCTCCTGCTTGTCAGCCATTCCACTATCCATTCCAATATCTTTCCCGTAACACCAAAGGATTTTTTGTTAAGCAGCCTCATGTGTGGCACCTTATCAAACCTTCTGAAAATCCAAGTAAATGAAATCCACTGCCATCCTGCTTGTTTCTTCCTCGAAGATATCTGTCCTCCTGACCAATTTGTCAGGCAAGATATTTCTTTACAGTAACCATGCCGTCTTTGACTTCCTTTATCATTAGTCTCCAAGTACCTCAAAACCTCATCCTTAATAATAGACTCCAACACTTTCCCAGCCACTGAGGTTAGGCTAACTGGTCTGTAATTTCCTTTCTTTTGCCTTCCTCCCTTCTTAAAGAATTTGCAATCTTCCAGTCCTCCAGATCCATACCAGAATCAAATGATTCTTGAAAGATCATGACCAATATATCTGCTAACACTTCAGCAACCTCTCTCAGGACTCTGGGATGTAGTCCATCTGACTTAGATGACTTATCCACCTTAAGACCTTTGAGTTAGCCTAGAACTTTTTCCTTTATAATAGCAATGACACTCACTCATGCTCCCCGACACTGGCACACTGATAGTGTCTTCCACAGTGAAGTCAGATGCAAAGTACCTATAAATTTCATCTGATATTTCTTTATCACCCATTACTACCTCACCAGCATTATTTTCCTGTAGTTGATTATCAATTCTCACCTCCCGTTTACTCTTGAAATAACTGGAAAAAAAAAACTTCTGGTATCCTGCTTTATATTATTGGCTAGCTTTCCCTTCTTATAATATTTTTAGTTGCCTTTTGGTGGATTTTAAAAGCTTCCCAATCATCCAACTTTCTGCAGATTTATCACGGAGTGTATTCTGGCCGGCTGCATCACTGTCTGGTATGGGATTGGTATGGGGGTGGAGTGGCTACTGCACAGGATTGAAGTAAACTGCAGATAATTGGAAAATCAATCAGCTTCATCAGCTTAATAATTTACAGTTTTTAATATATATTATATTGTCATGTATTGCATTGTACAGTTGCCGCAAAGTTAACAAATTCCACAACATGTGCCCATGATATTAAACCTGATTCTACCTGTATGAAAATTGCACACAGCTGTATTTGTAATGTTGCAAGTTCTCTGATCTCACCTTCACTCAAAAGAAAGAACACAGAAGAATCAAAAGCTACTGTGAGAATACCTAGCCTTATCCTGAAGGAAATTCTGGTGTGACTTTGTTAGAAAGATCAATATCTCAAGCCAAATGCGACAGATGTGTGAACTACTTACACTTCACAGAGCATGTACATTTGAGAAGTTTAGAGGTCCTAAGAGAAATGCTGAATACCTGTTAGATTAGTTCTATGGCCCAGCGTTCAAAAGACACTTCATGTGGCAATGATAAACACTGCAATCTTAACTTTCTAAAACACAAGATCAACTTGCTTTCTCATGAACTACAGTACTAAAATAGTAAAAGTTGCCTTATTTGAGCATGAGAAGCTCTTTGTCTTTTTGGAGGTTATCAGCAACTGGAAAGGCAAAGCATTTGCACGGAGTGTAAATGATGGATTGAACAGGTGCCACACTTTAAGCAAGAGGACACCATGTCATACTCTACATGAACAGTTAGGATGATAACTTGGTAAATATATAAATTGTCAGCAACCACTCCATGCTAATCCAATACATTGATTCACACATTCCAAGACACTATTGGTTCCTATGTACTCCTTTAGGTTGGATAGCCACTTTGGGACAGAAGGAAGAGTATAAGGTTGTCTCCTTGAAGTGTGTAGACATGTACAGAACATTTATAAGCTGCACATAGACCAGCAGACAGTTGTTCATTTCACTCAGAAAAGCTTTGCAATTTTAATAACAGCCTTACAAATTGGACTGACTGTGTCAAATGTTGATAAAGAGAGCTTGCTAGCATGGTTTGAGAATAAACTTGGTCTCTAGGGAACATTATCAGGAATTTGTTTCCACCCCATTGCGTCCATTCCTTTGGTTAATTCTCTCCTTTCTTTTCATTCTAAAGCCTATATATTCTTGACCTCCCCAGTTCTGATTAAAGGTTAGCAATAAAAAAAGGCAAATGTTGGGATTATGAAACAGAAGCAGAAAATGCTGGAAATATTCTACTTGTCTGCATTTGACACAAGCTGAGCTCAAATACAAAATGTGCGCAGTTAGCAAAATCTCCACAGTCAGTATTTGTGGAAAGATAAACTGTAAGCATTTGAGTTTAAAATTCTTTCACCAGAAGCTTTGTTGCTGATGGAAAGTCACTGGTGAGAAAAGTTAATTATATTTATTCAGACAGAAGCTGCCTGATCCGCTGAGTAATTTTATTAACTTCTGCTTTTGGTTTAGATTTAGATTACTGCAATAACTTGCTTTTGGGTTAGACCAGTGATTCACAATGGGAGCATTTCCATGTCCTAAGGGCTTGTTAGGAGTAAAAGACGTCATCGGTTGTTCAAAATTCTTGGTCGGGGGTGGTAAGCAACACCCTAACTTGAGGCACAGATTGATTGGAGCACTGCGCAGATTTAGGAGAAGCATTCCCGTGCAAGTCCAGCGAAGAGCTTTAAAAACCCAGTCTCCATAAAAGGGGGGTACTACTGAGCGGAGCAGTCATTACGGGAAGTGTTTATTGGTGAAGCGATCTGAATCAGACTGGAAAGGCTTTCTCTCAACAGGGCTTCAGCGCGAACAGGTGGAAGCAAGGTAAGATGGTAACTTCATTCCTTATTTCTTATTTAACTCTTGGGAGAAAAGGGGGTATGTCTACAGGGCCAGTGTTCCGCACTAGGTGTCAGATGTGAGATTTCCAGGAGACTACCAGCCTCCCCAGTGGCCACATCTGCACCAGGTGCATCAAGATGCGACTCCTTAGAGACAGTGCTGAAGAACTGGAGCTGCAGCTTGATGACCTTCGGCTTGTTAGGGAAAGTGAAGAGGTGATAGACAGAAGCTACAAGGAGGTAGTCACCCCAAGGCTAAAGGAGTCAGATAAATGGACAACTGTCAGGACAGGGAAAGAACATCAGATGGTGGAGAGCACCCTGTGGCCATACCCCTCAGCTATAAGTACTCCATTTTGGGGGGAACAACTGACCTTCTCTGTTTTTTCAGTTGTACAAAGAGTAAAAAGGAGGTGAGAGTTGATATTGGACTACAGTACTGGAAAATTATGCTGGTGAGATGTAATGGGGGACAAAGAATTGGCTGATGAACTTAATGGGTACTTTGCATCAGTCTTCAATGTGAAAGATACAAGCAGTGTGCCAGAGGTCTGTGAGTGTCTGAGTAGGAGAGCCATTGATATTACAAAGGAAAAAGTGCTAGGCAAGCTCAAAGTTCTTAAGGTAGATAGTCCTGGACCAGATGGACTACATCCCAGAGTCCTGAGAGAGGTTGTTGAAGAGATGATGGATGCATTGGTCATGATTTTACAAGAATCACTTGATACTGGCATGGAAGATTGCAAATATCACTCCACTCTTTAAGAAGGGAGGAAGGCAAAAGAAAAGAAATTATAGCTAGTTAGCCTAACCTCAGCAGTTGGGAAAGTGTTGGAGTGTATTATTAAGCATGAGGTTTCAAGGTACTTGGAGACTAATGATAAAATAAGTCAAAGTCAGCATGGTTTCTCTAGAGGGAAATCTTGACTGACAAATTTGTCAGAGTTCTTCGAAGAAGTAACAAGCAGGGTGGACAAAGGAGAGGCAGTAGATGTCATTTACTTGGATTTTCAGAAGGCATATGATAAGTTTCCACAAGTGAGGCTGCTTAACAAGATAAAATCCTATGGTGTTACAGGAAAGATACTGGCATGGATAGCAGAATGGCTGACAGGCAGGAGGCAGCAAGTGGAAGTAAAAGGGTCCTTTTCTGGTTGGCTGCCTGTGACTAATGGTGTTCCTCAGGGGTCAGTATTGGGACCGCTACTTTTCACACTTTTTGTCAATGATTTAGATAAAGGAATTAATGGCTTTCTGGCAAAGTTTGTGGACAATACAAAGATAGGTGGAGGGGTAGGTAGTGCTGAGGAAATAATGCTATTATGCTATTGCATAATAATGCTATTGCAGCAGGACTTAGACAAATTGGAAGAGTGGGCAAAAAACTGGCAGATGGAATACAACTTGGTAAATGAATGATAATGCATTTTGGTAAAAGGAACAATAGTGCAGTCTATTATCTAAATGGGGAGAAGGTTCAATCATCAGAGGTGCAAAGGGACTTAGGAGTCCTCGTGCAAGAATCCCAGAAGATGAATTTACAGGTTGAGTCTGTGGTAAAGAGGACAAATGCAATGTTGGCGTTCATTTCAACAAGAATAGAATCTAAGAGCAAGGAGATAATGCTGAGGCTTTATAAGGCACTAGTCAGGCTGCACTTGGAATATTGTCAGCAGTTTTGGGCCCCAAATCTCAGAAAGGATGTGTTGTCATTGGAGAGTGTCCAAAGGAGGTTCGTGAGGATGATTCTGGAAATGAAAAGTTTAACGTATGATTGTTTTGCAGCTTTGGGCTTTTATTCACTGGAATTTAGAAGAATGCAGGAGGATCTCATTGAAACCTACTAAATATTGAAAGGACTAGATAGGGTGGGTGTATCCAGAATTAGAGGGCACAGCCTTAAAACTGAGGGGTGACCCTTTACAACAGAGGTAAGGAGGAATTTTTTTAGCCAGAGAGTAATAAATCTGTGGAATGCTCTGCCACAGACTGTGGTGGAGGCCAAGTCTGTGCGTATACCTAAGACGGAAGTTGACAGGTTCCTGATTGGTCAGGGCATCAAAGGATATGACCAGACGGCAGGTGTATGGGGTTGACTGAGATCTGGGATCAGCCAGGATGGAATGGTGAGCAGACTCAATGCGCTGAATGGCCTAGTTCTGCTGCTATGTCTTATAGTCTTAAGGACCTGATCATCTAGGTCAACTCTCTGGCATCATCAACATCCAATAGGCAATCCCAGTTCATGATAATTTTTTATTTTAATTTAACCCTGTTGATGATGGATGATGATTATGCGTCTGAAGGCGGTGAAGCCTTGAATTCTAATCCTGCTAAGAAACAGAAACCGCAATACAATGTTACATATCTGAAGTATGGTTTTATTCTGTTCTCATCAGATCAGTGATGCCCCATGTGTTTTATGTGTAATACTGTACTGTCTAATGAAGCCAGGAAGCCATCAAGATTGCAGGAACACATCTGTAAAAGACACCCTGCAAAAGCTACTCATGGTATTGCTCAGTTTCAGAAGATGAAAGAAGCATTTGAAAAGTGTTGTGTACTTGAGTCATTTGCCAAGAAAGCTAAAAGTGGCCTTGATAGTGATTTCACTCTTCTTGTAACATTTTCAAATGAAAGGAAAGTGTCAAAGATCTCATACAATTGGTGAAATATTAATAATGACTGCTCTGACAAAATTGCTCATGTCTGTTCTCAAAATGGATACCATTTTGCTTAAAGTCAACAAGAGCCTGGGAAATATGATTGAACTTCTACATGGAGATGTGGCATACCTAGTCAATCAGTATGACAAAATGAACATTCTATATATGAAACTGCAGGGTGAAAATTTCAATTTAATCCAGGCAAAAAGTGCAGTGTCCACTTTTATCAGAAAATTGAAGATATATAAGCAAAACATTGGGAGAAGAATGTTCTCACAGTTTGCTGGCATGGAAAGTATGGCACTCTCTTTCACAAATTGATGATTTGAAAGAATACTGATTACACCTGCAGTCACTGAAGAAGGATTTTTAGAATTGATTCAAGGATTTGAACGATCAGGGAATTTCAGATTGGGTAATTAACCTATTTCTTTGCAAGATAGAGAACAGGAATAGAGCTTGCAAGAAGAAATTATCAAAATTCAGTATGATGAAGAAGCAAAAATGCGTTTCAAAATTGTTGTTTTTTATGGTTTCTGGATATACTGTCATACGAAGTTTCTTTGTCTTTGGAGAAGAGCAAAACTGCTCTTCATTGCATTTCCATGTTTCTACCTTATTGATAGGGACTTTGGTGCAGTAAACTACATACCCACAAAAAAAAACAGAAACCACTTGACCATTGTTACGTGTGGCGCTTAAAGGGCTGACACAACTTGAACCAGATATTTCAACTCTTGCTAAAAAACCACATAGATATCGAAGCTGCTGTTCAGCGCACAGGTACTGAGTAAGCTAGGTTTAAAGACAAATAAAAATTTTAAACAGATTCATTTTTATGATAGACATGTTTTACACCATGGGAGCACCAGAAAATATATTGTGCCTAAGAGGTGTGTTGGCAAGTATGAAGGTATGAAGATGCTTTGTGGGGGGGGGGGGGGGCGTGGAGGGGTGCGTGGTGTTGGCAAGTATTGAAGTGCTTTAGTGAGGGCATTGGTCTTAAAAAGGTTGGGAAACATTGGGTTAGACTAAGTGCATGATTGCTACTTGGATGGAGCAATTTCCATGGTTCAATGTTTCAATTTAATATCAGAAAATGTATACAGTATACATCCTAAAATCCTGACTCATCACAAACATCCATGGAACAGAGAGGAAAAAAACAAAGGATGAATGACAAAAAATAGAACCCCGAAGCCCCCCCTTCCCCTCCCACATGCAAGCAGTAGAGAGTGAACCCTCGCAAGGCAGGAGGTCCGGATGGAGTACCTTGAAAGGCCCTGAAAACCCGTGCCAACCAACTAGCGGGAGTATTCAAGGACACTTTCAACCTCTCACTGCTACTGGCCAAAGTTCCCACTTGCTTCAAAAAGCCAACAATTATACCAGTGCCAAAAAAGAATAATGTGAGCTGCCTTAATGACTATCACCCAATAGCACTCACATCTACAGTGATGAAATGCTTTGAGGGTTGGTCATAACTAGACTGAAATCCTGCCTCAGCAAGGACCTGGACCTGTTGCATTTTGCCTATCGCCACAATAGGTCAATGGCAGATGCAATCTCAATGGCTTTCCACACGTCTTTAGACCACCTGGGCCACACAAACAACTATGTCAGGATACTGTTCATTGACTATAGCTCAGCATTTAATGCCATAATTCCCACAATCCTGATAGAGAAGTTGCAGAACCTGGATGTCTGTACCTCCCTGTGCAATTGGATCCTCGACTTCCCAACCGGAAGACCACAATCTGTGCGGATTGGTGATAACATCTCTTCCTCACTGACGATCAACACTGATGTACCTCAGGGGTGTGCTTAACCCACTGTTCTACTCTCTATATACCCATGACTGTGTGGCTAAGCATAGCTCAAATACCATCTACAAATTTACTGACGATACAGCCATTGTTGGTAGAATCTCAGGTGGTGACGAGAGGGCATGCATGAGTGAGATATGCTAACTAGTGGATTGGTGCCACAGCATCAGTAAGACAAAAGAGGTGATTGTGGACTTCCAGAGGGAAGACAAAGGAAAGCATATCAATCCTCATAGAGGGATCAGAAGTGGAGAGAGTGAGCAATTGCAAGTACTTGGGTGTCAAGATCTCTGAGGATCTATTCTGATGCCAACATAGCAATGCAGTCACAAAGAAGGCAAGGCAGTGAATATACTTAATGAGGAGTTTGAAGAGATTTGGTATGTCAACAAATACACTCAAAAACTTCTATAGATGTACCGTGGAAAGTATTCTGACAGGCTGCATCACTGTCTGGTATGGGGTTGGGGGCTACTGCACAGGACCAAAAGAAGCTGCAGAGTGTTGTAAATTTAGTTGGCTCCATCTTGGGTACTAGCCTACAAAGTACCCAGGACATCTTTAGGGAGCGATTTCTCAGAAAGCCAGCATCCATTATTATAGACCTCCAGCGCTCAGGGCATGCCTTTTTCTCACTGTTACCATCAAGTAGTAAATGCAGTTTAACTGCAGTTAAACACCTAAACCTGGGTGAAATTCAAATCTCCTTAGAGAGCCCTTTCCACCAATAAAGTTGCCAAAGAAAGCCGGGCATAGCAATTGACATTTACAAGAATGATTTTCAACAAACAAGGATCATAATCAATGAAGTTCATCTGAACTCTACAGTTGCCCTCTCATGCTCCTTGGATCTTGAAGTAAGCTTTCTCCATCACAAAAAGGCACTTCTGAAAAACTTGAGGGAGCACCTCTGATTTCTTCCAACATGCCAAGAACATGTGAATTGGTAGGTTAATTGGCCACTATAAAATTCTTGTAACGTTTGGTGAGTGGTAGAATCTTGATGCAATTGATGGGAATGTGAGGAGAATTCAATGTGATGAGTATAGGATTAGTGTATGCAGATGCTTGAAATTCAGCATGGAGTGAGTGAAGTCACGGGAGCTAGAAAGCAGAGCACAGAACATTGGGTGGTCTTGTTCATATACTGCATTATTAACAGAATGAAATAAAAATAAAAGTGGGGTAAGGTAATATTCTGAAGGTGGAAAGAGTTAGAAATAGCAATGATATAGCATGTGGTCTCAATTCTGGGTCAAAGCAGTCATTAAGGATACAGAGAGCCTAGTTCAGTCTCACACAAGGATCAATGAGAAGGATGGAGTTAGTGTTTAGGAAACAGAGTTTGTAATATGTCCTTGATTCTCCCAAAATTTACATGAAAGCATTTCTATTTACCCATTGTTATGTTTTGGGTAGCCATCTGATAATCCAGGAGCAAGAGCTAAAATGACGAAGTAGATCTATGTATCGTTCATGAACATATAAATTTGACACTGTGTTTTTGAATGAATCTGGTTTGGGGACCAGTTTAGATAAGAATAGGGAGAAGAAATTCTGACTGCGAAGTTAGACGTTTTGACGTGAACCTGAACCATAAAGATGATTAATTCTTCTTCTGTGTGATTATTGTATTGAATGCAGACATGGTGAAGGAGTTCTAAGTATGAAAAACATTTTACTTGAAAAGTTAATGATAAATAGATGCCTATTTTAGTAATCCATCAAACAGAGGTTTAAATAACTTTAAATCGACTTAAAATTTTATAAAAAATATCTTTTTAATTCTTGTACAACACCTCAAAACCTGTAGATATTTTTTGAAGGTTGCCTTACATTAGCTATAAAACTGTAGATGGTGCAAATATTATGGCTGTTGATAGCATTAGCAGGTCGTGTTTACATTTCAGACTGAAATATAACTCCTATTGGAATTGAATATGCTGTAACTTAACACTTACATTTGAATACCATATGCAAAGTATTTATATCTCTTCCTTAAGACATTGCAGATGGAATGATAGTTTGTCATTTCAAGGATGTCATGAATTCATAGGAAGATACAACCCGGAAAGAGGCCCTTCAGCTCCTCGTCTACACCAACCACCTACCAGCCATGTACACTCATCCTATACTAACCACGTTGTATTCCCTCACACTGTCATGAATCTGTGGTTAAGAAAGCATACAGTGTATTGTCCTTCTTAAATCGTGGAACTGGATTTAGGATCCGAGAGGTAATGTTACAGCTATATAGGACCCTGGTCAGACCCCACTTGGAGTATTGTGCTCAGTTCTGGTCGCCTCACTACAGGAAGGATGTGGAAGCCATAGAAAGGGTGCAGACGTTGCCTGGATTAGGAAACATGCCTTATGAAAACAAGTTGAGTGAACTCAGCCTTTTCTCCTTGGAGCGGCAGAGGATGAGAGGTGACCTGATAGAGATGTACATGATGATGAGGAGCATTGATCGTGTGGATAGTCAGAGGCATTTTCCTAGGGCTGAAATGGTTGCCACAAGAGGACACAGGTTTAAGGTGTTGGGGAGTAGGTACAGAGGAGATGCCAGGCGTGAGTTTTTTACTCAGAGGGTGATGAGTGCATGGAGGGGGCTGGCAGTGCCAGTGGTGAAGGCAGATGTGATAGGGTCTTTTAAGAGACTCTTGGATAAGTACGTGGAGCTTAGAAAAATAGAGGGCTATGGGTAAGCCTAGTAATTTCTAAGGTAGGGACATGTTCGGCACAACTTGTGATATGAACTTGATGAAGGAAGAGCAGTAGATGTAGTGTACATGAATTTCAGCAAAGCATTTGATAAGATACCCCATGCAAGGCTTATTGAGAAAGTAAGGAGACATGGGACCCAAGGGGCATTGCTTTGTGGATCCAGAACTGGCTTGCCCACAGAAGGCAAAGAGTGGTTGTAGATGGGGATCAGTCTACATGGAGATCGGTCACCAGTGGAGTGCTTCAGGGAACTGTTCTGGGACCCTTACTCTTTGTGATTTTTATAAATGACGTGGATGATGAAGTGGAGGGATGGGTTAGTAAGTTTGCTGATGACACTAAGGTTGGAGGTGTTGTGGATAGTGTGGAGGGCTGTCAGAGGTTACAGCAGGACATTGATAGGATGCAAAACTGGACTGAGAAGTGGCAGATGGAGTTCAACCCAGATAAGTGTGAAGTGGTTCATTTTGGTAGGTCGAATATGATGGCAGAATATAGTATTAATGGTAAGACTCTTGGCAGTGTGGAGGATCAGAAGGATCTTGAGGTCCAAGTCCATAGGACGCTCAAAGCAGCTGTGCAGGTTGACTCTGTGGTTAAGAAGGCATATGGTGTATTGGCCTTTATCAATTGTGGAATTGAATTTAGGAGCAGAGAGGTAATGTTGCAGCTATACAGGACTCTGGTCAGACCCACATGGAGTATTGTGTTCAGTTCTAGTCGCCTCACTACAGGAAGGATGTGGAAGCCATAGAAAGGGTGCAGAGGAGATTTACAAGGACATTGCCTGGATTGGTGAGCATGTCTTAGGAGAATAGGTTGAGTGAACTTGGCTTTTTCTCCTTGGAGTGACAGAGGATGAGAGGTGACCTGATAGAGGTGTATAAGATGATGAGAAGCATTGATCATGTGGATAGTGAGAGGCTTTTTCCCAGGGCTGAAATAGTTGCCACAAGAGGGCATAGGCTTAAGGTGCAGGGGAGTAGGTACAGAGGAGATGTCAGGAGTAAGTTTTTTACTCAGAGTGATGAGTGTGTGGAATGGGCTGCCGGCAACGGTGGTGGAGATGGATCTGATAGGGTCTTTTAAGAGACTTTTGGATCGGTACATGGAGCTTAGAAAAATAGAGGTCTACGGGTAAGCCTAGTCATTTCAAGGGTAGGGACATGTTTGGCACAACTTTGTGGGCTGAAGGGCCTGTATTGTGCTGTAGGTTTTCCATGTTTCTGTGAATTTCTCCCAGCTGCCACCACTCAACTATATATTAGGGGAAAATTGCAAGGGCCAATTAATCTACCATCCTACATCTTTAAGATGTTGGAGGAGACGTGGAGGAAATTTGTGGTGTTATGGGAAAAGTGCAAGTTCCACATAGGCAGTGCCCATGCTCAGGATTAAACTATAGTCTCTGTCCTCCTAAGGTCATTTTTGCTGTACCACTATGGCACCCATGTGATTATTCACTTCATGAGTTTATAATTCTAGCTATTTCATCCTGCCCTAATAAAGCAAAACCAATTATTTGTCCAGTCTTCAAACTAAAGCATATTGTATATTGAATTTTGCAGTAATTGGATTACCAATAATTCAATGCACATAGAACATTCCAGAACAGCTTATTCATGTCACATAATCAATGTATATGTAACCTGTTTAACAAAAGTTACTGCTCTGTTGTTGGCATATTCACTTTAGGTAACTCACAATATGCTGATTTATCTTTTTGTTACTTCCTGGTCTATTATTTCTGTATTTTGTTTTATTTTCTGGTGCTAAATGCAGTTTTAGTTTCAAGGTGTACAGTTTTGTCCCTTATTTAAGAAAGAATATTAGATTAGATTAGATCGGATTAGATTCAACTTTATTGTCATTGTGCCAAGTATAGATACAAAGCCAATGAAACACAATTAGCATCTAACCAGAAATGCAAAAGAATAGTGTTATTTGCAAAATAACTGTGAATAAAATGTAAGTACTACAGCATACAGATATAGAAGTACCGAGACAGTACAATATGGGTGCAATACCGCTTAGCGCTGTGATATGAGGTTCAGCAGGGTCACAGCCTCAGGGAAGAAGCTCCTCCTGTGCCTGCTGGTGTAGGAGTGGAGGCTCCTGCAGTGCCTACCAGATGGGAGGAGAGAGAGATGGTTAGGGTGAGATGCATCCTTAATAATGCTTTTCGCTCTGCCCAGGCAGCGTTTATGGTAGATGTTCTCAATGGTGATCAGGATGGAGGAGTTCAGGGACCAGGTGAGATCGTCGGAAGTGTGGACACCAAGGAATTTTAAGCTTGATACACGCTCCACTGCAGCTCCATTGATGTAGACAGGGACTTGAGTGTGGCTCCTAGCATGCCTGAAGTCCACAAGGATCTCCTTGGTCTTCTGGGTGTTAAGGGTCAGGTTATTGTTGGCACACCACACGATCAGTTTGCTGGACCTCGTCCCTGTAGGCCGTCTCATCATCCCCTCTGATCAGGCCAACCACTGTGGTGTCATCTGTGAACTTGATTATGGAATTAGAATCATGTACAGTAATGCAGTCATAGGTGAAAAGGGAGTACAGAAGAGGGCTCAGCACACAGCCTTGAGGCACTCTGGTATTCAGGGTCAGAATGGAGGAGGAAAGGTTGTCTAACTTAACAGATTGGGGTCTGTAAGTCAGAAAGTCCAAGGTCCAATTGCAGAGGGATATAAGGAATATGGTGGACAGGAGACAATTGAAAAGTGATTCAGTGATTCAGTTGGCTAATTCCTGGGATGAGAGAGTTGTCCCATCGCAAACAACCAAATAAATGTAGATCTCTATTATTTGAAGCTTAGAAGAATAAATATTTTTCTTATTAAAACATAAAATCCTAAGGGGATGTAACAAGGTGTGTGTTGAGATGCTTCCTACTGGGAGAATCAGTTCCAAAGTCATTTAAATTAGACAGGAACTTTTTCCTCACAGAGGTTGGTGAATATCTGAAAGTCTCTCTCCCAGGAGATTGTGGAGTCTGGAACGTTAGCATTATTTAATGAAGAAGTAATTTTTAAAAAAATCATGAAATTGATTGGTGGTAATCTGACCCTGAAGAAGAGAGTCAGGATCTGAAGAGGATTCAGGGACAGATCAGCCATGTTCACATTAAAGGCTTGGAGCATCTGCGCGACTTAGTACAACTATTTCTTGTATTTTTGCCTTCTAAGAATAATTTGTGGCTTCATATATCTTCATTTATCTTTGCATCTTCATTTCTCTTTTTTAGGAATGTGAAGAGAAAGAAGATAGTTAAGAACAATGTTGGGCCCTTGAATAATGAATTGGGTGAAATTGTTATGGGAAACAGAGAAATGGCAGAAGAATTTAATAAGTACTTTAGATCTGTCTTCACTAAGGAAGACACAAGCAATCTCCCAGATGTATGGATGGGCCAAGGACATAGGATAACAGAGGAAATAAAACAGATTGACATTAGGAAGGAAACGGTGATAAGTAGACTGATGGGACTGAAGGCTGACAAATCCCCAGGTCCAGATGGTCTGCATCCTAGGGTACTAAAGGAGGTGGCCCTGGAAACTGCGGATGCATTGGTAATCCGTTTCCAATGTTCCTTAGATTCAGGATCAGTTCCTGAGGATTGGAGAATGGCTAATGTTATCCCACTTTTTAAGAAAGGAGGGAGGGAGAAAACAGAGAACTATCAACCTGTCAGCCTAACATCAGTAGTGGGGAAGATGCTAGAGTCCATTATTAAGGATGAAATAGTGGCATATCTAGATAGCAGTGATAGGATTGGGCCGAGCCAGCATGGATTTACCAAGGGTAAATCATGCTTGACTAATCTATTGGAGTTTTTCGAGGATGTAACCAGGAAGTTAGACAAGGGAGATCCAGTGGATGTAGTGTACCTCGAATTTCCGAAGGCATTTGATAGGGTCCCACATAGGAGATTGGTGGGTAAAATCAAAGCTCATGGCATCGGGGGGAAGACATTGACATGGATAGAAAACTGGTTGGCAGATAGAAAGCAAAGGGTAGCGGTGAATGGGTGTTTCTCAGAATGGCAGGTGGTGACTAGTGGGGTGCCACAGGGCTCGGTATTGGGACCACAGCTGTTTACAATTTACGTCAACAATTTAGATGAAGGCATTGAGAATAACATCAGCAAATTTGCTGATGATACTAAGCTGGGTGGCAGTGTGACATGTGATGAGGATGTTAGGAGAATTCAGGGTGACTTGGATAGGCTGAGTGAGTGGGCAGATACTTGGCAGATGATGTTTAATGTGAATAAATGTGAGGTTATCCACTTTGGGAGTAAGAACAGGAAGGCAGATTATTATCTGAACAGTGTAAAGTTAGGTAAGGGAGAATTACAAAGAGATCTAGGAGTCCTTGTTCATCAGTCACTGAAGGTGAATGAGCAAGTGCAGCAGGCAGTGAAGAAGGCTAATGGAATGTTGGCCTTTATTACAAAGGGAATTGAGTACAAGAGCAAGGAAATCCTCTTCCATTTGTACAGGGCCCTGGTGAGACCACACCTGGAGTATTGTGTACAGTTTTGGTCTCCAGGCTTAAGGAAGGACATCCTGGCTGTAGAGGAAGTGCAGCGTAGATTCACAAGGTTAATTCCTGGGATGTCAGGACTGTCTTATGCAGAGAGGTTAGAGAGACTGGGCTTGTACACGCTGGAATTAAGGAGATTGAGAGGGGATCTGATTGCAACATAACAGATTATTAAGGGATTGGACAAGATAGAGGCAGGAAATATGTTCCAGATGGTGGGAGAGTCCAGTACCAGAGGGCATGGTTTAAGAATAAGGGTTAGGTCATTTAGGACAGAGTTAAGGAAAAACTTCTTCTCCCAGAGAGTTGTGGGGGTCTGGAATGCACTGCCTCAGAAGGCAGTGGAGGCCAATTCTCTGGATGCTTTCAAGAAGGAGCTAGATAGGTATCTTATGGATAGGGGAATCAAGGGATATGGGGACAAGGCAGGAACCGATAGTAGATTGATAGTAGATGATCAGCCATGATCTCAAAATGGCGGTGCAGGCTCGAAGGGCCGAATGGTCTACTTCTGCACCTAATGTCTATTGTCTATTGACTTTTTTTTCGTATTTTCATCGGAGGGTTCACAGAACCCAGTGTGATTTTTCATTTACCTGGGTGTAAATTGTCAACCAGCTGATATGACAAGAGTCAAAAGTCACTGGAATCCTTTCAGTACTGATAAATTCTGCAAACTGTCTATCCGAAATTTGAGCGTGTAAACGTCTTCTGATTTCAATCTACAGAAAAACGTTCTCGAAAACGCCACATACTGATGTCATAATTAAGGTTCTAGATTTGCTTTTAAAACCTGCAATAACGATGGAATGTGGGGGGGGGGGGGTGAATTAAACGACTCTTGTTTGCACTTTTTGCTGATACAGAGCGCGCAGTCCGAATGTTCAATAGGTGAAAGTTGCTTAAATCAGAAAAGATGGCATGTGTTTGCCGTACGCAGTCTAATCTCAGCACATTGATGGTATCAGTGACCGAAGAATTCCACTTAAAACTACTGACTGAGCTTCTCTAAATTTATCCTGATGTGAGAAAACGACAGTTAATCCAATAACCAAATCCACACGTAAGACTTCTCAAGCACCAAATAGGGACTGGACCTGCGCTGGCAAGAAAAAAAAGTGGAGTATATATGTCGTCTGACAGAACATCGGAGGCTTCTGGCGGGTCTCTTCCTTCACGATGTGCTTCACTCGGGTATTTATGACATTATAGTTATATAGCAAAAAAAGTTCCGTATTGTGAATTAGATATTTAGATATTTGATGATGTCTAAACGCTGTGAAACGTCCCTGTTTCTCCTTTGCAATGATATTCTGCAACCATGCGAGATATATTATTTAGGAACTGGCTTCGATGAAATGAAATTATTTTGCAAACACCGTCTCTCAATTTTAGTAATCATGGGCGATTCCTCTTTGTTGTTGTAGATGCTGTTCCCATCTTTAGGTGAGGCAGAATCAATCAAATTACCAGAAGCCAAACGTGGTCGAATGTAATATACATTGTATAACAGGTAACAACATTAGATCATCTCAATTGGAAATGCTAATGATTTCTTTTCCAAATATAAGCAATGGAAGTCAACTGTATTGTAGACTGTTGATTCGGAAATTCCAGAATTAGTTGTCCTTCTCAAATGCCTTGTATGCACTTTGTGTATTCTTCCGAACAGACTGCAGAGCGTGTTCCTTATTTACAGTTGATACAATGGATACGTGAGTATAAGACTCTATAATTAAATCAATATTTATTAAAGCGGGACAATGTTAGATGTAAATAAATGGCGGCCAATCCTGATAAAGGGTCTCGGCCCATGGTGTCGACAGTAATCTTTTCCATAAATGCATGAGTTCCTCCCGCATTTTGTGTGTCTGGCTTGGATTTCCAGCATCTGCAGATTTTTTCTTGTTTGTGGCGGTAACGTGGTCCCTTTCCGCTACCCGCAGTGTCTGTGCGTACAAATAATATGCAGCAGGTAATTCCATAGACTTGTAAATGTGATACGGTAGTCTTCGTCTTAGTACAACATAGCAAATAAAACTGCCTTTTTTGGCAAAAATCCGAAATCCTATAAATGTTAACTATTAAAGGTACCATATCATTATTAATTATATCGGACAGCACGGGGCTTGGACCGGATGAAGATTAAAGAACGTTATAAGTATGTTTGAAAATGTTTCCATATTCAACATGTTCTTCAAAGAGAGGGCACTGAAAAAGACTGCAAAAGCATAAAGGGAATATAAGGAGCAGAGGAAGGGCCAACCAGATACCAAATAAAAGGAAATTTTTACAAGGAGTTGAGGAAGATGGGGTGATGGGTGAACTACTGAATTACTATTTCATTTAAGTCTTCACCCAGAATGGAGATAGTGCTGATATCTCAATAACAATAGTATGACTGAGATGTAACTCTACGTGAGCTAGGTATGCTAAAAGTTGATGAAAAGGCAGTACTGGGAGGATGAGCTTATCCAGATGAAATACAGCCTTCCCTACAGAGAGAAGGAAGAGAATAAATTGCAGAGGTCCTGGGCATAATCTTTTAAATACTAATAAATTTGGGGATGGTGCCCAAAAAATGGAAGGCTGCAAATGTTATACCCTTGTTAGAAAATGATGACTTTTGTCATCTCATTGCTAGGGAGAGATCTTGAAAAGATATTCAGGAACAAAAATTAGCATGAATTTATTTATGATGTATGTTGTCCAAATAAGTTGATAACTTTTTGATGAAGGGTTAATGGTGAAAATAGAGTTGATTTTGTGTATAAGGACTTCAAACAGGATTTATGATAATGTGTGACACAATCTGCTTGTCACCAAAATGGAAGTCCATGAAGTGACAGTTTGCTAAGCGGAAACAATTGCTATTAGGACCACAGCTTTTGTTAACATGTAATAATAATTTAAACTTAACTGTATAATACAGTTTACAAGTTTGCAGATGATACAGACTGGGAGCTGCCAGGAGCCATGATGATGATAATAAATGTCTGAAGCACCAAGACAATAGCAAAACACGTGTCAGGCTGCTGTTAAGTATGGATTGGTAGTAACATCTCTTCACTGACAGTCAGCACAGGCATACTGTACCTCAAAGGTATCTGCTTAGCCCATCACTCTACTCTCACTATACTCATAGCTATGTGGCTAAGTACAGCTCAGACACCATCTCTAGGTTTGCATCTGTTGTTGGTGAAATTTTTAAGAAAGGAGGGAGGGAGAAAACAGAGAACTATCGACCTGTCAGCCTGACGTCGGTGGTGGGGAAGATGCTAGAGTCCATTATTAAGGATGAAATAGTGGCATATCTAGATAGCAGTGATAGGATTGGGCCGAGCCAGCATGGATTTACCAAAGGTAAATCATGCTTGACTAATCTATTGGAGTTTTTCGAGGATGTAACCAGGAAGTTAGACAAGGGAGATCCAGTGGATGTAGTGTACCTTGAATTTCCGAAGGCATTTGATAGGGTCCCACATAGGAGATTGGTGGGTAAAATCAAAGCTCATGGCATCGGGGGGAAGACATTGACATGGATAGAAAACTGGTTGGCAGATAGAAAGCAAAGGGTAGCGGTGAATGGGTGTTTCTCAGAATGGCAGGTGGTGACTAGTGGGGTGCCACAGGGCTGGGTATTGGGACCACAGCTGTTTATGATTTACGTCAACAATTTAGATGAAGGCATTGAGAATACCATCAGCAAATTTGCTGATGATACTAAGCTGGGTGGCAGTGTGACATGTGATGAGGATATTAGGAGAATTCAGGGTGACTTGGATAGGCTGGGTGAGTGGGCAGATACTTGGCAGATGACGTTTAATGTGAATAAGTGTGAGGTTATCCACTTTGGGAGTAAGAACAGGAAGGCAGATTATTATCTGAATGGTGTAAGGTTAGGTAAGGGAGAAATACAAAGAGATCTAGGAGTCCTTGTTCATCAGTCACTGAAGGTGAATGAGCAAGTGCAGCAGGCAGTGAAGAAGGCTAATGGAATGTTGGCCTTTATTACAAAGGGAATTGAGTACAAGAGCAAGGAAATCCTCTTGCATTTGTACAGGGCCCTGGTGAGACCACTCCTGGAGTATTGTGTACAGTTTTGGTCTCCAGGCTTAAGGAAGGACATCCTGGCTGTAGAGGAAGTGCAGCGTAGATTCACAAGGTTAATTCCTGGGATGTCAGGACTGTCTTACGCAGAGAGGTTAGAGAGACTGGGCTTGTACACGCTGGAATTAAGGAGATTATTAAGGGATTGGACAAGATAGAGGCAGGAAATATGTTCCAGATGCTGGGAGAGTCCAGTACCAGAGGGCATGGTTTGAGAATAAGGGGTAGGTCACTTAGGACAGAGTTAAGGAAAAACTTCTTCTCCCAGAGAGTTGTGGGGGTCTGGAATGCACTGCCTCGGAAGGCAGTGGAGGCCAACTCTCTGGATGCTTTCAAGAAGGAGCTAGATAGGTATCTTATGGATAGGGGAATCAAGGGATATGGGGACAAGGCAGGAACCGATAGTAGATTGATAGTAGATGATCAGCCATGATCTCAAAATGGCGGTGCAGGCTCGAAGGGCCGAATGGTCTACTTCTGCACCTAATGTCTATTGTCTATTGACTTTTTTTTCGTATTTTCATCGGAGGGTTCACAGAACCCAGTGTGATTTTTCATTTACCTGGGTGTAAATTGTCAACCAGCTGATATGACAAGAGTCAAAAGTCACTGGAATCCTTTCAGTACTGATAAATTCTGCAAACTGTCTATCCGAAATTTGAGCGTGTAAACGTCTTCTGATTTCAATCTACAGAAAAACGTTCTCGAAAACGCCACATACTGATGTCATAATTAAGGTTCTAGATTTGCTTTTAAAACCTGCAATAACGATGGAATGTGGGGGGGGGGGGTGAATTAAACGACTCTTGTTTGCACTTTTTGCTGATACAGAGCGCGCAGTCCGAATGTTCAATAGGTGAAAGTTGCTTAAATCAGAAAAGATGGCATGTGTTTGCCGTACGCAGTCTAATCTCAGCACATTGATGGTATCAGTGACCGAAGAATTCCACTTAAAACTACTGACTGAGCTTCTCTAAATTTATCCTGATGTGAGAAAACGACAGTTAATCCAATAACCAAATCCACACGTAAGACTTCTCAAGCACCAAATAGGGACTGGACCTGCGCTGGCAAGAAAAAAAAGTGGAGTATATATGTCGTCTGACAGAACATCGGAGGCTTCTGGCGGGTCTCTTCCTTCACGATGTGCTTCACTCGGGTATTTATGACATTATAGTTATATAGCAAAAAAAGTTCCGTATTGTGAATTAGATATTTAGATATTTGATGATGTCTAAACGCTGTGAAACGTCCCTGTTTCTCCTTTGCAATGATATTCTGCAACCATGCGAGATATATTATTTAGGAACTGGCTTCGATGAAATGAAATTATTTTGCAAACACCGTCTCTCAATTTTAGTAATCATGGGCGATTCCTCTTTGTTGTTGTAGATGCTGTTCCCATCTTTAGGTAAGGCAGAATCAATCAAATTACCAGAAGCCAAACGTGGTCGAATGTAATATACATTGTATAACAGGTAACAACATTAGATCATCTCAATTGGAAATGCTAATGATTTCTTTTCCAAATATAAGCAATGGAAGTCAACTGTATTGTAGACTGTTGATTCGGAAATTCCAGAATTAGTTGTCCTTCTCAAATGCCTTGTATGCACTTTGTGTATTCTTCCGAACAGACTGCAGAGCGTGTTCCTTATTTACAGTTGATACAATGGATACGTGAGTATAAGACTCTATAATTAAATCAATATTTATTAAAGCGGGACAATGTTAGATGTAAATAAATGGCGGCCAATCCTGATAAAGGGTCTCGGCCCATGGTGTCGACAGTAATCTTTTCCATAAATGCATGAGTTCCTCCCGCATTTTGTGTGTCTGGCTTGGATTTCCAGCATCTGCAGATTTTTTCTTGTTTGTGGCGGTAACGTGGTCCCTTTCCGCTACCCGCAGTGTCTGTGCGTACAAATAATATGCAGCAGGTAATTCCATAGACTTGTAAATGTGATACGGTAGTCTTCGTCTTAGTACAACATAGCAAATAAAACTGCCTTTTTTGGCAAAAATCCAAAATCCTATAAATGTTAACTATTAAAGGTACCATATCATTATTAATTATATCGGACAGCACGGGGCTTGGACCGGATGAAGATTAAAGAACGTTATAAGTATGTTTGAAAATGTTTCCATATTCAACATGTTCTTCAAAGAGAGGGCACTGAAAAAGACTGCAAAAGCATAAAGGGAATATAAGGAGCAGAGGAAGGGCCAACCAGATACCAAATAAAAGGAAATTTTTACAAGGAGTTGAGGAAGATGGGGTGATGGGTGAACTACTGAATTACTATTTCATTTAAGTCTTCACCCAGAATGGAGATAGTGCTGATATCTCAATAACAATAGTATGACTGAGATGTAACTCTACGTGAGCTAGGTATGCTAAAAGTTGATGAAAAGGCAGTACTGGGAGGATGAGCTTATCCAGATGAAATACAGCCTTCCCTACAGAGAGAAGGAAGAGAATAAATTGCAGAGGTCCTGGGCATAATCTTTTAAATACTAATAAATTTGGGGATGGTGCCCAAAAAATGGAAGGCTGCAAATGTTATACCCTTGTTAGAAAATGATGACTTTTGTCATCTCATTGCTAGGGAGAGATCTTGAAAAAATATTCAGGAACAAAAATTAGCATGAATTTATTTATGATGTATGTTGTCCAAATAAGTTGATAACTTTTTGATGAAGGGTTAATGGTGAAAATAGAGTTGATTTTGTGTATAAGGACTTCAAACAGGATTTATGATAATGTGTGACACAATCTGCTTGTCACCAAAATGGAAGTCCATGAAGTGACAGTTTGCTAAGCGGAAACAATTGCTATTAGGACCACAGCTTTTGTTAACATGTAATAATAATTTAAACTTAACTGTATAATACAGTTTACAAGTTTGAAGATGATACAGACTGGGAGCTGCCAGGAGCCATGATGATGATAATAAATGTCTGAAGCACCAAGACAATAGCAAAACACGTGTCAGGCTGCTGTTAAGTATGGATTGGTAGTAACATCTCTTCACTGACAGTCAGCACAGGCATACTGTACCTCAAAGGTATCTGCTTAGCCCATCACTCTACTCTCACTATACTCATAGCTATGTGGCTAAGTACAGCTCAGACACCATCTCTAGGTTTGCATCTGTTGTTGGTGAAATTTTTAAGAAAGGAGGGAGGGAGAAAACAGAGAACTATCGACCTGTCAGCCTGACGTCGGTGGTGGGGAAGATGCTAGAGTCCATTATTAAGGATGAAATAGTGGCATATCTAGATAGCAGTGATAGGATTGGGCCGAGCCAGCATGGATTTACCAAAGGTAAATCATGCTTGACTAATCTATTGGAGTTTTTCGAGGATGTAACCAGGAAGTTAGACAAGGGAGATCCAGTGGATGTAGTGTACCTTGAATTTCCGAAGGCATTTGATAGGGTCCCACATAGGAGATTGGTGGGTAAAATCAAAGCTCATGGCATCGGGGGGAAGACATTGACATGGATAGAAAACTGGTTGGCAGATAGAAAGCAAAGGGTAGCGGTGAATGGGTGTTTCTCAGAATGGCAGGTGGTGACTAGTGGGGTGCCACAGGGCTCGGTATTGGGACCACAGCTGTTTATGATTTACGTCAACAATTTAGATGAAGGCATTGAGAATACCATCAGCAAATTTGCTGATGATACTAAGCTGGGTGGCAGTGTGACATGTGATGAGGATATTAGGAGAATTCAGGGTGACTTGGATAGGCTGGGTGAGTGGGCAGATACTTGGCAGATGACGTTTAATGTGAATAAGTGTGAGGTTATCCACTTTGGGAGTAAGAACAGGAAGGCAGATTATTATCTGAATGGTGTAAGGTTAGGTAAGGGAGAAATACAAAGAGATCTAGGAGTCCTTGTTCATCAGTCACTGAAGGTGAATGAGCAAGTGCAGCAGGCAGTGAAGAAGGCTAATGGAATGTTGGCCTTTATTACAAAGGGAATTGAGTACAAGAGCAAGGAAATCCTCTTGCATTTGTACAGGGCCCTGGTGAGACCACTCCTGGAGTATTGTGTACAGTTTTGGTCTCCAGGCTTAAGGAAGGACATCCTGGCTGTAGAGGAAGTGCAGCGTAGATTCACAAGGTTAATTCCTGGGATGTCAGGACTGTCTTACGCAGAGAGGTTAGAGAGACTGGGCTTGTACACGCTGGAATTAAGGAGATTATTAAGGGATTGGACAAGATAGAGGCAGGAAATATGTTCCAGATGCTGGGAGAGTCCAGTACCAGAGGGCATGGTTTGAGAATAAGGGGTAGGTCACTTAGGACAGAGTTAAGGAAAAACTTCTTCTCCCAGAGAGTTGTGGGGGTCTGGAATGCACTTCCTCGGAAGGCAGTGGAGGCCAACTCTCTGGATGCTTTCAAGAAGGAGCTAGATAGGTATCTAATGGATAGGGGAATCAAGGGATATGGGGACAAGGCAGGGACCGGATATTGATAGTAGATGATCAGCCATGATCTCAAAATGGCGGTGCAGGCTCAAAGGACCAAATGGTCTACTTCTGCATCTATTGTCTATTGTCTAAATGATTTCACTAAATCTCTGCCTTGAAGTGTCCAAATGTTGCCCATGAAAACTGAACTAAAATATTTAAATACATATAAGAATTCTTAAAACCATATATTGTTAATCCAATTTTTTTCATGTAATTCATACAATATTACTTATTTAAATTAGCACTAATTCATTGGAAGATTTCTCCAGGATTAAGAATAGGGAAAAGACTTAATTTCCTACTTGAGTACATCAGGAAAAGTTTCATAACTCTTCGGCATGAAGTTTGGTAATTCCACAATCGCACTGGTGGACAGAAGCTGGCAGTTCTGTTTGAAACTGTGGGCAGTATTCCACAAATTCGATTCAACTAATTTTTAAGCCTCATTGATCTTCTTTGACTGTTAAGGCCCTAGTGTTTGCGGAAGCAGGAAAGCTGCCTGTGTTTTAGAGCAGACGTTTTTCAGGAATCATAAGATGTTGGTTTAAGGATTTGGAGTATACTGCCTCAGAGCTATTAATTACAATTTTTACTCAAAAATGTTTGTGACTCAATGTGAAAACACATTTCTTCTTTTAGCATATAAGAGGGGAACAAAGAGTCATAACATTATAATACCAAAAGTTTTATAAAAGCTGTATTTGGATTAAGTAAAAAAAAATAGTAACAGCTGTTATGGGGAAATAATTCTTCACATTGTATATTGATTTTCAGGACTCATGGTGAATCTTCTAGAACAAAGGCTCAAAACAAAAAAGTAACAAAAATAATAAATTTGTAGATTGAATCTGCAGTGCAAGTATGAAAAAAAAGATGAAAATAAATATGTGTTACATGTAATTTGAATCCATTGACCATATTCTAGAATTTCTCATGGCTACAATATAAGTTCATAGTCATTTTATATTCTTGTAAAGAGTTTATTCTAGCATTAACATAGCTGATAGATTGAAACATTTTAGCCCTTTGTTTCTTCCTCGAGCCGCCCCCTGAGTTCCTTAAGCTGTTCTGTACATCTTTGATTCCCTCTGTGATACCAAGGTCTCTTTCTCCCCTCCCTGGTGCTTTAGTTTGCCTGCAAAACAGAAGCAATTGCAAACAGAAATTAACAACATAATGTAATATTTAAATATATGTTAAAAATAAATATGGAACTGATCAATATGATTGTCCTGAAGATTCCTTCAGGCTTTCTCCTGGCACACCTGAGATCCTGATGATGTATCTTCTGCTTCAGAGAACCTTAAAGATTTTTAAGGAAAAGTAACATATTTTCAAAATTTGCATCAAATCATGATAATTCCTCAAACTGACTTGGATTAGTATTTGTTTATACTATTTAAAAAGAATAAAAAATAGTGTTTGAGATATTTTCCTGATATCAGTTTTGTTGTTGATTGATGGTATTTAACTTCCTGCCCACCATTCTCATCAATTCAACCTTCATTAGATACCCCAGTAAGTAGCTTGGTCCAGGCAGTGTGTTGTGCCAACATTCACCCCCTTGACTTTTCAAGAGTATGTAGGCAGTGAGTCTTGAAGAACACCATAAGGAAGTAAAATGTAATGATTGCATGTTATGAAGGCAAATAATACTGCAGATGTTGAAATTTGGAGTAACAAGCAAACTGCTGGAGAAACTCAACAGGTCAAACAGCATCTGGAGGGAGAAATGAATTCTTGACATTTAGGGATGAAACCCTGTATCAGGAATTGGGATGGAGAGGGAAGATAGCCATTAGAAAGAGCAGATGGGAAATGGTACACTTGTGGTTGCTGAACCAAAGACGGATAAAGGATTGAGCCTGGAATGGGGGAGGGGGGTGGATGGAGTTGAGAGAGGCAGGCAGATGATTGATGTAGGCCCAACCCCTCCCTTTCTGAGTTTCACACACCTACTACCCACACATTTCATCTACTGGCTGTCACCCCTTTCCTAATCCTATCTGCTTCCAACCTGGTTCTACTGGCCATTGTTTTTCTGCCCCCATCTATTGTCCTCATATTTTGTCTCCAAACTCCAGCTGTTTGTTTAGTGGTTTGAACAGATTCAGAAAGGGATAGTTTTTCATACGCAGTCAGTACAATATGCATTGTACACGTTGCCTGCATAGTGAGCCAGTGAAAAAGCATTCAAGACATTCAGATTCAGCAATATCCAATGCAGCAAATAAGTGCTCTTTGGTTCTTTTTTAATTAACATAGATGACCACCCTAAAAAGTTTCTCAAAATTTTACCTGGTAAGGGCAACAAAGTACAACAGGATCTGTACTCACATGCAGTTCTAAATATAGTTACACATATATTTTAGATTAACTCTTAACAACCCTAGCTACTGAGCAGTCTGACCTTTAGATAGAAATTCACTGCCAACCTTTACTTGTGGATAGCAGTAAATCTCTGAGTAGAGTCCATTTAGGGAGACTACTCTGTTGTCATCTAAAATGAAGCAAAGGTTAATTGAGCATATTTCTAAGTCATTGAAATATTGTTGTTCAATTAAGATTGAAAAATAACATTTTCTTCTAGTTGTAAACAAGAGAAGATTTGAAGATGCTGGAAATCCAAGCAACACACACAAAATGCTGGAGGAACTCAGCAGGTCAGGCAGCATCTATGGAAAAAAAGTACTGTTGATATTTCGGTCTAAGATCGTTCGGCAGGACCTGAAGTGTCTTGGCCCGAAATACCAACCGTACTATTTCCATAGATGCTGCCTGGCCTGCTGAGTTTCTTTAGCATTCTGTCTGCATTGAACTGAATTGACTTTATCACTTACATCCTTCATATACATGAGTAAGTCTTTATGTTATGTTTCTGTCTAAACATACAATGTGCAATTTATAGTAATTTATAAAAAATAGTATTTACTTTTAGTAGTGATTATGTCATTCTTATTTATAAATGATCACATATACTGAATACATTATTCAGGATATTAATATCATTTCAACATGAACATGAGAAAAGGAACATTTTGTTCCTGATTTAGTTTAAATTATGAATACATTAAACTCATTTATCAAACTTCAGATGAAACAGATAAAACAAAGAAAGCTCTTGGATTTGAAACTTTACTTTGTGTTAAGGATATTATAATCTACTTACGACTACGTAATTATTCTTGACAATCAGCACTTGTTATGTTGCTTACACTGTTAAATGGCATTTAAGATTTAATATTAGTTGGTTCTATTTGTATAACAATTTCAGATCCGAATGGTAGATTTTTGCTAATTACTGGCCTACTTTCTGACAAAAAAGTTGTTATAGTTTCATGTTTATGCTCCAAATATTGATTGTCCTGAATTTTTTAAGTATTTATTTACATCCCTTCCTAATTTAAATGATTATATGTTGATAATGGGTGGGGATTTTAACTGCTGCTTAAATCCCTCAGTGGATAGGATATATGGAGGGTTATGGGCTGAGTGCAGTTAGGTGGGACTCGGTGAGAGTAAGCGTTCGGCACGGACTAGAAGGGCTAAGACGGCCTGTTTCCGTGCTGTGATTGTTATATGGTTATATGATAGATCTATGTCTAACCAGGCACCTGCTTCTTTTATCAATTCCTTTATGGTTGATTCTGTAGTTTCAGAAATTTGGAGATTTTTACATCCTGAGGATAAATTGCCAATATTTTATACCAAATATCTTAATGACTGTTGATGACTAAAATTCTTTGAGAAAACTGAAGTTTCATATAAGATTGCAGTTTTAGTGTAAGTATATCACTTGAAATCATACTGCAGGAGTACCAAGGTGGCTTTAAAGCCTTGAAGGTGTGAAAACAGCTAATCTGCCTTCTAGTCATGAGTAGCATGCCCTGATGAGCCTGTGTAAAGTAAATTGGCCTGAGAACCTGCAACATTGTGGTTTACATACATAGGCCTTCATCTTAGGCAGCCTCTCTATATCAAGAATGACTCACTGCCACTCTAGTTCTCTGGGTTCTGAAGTGGCTGAACAGGACATTATCCTTCTGCAGATGACAGAGTTGGTGGATCTCAAAGTTGTCTGGGTAGTTGTTAGGTGATCTGTTCCTTCTACTGTTTAGGGAGGGCATCTTGATATGGGAATTTCTGGTCCTTGACCGATCAAAATGAAAAAGAAGTATCCAGGGTGATATCTGTATATGAGGGCTGGCTAACTACTTTAAAATTTAGAACTCATTTCAAAGAAACACATTACAATAAAACATTGTTCCAAGATATTTGATTAAAATGGTTTGAATTTATGAATGTTTGAAAATGCAAAAGAGAAGTATGGGAAATTAAAATGTTACCTCTGTTCAAAGCTATAATTCTTTTCAAAATTAGAAGGATTTATTTACAAGATGTCATTCTCTCAGGGCTTTAGTCTTAAAATAATGAACAGGCCAATTTCAAGAAGTATGCCAATGGCATAGGGAACAGGATTTCCAGAATAATTTATTTATTTCAACTGTCCAACTGATTCTCTCATCTGGTGTTCCCACCCTCCTGATCGTTTCTTTCAAGTAGAGCCTTTTGTTTATGCAAACAGAACAGTCACTTCAGTATGTCAAGTCTTTTCCTATCTGGCTTGCTCAAATAGAGCATCACTTCTTCAAATGTGCAATTTCCAAATCCCGCTCATGGCATCGGACTGTTAGAATGTAGAGTACAGAGCAGTACAGCATAGCACAAGGATGGGCCCTTTGCTCCATGGTGTCTGTGCTGATCATAATGCCAATTATTGCCACCTACCAGCATGTAGTCTATATTCTTCCATTCCTTGTGTTTCCCTGTGTTTTATGAAATGCCTCTTATGTGTTGCTATTGTATCTGCTTCCACCACTTCCTTTGCAATGCATTTCACTTTCTACCATTCCCTGTAATCATATAACCATATAACAATTACAGCACGCAAACAGGCCATCTCGGCCCTTCTAGTCCATGCGGAACGCTTACTCTCACCTAGTCCCATCGACCTGCACTCAGCCCACAACCCTCCATTCCTTTCCTGTCCATATAACTATACAATTTTACTTTAAATGACAATATCGAACCTGTCTCTACCACTTCTACTAGAAGCTCGTTCCACACAGCTACCACTCTCTGAGTAAAGAAGTTCCTCCTCGTGCTACCCCTAAACTTTTGCCCCCTAACTCTCAACTCATGTCCTCTTGTTTGAATCTCTCCTACTCTCAATGGAAAAAGCCTATCCACGTCAACTTTATCTATCCCCCTCATAATTTTAAATACCTCTATCAAGTCCCCCCTCAACCTTCTACGCTCCAAAGAATAAGACCAAACTTGTTCAACCTTTCTCTATAACTTAGGTGCTGAAACCCAGGTAACATTCTAGTAAATCTTCCCTGTACTCTCTCTATTTTGTTGACATCTTTCCTATAATTCAGTGACCAGAACTGTACACAGTACTCCAAATTTGGCCTTACCAATGCCTTGTACAATTTTAACATTACATCCCAACTCCTATACTCAATGCTCTGATTTATAAAGGCCAGCATACCAAAAGCTTTCTTCACTACCCTATCCACATGAGATTCCACCTTCAGGGAACTATGCACCATTATTCCTAGATCACTCTGTTCTACTGCATTCTTCAATGCCCTACCATTTACCATATATGTCCTATTTGGATTATTCCTACCAAAATGTAGCACCTCACACTTATCAGCATTAAACTCCATCTGCCATCTTTCAGCCCACTCTTCTAACGGGACTAAATCTCTCTGCAAGCTTTGAAAACTACTTCATTACCCACAACATCACCTATCTTAGTATCATCTGATACTTACTAATCCAATTTACCACCCCATCATCCAGATCATTAATTTATATGGCAAACAACATTGAACCCAGTACAGATCCCTGAGGCACACCTCTAGTCACTGGCCTCCAACCTGACAAACAATTATCCACCACTACTCTCTGGCATCTCCCATCCAGCCACTTCTCCGGCACCATCCCCGTTTCTAATGGCATTTGAAATATTTCTGTCAGAGCTCCCGCTATTTCTACACTAACTTCCCTAAAGGTCCTAGGGAATATCCTGTCAGGACCCGGAGATTTATCCACTTTTATATTCCTTAAAAGCGCCAGCACTTCCTCCTCTTTAATCATCATAGTTTCCATAACTTCCCTACTTGTTTCCCTTACCTTACACAATTCAATATCCTTCTCCTTAATGAATGCCGAAGAAAAGAAATTGTTCAAAATCTCCCCCATCTCTTTTGGCTCCACACATAGCTGTCCACTCTGATTCTCTAAGGGACCAATTTTATCCCTCACTATCCTTTTGCTATTAATATAACTGTAGAAACCCTTTGGATTTATTTTCACCTTACTTGCCAAAGCAACCTCATATTTTCTTTTAGCTTTTCTAATTTTTTCTTAAGATTCTTTTTACATTCTTTACATTCCTCGAGCACCTCATTTACTCCATGCTGCCTATATTTATTGTAGATCTCTCTCTTTTTCCGACCAACTTTCCAATATCCCTTGAAAACCATGGGTCTCTCAAACTTTTAACTTTTCCTTTCAACCTAACAGGAACATAAAGATTCTGTACCCTCAAAATTTCACCTTTAAATGACCTCCATTTCTCTATTACATCCTCCCCATAAAACAAATTGTCCCAATCCACTCCTTCTAAATCCTTTTGCATCTCCTCAAAGTTAGCCTTTCTCCAATCAAAAATCTCAACCCTGGGACCAGTCCTGTCCTTGTCCATAATTACATTGAAGCTAATGGCATTGTGATCGCTGGACCCGAAGTGCTCCCCAACACATACCTCCGTCACCTGACCTATCTCATTCCCTAACAGGAGATCCAACACTGCCCCTTCTCTAGTCGGTACCTCTATGTATTGCTGCAAAAAACTATCCTGCACACATTTTACAAACTCCAAACCATCCAGCCCTTTTACAGAATGGGCTTCCCAGTCTATGTGTGGAAAATTAAAATCTCCCACAATCACAACCCTTGCTTACTACAAATATCTGCTATCTCCTTACAAATTTGCTCCTCCAATTCTCGCTCCCCATTAGGTGGCCTATAATACACCCCTATAAGTGTTACTACACCTTTCCCATTCCTCAATTCCACCCAATTAGCCTCCCTAGACGAGCCCTCTAATTTATCCTGCCAGTGCACCACTGTAATATTTTCTCTAACAAGAAATGCAACACCTCCCCCTTTTGTCCCTCCGATTCTATCACACCTGAAGCAACG
Source organism: Hemitrygon akajei (assembly GCF_048418815.1). Lineage (NCBI taxonomy): Eukaryota > Metazoa > Chordata > Chondrichthyes > Myliobatiformes > Dasyatidae > Hemitrygon > Hemitrygon akajei. Next base: position 23,665,908 of record NC_133145.1, on the reverse strand, counting down.
AAATCCAGGAATATTTAGTTGCCAATCACACCCCCCCCCCGCAACCATGTTTCACTAATAGCTACAACATCATATTTCCAGGTATCAATCCATGCTCTAAACTCATCCACCTTTCTTACAATGCTCCTAGCATTAAAATAAATGTATTTAAGAAATTCTCCACCTCTTACTCTCTGTTTATCTCTAACAGTGCAAACAACTTTACTGTCTTCTTTTTCTTCCTTCTCCCATACATCTGTCCCTACACTCTGGTTCTACTCCCCCCTTATATCTAGTTTAAATCCACTGGAGCCTCTCTAGCAAACCCACCTGCAAGAATATTTGTCCCCCTCCAGTCCAGATGTAAACCATCCTGCCAGAACGGGTCCCACCTTCCCTGGAAAACTGCCCAATTATCTATAAATCTGAAGCCCTCCCTCCTGCACCATATCTTCAGCCATGCACTATCTTACTATTTCTAAACCCGTATTAAACCTGTATTAAAAACACCTGCCTTGTAAATCTCCAGAACTAGAATACATAAAATATGATTGCATATAACAGTTACTTGTTGGCAGGAATGAATACTTCTTTTATTTTAATGAAAATATAATATAGTGTATTAGTGTACATGATCAAATAAGTTATTTTTTTCTGGAGTAATATGGTTCATTTATTTGCTCATGAGTTGCAAATAAGGGTATTATGTTCTTGGCTTTGATTCTGCATATGTCAATAATTGATGAAGTAATGTTTATTTTAAAGTGAGTTCATTATTAAATAGAGTGCTCTTTATTTTTTGCTTTATCTCCTTGAATTCATGATGTTATGTTTCATTTGATGTCAGATTACAAAGAACTTGAGTGAGCTATTCATGAGCAAAAGTCAGCTTAGCTGTATTTTAATTACAATCTTAACATTTAGAATTATTAAAATGCTTTGGTTATTTGAATAACCTGAAGCACATCTTTCATCTACCACTCCAATGGTATTGAAAATGGTTTGGATGTAACAATTGTAGGGCACTTGATATATTAGATCTGAAAATAAGATAATTATTTTGAGGGTCCTGTGTTCACATACCTTATGAATGTATTTTTCATGCCCAGCACATTCAGAATGTTATTTAAATATTCAGCGATAAGTATAACACAGTTTAATTACATGAAATGGTATTTGAGGGTTAGGATTTTGAGATTGTAGAAAATGGTGATTACTGTGCCACAACTGCTAGGATCAGTGGCCACATTATTAAGTACTCACGTACACCTGCTTGTTAATCAGCTAATCATGTGGCAGCAGCTCAATGCATTATAAACATGCAGATGTGGTCAAGAGATTCATTTGTTGTTCAGACCACACTTCAGAATGTGGACAAAATGTGATCTAAGTGACTTTGACCATGGAATGATTGGTGGTATCAGATGGTATGGTTTAACTATCTCACAAGCTGCTGATCTCCTGGGATTTTCCTACACAACAGTCTTCAGAGTTTACAGAGAATGGTGCAGGAAACAAAAAATAATATCCAGTGAGCAGTAGTTCTTTGGGCAAAAATGCTTCATTGATGAGTGAGGTCAGAGGAGAATGGCCAGACTGATTCAAGTTGACAGGAAGGCAGCAATAACTCAATAACCACACATCATAGTGGTGGTGTTTAGAAGGTCACCTTTGAATGCACAACACATAGAACCTTGAAGTGGCTGGACTATAGCAGCATACCTGAAAACTGTGAGCACTTTGAAAATCAGCATCATTACCAAGACAGTGATAAAATGGGAAATATTAGAATGAAAGTAAACTAGAAAGAAATGCAAAAAAAAAATGAATGTGAGAACTGGAGAACTGTGGAACTGTGGGTGCCATTTCTGCAAAAAATGTTACTGTTTTGAAAAAGCATGCCAAATTTACCCAAGCATGTCAGACCGTGATCAAGAAACCACCAGGGAAACTTGTGCTAGGAACTTGTTAGATACGCATTCAGAGCAATGCAACTGAATTTATTCATATTTAGCATTGCATAGAGATTTTTCTGACCTTTCTGAAACTTGCCAGTGCAAGTATGGTGAATGCACGGCACATATTGCCCAGGCTGTGCTGTTGGCAATAAACATTTCAAACTCATAGCTCTCTCATTGAATCTTTCTTTGTTGGAGTTGCATTGTTTGTTTTTTCCTTATTGAATATTTAAAGGAAGATTATGGAGAAATCACTATTGACTTGAAATATTTCTGACCAGCCCATTTGGTTTCTTGAAACTGAAGCATTCTACAATACCTTTAAATAAGAAATAATGCTTTATTAGCTTTCCTCATTAATCTTTGTATCTTTATAGTAGCCACGTGATTTTTATATTTCTTTGTTAGAGCACTGCGAAATTTCACCATTTCAAGAATTATTTTCCGGATGAACAAAACAATTTACTCTTTTTCCAGATCCTTGCTCACTGACATAACCTGTATTGCCTTAAACTATCCTTTAATACTGTTCACAACTTATCTGCCTGCCTATCTTTATGTCATCTTCATATTTAGCAACCATATTTTGGTGTCTTCAACCAAATCATGTATATAAATTGTAAATCTTGAAGCCCTTTTAAGATTGCTCAGACTTAGTTTTTTTTTTAAGTTTGTAAGCATAGTTTTTGAGACCGAGAGGGGAGTTAGAGGTCAGGTTAGTGTTTAGGGACAGTGATGTGGAGGAGTTAGCGGTCAGGTTAGAGTTTAGGGACAGGCATGTGAAGGATTTAGAGGTCAAGCTTTCATTCTGCACTCTATGATCAATGTCCAGCAACATGGATGAGTGATGAGGGACATCTGGATTCCAGGCCTTCGCTTCACACTCGAAAGCCAGCAATGTGGATGGGTAACAAAGAACATTGGTGGCTGTCGGGTTGTCCCAGGTCTGTGGGTTGCAAGAGGCACAAGGGCTAGTGAGTTGTCACACCTGTAATTTGACCCTGTAGCTCAGGGTCCTATCATTGCCTAACCTAGGGGCTGATACCAAAGATCAAATCCCGAATAGCAATCAGAAGTCCGGAATTCGGAACCTATTCACCAAAGCCTGGAGACTGGAGACTGAAGGCCTGTCCTGGGTTGGTGGTCTATCCATGTGTGTGGGTAAGTGGGAAAGAGAAAAGGGGCTTGCTTTGCTGTTTTTAATTTGTTGCTTGTTGTATACAGTTTATTTTGTGTTTGTTTTTGTTCTGCCAAGCAATGTAGGCATGCTCTGTTGGCAGCAGGATGTGTGACGACACTTACAGGCTACCACCAGCACATCCTCAGCTGTGTTGGTTGTAAATGCAAATGACACATTTCACTGTATATTTCAAAGTATATGTGATAAATAAATCTGTATCTAGTATCAATCACTGTGACACACCACTCTTTAAATCTTACCAATCAGCAAATCAATGATTATGACTATTCTGCTTCTAGTTAGCAAGTCAGTCTTGTAGACTCACCAATATGTTAACTCCTAAACTCTGAGCTAGTATATTCTATAATAATTTTGATGCAGCTCCTTGCACACTTACCATCCATACTGGGTTGAGCATCGAGCTATCAACTCAGCCTCGTAAAAAAACAGACGCAAGTGCTAAAGAAAAGAAACAACAACAACTTGATGCACTAGATGGATAAAATCTGTCAACTTGAAGAAAGTTACTTTTCATTCTACAATATTATTATCTGATTTTTCTCTTAGTACTGATTGGTACTAAGGTGGAATCCCATATGGTCTTTGTTTCCAGCAGCTACCATTCTTTTTAAGTGGCCAAAAGAAATAGAGACAGTTTGCTGTTTCTTTCTCTAGTAGTGCTACCTGAGTACTGAATATTTCCAGCATTCCCCTTTATTTCAGACTTACAAAAACTGCTGTTAACTACATCTTACATCTCATTACTATGTAGTTTATTTCTCCTTTGACTTCACTACATCCTTCTAGTTACACTTCCACCATATCAGGTATAAATTTCACCATTGTCTTTTTCACAGTACCAGTACCAATTCCAATACCATTTATGTAAACTGGATTAGTTTAGTCTCCATCCTACCACAGATACTCATTTTGTCCTCTTCTATTCACCTCTACTTTCTTAATTATACTTCCTTCTCAATTTTCAGTTCTCAAGAAAGGTATTTCCTGATGTATTAACTGGTTTTTCTCTTTCCACTGGCTTTATTTAATGAGCTAAACATCTGCAGGTTATCTGTCGTTCCAGATTTCCATCGTTTGCAGTTCCACATTTCCATAATTTTCTGCTTTGTTTTCAAATTTCCAGCTTTAACAGCATTTTATTTAGCTTTTATGTCACCAACTATGTCAATTTACAATACAAATTTCTCATTTAATTATTTAGTATTGTTTTTAAAAAGAAATTTCACATGTCTTTCTGAGGAAACAAGATCACCAAAACCAAGCATTGCAATGGAAGGGAGACCTAGAAACCTATCTCCATAAATAATTAAATTGTAATGAAGGAATGTGTCCAAGAGTAAGATAAGGCTGAATATTGTCTAAGTTACATTTGGGAAGATATGCAATCATTTAGTTTAGAAGCATTAAAAATATTTGAATGTACACTCTTCGATTATAGAAATAAATAAGAAAATGTTTGCAAAAGAAACCACCACTATTTCACCAGTTCTTTCCAGCCTAAGTCAGTACAATGAATAAATAAAGGAGCATAATTATCTTTATAATTGAAAATGGTAGAAGGAACATCAATATTTTCTGATGGTCTTCTCCTGTTTTAGATCAATGGCATTTACTGTTTATTTCAATACATACTTATTGCATTAAGTAGATTAGTTAATTCAACTATTGGTTAATGGAGGATATCTTAAATTTTTTTGCATCTGTATTTACACAGGAGTCAGACACAGAGACTACAGAACTGAGGCAAAAGCGTAGTGAGGTCATGGACCGTATCTGGATTGTGGAAGAGATGGTGCTGGCTGGTTTGAGGTAAATTAGCGTGTATAAGTCCTCAAGACCTGCAAGGTGCCTGTTATATTGTAGGTGCAGTCATTCTGGTCACCAACCTACTGAAAAGATATCAATAAGTTTGAAAGAATTTGGATGTTGTCGGCACTTGATGACCTGAATTATAGGGGCAGTTTGAATAGATTAGGATTTCATTCCCTGAAGTGCAGGAGAATGAGGAGAGATTTCATAGAGGTATGGAGGGCTGTCGGAGGTTACAGCAGGATATTGATAGGAGGCAAAACCGGGCTGAGAAGTGGCAGATAGAGTTCAACCCAAAGTGTGAGGTGGTTCATTTTGGTCGGTCAAATATGATGGCAGAATATAGCATTAATAGAAAAGACTATTGGCAGTGTGGAAGATCATAATGATCTTGGGGTCTGAGTCCATAGGACATTCAAAGCTGCTGTGCAGTTTGACTGTGTGGTTAAGAAGGCATATGGTGCATTGGCATTCATCAACCATGGGATTGAGTTTAAGAGCAGAGAGGTAATGTTACTGCTATATAGGAACCTGGTCAGACCCCATTTGGAGTACTGTGCTCAGTTCTGGTCACCTCACTGCAGGATGGATGTGGAAACTATAAAAAGGGTGCAGAGGAAATTTACACGGATGTTGCCTGGATTGGGAGCATATTTTATGAGAATAGGTTGAGTGAACTTGGCCTTTTCTCCTTGCAGCGACGGAGAATGAGAGGTGGCATGATAGAGGTGTATAAGATGATGAGAGGCATTGATCGTGTGGATAGTCAGGGGTTTTTTCCCAGGGCTGAAATGGTTGCTACAAGAGGACACAGGTTTGAGGTGCAGGGGAGTAGGTACAGAGGAGACGTCACGGGTAATTTTTTTTGACTCAAGAGAGTGGTGAGTCTGTGGAATGGGCTGCCAGCGACAGTGGTGGAGGTGGATACGATAGGGTCTTTTAAGAGACTCCTGGATAGGTACATGGAGCTCAGAAAAACAGACGGCTGTAGGTAACCCGAGGTAATTCTAAAGTAAGTACATGTTCGGCACAGCATTGTGGGCCGAAGGGCCTGTACTGTGCTGTAGGTTTTCGGTTTCTATGTATACAGAATTATGAGGTGAGAATGCATGCCTGCCTTTCCCCCCTCAGGTTTGTTGAGACTAAAATTAGAAATCATCATTTTATGGTAAAAGATGACATTTTCAGGACATGTGAGGAGGGAACGGTCACACTCACTCGTTGCTGGGTGTGCGCATTTCCGTGTCATCCCCGGTTGCCGTTATGGCGCCTTTCCCGCCATACACGGTTTGAACGCTGTATTTAAGGTATATATTTCCGCTTATTTTGTAATATTATTGTGACTGCATTGTGCAGTGCATCATATTCTGATTCATATGTAGTCTGAAGTAAACGTGGTTGGATAGTAAAGATGGTCTGTCCTCATGTTTTAAAAACCCGACTCGCGCTCTGAGACGTCGAGCTCTGTTCACACTGGAGGAAACAGTGTCGAGCTCATTATCGTATTTTTCTGGTAGATCTCTTTTATTTGTAAATATTGGCAGTTTTCTCCTCGGTATTTTCACAAATTGTTCTAAATTTGATTTTTGACGCACCGAATAAACACGAAAGTGCTAAGCACTAGCCGTTCCTTCTTTTCGGTGGAAACAGATTGCCGTCTGTTCCCGCCAACCCCTTGAGGGAAAAGGCACATTCTGAAATGTAATGTTTTAATTAATAGTGGGGAGGGATCAGTAATGAGACGATAAGTGATTTTTGTTTGCGTAAACTAGTCTCATGTTTACTGATCACTGAAAATAACCCTTCGCATATTTTCAGTAACATACCATTCTGTGCCAATAATTCGGTGAAGCAAGGTTTAAAATGGAGCTGCGACTGGCACGTTTAGCCAGAGAACGAGAAACCATACATTGTTCACGAGAAGTAACTTTTTATGGGAAAACTTACCATACTCTAATCGCAACTACTACAGCTATATAGACTGTACTGATGCAAGAAGGTATATGCAAATGTCTTGGCTTTGCTCTTGGCTCTGAAATATACTAAACTTTGTACGATGCAATTTTTTGTGAAGTAAGTGTTCTGGATAGCAAAACGCTTTCGTTTTAACCAAGAAAGTCTAAATTATGTATTTAATCCGACGGAGACCATCCGCGTTAAAATTAGCACACGATTCCTTTTCGCGGTTAGTTCCAGAATGTGGGAATTAAAAGGCTGAAGAGTTCCACACCCAATGACTGATTTTGCTTTTCTAACTTTATCCTGAAATGTGAAAATGGATGTTGCTCTAACAACTAAATCTGTTCGCCAGACCTTCCAACTAGCAAATCAGAACTGGACTGCTGAACAAGCAAGGCGCTCTGTCTATATAAGTTATCCAACAAAACATCAGAGGGTTTTGGTGTACGATCATCATTTACTAAGGTATGCACAGTATTATCTTAATGTTGTTAATTTTATCGTAAATTGTTCATGTAAACATCCCAGTCATTTAATTTAATATTAAAATGCAGCATTGATTGGAAATTATTTCAAAGTGTCTTTTTAAATAAAGACGCATATGTAAATTAGCTACTTTTTTATATTACAGTTGCTGTACAGGTTTTTGTTCAGCAGAGTTGATCAAGGTATCTGATGCTTATGAGGTCAAAACAATATTTTGTGAAGAGAAAATAAACTTAAGTCCTTCGTCTTAAGTTTAAATTTGATCACAAATGTTGATTCTGTAATGTGAGACGTTAAGCTCAAATGCGTGTAAGTGAAATATCACTGGCTCATTGCCAAGTGGTGCCGGATTTACGTGAGTCTTAGCCCTCAAATAGTACACATAATATCACATGTTACTTGAGACATTGGATCTCAGGCACTCTATAATATACAGGACACTCAGCAATTTCCTAAATTTACACCAATGCCATGATTGAAATGTGGTCATTGCAAAGGCTCCCCCCCCCCCCCCACGTTCAAAAATTATTAAAACGAAATACTTTTATAAACAGTTAAAAAAGGAATCATTAGATTTTAGATTGTTTCGCTTAACATTTCTCAGCAAAAACATGGAGAGGGTTCAAATCAATCAAGTTTAATTATCATTCATCCATACATAGATGCAGCTGAACAAAACTGCATTCCTCTGGGGCTAAGGTTAAAAAAAACATTAAAAATAGCAAGTAACATAATTCAAAATAGCGAGCAGATGCATATTCACTCGGGAAAAAACATACTGTATATATAAACAAAACACACAGGTTTGCTCTGTATATATAACCCAAGACCCTGAGCAACAATGTCCAGCATTCCATGGTACCGTCTCCTGGCAGTGCGCAGACGTACCCAATCCAACCTGTCAATCCACCCCTTGAACACAGGAGGGCAGCACCTATGGGAGAAGCCAGGCCCCAGCCGAGCACAGATGCTATGCTGTAATGCAGGGGTGGCCAACCTTTTACATTCCTTGTGTCAATTTTTTCACACATGAGTTCAGATGCACCATACAACTCTTGTACCCCCATTCAATTTGTGTAAAAATATGTTAATATAGACATATTTAGCATTTTACATGATACATTGATTTAATATAAAAACAAGATAAACATTACTTACCCTAATCAAACACGAGGAAATCTGCAGATGCTGGAAATTCAAGCAGCACACACAAAATGCCGGTGGAACACAGCAGGCCAGGTAGCATCTATAAGGGGAAGCGCTGTCGACGTTTTGGGCCGAGACTCTTCGTCAGGACTAACTGAAAGGAAAGATAGTAAGAGATTTGAAAGTAGGAGGGGGAGGGGAAAATGCAAAATGATAGAAGACTGGAGGGGGTGGGGTGAAGCTGAGGGCCGGAAAGGTGATTGGCAAAAGGGATACAGAGCTGGAGAAGGGAAAGGATCATGGGACGGGAGGCCTAGGGAGAAAGAAAGGGGGAGGGGAGCACCAGAGGGAGATGGAGAACAGGCAGAGTGATGGGCAGAAAGAGAGAGAAAAAAAAGGAGGGTGAAGAAAACTAAATATATCAGGGATGGGGTAAGAAGGGGAGGAGGGGCATTAACGGAAGTTAGAGAAGTCAATGTTCATGCCATCAGGTTGGAGGCTACCCAGCCAGTATATAAGGTGTTGTTCCTCCAACCTGAGTGTGGCGTCATCTTGACAGTAGAGGAGGCCATGGATAGACATATCAGAATGGGAATGGGACGTTAAAATTCACCATTCAGGGCCCCAGACAGTCCTTCCAGGTGAGGCGACACTTCACCTATGAGTCGGCTGGTGTGGTATACTGTGTCCGGTGCTCCCGGTGTGGCCTTTTATATATTGGTGAGACCCGACGCAGACTAGGAGACCGTTTCGCTGAACACCTACGCTCTGTCAGCCAGAGAAAGCAGGATCTCCCAGTGGCCACACATTTTAATTCCACGTCCCATTCCCATTCTGATACGTTTATCATTTCGCATTTTCCCCTCCCCTTCCTACTTTCAAAGCTCTTACTATCTTTCCTTTCAGTTAGTCCTGACAAAGAAGCTCGGCCTGAAACGTCAACAGTACTTCTCCTTATAGATGCTGTCTGGCCTGCTGTGTTCCACCAGCATTTTGTGTGTGTTACTTACCCTAATGAGACTTTTAACAAATATATTTTGTCTTCTTTTGATTTCTTCCTTTTTCTTAATCACATATTCTTTCCGTAACTCAGACCTAAGCACTAGCTTCAGTTTTCCTTCTATTTCAGTCTGGTGTTGTGTTTTATAGTGTCTGTTAAGATCATGTCTTCTATTATGTGAGAAATTGTTTTCACAAACAATGCACAACGGTTTCCCTGATGGACCTGCTATAAATAAGAACTCATTTTCCCACTGTTCATTGAATTCACGCTTACTATCACTTTCTGCTTTTCTTTTGCACTGTGATGGGTAACTGAATGTAAAAATAAGGCTTAATTTTCAAAAAAGTACAAAACTGCAAAAGTTCACAAAGGACGAACAAAGCACAACTCCGTAGAGCACGAGTGTCAATTGTATACTGACTGGCAAAAACCTGCGACGCACCGCTGGTGCAGTCACCTGGCGCCTCAAGATCAAACAAGTATTGAACAGTTATGGAACAACTGCAGAACAAAAGTCCTTTCCTAGTTTGACTCGTTAGACTTTTTAAAATTGAAAACAGATTAATGTGAAAGAAGATAACATTCGCCAAAAGATGTGCACGAAATAATAAAATCGCTAAAAATAATTGCTGAGTTTTAGATTTATTCTCAGTAAAACCCATTTCTAGCCTTAAGCTACTTGAATTCCTATTATAGATTTTTTTCTACAAATTGGTTTTTGGTTAATACTTTCTGCATGAGTAGGCTTACTTTTTTATTATCACTGGGGTGCAAAGCGCCACTTCTAATGATCCAATGCGCCACAGGTTGGCCATCCCTGCTGAAATACATCCATGTCTTTGCACCTGGTTTCAGCAGCAGGCAAGTCATAGGCTTGAGGCCTTGCTACAACCAAGGCTACACAGCTCCCATATTGTCTGTCCCACCACCAGACAAGGGTAACAGGCCTGCAATAACTTGCATCATTACGGTCCAACAGATTATTGCAATTGCAAGTGAAATGGCCCAGACAGTCTCCCATGGTTATAATGCACCAACTTTGATGCTTCAAAGTAGCAACACAGCCTGCAGCCAGGTAAGCTTCTCCCTGATAGCCCAACTGGCTCCTTTCCTGGTATCCTAACTGGCCCATTTGACACCATGGCCGGCTCCTTCTGCAACATCCTGGCCGATCCCTTTGATACCTCAACCGTCTCCGCCACTGACACCAGTTCACTGATGGAGTAGCCCTGCAGTGCCCAATGTTCTTGGAGTAGAATTGTCTTTCGATCGTAACACCTTTGGTTTGCTCCCAAGAGGCCGCTGCGTTTACATGCATTGCCATTTTACCAGAAGTCTATGTTAAACATGTTCTCTTTTAACAGATGATATATGAATGGTCTGTTGTATGCTGTATTTTGGCACAGTTGTGCATTGTATTTATTTAAGTTAATTGGGTAAAATTTTCTGAATGCTACTGACCACAATGTCAATTCACCACCTAATTCCACTTCCCTCGTAAGCGAACCCCAAACAATTAGTAACTTCATTAAGGTCATTAATTAGTTTATTTAATATGTTTAAAGTGTGTCTCCAAAAGCAGTCAGATTCAAATACCTATTAGATATGTTAAGTAGTATAACATGTAGCATGTCCAAAATGCCAGGATTAATTAATTTCTTTCAGCATGTGGCCCTCTATAGTATGTTAGTGCAGAACAAATTACTGCTGGTCTCCACAAATGAACAGATTTAGAAATGAACAAATGTTAGAAAGTCTAAACTCATTTAATTCAACTTAAAACAGAGCACAAACTAAATAAGTGGAAATAAGTGAGCTTGAGCTAGAGATACCTGCGGAAATAAAAGAAAACTTTAGTATTTTGGTTTGAAAGTCTGAAGACTTGGGATTCTCAGAATCAGAAACAGAGTCAGATTTAATATCACCGGCATATGTTATGAAATTTGTTAACTTTACGGCAGCAGTACAATGAAATACACGATAAGTATAGAGAAAAAACTGAGTTACATTAAATATATATATTAATCAGTTAAAATAAGTAGTGCAAAATAACAGAAATAAAAAGTAGTGAGGCAGTGTTCATGGGATCAATGGCCATTTAGAAATCAGATGGCAGAGGGGAAGAAGCAGAAGTAGAAAGGGTGAAGTTATACTAATATGTAGTATTAAAATATGAAGTGCTGGACAGGAGTACATTCATTGTAGAGGCACTTAAAATTAACTTAATAAACTTCAAGACAACATTCCTGTTGCAGCACAGCACCAGCAACTCCAATTCAGTCCTAATCCAGGATTCTGCATGGAAGTTTCATACCTTTCCTTTGACTGCATGGGTTTCAACCAGGTGCTCCAGTTTCTCTCCATATTGCAAAGCTGTGCTGGTTAATAGGTTCATTCTCTACTGTAAAGTTGCCTCTTGAATATGTATCTAGAAGAAGAATTATCAGGTATTATGGGACTGTGAGAGAGAATAGAGAATTTTATGGAGGAATAGGATTGATGGGATTACTCTGAGATTTGACATAGACTCAATGAACTATATGGTCTCAGTACGTCATAAGAAATTACATGGGAAATTGGAAAATATGGTTAAGAGCTGAATGCAGTGTAGGTACTATATGAATTAGACACAAGATACTGCAGATGCTGGAAACCTAGAGCAATACATGCAATGTGCTGGAGGAGCTCAGCACAACAGGTAGCATATACTGTACAGATGGGAATAAACAGACATGTTTCGAGCTGAGGCCCTTCAGCATGACTGATGACGAAGGGTCTCAGCCCAAAACCTTAACTGTTTATTTCCATCCATAGATGCTGCCCGACCTACTGAGCTCCTCCAGCACATTACAGGTATGAATTAAGCTGAATGAACACAGAATTTTTTATACAGTATATACAGGTAGTCCCCGAGTTACAAACATCCAACTTATGGACAACTCGTACTTATGAACCAAGGAAGGAGAACGCAGTCCGCCATTTTAAGTCATTGCCTTTGACACTGTGTTGAGTGTTTTAACTTTGTATTTGGCTTAAATTTTTCTTAGTAAGGTTCACCCTGACCCTGGCCCCCCCACCTCCGTTCCAGTCAGCTGGTGGCGCAGTAAGATCAGCAAGTTCGATCCAGTGACAGACTGCTCCCGTGCCGGGTGGATGTCGATCCAGTGACTCCCATACCACCCATGCTGGGTTGATGTCGAGCTTGCAACTTGACCTCGTAAAGAAAACACTGCCACTTCCAGTTTAAATACCCATGTGGAATATTGTGGAGGATCAAATACCCAAACCCAGCACAGCCCCCCCTTGTCCCATTTAGCCTGTCTCAGTGCGGTGGACTTCAGGACCTGGGGAATTCAGTGTGGTGGTCCTTAGGACCCAGCGGACCTTGGGAGCCAGCAGAGGTCGGGACCCGCCGCCCGCAGTGTTTCTGTTCCATTGACGGGAAGCGATCACGATTGAAAATAAAGTGGAAATAATAAAGCATTTGGAAAGAGGTGAAACGCCTTCGGTCATTGGAAAAGTGTTAGGCTACAGTCAGTCAACGATCGGAACAATTTTAAAGGATAATGGATAAAGTGAGAATAATGGAGCATGTGAAACGCCCTGCCCCGATGAAAGCTACAATTTTTACTAAGCAACGCAGCGGGTTAATTATTGGAATACATATATTTCTTGTGTTTTATATGCATAGAAAGGTAAAATATATACTATATAGTAAGACAAACGTTTGACAAACTGATGCTAAATAATACCAGATGTACTTGTTCTGACTTACCTACAAATCTGACTTAAAGACGGACTCAGGAACGGAACTCGTACGTAACCCGGGGACTGCCTGTATTTCCAGAACTAGAATCCCTTAGAGATTGTAGATTTTGAAGCAATTCATCAAACATTAAAGTTCACAAGGATTCTAATACTCTAGAACAAAATATTGAATGATATGATAGATATCAATAGGAAGGATATCAATATCATGCTGTAATAGATATCAGTGATAAATGTATCTTGAGTAGTCATCAACCCAGTGCAGACAGTTCTTCTGCCTTTAAACTTGGATAAAATTTATTTTTGAGTAGTTTCAGTTTTCGTTGCTTTGTCAATTATCCAAGCAATTTCCATTCAAAGTCATGAGTTGTTGCCTGATGAGATTCCTCAGAGCACAATATTTTGTGACTCTAGCAGACTGAAAAGTTTATTCAATAAGCCAGGAAAATATCTCAGCCATCGTTAGATATTTTCATCGATAAATTAAGTTGCATTCAACAATATGAATAGTTGCTTTGGTTGATATATAAATATATTTTTGTCAGCTATACAGAGAGTTTTTTACAACCTGGAATTATGTCCAAAGAGAGACCCCCATTTGGGTAAATTCTTAACAGATTTAGGTAATATCTGTTGCTAAAAAACTTGAATAGTGGCTAAAGGATTGGAAGTTACACCTACAAGGGTCAAGCACCTATTCTTGGAATCTATTGTTAATGGCAATCTCATTATGTCTATTGCAATGCACAAGTAAATACATAATTTTACTGTGATATTCGCTTTTCACTGATCCATCCGTGTAAATTATGCCACCAATTCACAATCTCAATCTAAAGGTTTGCTGCATCAACAGTCAATCATTTGAAGAAAGAAAAACACTAGAAGTTAAACCATAAACTAACAGAGCAATAGTACAATGTTCAGAATCATTTATGATCACTAGGTTACCTTTGCTTTGGCCACATAAAAATGTCCTTCTTGTTATTTGAAGCTACAGTGCCACCATGAATGATTTTCCAGTTTCGTTTGAGGTAAGTCTAATTTTATTATGTTAAGATGTAATTTAGAAACTACTTGTTGATAAAACAGTCTCTGAACCATGAAGGAAGGAAATTCCTATGGTTTTGTGTAAACACTTTGCCAGAAAGAATAATAGAGTGGTGAACTTCAAAGGGAAATTTTACCTGGGACATTAAATAAAGGAAGAACCAAAAATATTAGATGTTTGTAAAGTGCAAGAGGATAGCAAAGAGTAGGGACCAAAGTAATCACCAATGTATCCTTTTTAAGTTACATTCTAAAATATACTTGCTGCTTTTTTTTAGTTTACAAGGGAAAGGGAAGATATAAATGTAGTAGTTAAAGAAGAAATATATAAAATATGGCTTTTGATGAGGTATCACATAACAGGGCTCTACAACTCATGTTCCAGATATTAATTGCTTGCTTGCTTGCTTGCTTATTTATTTATTTATCTATTTATTCATTCATTCATTCATTATTATCTTTTTCTCGTTTTCTATTTGCACACTGTGCTGTCTTTTGCACATTGTTTGTCCTTCTTTGTTGTGAATGACTTTTCATTGATTCTATTGTACTACTTTGTCTTTACTATCAATGCCCACAAGAACATGAATCTCAGGATAGTATATGTTGACATATATGTACTTACATAATAAATTTACTTTGAACTTTGGGGAAGTGAAAGTGAGTGAAGTTCAGTGAAGTTATTCCTTTTCGTTCAGGATCCTTTTGGTTGAGGGGAAATAACTGTCCCTGAACCTGGTGATGTTGGACCTGAGGCTCCAGTACCTCCTTCCTGATGGCTGCAGTGAGAAAAAAGCATGGCCTGGATAGTGGGGGTTCTTGATGATAGATGCTGCTTTCCTGTGACAGTGATGGCTCTAGACCAATACTCATTGGAGTTTAGAAGAATAAGGGGTAATCCCATTGAAGCCTATCAAATATAGAAAGGTATAGATAGAATGGAAGTGGAGAGGATGTTTCCTATAGTGGGGAATCTAGGGCCAGAAGGCACAGCCTCAGAATAGAGGGATGTCCATTTAGAACAAAGATGAGGAGGAGTTTCTTTTGCCAGAGGATAGTGCTGCGGAGGCCAAGTCATTGGGTATATTTAAAGTGGACATTGATAGATTCTTCATTAGTAAGGGCATTGATGGTTACGGGGAATGGGCTGAAAGCGATAATAAATCAGCCAAGGTGGAATGGCAGTGCAGACTAGATGGGCTGAATGGTGCAATTCTGCTCCTATGTCTTAAGGTCTTATGTGCTCAGTGGTGGGAAGAGCTCTATCCATGATGAACTGGGCTGTATCCACTATGTTTTGTAGGCTTTTCTGTTCAGGGGCATTGGTGTTTTCATTCCAGGCTATGATGCATCCAGTTAATATACTCTCCACAGTGTACCTATAGAAGTATGTCAAAGTTTTAGATGAAATTCTGAATCTTTACAAACTTCAAAGAAATAGTAGGTGCTGCTGTGCCTTCTTTGTAATGGCAGTAATGAAGAGTATTCTGATGTATACATTTTCACTATCCAGATATTCCAGGGTTGAGCAAAGAGCCAATGAAATTACGCTTGATATTGAGCTATTGTGTTGGTAGGCAAATGCACAGTCACTCCTCAGGCATATGTTTCATCACCAACCTCTGAAAGCAGTTCATCACAGTGGATGTAATTGCTACTAGATGACAGTCATTGAGGCAGGTTACACATTCTTCTTGTGCATGGGTATAATTAAAGCCTGCTTAAAGCAGGTGGGTACCATAGACTTCTGAAATGAGAGTTTAAAGATATCAATGAACACTCCAGCCAGATGATCAGCACAGGTCTTTAGTACTGAGCCACGTACTCCATCTGGTCTGGATGCTTTCTGTGGGTTCACTCTTCCGATGGATGCTCTCACACCAGCCTGAGACATTGAAATCACAGGGTCATTAGGCTGTGGGAATTCGTGAAGGTGCTTCCATGTTTTGGCAGTCAAAGCAAGCATAAAATGCATTAAACTCCTCTGGGAACAAAACCTTGCTGTCACGTGTCACTTGGCTCTACTTTGTAGGAAGTGATAATATTCAAGCCTGCCACAGCTGTTGATCATCCTTCTATGATTCAAGTTTGGTCCAGAATTGCTATTTTGCATATGATATGACTTTCTGTATGTTGTACCTGGACCTCTTGTATTTCACATGGTCACTGGACTTGAACTCTACTGATCTGGTTCTCAGAAAATTGCAGATCTTTTCATTCATCTAGGGCTTGTGGTTGGGGAATACCCTGAATATTTTGTGGGGGCACACTTGTCCACAATTGACTTTATATAGTGTTCATTGTTATAAAATTCAAAAAGGAGCCTTCAGTCCACTATGTCCACATTGAACACTAACTACCCATCCAAAATAATACTATTTACCAGCATTTGGCCCATTGCTATAGCATGGCAATTCAATTGCTCCTCTAGATATTTCTTAAATATATTGATATTTCCTATTTCTCGAGCTTTGGTTCAGCAACTTAAAGCAGCGTACCCTTGCATACATAAATAGTGAAAATAAGGATTATTTAGATCTGCTTGCTGAAATTTTAAGGAGCAATAATTAGAGAATGATCTATTCTGGTCATCATACTTGAAATAATGCAGTCCACATGGTGAGAAAGCTAATTTTTTTATACTGTACCCAATATTTTGCAAGACGCCTTAAGAAAGAATACAGGGACCACTTCTGATTCCACGGCAGTTCTACTTGTACCACATTAACCATTCTCCAGAATAACATTTCTGGATGTTGCTGGTGATATTGGTCACTCATAAATCAGCACTATGTGTGCAAAATGCCAGTGGAGGTAGTACAGGTGCCTCATTTCAGGCAGAATGTATTAATGAGGCTTGAAACTCCTTTTATGTTTTGTCACAGTTTGATTAGCAGATTGATTTTCTGCTATTCCTGATTCTTGATTGAAAAATGTTTCATATGCATCATTCCATGTTCGGCACAGCTTTGTGGGCTGAAGCGCCTGTATTGTGCTGTAGATTTTCTATTCCAATTACTTCTTAATATTATATTACCATCAATATATGTCTTTGCATCATAATGCCTCGAGTTTTTCCATATATTGCTTAACTCCTACCACAATGATTGAATCATCTAACAAGCACAAGTTGACAAAGAAACATTTTAGTGTTGCACGTTTATTTCTGTTGATATTACTACATTTATAAATCTATATTACAGAGAAATACACATTTTGTGGATTTCTTCTTTGGACCATTTCAGGTTGTCATCTACTCTTCAGCGCTCTAGAAGGAAATGAAAATTGTTTAATTAGTGCAATAACGTGTGCGCCTTTGAAATTTACTTATACAATATTTACTGACAGAATTTATAAAAGCAATTTGAGTAAGTATTACAGTACCTCAATGTTAAACAACAATTTGAGTAATTTTTACCATACCTTCAAAGTAATGTCCCGGGTTTTAGTTCTAAGTTTGTTGACTTGAGACTCTGCAATGTCAGCACGTTCCTCGGCTTCCTCCAGCTCATGCTGCACCTTCCTGAATTTGGACAGGTGAACATTGGCCTGTTCCTCCTAGAGGAATACAATATGAGAAATCATCAGATTGCATTCCAGAACATTGGAGAATATAATTTCTCACTACAAAAGGAATGAAGTAATTCTTAAGAAGACTATTGCTGAAGGCTATTATGTGAGGACTAATTATTAGGGTAGTAAAGGAATTTAAAGTTTTTGAGGTTTATTTGATCCTTAAGGTGCAACAGTTTTGTTTTTCAAGAAAGAAGAGTGAATATTGGACAAATTACTTCAAGATTTGCATGTATGAGTTTAATCAAGTCTAGTTTTGAGGAAAGTTTCTGCTGATACATTCTGTGCTTTGTATGGAACCTTTTTTGGGGGAGTCATTTTTTTGAAGAAGTGTCTTTCAGATCAGAGCCCTCTAGCCAGTAGTGTGCCAATGGAGATGTGCTGGTTCACTTGTTTGTCATAAGTGATTTGAATGAGAATGTATGAAGTTTGGTGTCAATCAATGTGTTATAGACAGTGAAAAGGATTGTTTAAAGTTACAATAGGATCTATATCAATTGGAAAAATGGGTAAAGCCAAATGTGAAGTGTTGTATTTTAGGACCGCAGAGTAGGACATACACAGAATAGCAAGCCCCAGGGGATTATGATGACTTAGTTAAAGGTCAAAGAGTATATCCAAGTCTTGTCCTGGTGACTTTTAGACACTCAGGGAAATTGGGTAGAAAAATGGAAAATCTGATTTCATCCTATTAAATCAAAATAGTGAAGCCAACTTGCCGACAACTGATCTGACATTCAGTGCTCTTATTCTCTAAATGAAGTGAATCTATAAAATTGACCTGTTCATAAGTAATGACAATGAGCTTTGTGTTATGACAAATAATCAGTGAGCTTACGTGTATTCATAGAGATAGAATAATTTTTTCTATGTTCTTTGGAGATAAGAGCAATGGGAGATAATCTCTTTGAAACATTCATAAGGGATTTTAGGATCTACACTGATTAGTTGCATGGATTGCAATGCAAAAAAGATTACTATAAATAAAACAAAGCAGATTTGATTTTTAATGACACTTCCAGCTCAACTTGGCAATTAAAAGAACTAAAAAATGCAATCTTAAATTATAATTTGTACTCTAACCTTGTGTGGATGATGACTACATATTATAAACCTCTGTGTAATTTCTATTTGTCTTATTTCCAAAAATGCTTCTGTACTTGTTCAGTTAAGTAAAAAATCAAAGATTCTTCAATTTTGGTTTTCATCCTAAATTATTACTGGGAACTTTAAAATCAGGTACACTGAGTGGGATTGAATTTACTGAACAGTGAATGGAGATAGCCTTATAAACTAAATAATTCAGCGCTCTGTGCTCATTAATTTAGGAAGTTCTTAACTTCCAGGTAAAGCAGGTAATGTTATAAATGCTAACAATTATTCTTTATACTACAGAAGAATCTTAAAATGCAGTGAGTTAAATACAACTTTTTTGTGAAAAAGTGCAATTGTAATTTATCATTACTTACAGACTCCTCACATTGTCTCTTGTAGGCCTTAACCTTCATCTGCAGCTTGTCAACCAAGTCCTGTAGTCTCAGAACATTCTTTCTATCTTCTTCTGACTGTGAATGTAAAAGAAGCAATATTTGTAATGATCTCTTAATGTTCTTGTCCCGCTTGGTGTTGTAATAATATCAGCGCTGGACTCCGGAGCGAAGGTTCCCGAGTTCGAATCCAAGCCAGGTTGAGCGTTGAGCTTGCAACTTGGCCCCGTAAAAACAAGAATAGCTTGCTATGGAAACACTGTCGTGACGGTACCCCCGATAACTCCACTGCTGAGTTAAGGGCTATTCTTCTTCTTTAGTGTTCTTGTATTCTTATGTCACATATAAGGATAAATCCCATTGGTTTTGCTGGTCAACTTATGTAATGTATTGCCTCTGTGATGTTACATTACTTGTCTCCTCACTGCTTCACTCAGTTTATCACCTCTGGGTCTTCTTGCTCCACTCATTGCCTTTAATGCACATTTCTAGCTTGCCAGTTTCTTTAAGGCCTCTATGCTCTTCTTAAAACCACAAGCCTCCCTCTGATTGGTGATACGAAATATTTTTTTAATTGGAATGATTCATATCAAAAATCAATAGTTGCAGGATCCTAAAATGCCCTTGATGCAAGTCTTATGCTGTCCCTACCAGATAGCTGGTATTAAAGTCTTCTGCTACCTAGACCATGCAAATGAAAACACATGCTTTACTCAATCAAAATTACTATGTTATTAATGCAATCAGGACCTCAGGGACCATGGATCAGTCTTGAAGGACACAACAAACCTTGCAAGACTGTCAGGATAGTCAGTACGCTGAGTATAGGGTCAGAAACTCCTTACAGATCATTAGATGAGATTAGTGCAGCCTGCAGGCCATAGGATGCGCTCTGTAAGATTACAGTACCTGATATGTCAGTTCCTTGACTCTTCTCTCATACTTGCGAACACCTTTAATGGCATCAGCACCTCGTTTCTGCTCAGCTTCCAGCTCATTTTCCAGCTCACGTACCTAAATCAGCCAACAAATGAGATTTAATTGTTAATATTCATTTCATACACAAAGGGGTCAGTGTGTAGCATGTCATAAGATAATCTCATTGTTTACCCTGGCCTCCAGTTTCTGGAGCTGCTTCTTTCCTCCTTTCATTGCCAGCTGCTCAGCCTCATCCAGGCGATGCTGCAGATCCTTCACCGTCTGGTCAAGGTTCTTCTTCATTCTCTCCAGGTGGGCACTGGTGTCCTGTTCCTTCTTCAGCTCTTCAGCCATCATGGCAGCCTTGCAATTTGAGGCAATTGAACAAATCATTATTCAAGCTCAAAATCAAAATCATATCAATAAGATAGTTAAAATAAAAATCAGTATTTATATTTTAAAATATTCTGACTTACATCAGTGATAGCCTTCTTGGCTTTCTCTTCAGCGTTTCTTGACTCCTGGATAGTTTCTTCCATTTCAGACTGAAGATGGTTCAGGTCAGCATCCAGCTTCTTCTTAGTATTGATGAGGCTAGTGTTCTGCAGGGAAAAAAAAGAATTTCTCATTAGTTTTACAGGAGTAAAGATTACTGCACTCTCAGTTTCAATTACACAAAGAAGATGTGGGGCTGGTGGAAGAATAATGAATGATGAGGTAAAAAGCAAAACTCAGTGGAAAAGGTATCAGTCTAACACATAATGTGGAGCTGCCCATATGCCAACAGATGCTGAATGCCTGAAGACATATTGTGGAGAGATGGGCCACTCACTGAAATTGTTTCAATTGCCCTTCACCAACATTGGTTGCTGTTCTGAATTCCTAAGATTGGAATTCCACTGTGAATTTAGTCATAAACTGCGTCCTTCTATCACTGGAGTTACCTTTTTGTGAACTTGTTTGGCAACCAAGCAAAAGCATACATGAGGTTCCTCCTTTAAGTTAATAATTTACAGGACCTGCATGCTTACACAGTGTAATATTGATGTGCAGACAAACCTGAGTATGCAGCAGCTGAACCCTCTCAGTGACATCAACAAGTTCTTGCTCAGCAATTTTGCGAGATCTGTCTGTCTGTTCCAGAGCTGCTCTCATTTCTTCAATCTCAGCCTGTTGCAAGCTGCTTCTGCGCTCCACCATGGCTAGTTGCTCCTTCAAGTCTTCCTGGCCTCTGCAAGCATCATCCAGCTGTAACTGGGTGTCCTTTTTAAAACAAATGATTGCTTTGTTACCAGATATTACAGTATATTGCAAAACTCAAATTTAACTTGAACCAGCTTATACTTGTAAATAATAAGTTACCGTAATTTTTTAATTAAAAAGCAGCTTGAAAAATGTAAGCCTTCTTGCACTTAAATAATCCTGTATTATACATTAATTTCTATTTTAGGGAAATCAGTTATATTTAGTTAATTGATTCATTTAATTAACTTACTTAACTTCACAGCATTTAGAAATAACTATAACCTAGAGTTCAATACAGTGGGTTCTGGTTAATTGAGCCATCGGTTAATCAAGGTAGCTGTTTATTTTAGACAATGCAAAGAAACTTCCAACTAATTGTAGCAGCCACTTAATTGGGATAAAATACACTGCTCCCAATATGTCCCACTTAAAAGGAATTCAATGTATCCCATCATACAGACCTTTAATTGACCCTGAACATTTCTGAGATGTTTCTGAGCTTCTGAAGCCTGACGATTGGCATGTCCCAGCTGAATCTCCATTTCATTTAGATCGCCCTCCATTTTCTTCTTGATTCTAAGGGCATCATTTCTGCTCCTGACTTCAGCCTCCAAAGCACTTTGCATCGTCTCCACAACTCTCTGATGGTTCCTCTTCACTTGATCAATCTCCTCATCTTTCTCTGCAATCTTCCTGTCAACTTCAGATTTCACTTGGTTCAGTTCCAGCTGAATACGAAGGATCTTGCTCTCCTCATGTTCAAGAGAGGCCTATAAGAGGGGTCAAGTGAATTTGAGTATGGCCACACATTGTTATCATAAAGGTTGCTTTGACACTAGTGGATTAAATTCAAGTATCTTTCTAGAATACTACATTATAAAAGTATTTAATGCACAGTAATCTATGTAATAACTCCATAGATTTTGTCATCCTACACTTCCAAAAATTATTAGAACCAGAGCAATTTGTAGAATGCTGAATTGAGGAAGTCTCCAAGCAAGAGATGTTTTGCCGCCATCAAGTCTTATTGGAAACTTAGCTAATGCAGTTTTCCTGAACCTCATGCGTGGGTCTGCTTTCAAACTATTATCATTTTCCTATTTACAAATGATCAATGACTTGTAAGAGTCTGTTTTATTTTGAGTTTGACTTCCTTTTATTCCTATCTTCTAGGGAAGAATTTTGTGAGGGGTTGCAAATTCATTAAGTAGATATCATAGCAGAAGTATATAGAAAGAGATTGAATTTAAGCATATGCTTAAAAGAGGAATAGGGAGTTGCAGTTGGGGATAACTCATTTAACCTTATAACAATTGCAGTTGTCAATAAGCTTAAATGTCCTCACTGTGATACAACATTTAAATTTTTGCCCTAGTTCAGCTTCGCTGCTGCTGGAACTATTATCTATATGTTTTTGTAATATGGTAATGAGATTTTTTTTAATAATTTAATTCCTATCAGACACACTTGAACAATTTCAAGTCATGCAAATAATGTTAACCTCATTCTAACAAACACACACAGGTTCTGTTAATTGTCATATCTTTTCACTGGCATACAATATATCAGCTTCTAGTCATGTAACCCTTCTCAACCTGAAGTAATTTGTTTCTTCCCTTCCCCAGTTCTGATAAAACATCTTTGACCTGATTTGTTAACTCTGGCTTTGTTTCTATGGATGCTATCTGGCTTGCTGAGTGTTTCCAGCATCTTCTGTTTTATTTTCCTTCAGTCAGTATTTAATCATCCACTTATTGTTAATAGAATATTACTGTAGAATAATACGTGCTAATATAATCTGTGCCAGTTTGTGATGACATTTAGTCTGTGTTATACCTTGATAGTTTCACAATAAGCCATGTGACTTTTTCAAAATATTATTTCCATAGGTGGCCAGATATATTTGAAACCTTGGTTATCCAAATCTATGGAAAGGGACTGTGATTTAATATTAGATTCTTTTTGTGAATGTATAAGATAAGAATAATTGTAGTTTTTAAGTTTTATCAGATTATCGCTTTGTTTTGCAAATAAGTAACCTCAATATAATGATGATTGTCAACTTGAAACTTTAACTATTGTATTTATTAAGTTATTCACTCCACTAACTGTCATTTATGCAGGTATGGCTCCCATTTGCTATTTATATTTTAGATTTATAAGATCCAGAATATGTTGAATTTGCACCCATCAATTTGATTCAAACCACCATTAATCTAATAAATATGATGTTAAATGTTTCCAGCGGTTTAACTTTCCCTGTAATGCAATCTATGCTTTAAAAAGAACATCCCTTAATTACTCTCAATGTCATTTCATCTATTTGTTCCTTCCCTAATGAAACCTTTAGAGTTTCAGTTTTTGTTAATGCTGCTCAATGCTGTGTTATTGCATTTTTACTGTATTTGACAACTAATATAATTCCAATTTTCTATTTCCAACAGGTGTTATTATAATAATTGTGAATTTTACCTCTGCTTCCTCCAATGCGGACTGAATTTCACTCTTCTCCTGCTCAGCTGTCTTCTTTGCCTTTTCCATCTCATGGAGGGCCTTGCCACTTTCACCCAGTTGCTCAGTCAGATCAGAAATCTCCTCTTTTTTTTGAAAGGTATTGTTAATTAGACACATACGGTATTGTACTCATGAAACCGTTTACAGAAGAAATACAAGGATATGATATTATTAAAGTGAAATTAATTCTCAAGAGAATGAAGGTTAATGAGCCAGAATGGAGTCTATAATTTAATTGCAAGATAAACAGGTATCTATTTCATAACATCAATACTTTAAAATGCTTAAATAAGATTTATACTTACGCTGCAGGTTTTTGTTCTCTCGTTTAAGAGTTTCAAGATGATCCAGAGACTCCTCATATGCATTTTTCATCTTGAAGATTTCTGTACTCAGACTGCGAGATTCCTTCAGAGCTGCTTCCAGTTCTGCCTGGCTTTCTTCGTATTTCTGTTTCCAGTCAGCCAGAACCTTAATTGTGCAATTGCAAATGTTAGAAATGAAATTTGAGGCTACATTTTCATCTCAGTAACAATGAGATATTATAGCTGGAGAGCATGAAGTTCACAGTTCAATATAAAAACTGGGAATTATAGTTTGCCAATTTTCAAGGTGTTGGAGAATATCACATATACATATGTAACATATGAGAAAAGACTGTTTCCAAAAAGATGTATCTGCTCAGGATGAACAACCTTTGTTATTGCACAGTTTTAAAAGACCTTAGTCTTTTGCACAGTGTAGTGCTTGTACATTTCACATTTAGGCAGACCATTGAACCCCTAAAACTGACTTTATATTATATCATTATCTGATTTTCATCTTGATTCCAATTAACACTGTTGCTCCTTATGACCTGCTAATTTTACTAAACAATCATTTATTGATGCCAAATCTCCTGCCTTTATTGACAGAATGTTTTTTGCCTGAAATCATTATCATGTAAAATGTTCAGTTTTATCAATTCAGTTCTAATGAGAAACTTCGATTGAATGGATTTTATCAACTCATTAACAAGGTCAAATCCTCATATAAAATGAACCTGCTTCTTTCTCTAACTAAAACTGATGAATATGGTAACTTCTTTTAAAATAACACAGAAGGAAAGAGAAGCGATGAAATAATCTTCTTACCTTGTCAAAGTTCTTTTGTTTTTTGTCTAGAGCTGCTGCTGCTGAATTTGCCCTCTCAACATCCACCATTAGATCCTCCACTTCACCCTGCAATCTCTGCTTTGTCTTTTCCAATGAAGCACATTTGGAGTTCACAGCCTCAATGTGCTCTTCTGCATCCTGCAGGCGTTGAGCAAGTTTTTTCCTGAATAGTGGAAAAGTAGCATAATAATAGTGTTGCAAGAATACAAAAAATCATTGACAGAATGTGGTGGGAGAACCCAGGTTGTTTTTATTACATACTTGGCTTCTTCCAGTTCTTCTGTGCGCTGAATTGCATCAGTTTCATATTTCGTTCTCCATTGAGCCACTTCGCTGTTGGCCTTGGACATTCCACGTTGGAGCTCAGCCTTTGCCTCCGTCTCCTCTTCATATTGTTCACGGAGGAGATCACAGTCATGGCGGGATGACTGAAGAGCATGTGCCAGAGCACCCTTGGCCTGAAATCATTACCATGTACAATGTTGAAATGATACTGATTATCTTTGGGATTATTGGCAGGTAACTAGATGTTTGTTCATGTTCCAATTTTGTACCTTAGTTTCTTCCTCCAGATGCCTCTTCAGTTCCTCAATCTGTTGAGTGTATCCTTGTTTCCCTCTTGTTAGCTGAGATACCAAAGCCTCTTTCTCCTCCACCTGGCGGTTCAGTTCACCTGAAGATGAGAGAGATTGTGAATGAAAATTCAGAAAACATTGTACATGATGAAGAACAAATACAGAAATGATCAGTACCGTTTTCTGTTGCAAGTCGTGCTTTTTGAGTTGATAAGTCATTGATCAAACGTTGATGTTCATCATACTTAGTCTTCATTTCACTGACCTGGTCCTCCAGGGTTCTGGACACCTTCTCAAGGTTTGCCTGAAACCAGAATACCAAACTTTTAGAAAATGAAACCAACTTGACAATAGATACAATTGCAAATTAATTCTGCAGGTGTAGTATTTAGTGTCCACTGTCACTATACCTTAGCTTTTGACACTGACTCCATGTTGCTGGCAAGGTCATCAATTTCCATCTTCAGCTCACTCTTTTCCTTCTCGAGTTTCTGCTTCACACGTTGCAGATTGTCAATTTGTTCCCCAAGTTCTGCAACACTGTCAGCCTGCTTCTTGCGAAGAGCAGCTGCTGTAGCTTCATGCTGGAGGGTAGATTCTTCCAGGTCACGGCGCATTTTCTGAAATTCTGCCTCTCGTTTCTTGTTCATTTCAATCTGAGCTACAGTTGCTCCACCAGCTTCTTCCAGTCTCTCACTGATCTCTTCAAGTTCCCGAGAAAGATCAGCTCTCAGTTTCTCAGTCTTAGCACGAGCAGCACGTTCAGCTTCAATCTCTTCCTCAAGCTCCTCAATACGAGCCTTAAGATAAATATGCATTGATTATGATGACAGAACCAGTAATATGAGTTCAAACTCATGGCCTTTATTAAGTGGCGTTGATAAATTCACTAGACATATACATCACCTGTAATTCTTTAATCTTTTTCTGCAGCTGGGAAGCCATTGCCTGCTCATCTTCAACTTTGCTTTGAAGCTGGCTGATTTCAAACTCTTTCCTTTAATAAAAAAGAATGATGAATTAATTAATTAATATAAAATATTTAGATAACTTACACAAAAGTATCCTATTCCCACTGGCCAAGAAATAGTTATGTATTAGTAAGTAGATTCCTAACATATACAAAAGTGATAAAATTTCTTTGAAGTAGATGTCCATTCATATAATTGCAATGCAGTCTAGTCACAGCAGTTCAATGCATGCAACTTAATTTAAGTTCTCCATAAATGTAATGGCAATGTCTAGAATGTTATGCATGAAATCAGCAAGACAGATGGTTTTGCAAAAACAGATCTATTTTCCTTGTAAATAAAATACTGACTTCTTTAGTTTCTCATCCATTTGTTGCTTGTCATTCTCCAAATCCATTGTTACTTCTTGTGACAGCTTCAGGTCACCTTCAAGCTTTCTCTTAACACGCTCAAGATCCATGCGGAGTTTCTTTTCCTGCTCCAGAGAACCTTCAAGCTTTTTAAGAAAAAGGACATTTTATCAGAATGATAATGGCTTCAAACATTGATAGTTTGTCAAAATTTGGATGATTTGTTCTCGTTTAGATCATCAACTTACATCATCAACTTGTTGTTCCAATTTAGTCTTTGTTTTGGTCAGAGTGTTGACTTTGTCTTCCTCAGCCTGGAGGTCATCCAGGGTCTGCTGATGGGCCTCCTGGAGGGCTTTCTTTTCCTTTGTTAACTTAGCGATGCTTTCATCAAGACTGGCCATCTCTTCAGTGAGGTTTTTAACCTACAAGCAGCAAATAAAAAATGGACAGAATAAGTCAAAATAAATTTACGACATGTAATCATCACCTTTGGGAGTATTCTGTATGTTCTATATTAGATGGACATCAAAACCACCCATTGATACCTTGTTCTCAGTGGCGTGTTTCTCCTTTTCAACTTTGGCTAAAGTAAGCTCCAAGTCATCAATATCTTTCTTCAGTTCTGAACACTCATCCTCCAGTTTCCTTTTCTTAGCTGTTAGCTCAGCATTTATCTCCTCTTCATCTTCCAGTCTTTCATTAGCTTCCTTCAATTTAGCCTCCAGCTGAATTTTATTTTTAATCAGTCCCTCACATCTTTCTTCTGCATCTGCCAGAGTTTCAGTTTCCTGTCATAAAATGATACAATGAATTATACCAGGCCATGTGTCTTGTAACGTGTACACATGCATAACAATACAAAGGTGGTCAATGTAGATACCGATTGGACTTGAAGTTGGAGATCATTCTTTTCCTGTACAAGTGCCACCATTTTCTCTTCTAATTCCTTCCTCCGGGCTTCAGATTTGGCAAGCGCTTCCTTAGTTTTCTCAAACTCCTCTTTCATATTTGCCATTTCCTTTTCAGTTTCAGCACTCTTCAGAAGAGGTTTGATCTTGAAGTACAGTTGCATCCAAGGCCAGTGTTTGACATTTGTGAATGCGCGGATGTTGTACTGCAGAGTATACAGTGCTTCTCTAAAGGAGAGAGTAAAATGAACAGAGATTACAACATTCTGTTTATGGAATAAAATGTGTAAATATATAAAATATAGAAAATATTTTTACTGGTAAACATATCTTCAGAGACTTGATAAGCAATATTTACCTCCTTTCCATCATTCTCTTAAATTCAACTCTCATCAAGAAGCCACGACATATAGCCTGAGTACGGGTAACAAGCTGTGCTAACTTTTCATCTCTCATCTCTTCAAGTAAACCCAAGAGACCAGCCTTGAAGAACACCTTAAACAAAGTGAGTGATTGCTTTTAATGTTCAGTTCTCAAAATACACTACATTTTAGAAAAACTGTCTAATCCGCTTTAATGATCATTAGAATACCTGAAAATTAGTCGAACACTCACATTTTCCACAACTGACCATAATGGAGTAGTTCTGACTGGGACTTAACTTGTTCCATACATACAGTTACATATGACCATAATAGTATTTTTGTTCCCTTTTTTCTGGTTACATTTGAAACTAAATTCACAATTCATCATCTTGATATTTTACTTGTAGAGACGTCTAATTTCAAGATAATTACCTTGGTGTGTCCAAACTTGTACTGGGTGTGATCTACATCAATGGATCCCAGTAACTTCTCAGATGCCTTCTTGCTATCAATGAACTGACCTTCGGGAATAGCACTTGCATTTAGAATTCTGTATCTGTTGAATTAGAGTTTTATATAAGTGATTGCAGATTTTCTTCAGGAGCTATTACATTGAACAACTGACTTGGGTGGAAAAGGGAAATGGAGATGTTAACATATTTTTTTACCTTTGCTTGAAGTCACCATAGATGATTCTGCTTGGGAATCCTTTTCTGCAAATTCTGATACCTTCCAGCACACCATTGCACCTCAGCTGGTGTATGACAAGGTTATTATCCATGGCACCTGGGATTTACAACGTGAAAATTATTATTAAATTTGAACACAATTTTTTTTTCTTTGACAATGTGTTAGAAGTAGAAGATTGTTGCTGTTAGTCAATGTATTAATAATACATACCTATATAGTGGAGTTTGAGAATTGAAATACAACTTACCTGGCGTCTTTGTCTCGTTGGGGATGATACAACGCACAAAATGTGGATGTGTGGTTCTCAGGTTAGCCATCAGCTTGCCCAAGTTTTCCTGTGAGACAAATAATAAACCAACAGAGGCAATTATAAAACTGTTAATTAGTTTGAAACAAGATTACTAAAACTTTGTTCAGTACATAGTGCAAAATGAACATGCAAAAAAATCTTACCCTAAACAGAGCAGATACTGTCTGGAAGGAACCACCCTTCTTTTTGCCTGCTTTCTTGCTACCACCACCTTCACCTATTAAAAACAAAACATAGTTGTTTGTTCTAAACACCAGGAAAGGGAAGGAAGAAATGCTGGCAAAGTAATTGTTGCTAATGACTGTCCGTATCAGATGTTTACCTTCGGGAGGTGCAGCATAGAGATGAGCCAAGAGTTTCATTGATGATTTCTGGAACAGCCCAGTTACAGTTTCATTCAGTGGATCCTTGTTCTTATCAAGCCAGCCGTTAACATTGTAGTCAACAGTGCCAGCATAATGGACCAGTGAGAAGTGGGCTTCAGCCTTTCCTTTGGCAGGTTTGGGCTTCTGAAAGTTGTTTGACTTACCAAGATGCTGATCATACAGTTTATTCTTGAAGGTATTGTCTGTGGCTTTGGGGACAATACACTCCTCTTCAAGGATTGAGAAGATGCCCATAGGCTGTGGGAATCCCAATGTTTACTTTGGTGAGTGTTTCCATCAGCATAATGCACGATAAATATTAAACTTTCATGAACACATCATTACCCACCTTCTCAATAAGTTCAATGCAAGCAGCCAGGTCCATCCCAAAGTCAATAAATTCCCATTCAATTCCTTCCTTCTTGTATTCCTCTTGTTCCAGAACAAACATGTGGTGGTTGAAGAACTGTTGCAGTTTCTCATTAGTGAAGTTGATACATAACTGCTCCAGGCTGTTGAACTGCACACATAGAAAGATAAGTGGGATACTTGGTAACATTTAATTGTTATTAATTTAAAACATATTCAAATCAATGTTTATGTTTCTGATACTTACATCAAAAATTTCAAAACCAGCAATATCCAGCACACCAATGAAATACTGCCTGGCCTGCTTTGTGTCCAGTTGTTGATTAATACGGACGACCATCCATAAGAACATTTTCTCAAAAATGGATTTGGAAAGAGCACCAACTGCATTATACACCTGAAAGAATATAATATGATCAATACTTGAAAAATCATCTACATATCAATTGTTCTAATTACAGTGGGTTCTGGTTATTTTGGGTCATCATTTACTTGGGGTAGCTGCATATTTGTTCTAACTCTTAAAGTACAAAAACTAATTGAGAAAGTAGCCAGAATTCCCTTTATTTATTTGGGACACTATTTTCCTTAACTGGGACAGGAGACTATTGCCAAATTGATTTCTAATGTCTTCTAACTAGTGAAGTTTTGTGGTTGGTGGACACTAAACCATGCTTAGACCAAACAGTTGCATGTGGTTGTGTTAAAAAAATCAACAATATTTGTCACTGATAGTTGTTGAGAAATAAACAGTAAGGTAATTCAGAATTGTTTGCTCACTGCGGTTTCAAGCATTCAGGCTTGATGCCTGAAACAGCCAGCAGTGATAATTAAACTATTTTGCTCATTTAACAAGTTAGGAACTACCAAGAGTTTTAAGATATCCACAATTATCTTGAATTGTAAAATGCAAATAATGACTTGGAGGATGTAATCATCAAAACCTTTTATGGAGGCAGTCCATTATCTGCATTAGGTGTTTACGCTGATTTTGTTCACTTATAGTCAATCAAAAGTACAGAGCAGCATACATTGGATGAGTTACTCCTTCAATAACTACTGAATAAGGAACTAATTCAGTTTCATAGTACTGTCATGTTTTTAGTGTTGTAATTGTCTGCTTTTCATTTAAATAGATAACTTGTCACTCAGTTAAAAGGTAGTTTTTCTTTTTTTATTCTTTTTTAAACTATTTCCTTAAAGCTTCAGCTAATTGGGGAGCTGTTTATTTGAGCAAAAATGTACTGATCTCCACGTGTCCCTATTAACCAGAATCCATTGTAGAATACACAAACATTTTACTTGAAGTTTTGATAACTGTACCTGACGAACAGTTTGACCTTTGGTCACAAATTCATTGCCAACCTTTACTCGTGGAAAGCACAATGCCTTTAGTAAATCTGCTGAGTTCAGACCCGTCAAGTAAGCAACTTTGTCAGCATCTAACGCAAAGTAAGAAGTAATCAAGTGTATTAGAAATACTAAAGATAAGAATCAATGTTACTACTGTGGCTGATCACCAAATTCTCTAAGCAAAAATACTGAGCATGCAATCAGTATTTAAAACAAGTTCTCCGGTTTAAGATGTGCATTACCTGAACAAAAACAAACTGTACAACCAAGCACCAACACACAAACACAAAGAATACTTTCCAGAATATTTCCCAAAAATAAAGCTGCAAATCACTTTGACACAAGTTCATTTCATTTACTCTTTAGACTTTGAAAGAACTTTAATGTTAACCAGATTGAAGCTTGATTTCAAATATGTTAAATTTAGTAAATAATAAAATTCATTGAGCTTCTTGAAAGTGTTACCTTCTGTGCCATCAGGTTCTGCCTGCTCTTCACGTTGCTTTTGCTTGAATTTCATGTTTCCAAAGTGCATTACTGCTCCAGTGAGTTTGTAGATGCCCCACTTCTCATCATTGTTGAAGCCCAGGATATCAATGGCAGTCTGTACACCAAACAACAGATTTAGTATCCAATAGAATTATTAACATAATGAATTAGTTTCTCAGATTTGTTCCCAAAGCTTGGGAAATTTGAAAAAACCCTCATGCAATGTGTTTTAGCTCAAAATGTTAAAAGTTCATAATTTTTAAATTGAGAATGCTGATAAACTTTGATTATTGCAAATTTTCTCCTTTTTTGCATCTTCTGGATGAACTTCAATCCAAATCCTTTATTGCTTAATAAAATGGATTACAAATAAAATGTATCTGGAAAAATGTGAACAACTAAGGGTGTACTAGTCAAGAAGATATACAGTAAATGAAGCAATGTTGTAATACTCACGTCAGTTGCCACTAATTCTTCTTTATCATCAATACTGGCAACAGTGATCTCACCCTGGCTGACGAATGGATAGTCATAGGGGTTGGTGGTAATGAGACAAGATTCTGCCAAAAACGAATACTTTTTTGTTGAAATTGTAATGAACCAAATGAAGGACAGCATGTAATCTAACAATATCATTTGATTTTGTCTCTTCCATTCAATCAACTTGTTGAGTTGTGTTTAAACAACTGGAGAATATTTGGAAGTTTTGTAAATGAGGTGATATCAAATTAAAATCTAATCAATTGCAATGAAAGGAGGAAATAACAAGTTACACTACCATGTCACTTAAAGTCAGAGATGAAACTTAATATTGCAAACAGTAGTGTATTGAAATCTGTTAGGAATATTTTTCCCATGTTAACAGAAAATGGAAAACTGAAGATGTCAACGTTCCAAAACATTGAACCTTACCAACAATTTCAGGTTTGTGATTGGTCATCATCTGGTAGAAAATGTGGTAACTCCTTTCAGCTTTCAGCTGGAATGTCACTCTGGATTTTTCCAGTAGATCTGGAGAGTTATGAGTTAATGTAGATTTAGTATAGAAAAGACCAACATGACAGCAATTTGATTTACAACCGATATTTGCATTTCCATTTCCACTGCACTTACAAGTTTCAATGTCAGCAGAAGCCAGTTTCCCCGTGGTACCGAAGTGGATTCTGATAAATTTACCCTTGATGTGAAAGATATTCAAGTCAGCGATAAAACAACGTCAGAGAACATGCACAATATAATGTTGTTGAAACCTTTCTATTGTTAAACTGGACAGTTAATAGATTTCACATTGTGGGGTGTATTGGCTGTAACAGTCGGAAAGTTTGAAGACACTTACAAAGCGAGACGAATTGTCATTTCTCACAGTCTTGGCATTACCGAAGGCTTCCAACAGCGGGTTGGCCTGGATGATTTGATCCTCCAGCGTCCCCTGTAAAAATAGTTTTGGTTACCAGGAGTTGGAGCAGTTACTGAGTGAAGAAGGAGATCGCAACTAAGCAACGAAAAGTTTCAGATATCAGTGAAATTATTTCTAACTGTACCTTGCCAGTTGGTTCCTTCTTTTTGCCAGATTCACTAGCAGCTGCAACCAATGCAAAGTACTGGATGACACGTTTCGTGTTCACAGTCTTGCCGGCACCGGATTCTCCGCTGAAGACAAGAGCATAGCGTGAAGAACTCAACAACTGTGGCACAAATAATAAAGTGATTTTAAAAGGCAGCTAGAAAGTACAAAACTTACGTAATCAAGATCGACTGGTTTTCCCGATCTGTAAGGCAAAGAAACGAAAGATGGATGAATTTGTGTCATGGTTTTGATTTTAGGAAAAACACAGTAGTATACTGGAAAAAGGGATTAATTACCAGTCAACATGAACTGATAAGCGTTATCAGAGATGGAGAAGATGTGGGGAGGAGCTTCCTGACGCTTCTTTCCCCTGTAGCCAACCACAACCTCAACGTTGTATACAGGCAACCACTTGTAGGGGTTCACAGTGACACAGAACAATCCGGAGTAGGTCTAAAGCAGAGAAGATACTTATAATCAATAATTAACCTTTTTTCATTTTTCTTTAAATTTAAAGACTTCGCAAGAACAATGCTTTTCATTTTCTCATAGAAGCTGACAATAACACGGCATTACTGTGTCCCAGTCTCTAGACCAGGGTTCAATTGTAAGCCTGAATGCTGTCTCTGTGAAGTTTGAAAATTCTCCACATGACTGAATGTGGTTCCCCAAATACTCCAGTTTCATTCTACAGCCCAAGTATGTGTTGGCAATTTTCCAGGTAAATGATCCTTGATGTAGTTGGGTGTCTGAATAATCGGGGAAAGTTGATGTGTATTCGAGAGTAGAATATGTAACGGTAAAACTACTTTGAATGGGATTATTCTAGGAGCCAACATGTATTTGATCTAGTCAAAGTTTTCCATCTATGTTGTAGAAAATGTGATAAAAAGGTATTTATCTAAAATCAAAATATATGTAGTCATTGGCTTTGTAAGTAAAGCAAGAACATTATCGTATGTGCTGAAACGCTATAAATAACGAGATCCAACAAGCTGCAGTTTTTGGGATTGAACGAAAAAAAGACTCCTGGGGGTCCCTGGATCAATCGGTACTTGTGGAGTCAAATGAACAGTCGATGTTTCGAGTCAAAGCCCAGATGCAGAAATGCCGACTATCCCTTTCCCCACAAATAATAATTTGGCTCGTCTAGTTCCTCCAGCATTTTTAATTTGCTTTATAAATCACGTATTGTGATTTATTGTGAAAATCCTTTCAACGGAGGGTGCAGGTAAGTTTACTTCAATAAATATGTATGTGACCAAAAAATTGGAGAGACCGGGTCATGTTAGAATAGGTAAAGATTAAATGGTTGGCAGGAGGCTAGATTACCAAAGAACCCGGATTTATCGGAGATGGCCAGAATCGAGTAATTAAGTTACTTTTTGCACCGGGATTTAGTTGCATAAAGAATGCATTATTCGAAAGTTGAAGACATCACATTCAATTGTACTTCTTAAAAAAAAGATTCACTAATGTAAAGAACAATATTGCAGGGAGTTGGGAAAATGTATGGAGAATGGAACTAATTAAACAGCCGTGTCACAGAATGACCGCCTTCTATGGGTTATGATCATCTAACAGTATTGTACTTACGTAGATCATCCAGGCTGCATAACGCTCTTTGAGGTTAAACAACACGGATGCCTCGTTCAGGTGAGTCAGCATAGCCATGTCTTCGATTTTATCAAATTTTGGAGGGTTCATTGGCAGGACTTCCTCCTCTTTAACGGTTATGGTCTGAAAGTAATCAACGGGTACATGTAAACAAATATGGCAACGGCACAGACTCGATGGTCAAAACTGCCAAATTCTGATCATGTTTTATGGCACGGACAGCCATGTTGTATGTAAGAAAAGTTGAGCCATCTGAAACCAACAAGACTTTTCAGTATAATTTAACATTAACTGACCCGCTTGTCTTTTTCGGCCTCCACAGTAGCTTTGCCACCCTCCTTGCTCTTGAGTATGGCCTTCACATACAATTCTTTGGGATCGGTGACGTAGCAGGCCGTTTTAGCATCGAACGGTCGGTTCTGCGCCTCGAGTCTTTCTTTATCCGACTTCCGTAAAAACGGCGCCGCCGGCCCAAACACCGCCATTTCTGCATCCCCCATGGCTTCGGTCTATCGCTGGAATAGACAAGGAACATTTAAATTATTTGATCTTGCATAATATCAGCATACTGCAGGTATCGCCCGTAGAAAGCAATAAATTGTTTTTAATGCAGCATAATACTAAACCATGATTTAGAGAGAAGTATATTTATTTCTCTTTTAATGAATTTTGATTATTTTTGTTCCCTATCGTAGTGATTGATACAAGTACAATCCATTTATAGCAATTACATGAACATTTTATTTAAATGAGTATCCTTCACTCTTCAATGCGTTTAGATCCCTGAAATAATCGTGTTTGTGATCCGATTGACACCATATTAAAATACAGTTTCTACCTTGACTACTAAAGAGCCTCCATATCTAGTTTTTGGCTGTGCATTCAGCTTGAACTGTTATTCATTAGAAATCTTATCTAACGCATATACTATAATGGATATAGTTGCTTTAAGGATAATAAAATGAGGAGACCATTCGGAAGTTTCGTGTTGCACATCTTTATCATTAACTATTAATTTGTTTGGCATGTTCAGAGTGGTAAGTAAGTGATCCTAATGATAGTATTTTTTCAATTACATTAATATTAAAACGTCTGGTTTGGGAAGAATGAGTAACTGCCACAGTTGCTTAAAGTATGAATATTTATATTTCATTAAATTGATCTACGATGCAGTACTTCTGGATAGGAACAGCTGCATGGGTTGCGGCTTAGGTTAACAACTCATGTAGAATCATTGAAGTGTTTAGCATACCACTAACTTGGACATTCTATGCTTGATGAAACAAGAAATTCAACAAAACATAATACGTATAATTGAACTTTGCTTATTAGCTTTATGTTTAACAAAAGGAGTTCACACTTGTTTGATTTTAACGTATTACCTTTGTCAGTCCCCGGCAAGATCCTCTACGCCAATTCACGGCAATTCTACCAAAAGAAAAACAAAACACAGTGGGTAAATTCACTTTCTTTCTATGTGATTTAAGTACGCTGATTACATTTACGTCGTTGGGTACTCATTAATAATTTCCTGGATTATTCTGTTGTGAGGAATATATTTTACACAGCTTGATGAGATCTGCCTGTCAATTACTTCATCGGAGAGAAGAAAAAAAATTCTAATTAAGATGAAGTTAATGAGAAACTTACGCAGATGGTTGGACACCAGCAGTTTTCTCTGTTCTCTGCACAACTTATATATACCGTTTTTTGTCAGCACAGCAGGTTCAGTTCCCGTATTTAGTATACAAACACTTGATCATTTCATCAGCTGGTATTCTAATATCAGGATATAATTAGAGAAGCACAGTCAGTAATTTGATTTGGAATTCTTTCCCATTCATTTATTCATCATTCCTGTGTGTCCATATAAGAGGAACATACAAAACTGACACATGGTAAGTCCAGTGTTTAAATTCTTCTCTCAGTGAACCTCTAAAATACGTCTCTGCTTAACTGGTAGTGCTTTCTTGATGGGAACAAACAGTCTACAATTCAGAAATCCATTGAGCAGTTCTATTGATAAACATTTTTAAACTATGGGAATATCATATCCAATATTTAACTGAAGCTTTAATTTTGATGCAAATTCTAAATCTCTCGACAGATATTTATTAATATTGTACAGAACAAAGTGGACCCAGTGAAATCCAGATTCTATGAGCAGGAAAGAACAGACCATGGCACTTCCCAGCATTTTGCTGATGGTTGATAAGAATCTAATTGAGCAGTATTTGGCAAATACAGATTGGATCCCTTGTGCTTGATGTGCACATGTCTGAATGGATCTCAAAGCTCTAGCTACTGAAATGGTGTTGCCATTCTTTATGATCATGTCTTTAGCTTTACTATTGAGATATTGTTGGGTCTAAAGGTTTGGCTACATTCACTGCACATGTAAATGCAGTTTCCTTATCTTTGTCTTCTAGGTGCATATGTCCTATGAAATTGCATCTGCTTTAAACCTATTGTAGCTATAAGCAAATTGCAGCTGGTCCAGCTCCTTGCTTAGGCTGGAGTTGATTTTAGCCATAATAAACCTCTTAAAGCAGCACATCACAGTAGATGTGAGTGCAACTAGACAAAAATCATTAAAGCAGATCACCCTGCTCTTTTTGGGCACTGGTACAACTGTTATCCTTTTGAAGTAGGTGGGAATGTCTGAATGTAGCAGTGATGTTGAACATGTCCCTGGAACACTTCCCCCAGTTCGTTGGCACGGGTTTTCATAGCCTTACTAGGTACATCATTAGGGCTTGACACCTTGCGAGGATTAACCCTCTTGAAAAGATGTTCTGACGCTGGCCTCCAAGACAGAAATCACAGTGTTGCCAGATGCTGCAGGAATCTGCGTGGGTGTAGTTTTATTTTCCTTTTCAAAGTATGCATAAAAAGGCATTGGACTCATCTGGGAGTGAAGCATCACAGCAATTCATGAATGTTAAGTTTTGCTTTGTAGGAAGTAAAGTCCTGCAAAACCTGCCAAAGATGACATACATCCAATTCCCTAACCTCAGTTGGAATTGCTTTCCCACCCTTAAAATAGTGTTTCCACGCCAAGCCATAATGCGACCAGTCAGGATACTCTCCATCACACATGTATGGAAGTTATTCAAAGTTTTAGATGATATGCCAAATCTTCACAAACTTCTAAGAAAGTGGAGGTGCTGCCGTGCTTTCTTTAGTAGTGACACTTACAGGACAGATACTTTCAAATGATAACGCTGTGGAATTTAAGGTTGCTGACTCTCTCCACTTCTGATCCACCAGTGAGGATCTCTGGTTTCCTCCTCCTGTGGTCAGTAATCAATAAACTGGTTACACCACTTTCTGTTATAGAGGGGTCACTGTACGGGACTGGAAAAAGAAGTGGTATACTTCTTGTATAATTCTGGACCACCGGTCTTGAATGCCACAGATCTAGCCCTCAGCAAACTATGAATTTCCTGGTTCATCCACAGTTTTTAGTTTGTGTATGGTATGTTCTGAAAGATACACAATCATTCACACAGATCCTAATGAAGTTGGTGGCAAATGTAGTGCACTGATTTGGGCTTGAAGATGAATCCCTGAATATTGTAGGTCCACCAAGTTAAAACTGTCCTGTCTTTTGTAATAGTGAGTGTGAGATGTTAAGCATTCCTGATGGTAGTGTAACAATGGTCTAACCTGTTGGCTCCTCTGGTTCCACAGATGATATGTTGGTGATAGTTATTCAGACTTTTTCAAGCTGTCCTGGATGAAATTACCCACAATGATAGGTAAGGCATCAGTGTGTTCAGATTCATTGTTGTTGATAACATTGCTCTGCTGCTCCAGTGCCTGACTAGTGTCGACCAGAGGTGGACCATAGCTGCCAGGAAATCTCCCTCAGCAGATAAAATGGATGACATTTGACCACTAGATGTTCCATGTCGAGTGAACAGGACTGAGATATAAACCAAGTTTTTGCACCATCATGAGTTAATCATAAATCATACTCCACTTTCTCTGCCTATAAAAGATTGAGATGCTTTGTCTTTGAAGGGAATGGTGAAGCAAATGGGCTACAGCACTGCATTCAAAATGGCAGGGGAGAGCCATGTTTCCATGAAGCAAAATATACAGCAGTCCCTGATGTCCCTTTTATACAGCAATCTTGCCCTAGGGTCTTTAATTTTATTTTTCAGAGGTGGTACATTCACCAACGGGATCGTTGGGAGTGGAAGTCTAAGGCCTCTCTGTTTCATTTGTAGCTGTAGACCACTATGGTGTCCCTGCTTCCATTTTCTTAAAGAAAATTTGCTGTCCAAGGTTCGTTGATTTTGAGTATCAATATTTTTTAAGCATCTTAAAATGATGCTGCTTACTAAAGTACCCATAGCTGTGACTGTAGATTTCAGTTGCAGTAGTCCTAAATTGGAATATTTGATGATTCCTATTGGAGCTGCACACAAACTGCTGTGTCTTATCAACACCATTTTACCGAATATGAATTACCCTCCCAATTTAGGTAAATGTTTGAGAGAAGATCTTTGGAGAATTGATTAATCAGTATCTGCTTTTAAAATCAATAAATCTAGTGGCTAGATTGATGATAGGTACTTAATCATCTTGTTACATTTCATTTGTTTGAAAAAAGGTAGAAGGGCTAAAGTGTATGTACTTCAATACAAGAAGCATCAGGAACAAAGGTGATAAACTGAGAGCTTGGATACATACATAGAATTATGATGTAGTGGCCATTACGGAGACTTGGCTGGCACCAGGGCAGGAATGGATTCTCAATATTCCTGGATTTCAGTGCTTTAAAAGGGATAGAGAGGGGGGGAAAGGGGAGGAGGGGTGGCATTACTGGTCAGGGATACTATTACAGCTGCAGAAAGGGTGGGTAATGTAGCAGGATCCTCTTTTGAGTCAGTATGGGTGGAAGTCAGGAACAGTAACTCTACTGGGGGTATTCTATAGGCCCCCTGGTAGCAGCAGAGATACCGAGGAGCAGATTGGGAGGCAGATTTTGGAAAGGTGCGAAAATAACAGGTTGTTATCATGGGTGACTTTAACTTCCCTAATATTGATTGGCACTTGATTAGTTTCAAGGGTTTAGATGGGGCAGAATTTGTTAAGTGTGTCCAGGATGGATTCCTGTCACAGTATGTTGACAGGCTGACTAGGGGGAATGCCATACTAGATCTAGTATTAGGTAACGAACCGGGTCAGGTCACAGATCTGTCAGTGGGTGAGCATCTGGGGGACAGTGATCACTGCTCCCTGACCTTTAGCATTATCGTGGAAAAGGATAGAATCAGAGAGGACAGGAAAAATTTTTGATTGGGGAAGGGCAAATTATGAGGCTATAAGGCTAGAACTTGCGGGTGTGAATTGGGATGATGTTTTTGCAGGAAAATGTACTATGGACATGTGGTCGAT
Source organism: Hemitrygon akajei (assembly GCF_048418815.1). Taxonomy (NCBI): domain Eukaryota; kingdom Metazoa; phylum Chordata; class Chondrichthyes; order Myliobatiformes; family Dasyatidae; genus Hemitrygon; species Hemitrygon akajei. Next base: position 23,625,320 of record NC_133145.1, on the reverse strand, counting down.
GTTTAAGGATCTCTTGCAGGATGTTAGGGATAAATTTGTCCCGGTGAGGAAGATAAAGAATGGTAGGGTGAAGGAACCATGGGTAACAAGTGAAGTGGAAAATCTGGTCAGGTGGAAGAGGGCAGCATACATGACGCTTAGGAAGCAAGGATCAGATAGGTCTATTGATGAATATAGGGTAGCAAGAAAGGAGCTTAAGAAGGGGGTATGAGAAGGCCTTGGCGAGTAGGGTAAAGGAAAACCCCAAGGCATTCTTCAATTATGTTAAGAACAAAAGGATGACAGGAGTGAAGGTAGGACCAATTAGAGATAAAAGTGGGAAGATGTGCCTGGGGGCTGTGGAAGTGAGCGAGGTCCTCAATGAATACTTCTCTTCGGTATTCACCACTGAGAGGGAACTTGATGACGGTGAGGACAATATGAGTGAGGTTGATGTTCTGGAGCATGTTGATATTAAGGAAGAGGAGGTGTTGGAGTTGTTAAAATACATTAGGATGGATAAGTCCCCGGGGCCTGATGGAACATTCCCCAGGCTGCTCCACATGGCAAGGGAAGAGATTGCTGAACCTCTGGCTAGGATCTTTATGTCCTCGTTGTCCATGGGAATGGTACCGAAGGATTGGAGGGAGACAAATGTTGTCCCCTTGTTCAAAAAAGGTAATAGGGATAGTTCAGGTAATTATAGACCAGTGAGCCTTATGTCTGTGGTGGGAAAGCTGTTGGAAAAGATTCTTAGAGATAGGATCTATGGGCATTCAGAGAATCATGGTCTGATCAGGGACAGTCAGCATGGCTTTGTGAAGGGCATATCGTGCCTAACAAGCCTGATAGAGTTCTTTGAGGAGGTGACCAGGCATATAGATGAGGGTAGTGCAGTGGATGTGATCTACATGGATTTTAGTAAGGCATTTGACAAGGTTCCACACAGTAGGCTTATTCAGAAAGTCAGAAGGCATGGGATCCAGGGAAGTTTGGCCAGGTGGATTCAGAATTGGCTTGCCTGCAGAAGGCAGAGGGTTATGGTGGAGGGAGTTCATTCAGATTGGAGGGTTGTGACTAGTGGTGTCCCACAAGGATCTGTTCTGGGTCCTCTACTTTTTGTGATTTTTATTAATGACCTGGATGTGGGGGTAGAAGGGTGGGTTGGCAAGTTTGCAGATGACACAAAGGTTGGTGGTGTTGTAGATAGTGTAGAGGATTGTCGAAGATTGCAGAGAGACATTGATAGGATGCAGAAGTGGGCTGAGAAGTGGCAGATGGAGTTCAACCCGGAGAAGTGTGAGGTGGTACACTTTGGAAGGACAAACTCCAAGGCAGAGTACAAAGTAAATGGCAGGATACTTGGTAGTGTGGAGGAGCAGAGGGATCTGGGGGTACATGTCCACAGATCCCTGAAAGTTGCCTCACAGGTAGATAGGGTAGTTAAGAAAGCTTATGGGGTGTTAGCTTTCATAAATCGAGGGATAGAGTTTAAAAAACGTGATGTAATGATACAGCTCTATAAAACTCTAGTTAGGCCACACTTGGAGTACTGTGTCCAGTTCTGGTCACCTCAGTATAGGAAGGATGTGGAAGCATTGGAAAGGGTACAGAGGAGATTTACCAGGATGCTGCTTGGTTTAGAGAGTATGGATTATGATCAGAGATTAAGGGAGCTAGGGCTTTACTCTTTGGAGAGAAGGAGGATGAGAGGATACATGATAGAGGTATACAAGATATTAAGAGAAATAGACAGAGTGGACAGCCAGCGCCTCTTCCCCAGGGCACCACTGCTCAGTACAAGAGGACATGGCTTTAAGGTAAGGGGAGGGAAGTTCAAAGAGGATATTAGAGGAAGGTTTTTCACTCAGAGAGTGGTTGGTGCGTGGAATGCACTGTCTGAGTCAGTGGTGGAGGCAGACACACTAGTGAAGTTTAAGAGACTACTAGACAGGTATATGGAGGAATTGAAGGTGGGGGGTTATATGGGAGGCAGGGTTTGAGGGTCGGCACAACATTGTGGGCCAAAGGGCCTGTAATGTGCTGTACTGTTCTATGTTCTATTTTCAAAGTAGTTTGATGAAAGAACACTTAACAGTGCAATATGAAGAGGTCTTTATTCTGCAGTTAAGTTATACCGTGGCTAGTTCTCTTCCCTGGGGCAAATTTCCATATTCTTTTCTCACCAAAATCTACCAATATCTCCCTTTTAAATACTCAGTGACAAAGCATGTATTGCCCATTGAGGTAGAGTCTAAGAAAGGAGTCAGATATCTGAGTAAAGAAAGTTCTTTACATCTCAGTCATAATTGCCAAGCCCTTATCTTGAAAATGTGCTCTTCAACTACAAATCTTACACACAGGAAAAATCATACTCTCATTATTTAGCATGGCAGATCCTGTAAGTATATTATGTTTCAATGACCATTCTTGTGAACTTCAATAAAATAGGTCTATCCTACTCAGTCTCTTCAATGCTTATCTCTGACTTCTAGGTGTATATGGCATTATTCCAGGTGTGTTCAAAATTACAGCAAATGTTCTTTCCTCTGGTACACTAAATCCTTGCAGCAAAAGCCAACATACCATTTGCCTTCATGACTGCTGGATATACCCATATTTTTTTCTGTGGTTTGTGTTTTGCTTTCTCGATCTCATGCAATAGTAATGCTTACTGATTTTCATTGAGTTAAAAAAAATTGTTTTGTGACTCTTGTCATTTAAAATGAATTATTCCACATCTTCCTCATTAGATTCCATGTGTTATCTTCTTTCTCACTCATCTTCCTAAATCCTTCTGTAAACTCTGCATTGAGTCTGCTTCAGGTTTCTTTTCCATCAACTTTAATATCTTCAGCTAACATAGCTATATAATTCTCTGATCTTTCATGATAGCCATTTATGCAGATAAGGTCCACCACTGACTCCTACCCAAAGGTAACAACAATGTAAACAGAAAAGTTTTGGTTTACTTCTGTTCTAGTTTCTGGTCTTTAACTAATCCTTTATGTATGCTAATTCATTGCATCAACTCCATGAAACCTATTCCACATTCTTAATAACCAGTTCGAGCATTTCCTTGATATTTGGTGTTGCCTTAGCTGGTACTTTGACCTTAATTTTACCTCATCCTTCTTTCAATTTAATCTTAAGAACTTCCAAATCTAATGAGAATATTTCAGAATCTGGAGTCTTTGAAGATTACCATAACAGTATCCAAGCATTCTGCACCAACACCTACCAATTTTGGAATGTAGATCCAAACCTGTTGGGCTCTTTATAAGACCATAAGACATAAGAGCAGAGTTAAGCCTTTCAGCCCATTGAGTCTGCTCCACCATTCCATCACGGCTGATAGTGACTTGTCTTCCATAGTCACCAATGAACTCCATAGATTCACTATCCTCTGGCGGAAGAAATTCCTCCTCATCTCATTCTCAAGAGACGTCCTTCTATTCAGAGGCTGTGCACTCTAGTTCTAAACTCTCCCAATAATGGACACATCCTCTCCATATCCACTCTATCTAAGCCGTTCAACATTCAGTGAGATCCCCACCTCATAATTCCAAACTCCAGTGAGTTCAGACCAAACAGTCTGCTTATGTTAATGCTTTCATTCCTTGAGCATTCTCATAAGCATCCTCTGGGTCCTCTCTAGTGCTAGCACATCCATTTTTTGAAATGAGACCCAAAACTGCTCAGAGTACACCAAATGTGGTCTGACCAATGTACTATAAATCCTCAGCATTACATCCTTGCTTTTAACCTATAACCTTCCCAAAATGAATGCTAACATTGCATTTGCCTTCCTTACTACTGACTCAACCTTCAAGTTACTTTCTAGGGAATGCAACACTTGGGTTTGCTAGTCCCTTTGCAGCTTTGATTTCTGAATCCACTGCTCATTTAGAAAATAGTCTTTGCCTTTATTCCTATTAACAAAAGGACCGGATGAGGTGTACCCCAGGTTACTGTGGGAGACGAGGGAGGAGATTGCTGAGCCTCTGGCAATGATCTTTGCATTATCAATGGGGACAAGAGAGGTTCTAGAGGATTGGAGGGTTACAGATATTGTTTCCTTATTCAAGAAAGGGAGTAGATGTAGCCCAGGAAATTATAAACCATTGAGTCTTACTTCAGTGGTTGGTAAGTTGATGGAGATGATCCTGAGAGGCAGGATTTATGAACATTTGGAGAAGCATAATATGATTAGGAATAGTCAGCATGGCTTTGTCAAAGGCAGGTCAGGCCTTATGAGCCTGATTGAATTTTTTGAGGATGTGACTAAATACATTGATGAAGGTAGAGCAGTAGATATAGTATATATGGATTTCTCTTTTATATTATTGGCTAGCTTACCTTCACATTTCATTGTTTCTTGGGGGTTTTTTTGGTGCCTTCTGTTGTTTTTTTTTTGAAGTGCCCAATTCTCCAGCTTCCCACTAAATTTTGTTATATGCCTTCCCTTTTGCATTTACGTTACCATTGACTTTTTTGTCTGCAATGGTTGCCTCGTTCTCTCTTTAGAATGCTTCTTCTTTGGGATGATGCAATCCTGCATTTTATTAATTACTCCCTGAAATGCCAGCCATTGTTGTTTTACTGTCATCCCCTCTAGCATCCCCTTCCAATCAACTTTGGTCGGTCCCTTTCATGCCTCTGTAATTACTGCAACACCTTTGTAAAACTGATGTGTTTGATCTTATCTTCTTCCTATCAAATGGCAGGGTGAATATCATGTTATAATCATTGCCTCCAAAAGGTTCCTTTACCTTAAGTTCCATAATCAAATCTGCTTCAATGCACAATACCCAGCTCAGCATTGCCTTTTCCCTAGTGGGCTCAACCACACACTTCTCTAAAAAGCCATCTCATAGACATTGTACAAATTCCTTCTCTTGGGATCCACCACCAACTTGATTTTCAAAATGTATCTGCATATTGAAATTCCCCCATGATGATCATCACATTGTCCTTTTTACAACTTTTTACTCTTGCAGTTTCTTAACTTTACCGCAAGGATTGTACATCTTCTGATCCTATGTCACTTCTTTCTAAAGATTTTATTACCTTTTTTGCCAGCAAAGCTACTCCATCTCTGAAAATCAGCTGGTCCTTTTGATACCTTGCATATCTTTGGATGTTAAGCCCCCTGCTGTAATATTCTTACACTGATGACTGTAATGCCCACAACTTCATTAGCTGCCAATTTCTAACTGTGATACAAGGTCATCTAGCTTATTCTGTATTCTAATATAACACCTTCAGTTCAGTATTCACCATACTTCTTTTCAATTTTGACCCCAATGTTGCCTGAAATTAAATTCCTATCCTTTACTACACATTTGTAAAATTTTTGTCTTATTTCTTATTCTGGAGACTTGTAATCTCTCTTGCACTCTCCTTCCCTTTTAGTTTATCTTTGCTTTTCCAAGCTGCTGAACCCAATCCCCTGCTATTTAGTTTAGACTTCATCCATAGACTTATTTATGTGATTTGCAGGAACCTGGTCTCAGCATGTTTTAGTTGGAGCCCATTCTATCAGAACAGCTCCCTCTTTCAATAGACAATAGGTGCAGAAGTAGACCATTTGGCCCTTCGAGACTGCACCGCCATTTGGAGATCATGGCTGATCATCTACTATCAATACCCGGTTCCTGCCTTGTCCCCATATCCCTTGATTCCCCCATCCATAAGATACCTATCTAGCTCCTTCTTGAAAGCATCCAGAGAATTGGCCTCCACTGCCTTCCGAGGCAGTGCATTCCAGACCCCCACAACTCTCTGGGAGAAGAAGTTTTTCCTTAACTCTGTCCTAAGTGACCTACCCCTTATTCTCAAACCATGCCCTCTGGTACTGGACTCTCCCAGCAAATGGAACATATTTCCTGCCTCTATCTTGTCCAATCCCTTAATAATCTTACATGTTTCAATCAGATCCCCTCTCAATCTCCTTAATTCCAGCATTTACAAGCCCAGTTTCTCTATCCTCTCTGCGTAAGACAGTCCAGACATCCCAGGAATTAACCTCGTGAATCTATGCTGCACTTCCTCTACAGCCAGGATGTCCTTCCTTAACCCTGGAGACCAAAACTGTACACAATACTCCAGGTGTGGTCTCACCAGGGCCCTGTACAAATGCAAGAGGATTTCCTCGCTCTTGTACTCAATTCCCTTTGTAATAAAGGCCAACATTCCATTGGCCTTCTTCACTGCCTGCTATACTTGCTCATTCACCTTCAGTGACTGATGAACAAGGACTCCTAGATCTCTTTGTATTTCTCCCTTACCTAACTTTACACTGTTCAGATAATAATCTGCCTTCCTGTTCTTACTCCCAAAGTGGATAACCTCACACTTATTCACATTAAACGTCATCTGCCAAGTATCTGCCCACTCACCCAGCCTATCCAAGTCACCCTGAATTCTCCTAATATCCTCATCACATGTCACACTGCCACCCAGCTTAGTATCATCAGCAAATTTGCTGATGTTATTCTCAATGCCTTCATCTAATCTACCCAGTAGTACTGCTAATGCCTCATGAGTTCAAACCCATTTTCCCCACACCAGTTTCTGAGCCATGAATTCAGCTCTCGAAACTTACTGAGTCCATGACAATTTGCATGTGACTTAGGTAACAATTCAGAGATTATTTCCTTCTTGATTCCGTATTTTAATTTAATCCTGAGATGCTCAGATTCAGTCAGCAGAACCCTTTTCCTTCTATGTCGTTACCCACATTCACCAGGACAACTGGAACTTTCCCTTGCTACTCAAAACTCCTTTGTAGGTCAATGAGATCACCCATATCCAGGCAGCAGGCTGACAGCCGGTTACTAGTGCTGTGCTGCATGGGTCGGTGTTGGGACCACTTCTTTTCAAATTAGTTTGATAGTTTCTTGATCAGTAAGGGCACCAAAGGTTACAGGGAGAAGCAGGAGAATAGATAAGAGGGTTAATAAATCAGCCATGTTGGAGCAGACTTCATGGGCTGAATGGCCTAATTCTGCTGCTGTGTCTTATGGTTTCACAGGGAGCATCAATCTCTGGCCTGTTGGGCAAGGTAAAGGCTGAGGTTCCTCCAGCACTACCTCTTGGATCCCTCTGCCTGCCTCACCTGCAGTCACAGCCCCTTGTTCTTGGCTGCAGACCAAATTTGAAGTAGTTAATTTAATGGGTTTGACTGCCTCTGGAATCTCAATGTTCAGTTAACTCTCTCGTTGCTTTGCAGTGTTTGAATCACATATTCCAGATCATCAACTTTGAGCCGGATCTCCTTGAGTATCCAATACCCACTGCAGATGCGGTCATGAACCATAATTGGGTCCAGCAGCTCACGTATCATACAGCTACACCACATCACCTGATACTGCATCTCTATTTTGTTTAATTAGTTGTAATTTGATATCCTTTTATTTAACTACTATAAGAAAAATCCTTACCTGTTATTCACGTGTGCCTCCTTGCTGAAGCATCTCACGCCAAACCTTCAGACTTCAGATTCTTATATTGGTCCACTCACACAATGACCATTCCCAGAATAGCCTCTCTGCTGAAACTTCAATTCTTTTCTTCAACTCAAATGAAGAACTCCTTATTCATTTCCTTAACTTTTTTCATTACTAGTTTTGATTAAGTTCCTCAAACCCAGTCCTTTAATTCCTGTTACCTGATGCCCATCAGAATTTTTGTGTTTTCAACTGTGAGGATTCCTTCAAAATATTTGTTTAATATCTTAGTAATATCCATTATATATTTTTTCCAAATCACCAATGTTTGTTCATGATTTTATAGAACTCATGAAATTCAGCAGGTGAGCTTTTGCCTTCTTCATGTTCAGTGTGAAGGCATCATGAAGTTGTCTGCAATAGTTTGGTGATTGGTATCCAAGTACGTACTCACTGAATGTATCATCTGATGGCTGAGGGTGGGATGACTTGGCTGTAAAAGGGAGATTTTGCAGGTTTTTGCCGGTCCTTTAAAGCACAGGGATGAGGAAGATTGAGATTTGGTACATTAGTACAATTCCTGGGGTTCTGGTAGATTTGAGAGGATTGTAGTTTTCATGTAGGCAATAGATTGTCATATTTTTGTGAACATTAAAATTTGAAGAAGGTTTTCCATAAATCCTTGCAGTGGATGGAGCCAAAGGCTTTTGTGAAGTCTAAAAGATAATGTATTATGGCTGTTATTGCTCACCACATCTTCTAAATTCATTGTTTGGTGGATATCATATCTTTTGTACTGGTATATGGTTGGAATCTGGGTTTTCTTACTAGAATAAGGTAGTTAGCTATTGGGAGGATGGATCTCCAGAAAAATTCTGTGATATTTTTTGCTGGGTTCAAGCAGCAGGGAGATTCCTTTGTAACCACTGTAATCAATATTGTGATCTTTTTTGTAGATAATTATGATTCTAGAATCTCTAGGGTCTTCTACTATGTTCTCCTCCTGCTATGTGAGGTAAGTGAGATCTTGGATCCATAGAACCATAGAACACTACAGCACAGAAAACAGGCCAATCAGCCCTTCTAGTCTGTGCTGAAACTTTATTCCACTAGTCCCATTGACCTGCACCTAGTCCATAACCCTCCAGACCTCTCCCATCCATGTATCTATCCAATTTATTCTTCAAACTTAAGAGTGAGCCCGCATTTACCACGTCGGATGGCAGCTCGTTTCACACTCCCACCACCCTCAGAGTGAAAAAGCTCTCCCTAATGCTGCTCCCCCTAAACCATTCCCCCTTTCACCCTAAAGCCATGTCCTCTCATATTTATCTCTCCTAATCTAAGTGGAAAGAGCCTACTCTCATTTCCTCTGTCTGTACCCCTCATAATTTTGTAAACTTCTATCAAATCTAAATTCCCCCCCTTATTCTAATACACTCCAAGGAATAAAGTCCTAACCATGTAAGGTTATCATCTTGAGACATGATGGTGCTTCACATTCAAAATATTAGCTCCTGGATTTCCTGGTTGTTCTTGCCAAACCAGTCTTGATGGTTTCTTATAGAGAAAACAAAAGTCTCTGCAGAAGTGCTGATAATTCTGGAGTTTGGAACAAACCAAGCAGTTTGGACAACACTACCTAATTGACTGCAACGTTTTGACTGATAGTCTTTATGTTCAAGACACATTGATTTTCAAGTGTGAATCAATTCCCAGTGCGATTGATTACATTACCCTGTCCTCCAAGTTACTACTGGCAAGAAACAAACTGTGGAGGAACTCAACTGGTCAAGCACCATCTGTAAGTGCAAAGGAGTTGTCCACATCTTTGGTCATGAATCTGCTTTAAGACAGATAGAACTTACAGATGACACCAACACTGTTCCCTCTCCTACCGAACCATCCCCATACTACACCCAAACATCATTAACTTTTTACATCTGCTTTTTAAATGTAAGTTACCCTGAAATATTTAGTCCTAGATATCAGTAAAATACAGTCACACAAAAAAAAGTCCAAGACCCTGAGTCCACGAATGTTGCAAAAGTCTGCAGTAGAAAATAATACACCTGAGTGAACTCTGGGGTCAGCACTGACTCCAGCTCGGACACTGCACCACACCAGACCTAGTGCTCCAGTGGAGTGCACCAACTGCAATGCCTCTCTCCTGGATGTCTGTAAGTAGGTGACACTGCAGCTTGAGGCCTAGTCCTCATCACAACCGACACCACTCAACTCCTCGCTGTCTGCCAATAAATCAGGGAATCAGACTTGCAGCATTTCAACAGGGTCTTGCAATCGCAAGAGAAATGACTTAAGACAATCATGCGTCGTCTTTGCGCACCAACTCCTTTGATGCAGGCAGCAGCACGATCTGCACTGTCTAGCTCCTTCAGTTTCCCTGCCAGTGAGCAACTCACTAATGAGGTAAACCCTCAGTACTTTACATTCTTAATGCCCAGCAGTATCTTGTGATTGTAAAAAAATATGTTTAAAGACATCTTAGGTTGGCTCCATAGAAGCTGCTATGTCCAAGCACGCTGCCATCTTAGTGGAAGTAACCTGAATTTAAAATCCCACACTGCCATGGTGAGTTTTGAACTAATTCTTCTGAACCTTTTATTCTAATGATCTAAATTGAGATATTTGTGGATGAAACATCTAAGACATTAGTGTGTAAATTGGAGAATATCCAGTGGTTGTTCACACTCACATAAATGCAGAATTGGCTTACTTGATTTACAGTGGTATCTCAGAGATTCGGCATTGAGTTACATGGAGCAGCATGAAGCTGCTGAACTTAGCTTCAGTTAAAGCTGCCAGAAATATTTCCATGGCATAAAAACCCTAATCACTGTCCGGCAGCATTTCAGGCACTGAAAGTTTTTTTTTGCACATGTAGAGACCAATTCATTCAGACTGTATATCTCACTGGGAATTTAAAAACATACACAATTAATCCTTCTGTGTCTTAAGTGTCATTCTTTTTCTTTTGGTTTAGTAAATGATTTGAGATTGAATTAAATACTCACATACTTGATGTATGAACTTGCATTGCTGACCAATGATTTTCCAACTAGATCAGGGAAAGGAATACATTTTATTTTCCTTGTTTTCTGTAGCACTTCTTATTGTTACTGGCTGACAGAACCACACATCATAGTGAGCTCATTGAAAAAAAACTACAATGAAGAGTTGATAAAATTGAATTGAAACAGATCACAAGCTTCAGCCAATTACTGATGGAACACTGTAGCCAAGTTGCATAGAAGGTTGAGGGAGTGAATGCATGGGATGTGGTGGGGGAGAAGCATTTGCTACTAATGAAGTGCAGTGAACTGTTGATAAGCATGAATATTGGTACATGGGTAACTGTGTCTTGCAGATGGTTTGGAACTAGAGAGTGAGTGATGAGTCTCTCCCTGCAGTCTCTGATGTGTTCTTATAGCCATAGTATTTATGAATTTTATCATATTTATGAAATTTATCAGTGCTGACTCAGTATCATACTGGAGTCTCATCAATGGTAATACTACTGAATGTCAAGGGAAGGTTGTTAGAAACTATCTCCGTCTGGAACTTAGATAGCACAATTGCTACTTGATGCACCATCAATAACTCACTCTGAGACGTAGAAGCGAGGTATTGGCTTTTATTGACTGGAAGAAGGAACGAGCAGTGAGTGACCACCATGCTACATCCTGGAGACTGAGAGGCCGGGCTCAGACCTCCATCACCTTTATACAGGGGTCTGTGGGAGGAGCCACAGGAGCAGTCATCAGGGGGCGTGTCCAGACAGGTATATGTAGTTCACCACACTACTTTTCACTAAATAGTTCATATCTATGTTTCCCAGGTCTCGCTGGGTGCTGGCAAGGATTGTTTCATTTTGTAAGGATCTGGCAGCAGTATCCTCAAGTCATAATGACTGGCTTCCATCAGCAAATATTATTTATTTAAGGTATGACTGCAGTCAGAAAGGAATCTTGCTCTTGAGTTTCAATAATTTCAGGTTTACCAAGAATTCTTAAGGGTGGGCTTAGACAAATACTGCAATGTTGTTAAGGGCAGATGCTCTCACTGTTCAGCACCATTAACTGTCATTGGACTATGGCTGTATGAAGGTCTGAATTTTACTCTGCCTTGCTATCTAGAGTGACTTGCTTGGTTCTAGTTCTATGAGTTCTGAAGAAGCTGATAGGCCTGACATTGGAACTGCAGACACTGCCACAGAAGTAAAAGCTGCTTGACGGGGTGGTTGAATGGGTATTTTGGGTGGAAGTACACTCTTTCCACAGTTTGTGAAACTGTAGAAACCTATTTACTCCAGATTAATGTCTTCCAATTCTTTCTTTTTCCTTTCAAGAGAAACATTTTTTCCAAGGAGGCTTTAAAAACAATCCTTGAATTGACTCCTGTGCCACGTGCTAAAGTATGATAAATCCTGGAAGAAACTGACTGTTTCAAGAGTCTGATGTCAGCAATGTGAACACCCGTTCTGTATATGTTGAAGAAGATGTTGAAGTATAAGAGAATGCTGACATGTTACTTATCCTAAGTAAGTAATTTATTTATCTCACAAATAAATTTGGAAGATCTTGTGAAGATAGTGTTGATATTTCTCATAGAAACATAGAAAACCTACAGCATAGTACAGGCCCTTCAGCCCACAATGCTGTGCCAAACATGTACTTACTTTAGAAATTACCTAGGGTTACCCCTAGCCCTCTATTTTTCTAAGCTCCATGTACCTGTCCAGGAGTCTCTTAAAAGACCCTATCGTATCTGCCTCCACCACCCTGCAGTCTCATGGCAGCCCATTCCACACACTCACCACTCTCTGTGGAAAAAATCTTTCCCCGGCATCTCCTCTGTACCTACTTCAAAGCGCCTTAAAACTATGCTCTCTCACGCTAGCCATTTCAGGCCTTGGAAAAAGCCTCTGACTATCCACACAATCAATGCCTCTCATCATCTTACACACCTCTATCAGGTCACCTCTCAACCTCCGTAGCTCCAAGGAAAAAAGACCGAGTTCACTCAACCTATTCTCATAAGGCATGCTCCCCAATCCAGGCAACATCCTTGTAAATCTCCTCTGCACCCTTTCTATAGTTTCTGCATCCTTCCTGTAGTGAGGTGATCAGAACTGGACACAGTACTCCAAGTGGGGTCTGACCAGGGTCCTATGTAACTGTAACATTACCTCTTGGCTCTTAAACTCAGTCCCACAGCTGATGAAGGCCATTGCACTATATGCCATCTTAACCACAGAGACAACCTGCTCCTGTGCTTTTAGATGACTGTTGTAAATAGTCCATGTATCAGAAGCATGCAGAAAGGCAGGGATCACTGTTGCCCTGTGGACCTTGAGATTTGTGCTAAGTTTGAGATAAAGGCTCTTTAAACAGCCAAAGACTGTCCTAACAGTGGTGAATTTCATCACCTATGCCTTAATCTAAGCAGTGGCTTCCAAGATTTGAGAAGTGGTCCCCATTTTCCATGCTTAATTTCTAGTGAAGTTTGTTAGAGGGCACTGCACTATATACAGCAAGGACAAGTTGGTAAAGCACCTGAGTGTAGAATATTCAAAAGTTCAAAGTAAAATGTTGTATAAAAGTACATATATGTCACCATCTGCAACCCTGAGGTTTGTGTTTGTGGGCATGCACAGTAAATACAAGAAACACAATAGAATCAATGAAAGACCACACCCAACAGGATGGACAAACAACCAATGTGCAAAGGACAACAAACTGCAAATATGAAAAAGAAAATAAAGAAAATAAAAATAATATTAATTAAGAAGTTCTGACCACTAAACTCAGAAAAAATGAAGAAATTATCACTATAGAAGAATTGCTTTCATCCATGGAAGACATCCCCATGATCTGAGCAGACTAGATATCAACAAGGAAGCACTGAACACCTGGTTCAGTGATAAAGACCTCTGTATTCCTTGTGGCAATACAGAACCAGGTGGTTAACACAAAAAAAACCAAACATACATAATTAAAGACCAACGAATTCAAGACCATAAATGCAGAAAATGCCAAGAGAAATCAAAAATGATCCAACACATTACAGGATCCTGCAGTAACTTAACTGAATCTTATTACTTAGCATAGGTACAATCCAGTGGCAAACATCATACACCAGAATCTTGCTTGAAAATACAAACCTGTAAAAGACACCATATCTTACTATAAATACAAGCCTGAGTCAGTTTTAGAGTTGGAGTCCTACAAATTATATTACAACCGATTTTTTATTATTATAGATAGGTCAATCCATAATAACTGTCCAGATATAATATTACAGGATAAACAAGCAAGAACAACTTACTTAATAGATATTGATATTCGGAACATACATGACATACAAAAATCAATAACTGAAAAACACCAGAAATATGCTGAATTAAAGGAAGAAATTGAAAGATTATGGAACATGAACAGGATATACATTCTATTGTTCCAATAGAATTGAATTGAAAATACACATGGACTAAGATGTTAATTGTCCTGTGCTATCACCAGTGGGATCATCAGTTGATCTGCCACCTGTCTTCAGGAGTTTCGGCTCCCTTATGATCAAGACTCCCTCGAGGTGGTGGACCAGCAGTGCTAAAGCACCACCTCCCACTGGTGAGCTTAAAAACTTGGCATCTGCCTCTATCAGAGTTGTTGGTCGCTTCCATCCAACAGATAGTCTACTCTTCAGGTGCCTATGCAACTACTGAAGAGTTTGCAAAAGATGGATACACTGTCTGACCATCTGCCCCTCTGGACGTACTTGGTCCACACCCATGATGATCCTATCTCTGCTGCCTCAGCTACAGCCCTGCTGGTTGACTTGATCTCTCTTGTAGTGAAGCCAAGGTCACGCAGCCACTTCTGGAAAGTGAACGCATGGCAACCTACTTCGAATGGATAGCATGAGACCTTCCACCCTCTGTCTCTGCACTCTGATCTTTATTCTGCATACTTGCTTAACTTGTGCTCATGGGCTTTATTGATGTTGTCTTCCCAGGGGACTGGGAGTTCATGAATAACCACTTCTCTACTGGTGTCAGACCATACGATTATATCTGGACACAATGTGCTGAAAGCTATTTGCTCCGGGGAACTGCCTTTCCTATCCAGGTCAGCCTTGACACACCAATCATTGGCTGAAGAAAGTATGCTTGATCATGGCTTGGCACTGTACACCCTTGACTTGGAGCCTTCTTTTACAAATTATATGTGATGCTCTGTGCAGCATAGCATGGGGCATGAGATAAGTTGTGCTGCAGTACTCTCTGCTCAACTGCTTCTGTTACAACTTTGAGAATATTGTTATGTCTCCAAGTGTACACGTACATGATAGCTACAGCTGCTATCATCCCAAAATCACTATACAATAGGAATAGCATTAAACAATTATGCCTACACAGCAATATTTATGTAAATCTTTAAAAAAGGCACAATATTAAACACCATTTGAACAGTCCAAATGTTCCTAGCAATTGAGAAGTGATTGTGTTTGGGTATGTCTGTACCTCAGGTTTTACTGGCTTAAGCTGAGGAAAAATTAAAAGTATAATATATAAGCAATAAGTATCGAAAACATGAGAAGAAGAGTCCTTGAAACTGAGTCTATAGGTTGTGGGAACAGCTCTGATGGGGTGAGTGGAGTTGAATGAAATAAACCTCTCTGGTTCAAGAGCCTGATCAGAACCTGGTATTGTGAGTCCTGAGTCTCCTGTATCTTCTTCCTGATTGTAGCAGTGAGAAGATAGGATGGCCTGGGTTGGCTGGAAGGGGTCCTTGAAGATGGGTGCTGCTTTCTTGCAATAGTGCTCCATGTACAAAGGTGTAGAAGTGCTTAAAGTCTTCGTCAACTTCTAGGGAAGTAGAGGTGCTGCCATGTTTCCTTTGTAATTGCACATACGTGCTAGGCCCAGGGGAGATCCTCTGAAATGATAACAGATGTTAAGTGTTAGACCCATTCTTCAATATTCTTCAAGGAACATATAAGTGATGACTGGGAGATTGGCCTCTGAACATGCGCATACAAGTGGACTTGTACATGTTGCTCTTTGAGGATCAAAGCAGGGCTGTCGTTGGTTCTGTTATGGAGGGTGAAATTTCCTGTTTGCCCAATGGTGAATAAACACCTCTTGATAGCACTGCTGACAACTTTCTTTAGTGAAGTGATGGCTGAGTGGTGCAGTAATTAGCTGGTTAAAGTCTGTCCAGCATTTTATGGACAACACATACCGAAGTAAATGTCAGAAGGTCAAAAACAACATTTAAAAATACCTCAGGCATATAGTCATAGAAAAAAGTCTTTCAGCCCATCTTGTCCATGATAATCATCAAGAATACATTTAAACTAATTCCATTCACCAGCACTTGATCTGTAGCCTTATGTGCACTGGCAATTCCAGTGCTTTTCTATCTACTTCTTAAATGTTGTGAAGGTGTAGGCTTCCACCATCCTCTCAAACAGTATGTTCCAGATTCCAACCATCTTTGGGTAAAAAATTCTTCTCAATTCTCTTTTACCTCTTAAACTCTTACCCCTCACTCTAAACCTCTGCCCTCTGGATTTTCACTCCTTTATTATGCGGAAAGGTTTCCTACCACCACTTTAGTCTATGCTTCTCAGTAAGATTCCGCCTCAGCCTCTATCACTCCTTTTTCCTGATGAAGAGTCTCAGCCTGAAAAGCTGACAGTTCATTTCCTTCCTTCGATGCCATCTTATCTGTTGAGTTCCTTCACCATTTTGATACTTTGCGTCACATTTCCAACATCTGCAGTCTGTCTTGAATCTCCCCTGGTTTAGACTCCACTTCCCTCGAATAAAGACTGTGAGCATTTACTTAACCTATGCACTACATGATTTTACATAAATTTGTCAGCCCTAACCCTCCTGTTCTCCAGGGAAAAATTGTCCAAGCCTAGCCACCTTTTCATTCCATCTCAAGCCCTCCAGTCCTAGTGTCATCCTCATGAATCACTTCTGCACTCTTACCAGCTTAATGATGTCTGTCATATTGCTGGACAACTCTGCACAAACCTGCAAGTGTGGTCTCACTGCTGACTTGTACAGTACTAATATGATATCCCAATGCCTGTGCTCAATAACTGATGAGGGCAATTGTGCCAAATACCTTCAAACACTATCCAGAGGCTTGTTATTTACTGTGTAAGTCCTGCCCATGTTTATCTTACCAAATGCAACATCTCTCATGTGCCCTAGTTAAGTTATATTTGCCTATCCTTGGCCCACTAGATCCTGTTGTGATCTCAGATAACATTCTTTCTGTTGATTACATCAGCAATTTTGCTATCATTGACAAACGTACTATGTGAACAACATTGCCATAGGTTCTTAGAGAAACAGACCATTCAGCCCAATTTGTCCAAGCCTACCAAAGTTCCTACCTAAATTAGTCACTTTTAAATGGTCCTATATCTCTGTAAATCTTTCCTATCCAAATACTTATCCAAATGTCTTTTAAGTATTGTTATTGTGCTGGCCTTATCTATTTCTGTAGCAGCCTGTTCCACGTAGGCAGCATTTTCTGTGTGAATAAGTTTTTCCTCAGTTCCCGTTTAAATCTTTCCCCCTTTCCATAAACCTGCTGTGTGCCCTCTAATATTTCTGTTCCCTTTCACTGGGAAAAAGATTTATATGTATTCACCCTGCCTCTGTCCCTCATTATGTTTTGCACTTCTATATTGTCACTGTTAAATCTCCTACATTTCAAGATATAAAGCCCTTGTCTCCCAACACCTCCCTATAATTGCTAAAGTCCACATAGACCACAAGACATATGTGAAGAATTAGGCCATTCAGTCCATCAAGTCTACTCCACCATTCAATCATGGCTGATTTATTATCCCTCTTAACCCCATTCTCCTGCCTTCTCCCCATAACATAGAAACGTAGAAAACCTACAGCACAAATAACCTCTGACATCATTACTAATCAAGAACCTATCAACCTCCACTTTAAAACTACCCAATGACTTGGCCTCCACACCCATCCATGGCAATCAATTCCCCAAATTCACCATGCTAAACTAAGCTTGATTCTGGTTAAAGAAATTCCTTCTTATCTCTGTTCTAAATGTATATGCTGTAACAAGAGAGCTATGGATGGTGGTGCACCCAAGTGTAGAGTAAGGTCTAGAATAGACTCAGACTTGAAATAACAAGACAACGCAAATGAAATCCAAAGGCAAAAGCACAAACAGTAGTACTAGAATCACAAGCAAGAGAAAACCTACAGATGCTGGAAATCCAAGCCACAAACGCAAAATGCTGGAGGAACTCAGCAGGCCAGACAACATCTATGGAAAAGAGTACAGTCGATGTAGGGGGGAGGGGAGAGAGAAACACAAGGTGATAGGTGAAACCTGAAGGAGGAGAGATGAAGTAAAGAGCTGGGGAGTTGATTGGTGAAAGAGTTACACGGCTGGAGAAGGGGGAGTCTGATAGAAGAGGATTGAAGGCCATAGAAGAAGGAAAAGGGGGGAGTTCCACCAGAGGGAGCTGATGGGTAGGCACGGAGATAAGGTGAGAGACAGATAAGGAGATGGGGAATGGTGAAAGAGGGGGTGGGCTTACCTGAAGTTTGAGAAATCTTTGTTCATGCCATGAGGTTGGAGTCTACCTAGACGGAATATAGTGTTGTTTCTCCAGCTTGATTTGGGCCTAATCATGACAGTGAATGAGGCCATGGACAGATATTTCAGAACAGGAATGGGAAGTGGAATTAAAACAGGTGGCCATTGGGAGATCCCGCTTTTTCTGGTGGATGGATTGTAGGTGCTTGGCGAAGTGGTGTCCGGTCTCACAAGTATACAGGAGGCCACACCAGGAGCACCCAGACACAGTGTATGACCCCAACAGACTCACAGGTGAAGTGTCACCTCACCTAGAAGGACTGTTTAGGGCCTTGAATGGTAGTGAAGGAGGAGGTATAGGGGCAGGTGTAGCACTTGTTCCGCTTGTAAGTATAAGTGCCAGGGGGAAGATCAGTGGAGCGAGATGAATGGACAAGGGAGTCACATGGGGAGCGATCCTTGCAGAAAGCAGTGTGGGGGAGGGAAAGATGTGCTTAGTGGTGGGAGCCCATTGGAGATGGCTTAGTACTACAAATGGAATTCTTATAATTGAGCACTGAGTGTTCAGCACAAGGCCTTTAAGTATAGAGTTTCCATGAAGGAATGTGGCAGGCAATAATTGGCAGTCTGAGTCTTGAAGGGACAGCTGCAGCTAACCATGCTCTGGGAAATTGGAGTGCTGAAATCTGGATGCCTTCTGCTGTTCATTCATGACCGTGATAAAACCATCTCTCCTACGGCTGACTCCTGATGTCCCAGGGTGATCAGGATGGTGCTGGTGAAAGTCCCCTATCAAGGTAGGGTCCAAGATGTCCTGTGAAGGAATCCTGCTTTCTTCCAGACCATATCCCTTCCATTCCACAAGGTACTGTCTTTTACTTTGAACAATGCAGGTATCCAAAAGTCACTGGATTGTGTAGGTGGGTTGTCCCTCAGCAATTCTCCGAGACTGAGGAGGTTTAGGAACTGTAGACAAGGGGTTGGCACAAAAGGGCTTAGGTGGGATATGTGGAATATGGGGTGATCAGTAGGGTGCTCGAGAGCTGGAAAGGATTGGTAACTAGGTAGACACATCACAGGACCAATGTAACATGGAGCTTAGAAAAACTAGAAAAATAGAGGGCTATGGTAATCCTAAGTTATTTCTATAGTAAGTACATGTTCGTCAAAGTATTGTGGGCCAAAGGGCCTGTATTGTGCTGTAGTTTTTCTATATTTCTGTGTTAACAAGGGGCCAATATTCTGGATTCAGAAATTTTCTGGGAACATCACTAGTTGAGTGCCAGACCTGCTGACTGGGAAAAAGTGTTGGTCCCTCCCTTCTCCAGTGATTGGCTTAGTCTTGTTGTTAACGTGAATTGGCCAACAATGTCTCTCTCATCTTAATCCATTTCCGAACCCCCACTTCTGCTGCTTGTTCCAGGTACAGTGGAGGATGGTACCCAAATTGCATTCGAAAGGGATTATGCTGATAGATGAATGTTGAAGTGTGTAGTGCACAAGCTCTACCTAGATCAGGTTGTCACTCCAGGTCATATGGTTCATTGAGGCTAGACATCTGAGTGTTCTCTCTAGGTCCTGGTTGACTCTCTATGTCCATTGATCTGTGGATGGAATCCAACAGAAAGACTGGCAGTGGTCTTAATGAGCTCACAAAAGGCCTTCCAAAACCTAGAGGCAAACTGGGGACATGATCAGAGATGATACCATAGGGGAACCATGAATCTTGAAGACGTGCTATAACATGAGCTTGGTGCCTCCTGGTGCGGTCCCTTATATATCTATTGTATATCTTCGGCCCAATGTAGATTGGGAGACCGTTCCGCCAAGCACCTATGCTCCATCTGCCAGAAGAGTGGGATCTCCCAGAGACCACACAATTTAATTCCACTTCCCAATCCCTTTCTGATATGTCAATCAATGGCTTCTTGTACTGTTGTGATGAGGCCACGCTCAGACTGGAGGAATGACACCTTATATCCCATCTAGGTATCCTTCAACCTGATGGCATGAACATCAATTTCTCAAACTTCCAGTAGTGTCCTCCCGCCTTCTCCTTCAGCAGTCCCCATCCCCTTTTTCCTCTGTCACTTTATCTCGTTGCCTGCCCATCTCCTCCCTCTGGTGCTCCTCCGCCCTTTTCTTTCTTCCATAGCCTTCTATCCTCACCTATCAGACACCCCATTCACCAGCCCTGTATCTCT
The DNA here is from genome assembly GCF_048418815.1 of Hemitrygon akajei. Taxonomy (NCBI): domain Eukaryota; kingdom Metazoa; phylum Chordata; class Chondrichthyes; order Myliobatiformes; family Dasyatidae; genus Hemitrygon; species Hemitrygon akajei. The sequence continues at coordinate 23,605,064 of NC_133145.1, read as the reverse complement.
TTTACCAATCAACTTCCCAGCTATTTACTTCATCCCTCCCCCTCCCAGTTTCACCTATCACCTTGTGTTTCCCTCTCTCCTCCCCCACCATTTAAATCTACTCCTCATCTTTTTTTCTCCAGACCTGCCAAAGGGTCTTGCCCCGAAACGTCAACTGTACCCATTTCTATAGATGCTTCCTGGCCTGCTGAGTTTCTTTAGCATTTTGTGTCTGACTATCCTGTATTTGCCCTTATCTTAAAAACTGCTGATGTATCTTTTCCCTCCACTAACTTTGATTCTTAAACGGACCTATTTTCACCAGTTACTCTTCTGTTCTTAAATAGCTTATAATTAGCTTTAGGATTTCCCTTAACCTTGTCATTTAGTGATGTTTCATGTCCACTCTGTGCTGCTTTGATCTACATAAGTATTGCCCCACAATATATTTCTATATCTGAAGTGCCTTCCCATCTTCAGTTCTCTATAACCAATCATATGCCTGCTTTCTTTTCAATCCTGCCCTTAATATCCTTTGACATTCTCGATTCCCTGGGCTCACTAATTTGCTTTCCCTTTATAAGAACACATTTTTCCTGAGCTCTAATGATTACACAGTTAAATGCTTTACACTTGTGGAGCTACCTGCAAGTAGCTGCCCACACAATAGCTTTCCCACAATATGAGATTCTAATTTAAGGACCAACATTGTTTCTTTCCAAACTCTCTTGTAACTCACAGAGTTATGGTCACTATCTCTGAAATGTTCTTCCCTGCTGCTATAACCACTTGCTTGGCTACATTCCCTAACATTAAGTCCAGTACTGGTGCTTCTCTAGTGGGATTATCGATGTACATATTCAAAACACTTTCCCGTATGCATTTTAAAAATTCCCCCCTGCTGACTGACACTTCCATGTTAAAGTATTCCAGATAAGATTGGTAAAGTTGAAATCCTCTACTAATATAACTAACCCTGCTGATTTTAAGTAACACACACGAAATGCTGAAGGAACTCAGCAGGTCAGGCAGTATCTATGGAAAGGAACAAAGAAGGTAAAATCTGCAGATTCTGGAAATTGAAGCAACACACACAAAATGCAGGAGCAACTCAACAGACCAGGCAGCATCTATGGAAAAAAAGTACAGTCAACGTTTCAATCTGACTGCCAAAAGGTCTCAGCCTGAAACATTGACTGCTTTTTTCCATAAATACTGCCTGGCCTGCTGAGTTGCTCCAGCACTTTGTGTGTGTTGAAAGGAATAAAGAGTTGACGTTTTGGCTGAGTTCCTTCACAAGAAGCTGGTGGGAGGGGAAAGCTGGAAATGAACAGGTGAAGCCATGTGAGGGGGATGGTAGGTGGGTGAGGTTTGAACTGAGAAGCTGTTAGGTGATAGATGGAAAAGGCAGAGGGCTGGAGAAGAAAGAATCCAATAGAAGAGGGGAAATGACCATGAGAGAAAGGGAAGGAGGAGAAGCACCAGATGCAGGCAATAGGCAGGTTAGGAGAAGGGGCCAGAATGGAACATAGAAGAGAGAAGGGGGAGGGGGAAGAAATAACCAAAAGTTAGAAAAACAGATGTTCACACCTGGCTGGAGGCTACCCAGAGAGAATGTAAGGTGTTGCTCCTCCAAAATGAGAGTTGTCTCATCTTGGCAGTAGAGGAGGCCATGGACCCATATGTTGAAATGGGAATGATTGGCTACCAGGAGATCCTGCTTATTGCAAAGCTGCTTTACAAAGTAGTTCCCTAATCTGTTGGGTCTCACCAATGTAGAAGGGGCTACATCGGGAGTACCAGATACAGTAGATGCCGACAGACTCATAAATGAAGTGTTGCCTCACCTGCAAGGACTGCTTGGGGCCCTGAATGGTGGTGAGGGGGGAGGTGAATGGGCATTAGTAGCACTTTTTCTGCTTGCAGGGACAAGTGCAAGGGGGGAGATCAGTGGGGAGGGAGGAATAGACATGGGAATCACAGAGCGAGTGATCCCAGTGGAAAGTGGAGAGTGGGGAGGGGGTAAGGTGGTAGTAGGATTCCATTTAAGATGGCAGAAGTTGTGGAGAATGATGTGCTGGTTCCAGAAGCTCATGGAGTGGTAAGTAAGGATAAGAGGAACTCTATCCCTGTTAAGGCAACAGGAAGATCGGGTGAGGGCAGAAGTCCAGGAAATGGAAGAGATGCAGTTGAGGGTAGCATTAATGGTGGAGGAAAGGACACCCCATTCTTTGAAGGAGGGTATCTCTGATTTCCTGAAAAGGAAAGCCTCATCCTGGGAACAGATGTGATGGAGCTGGAGAAAAGGAAATGGCATTTTCACAAGTGACAGAATGGAAAGTATAGTCGAGATAGTTGTGAGAGTCAGTAAACTTATAAAAATATCACTAGACAATCTGTCTCCATAGATGGTAACAGAGAGTTTGAGAAAATGAAGAGAGATGTCAGAAATGGACTTAAGTGAATTTGAGGACAGGGTGGAAGTTGGAGGAAAAGTTGATACACTCAGCAAGGGTGCATGAAACAGCACCAATGTAGTCATCAATGTAGCACCGAAAGAGTTGGGGAGCATTACCAGTGAAAGCTTGGAACATGGACTGTTCTATGTAGTCAATGAAAAGGCAGGCGAAGCTGGGGCCCATGTAGGTGCCCATGGCTACACCTTGGATTTGTAGAAGGTGGGAAGAATCGAAAGAGAAATTTTTGAGTGTGAGGCCTACTCCTACCAGATGGAGGAGGATGGTGGTGAAAGGCAACTGATTCGGTCTTTTATCTAGGATGAAGCAGAGAGCTTAAAGTCTTTCCTAATGGGAGATAGAGGCATATAAGAATTGGATATCCATGGTGAAAATGGCCAATCAGGGCCATGGAATTGAAAGTTATTGAAGTGATCGAAAGCATGTGTGTGTTACTCTGGATTTGCAGTAACTTCAGAATCTCTTGTGCCTATTACTTTTAAATCATTTTGTGATTTGTCTATATATCTGATCCTCTATCTCTTGCTGTTAGCATACCCAGTAGTATACCCAGTATGGATCACCTCCATTAAGAAAGGGGTTGGAGAAGTAACATATGTTTTCTGTTTATTCACTTTTTTTGTCCTTTAAACAAGGTACGTCTGCTGATCCACCAGTTGCCACTATTACCAAATATTCCACCTGTTTCATGTCCCCATGCACACAAGTTATTAACTATATTTGCTAAGCCTTATCCCTACAATTTTTCAGATAATCCTGACTGACACCAGCAAACTACTTAGAGAGCTATTTATAACAAAACAAATGTAGCAAAATGAAGATGTGTTGGTAGCTTAGTTGTCCACTGCAAATTGCCCATAATATGTTGGGTAAAATGATTTCAGACATAAAACAATATAGCACAGGAACAGGCCATTCAGTCCTGAACACAATTAAACTAAATCTCATCTGCCTGTAAGCTGATTTATATCACTCAATTTCTTGCATAATCATGTATCTATCTAAAGATCTCTTAAGCATCACTATTGTATCTTCTTCCACCACTACTCCTGGGAGCCCATTCCAGGCACCTTCTCTAAAACAACACCCCCCACCATACTTCTCCTTTAACATTTCCCCCATCACCTCAAATGCATGTCTTCTAGTACTGGGTAGTTCTTACCTGGCAAAATAGATTCTGGCTAACTATGCCTCTCATAATTTTATCAACTTCTGTCAGGTCTCCCCTCAGCCTCTAATGCTGAGGGTATGCAATCCAAGTTTGTCCAGGCAACAACTTGGATTAGAGAGTATACTATCTGCCATCAAATTTCTCCTCACTATTCCACTTTCACTCTATTTACTTTTACTTGTAAGTAAAAATAATTTTATGTCTAAAACTGTATTGCTGCCTCATAGAACCATAGAACATTACAGCACAGAAACAGGCCTTTTGGCCCTTCTTGGCTGTGCCGAAAAAATTTTCTGCCTAGTTCCACTGACCTGCACCTGACCCATATCCCTCCATACACCTCTCATCCATGTACCTGTCCAAGTTTTTCTTAAATGTTAAAAGTGAGCCCGCATTTACCACTTCATCTGGCAGCTCATTCCACACTCCCACCACTCTCTGTGTGAAGAAGCCCCCCCCCCAATGTTCCCTTTAAACTTTTTCCCCTTCATCCTTAACCCATGTCCTCTGGTTTTTTTTCTCCCCTAGCCTCAGTGGAAAAAGCCTGCTTGCATTCACTCTATCTATACCCATCATAATTTTATATAACCCTATCAAGTCTCCCCTCATTCTTCTATGCTCCAGGGAATAAAGTCCTAACCTATTCAACCTTTCTCTGTAACTCAGTTTCTCAAGTCCCAACAACATCCTTGTAAACCTTCTCTGCACTCTTTCAACCTTACTAATATCCTTCCTGTAATTCGGTGACCATAATAGCAAATTTCATGATATATGTCAGAGATAATAATTCTGATTCTGATTCTAAACTCTTAAGAAAAGTTGGACTTCTGCACACTTTCCAAAGCCTCCACATGCTTTTTGTAATGGGGCAAACAGAAATTAATACAATACTCCAAATACAGCCTATCCAAAGTTTTATATAGCTGCAGCATGACTTCCTAACTGATATACTCAGTGTCCTGACAAGTGAAGGCAAGTGTGTCATATGCCTTCTTTAACATACTATCCACTTACATGCCCACTTTTACTGAGCTAAGGACTTGGATGTTGATGGCAGAATATGGGGTATATGATGGGAATAGAGGAAAAATAAAATATATGACAATGGATACTTGATGGTCTGTGTGAATTCGGTGGGCTGAAGGGCCTGTTTCTCTGCACAATTCTATGACTGGTGATTATGTGAATATTTATTCATGGTATATTGTATCAATTGACTAGATTAATTGATGATTAATTATCAAAAATATGTTTTTTCTCCTGATTAATCTTGGATACTCAATGGAATATCAAAGCACAGATGTATAGAGTTATTGCTGCTGTGAAAAAGTTGAAATAGGAAATTCACAAGTTAATGCACTATTCATTCCTAGAGAAAGATAGTTCCCTGAGAAAATATCAAGTAATTAAACTAACTAATGCTGAACTCTGTTTATACTAACTACGAACAACAGCTCTTAATTTTTAATTACGTTATTTTACCCAGTAAAAGATCATATCAGCTATAAAGGTTGTTCACATTTTCTTACAGAGATCTTCTTGCTCAGGGATTGCTTAGGGAAAGAAAGTAAGGGGTGATAGATTATTCAATTTAAAAAGATACTTTTATTAACTCCCAACTATCTGAATACCAACTGAATGCAAGCATACCAACTAACAAGCCTTTTGCAGCAAATATTTTAATTTGGCCCACAGTTTTATAAAAGTACTAACACATGTTTCTGAAGTAAATGCATGCATTTCAAAATCTATAAATATGTCTTGTATGTTAATGTTATATATGCTTCAAAAATGCAGATGATGCAAATATTAGGATCAGAGTCAAGATTAGCAGCCCTTATTTACATTGCAGGCTGAAATATAACTCCACTTTAAGCTAGTGATATCCAGTAACTATGTAATGTAATATTTAAATGTAAATACCACATGCAAAGTATTTCTGCCTTATTGGAAAGGCATGTGCAATGAAATAAAAGACTGTCACTGAAATATATAATTGCCCATCAGATTAATTTTTATTGGCAGTATTTCCACTGTGCCGTAATCAGTGCAATAAGAGCAATGTAATTTCTTGTACATTTCTTGTACCAGCTAGGTCAGATGTAGATGTTTAAATAATAACCTTAAACCACACTTCATAACCTCATGACTACAGGTGACTGGGATTGATTTCATGCACAGAATTTTATGTAACTAATTTCCCTTTTTTGTTTTTCTTTTGACTGCTGATTGTATAAGACCATAAGACCACAAGACATAGGAGCAGAACTTGGTCATTTGGCCCATCGAGTCTGCTCCACCATTCAACTATGGCTGATCCTTTCCCCCCCCCCCACCCCATTCTCAGCCTTCTCCCTATAAACTTTGACACCGTGTTCAATCAAGAATCTATCAAGCTCTGCCTTAAATACACCCAACGACCTGAGTTCCACAGCAGCATGTGATAACAAATTCCACAAATTCGCCACCCTCTGGCTAAAGAAGTTTCTCCGCATCTCTGTTTTAAATGGTTGCCTCTCTATTCTGAGGCTGTGCCCTCTTGTCTTAGGCTCTCCCACCACGGGAAACATCCTTTCCACATCTACTCTGTCTAGGCCTTTCAACATTTGAAAGGTTTCAATGAGATCCTCCCTTATCCTTCTAAATTCCAGCGAGTACAGACCCAGAGCCATCAAACATTCCTCATATGAATACCCTTTCATTCCTAGAATCATCCTTGTGAACCTGTTCTGAACCCTCTCCAATGCCAGCGTATCTTAGATAGGAGTCCAAAACTGTTCACTTTGCTCAAGGTGAGGCCTCATCAGTGCCTTACAAAGCCTCAGCATCACATCCATGCTTTTGTATTCTAGACCTCTTGAAATGAATGCTAACATTGCATTTGCCTTCCTCACCACCAACTCAACCCACTAGTTAACCTTTAGGGTGTTTTGTACAAGGACTCTCAAGTCCCTTTGCATCTCAGATTTTTGGATTTTCTTTCCATTTAGAAAATAGTCTGCTCATTTATTTCTACTGTCAAAGTGCTGGACTATGCATTTTCCAACTGATGCTATGTACCTGTGTTGCTGCTGGAAGTTCTAAATTGCACTTGTGCATGTGATAGTAAGCTCAACTTTGACTTTTGACTTTGACTTTGAAATGAAGCTGCTGTAGTTCAAATCGCATTATGCATTAAAGGTAATTAATTGATTTTGCTTTCTGTACAAATATATAGACTGATTAATGTTTGTCATATCCTTGGCCCACTCCAAACTTTGTTGCTGTAGCGAAGCTGTGTTATCAGGAATACTATATTGGTTATCTTTTTTTTGTGTGCAGATCACAGACTTAAGTCAAGAGTTATTGATCTCCTCACAGATCTTTCCACGGATTTTTAAAAAAATTCTTGTAGCTACATACATATAAAATAAAAATACCTTAAAGAATGCTTGCAGCATTTTTAACATGCTGATGAGATTGCGGCACAAATAGATATAAATGAGTGTGATTGTTAGCTATTAAAAAATATGATTAGGAGTGTATGACTGGGAGCTCAATATTCAATGCTTTTGACATTCTAAAATGGGGTAGTGCAGTGCACACCAGGATACCAGCATGCAGAATATTCAAATCAACTTTATTGTGAACTGCGCTTGCATGGTATGTGAACTTCTTCCTTGTCGGAAGGTTGTGGGGGTTGTGGAGGACTGTCAGAGGTTATAGCAGGACATCAATAGGATGCAAAACTGGGCTGAGAAGTGGCAGATGGAGTTCAACCCAGATAAGTGTGAGGTGGTTCATTTTGGTAGGTCAAATATGATGGCAGAGTATAGTATTAATGGTAAGACTCTTGGCAGTGTGGAGGATCAGAGGGATCTTGGGGTCCGTGTCCATAGGACATTCAGAGCTGCTGCGCAGGTTGACTGTGTGGTTAAGAAAGCATCAACTGAGGGGTGGAGTTCAAGAGCCGAGAGGTAATACTACAGCTGTATAGGACGCTGGTCAGACCCTACTTGGAATACTGTGCTCAGTTCTGGTCACTTCACTACAGGAAGGATGTAGTGTAGAACTATAGAAAGGGTGTAGAGGAGATTTACAAGGATATTGCCTGGATTGGAGAGCATGTCTTACAAGAATAGGTTGAGTGAACTTGACCTTTTCTCCTTGAGCGATGGAGGATCAGAGATAACCTGACAGAGGTGTATAAGATGATGAGAGGCATTGATCATGTGGATAGTCAGAGACTTTTTCCTGGAGCTGAAATGGCTAACACGAGAGGGCACAGTTTTAAGGTGCTTGGAAGCATGTACGGAGGGGATGTCAGGGGTAAGTTTGTTACACAGAGATTGGTGAGTGCATGGAATGGGCTGCTGGCGACTGTGGTGGAGGTGGATATGGTGGGGTCTTTTAAGAGGCTCCTAGATAGGTACCTGGAGCTTAGAAAAATAGAGGATACCCAAGGCAGTTTTTAAAGTAAGTATATGTACGGCATAGCATTATGGGCCAAAGGGCCTGTATTGTGCTCTACTTTTTCTATGATTCTAGGAGTGGCATAGGAATAACCTTATTATGACCATAAGATAAAGGAACGGAATGAAGCTATTTAGTCCATTGTTTCTGCTCTGCCATTTCATCATGGTTGATCCATTATTTCTCTGCCCCAATTTCCTGCCTTCTCCCATTATCCCTTCATGCCTTGACCAATCAATTGTCTATTTACCTCTGCCTTAAATATTCATAAAGATTTCACCTGTACAGCTGCCTGTGACAACAAATTCCACAGATCCACCCTCTCTGGCTAAAGAAATTTCTCCTCATCTCTGTTCTAAAATGATGCTCCTCTGTTCTGAGACTGTGTCCTCTGTTCCTCGGTCTTCTACAATAGGAAATATCCTCTCCACATCTACCTTATCAAGGCCTTTCACTATTTGATACATTTCAATTAAGCCCCTCTTCATTCTTCTGAATTCTAGTGAATACAGACCCAGAGTCATCAAATGCTCTTCATATAACAAGCCATTCAAACCTGGAATGAGTTTCGTGAATCTATTTTGTAACCTCTCCAGTGTCAGCACATCTTTTCTAAGATATGGAGTCCAAAACTGCTCATAATATACCAAATAAGGCCTCGCCAGTGCTTTATAAAGCCTCAACATTACATCCTTGTGTTTATATTCTAGTCCTCTTGAAATGAATGCTAACATCACATTTGCCTTCCTCACCACAGACTCAACCTATAAATTAACCTTCAGAATATCCTGCACATGAACTCCCAAATCCTTGTGCCTCAGATGTTTTAATTTTCTCTCCATTTAGAAAATAATCTACCTTTCATTTCTTCTACCAAAGTGCATCACCGTACACTTCCTGATACTGTATTCCATCTGATACTTCTTTGCCCATTCTTCTAATCTATCTATGTCCTTCTGTAGCTTCTCTATTTGCTCAAAACTACCTGCCCCTCCATCTACCTTGGTATCATCAGCAAACTCTGCAACAAAGCCGTCAATACATCATTCAAGTCATTGACGTATAATCCCAACACAAACCCTTGTGGAACACCACTAGTCACCGGCAGCCAACCAGAAAATGCTCCCACAATTTGCTTCTTGCCGATCAGCCACTTCTTTATCTATATTTGTATCTTTCCTGTAATACCATGGGCTCTTAACTTGTTAAGCAGCCTCATGTGTGGCACCTTGTCAAAGGCCTTCTGAAAATCGAAGTACACAACATCAACCAACTTTCCTTTGTCTACACTGCTTGTTTCTTCAAAGAATTCCAACAGATTTATCAGGCAGGAATTTCCCTTGAGGAAACATACTGGCTACAGCTTATCATGTGCCCACAAGTGCCCCAAAACCATAACCTTAATAATCAATTCCAAAATCTTACCAACCACTGAGGTCAGGCTAACTGGCCTATGATTCTTCTACCTCTCTCTCTCTTCTTGAAGAGTAGAGTGACTTTTGCAATTTCTCAATTTTCCAGAACCATTTCGGAATCTAGTGATTTTTGAAAGATTATTATTAATGCCTCCACAATCTCTTCAACCACCTCTTTCAGAACCTGGGGTGTACACTCTTTGGTGCTGGTGATTAACCTATTTTCAGACATTTCAGTTCCAAAGAACCTTCTCCCTAGTAATGGCAAATTTAAACACTTCTGACCCCTGACTCTCTGGAAATTTCACCATACTGCTTGTGTCTTCCACAGTGAAGACCGATGCAAAATACTTACTCAGTTCATCTGCCATTTCCTTGTCCCCCGTTACTACCTTTCCAGCATCGTTTTCCATTGGTCTGATTCCACTCTCACCTCTCTTTTACACTTTATGTACCTGAAAAAACTTTTGTTATCTTCTCTAATATTATTCGCTAGCTTACTTTCATATTTCATCATTTCCTTCCTTATGACTTTTCTTATTGGTTTTTAAAAGCTTCCCAATCTTCTACCTTCTCACTAAATTTTGATCTATTATATGTCCTCTCTTGGCTTTTATGTTGGCCTTGACTTCTTTTGTTAGCCATGGTTGTGTCATCTTTAGAATACTTTTTTTCTGTCTGGGATGTATATATCCTGTGCCTTCCGAATTGCTTCCAGAAATTTCAGCCATTGCTGCTCTTCTGTCATTCCTGCTAGCGTTTTTTTTCCAATCTATTTGGCCAATACTTCTGTCATGCCTCTGTAATTCCCTTTACTCCACTGTAATACTGATACATCTCCTCAAATTAACTACCACATCTCCCCTTCTTGAAAAAAAAGGAAATCTATGTATGTACTTCTTGTCCATAGAACTGCATTGAAAATATACTCACTGAAATCGAGCAATTCAGTTCACTTTACTCAGAGCACATAACTTACAGTCCTTACATAAATATAAAAAGAATTTGCAACATTATATTAAGAACAGTCCCATTTTGTGAAATGTTTTCAACATTAGAACTCTTTTTTTTAAAAAACACTAAATCTGATGGATGTCAGAGTAGGCTACCTGAACACTCTAGCAAAGTGAGAGGATGATTCTGCCTCTTTAGTCACTTGCCCTAAGCTAATAGGCTAAGGAGAATATCTCTGTGGTGGGACAGATAAATGACCCCTGCTGGTATAGGTTCCTGGAAGTGTTGGAGCAGATGGATATTCTTGAACAGGTGTGTCCACCTCAAGTAAATGGTCCTTGTCATAAGGATCAGGCTACTCTTCTTCCTCTACCTTCCGTGGACTTTGAAGGCACCTGAGTGCATACCTGTTCCACCTGATTTCACCTTGTGATGTTCTGATTACAAACATTTGTGGTGCATGCTACAAGACTATTGTTACTTTGGTGAATTGGTCTGAAACCGAGACAGCTTTACCACTCCTGAGTGGTGACAAAGATTTTGCTCTGTGTCTGAGATCATGAATGCTCTTCATTTTCTTATGCTGTGTTGTCTCAAAATATCTCACTTTGTCTGAGTCTGGTAAGTGAGGTTGGAGAAGGAAAGGAGGAATAGGCAGGCTTGTTCTCAGTCTCCAGGCCATTGACAGCTCTGATGGACTGTAGCCATTTGCAAGAGGTGTGAGCTGATAAGCTACCCATGCTTTGTATGGGTCTTTTGTCTTCAATACGAAACTCTTAACAGTTTGCACTGCTCTTTCCGCTTCACCATTTGGCATACCCATGGACTGCTTGTCTGGTGTTTGAATTCATCGCTCCTAGCAAAGACTTTGAATTTTGTGCAGCTGAATTGTGGAACGTTGTCTGAAACATGTGTCTCTGGTAGTCCGTTGCAAGCATTTTCAGCTTTCAAGTGCTGCATAACTTCTGCTGAGAATGTAGAGGACAGCTCGGACCTCTCAATATTCTGTGAGTAGTAATCCACAGAGAGAATATATTAGTCTCTTTTCAGCTTGAAAATATTTGTGCCTGCAATTTGCGATGGAAAGTCTGGGAATTCTGTGGGACAGAGGGGTTCAGCATGATTTTTGTACTGTTTACTGCAAGCTTCGCATTGCTTTACAAAATCTCTCATCTGTATGCTCAGAGCAGACCATCACACAGATTGCCTGCTCTTAGGCAACGTGTTTGATGCCTTGATGTCCTTGGTGGATTTGACTGATGATTTTGGTATGCATAGAAGCAAGAATGATGAATTTAGAGTCCTTTAGCAACGAACTATCAAGAATGGTAAGTGTGTCTCTTTCAAGCCAATAAGGTCTGATTTTGTGAGCTCTTTTTATAACTGCTAGCCATCTCTGCTCACAGTATCATTTGACTTTGCTGCAAATATGGTCCTTTTTCAACAGCATGAATTCTATCCAGTTTACTCTGTGATGCAGGAAAGCTTTCACGTACCTAAGCTAAGTAGAAGTTGATATCTTCCATGAGGGTAGAGTCAACTTCCACCCACTCACTTTTGCATGGCATCCTCGACAGAGTGTTTGAAGTTGTGTAAGATTTACCAGGGACTTGTTCAATGTCATAACAATATTGCATAAGTCTCATTCTGAATCTTTGCAGACATGGAGGTAAGTCACTCTGAGTATTTAGAGCTGATGAGGCTGACAAGTTGCTTGTGGTCTGTTTTAAGTAGGACTTTAGTGCCTATCAAGTATCAGCTGAAGCTTTCACAAGCCCACATGAGAGCCAGTATTGCCTTTTCAATTTGGGCATAACACTGTTCCAAACTCCTGCCAGTTTGTCTGAATTTGGTTGCACTCCATCTGATGACAGTTGATGACCTAAGAACTTCACTTCCAACTTTGCAAATTCACATTTCATTTTGTTCAGTGTGATTCCAGCCTGTTTCAGTTTCTCCAAGGCAGCTTCTCTTCCTTTGTCATGTTCCTCATTTGCGCCTCCAAAGATGAGTATATTGTCCATGTGGAGACTGCTCCTTCCAGTCCCTCTAAAATTTGGTTCATCCTCATCTGAAAGAGTTCAGGGGCTGATGAAATACCAAAACGAAGTCTCTTGAAAGCATAGTGGGATGATAAAGGTTGTGAGCTTCTGTAACTTAGGGGCTAAATGGATCTGCCAGAACCCTGAGTTTGCATCTAGTTTGATGAAGAACTTTGCTCCACAAAGCAAGCCCATGTGTACTCAACAGAGAACAAAATAAACTCCTCCCTCCTCACTGCATTAGTCAATTTGGTTATATCAACTCGGATCCTCACTGTGCCATCAGGCTTGGGAACAGGAACGATGCCTGGACACCAGTCATTCACTCTTGTTGTGATGTCACATGCCTCCATTCTTTGACTTGAGTTTTGACTTTGTTCATTAATGGGACTGGTATATGCCCCGCTGTAGGCAGAAAGTAGGATGTCATTCCTGGCCTCTTCTAAGGTGCTCTTCTTTCAGTACCCCCCCCCCCCCCCCCACATCTGTGAACAACTTCAAGTACTTCTCATGCTACTGAACATTGTTTAGCAAGTCTAACCTTGCAATGACGTTCAACTTCTTAATAGCATGTTGCCCCAGTAGTGGTGAGAAGAGATTCTGAACAACATAGGCATCCTCTTTTAACTGTTTCTCATTTTTATGGATGGAAGGAGTAAACATTCCTTTCACACTGAACCTATGTTTCCCTGGCCCCATGAGTACTCTCTTTGTTAGGTTTAGGATAATACATGTTATCTTCGCCAGTTTTGTGAACAGACATTCAGGGATGGCTGTGACATCTAACCCAGTGTTCATATTGAATGTCACTGCCTCATTTTGCACCTGAACCATAGTACACCAGCTTTGCCTATTTAAATCTACATTCCCAAGGAAAGGTCTCTCCTCATCTGAATCATGGTCTTCTTTGACCTCCTGAAGAACTATTTTTGAGTAACACTGGCTTTTATCATGGCTAACTCTATTGCATTGATGGCATTTCAATTATTTTGCTGGACAGAGCTGTTTGACATGGAATGGAGACTTGCTGCATCTCCTGCATTTGGACGTTTTACCTGTTCTTTGTTTCACTTGTCTGTTTTGTTTGAGCTAAGATCTATTCTCTCCTCTTTCTGTAGTGTTTCTGACTGCACCCTATTTCCTCTCATATATCACATATTGTTTTCCTATGAAGTATTCTTTTAATTTTTCCTGCAGTTTTTTACTCCTTTTCTTGAGTATCTGTCAGTCCTAATCCACCCATGATATCCTCTGCTTTGTCCTCCATGCAATATATCAGTGTGCTTACTTATGCTCTTCTGAAGTCTGAGTGAGATTGCTTGCAGCCTTAACTCTCTCAACCATCTGAACCTTCGCTCTGCTTCCCTGGTTTAGAGAAATCAAATGTCTCGGGGGGGGGGGGGGGCTTTATTAGGTAAGTAGATGTAGGTTCTACAGGTATTTGCTCCATTTTCCTGTTCTCTTTTAGTATTTTATTTATTTGGACTACAACAGACTTTTTGATTCTCTGAGGTTTTGACTGACTTCTCTGCTGTGTCTGTGTCTCTGTACACTTCCCAGGCTAGTGACCCACAGATTATTATAATGTATCCACTTTTCAGTGTAGCTTGAAGGCGTTGCCTGGCGACACTGGTCCTTTTACAGCTTATGCCTCATGATCATACAATTGGCAACTAGCAAAAGCAGTTTAGGTCAATAAGTCTCTGGATATTTTTCATAGATGCGAACAAGAACAGTCTTATTGTATTCTTTCTTGTTAGGATTCTCACTTGGTCTATAGCACCAACTCATCAATGATCAACCATTTCTGACACCATGTTGTGTTGCTTATTGAGGGATGGTGCAGAGCACACCAGGATACCAGCATGCAGGTTGCTCAACTCTACTTTATTGCTAAATGCACTTGTACAGTATATTAACTCCTCCCATGTGGGAGTGGCTAACTGAGGGCATAGGAATAACTAATAACTAACACTACACAAAAGAATAGGCAAAAAGGAAAAGGAACCTAGGTAACATGGATCTAGGAAGGCAATGACTAGTAGTGATATTGATGCAGATTAGCAGGGAAAAGAAGAAATGAGTAGAAGTGAACTAAAGGCCACTAAAGTATTGACTCAAAGTAGGACAAAGCGTAAATAGGAAATATCAAAAGCGCTAAAGAAGGGAACTGCAATTTTCATGAGTGAATTAAATCTGCATTTTGATTTGACAGATCAAACTGGGAAGAAAACCTGAAAAAGGAATTTGTGGAATCTATTAGAAATGTTTTATAAGAATAATATGTTACAGAACCTGTAAATGTGTTTTTCATATGTGGTCATATTTAGAAGAAGCCTTCCCCCTTCCTTTCCAATACTGATGAAGGGCCTCAGTCCAAAATGTTGACTGTTTATTCCTTTCAGTGGATGCTGACTGTCCTGCATAGTTCCTCCAGCATTTTTTATATATTACTGTAAAAGCAAAATAGAGGGTATATGATATAGCCAATATTAATGGGAAGCTGGAGGATTGGGAAGCTTTTAAAAACAAACAGAAGGCAACTAAAAAAACAATGAGATAAAAGATGAAGTATGAATGTAATTTAGCTAATAATGTAAAATAGGATACCAAAAATTTTTTCGGATATATAAAGAATACAAGTGAAATAAGAGTGAACATTGGATGGCTGAAATCACTACTGGAGAGGTAGTAATCAGAACAAAGAAATAGCAGATGAACTGAATAGGTATTTTGTGTCAGTCTTCACTAGGGGAACTAGAGGAAATCATCAGCAGCATGACAGAAATTTGAGAGTATTAGGGGCCAGGTGAGTGCAATCACTATTACTAATGAGAAGCTGGAAGGTCTGAAGGAACATAAGTCAATCTGGACCAGATGGACTATGCCTCAGGCTTCCAGAAGAAATAGCTGAAGAGATTATGGAAGCATTAGTATCTTTCAAGAATCAAGGGAAGGAGTAAAAGACAGGAAATTATCGGCCATTTAGCCAGACTTCAATGAATTGGCAAGATGTTGGAGTCCATCATTGGTGATTAGGTTCTTTGGTATGTGGAGACAAACAATAAAATAGGTCAAAGTCATCATGGTTTCCTTAAGGTGAAATCATACCTGACAGCCATGTTGAAATTAATTGAAGAAATAATAGGCAGGATAGACAAGGAGAGTCAGCGAATTTTACTTACTTGAATTTTCAGAAGGCCTTTGACAAGGCACTGCTCATGAGGTGCTAAACAAGATAAGGGACATGATATTACAGGGCTAAAACTAGCATGGACAGAAGATTGGCTGACTGGCAGAAGGCTAAGGCTTGGAATAAAGGGTGTTTTTTCTGGTATAGTGCCAGTAACCAGTGGTGTTCTGCATGGGCTGTTTGTTGGTCCTCTACTTCTCATTTATATGTTAATGATCTAGATGATGGAATTGATGGTGTTGTGGCCAGGTTTGCAGATGATACAAAGATGAGTGAAGGGGCAATTGGTGTTGAGAAAGCAGGGAGTCTGCAGAAGGACTTGGATAGATTAAGAGAATGAAGAAAGAAATGGCATATAGAATACAGTGTGGAGACGTGTATGGTCATGCACTTTGGTAGAAGGAATAAAGATGTAGACAAATTTCTAAAAGGGGTGTGTATTCATAAATCAGAGGTACAAATATAATTGGGAGTCCTATGCAGGATTTTCTAAAGGTTAACTTTCAGATTGTGCCTTCAGGCTTCTTTATCTCCTACCTGATGGTAACAGTGAGAAAAGGGAATGCCCTGGGTCCTGGAGGTCTTTAATAATGGACATCGCCTTTCTGAGACACCGCTCTCTCAAGATGTCCTGGGTACTTTGTAGGCTAGTGCCCAAGATGGAGCTGACTAGATTTACAACCTTCTGCAGCTTCTTTTGGTCCTGTGCAGTAGCCCCTCCATACCAGACAGTGATGCAGCCTGTCAGAATGCTCTCCAAATGTCACACATGAGGCCATGGCATTACAGGAAAGTTACTAACATGGTTAGAGCATTGGGTGATTGGTAGGAGGCAGAGAGTAGAAATAAAAGGATCCTTTTCTGGTTGGCTGCCGGTGACCGCAGGGTTCAGTATTGGGACTACTACTTTTTATGCTTTATATAAATGATTTAGATGATGGAATAGATGGCTTTGTTGCCAAGTTTGCAGATGATACAAATCTTTGGACTGTGAGAACAGGTCAATGGGCAGGTCAGTGGATGAATAATGGTAGATATTTTATGCATCTATTTCACAATGCTCAGCAGAACTTTTCAGATAGTGGGAATCAATGAGAAATAAAAACCATCTCGTTAATAATGTAGGAAAACAAAAATAATAGTTTGTGAAAAAAGAATCAAAGCAGCAAAATTAATTTGGAAAACAAAGGATTCAGAATTATTCAGTAACAAGTAGTGTTAGTCTAGAAAAATCTAATAAGGAAGGAGAAATTTCATTATGAGAGTAAGCTAACAAGTAATCACAAAACCAACACCAAGGGCTTCAATGAACATGGAAAAGGGTAGCTAAGGTAGTTTGGGGATTCTAGAGGGTGAGAATGGGGAACTAATTGTCAGGAACAAGAAAATGACACATGATTTAAGCCATTATTTTACACATCTCTTCACTGTAGATACTTAAAATATTCCAAGAAAACCACATTGGCTAAGTTTCAAAAAGGAAAGAGAAACTGACCTAACGCCCACTTACAGTGATTTAAAAGGAAGTTGCTGAAGTGACAGTAGAAACATCAGGTATCTTAAATCTCCCTGAGTTTTGGGAGAGTACCAGAGGAAAATGTGAAACGATGAAAACAAAAGGTGGGTTTATATGCTTAATGTCTCGAATTGGGAAGATGCTATAATCTAAATGTCTATCATCACAGAGGAAAATGTTTGTCATTTTGTAAAGCTTAATACATTCAAGCATGGTTTTATGAAATCATGTTTTACAAATTCATTGGAGCTCCTCAAGACTATAACAAGCAGAGTGAGATACAGAAGGATCAAAGTGCCTTGTGCATGGAACATGGAAACTTGACATGTAGGTGCAACAAATAATTATGGAAAGTGGCACATTGGCCCTTGTTTCAAAAGTTTTAATTTAGGAATTAGAGAAGTATCATTACAATTGTACAGAATGTTGGTGATCAAACTTAAAATGCTGTGTGTATAGATTTAATCCTCTTATTTAAGTAAGGACATAACAGCATTGGAGATGGTCCCAAAATGGTTCACAAAGCCAATTCCTGAATGAGAAGGTTATCCTTTCAAAAATAGCTAAAAAAGAAAAAAATTGCCTTCTTTTCTTTGGAGTTTAGACAAGTAAAGGATGGTCTTACTGCAGAAGTTAAGATCTTTAAGGGACATGAGAGAATATAGATTTTGAAATTTATCCACCAATGAAGGGTTTCAAAGGAGGGCACAATTACAGGACAAAGAGATAGTCATTTAAATCAGAGGTGCACTGCAATTCCTTCCTGCAGGGATGGTGGTTCTTTGGAATTTGCTGTCCCACAGCATTAAGGACACTACATCTTTGGCGATATTTACAAAGTAGGTAGATGCCTTTTGTGAAAGGTCACAGAAATGGGCACTATGTGGTCTTAGAACAGAAGTGGAGAAGAGGCCTGTGGCATTCAGTCATTATCATTTTGAATAGTAGACAAGTATGATGAGGTGAATGGTCCCCTGCTATTTTCTTGTATGCATTATGTGTGTGCACGTGCCCCTTGGATCTTTCATTAAACATTGGAAATGAATAATTATGGTCACTTTATCGTTACCATGTCATTTTCACTTAAGTGCATGTAATTTCAGGTGCACATTGATATTAGAGCTGTAGTCCTATTCAGGGCCTTGTTCTACAAGAAAGCTAATATCAAGGAAAGCAAGATTGTCAATAGATCGCTTGGAAATGTGAATCTTAATTTTAAAGAGAACATTCATTTTGCTTCTTAGAACTTAAGCCATATCGATGAATAAGAATACCCAAAGTTCATTTGCAGAAACATTAATGGGTTTACCAGACAAGAGTTTGCTAGGTCTCTGCCTCTGGCTTAACGCCAGAGCTGAAGCAAGGGAAACTTCACAGATCCACTTAATCTCAATTCAAATCTGTGTCATGGAAAGTGACAGGAATTTGAAGCCAGAAAGATATTGGAGCAGCTGTTTCTCCAATATTTAGTTCATATAACATTTTTGCAGTGTCCATCCAAATAAATAACCAACCAACACACACAAAATGCTGGTGGAACACAGCAGGACGAAGGGTCTCTCCTGAAACGTCGACAGAGTTTCTCCTTATAGATGCTGCCTGGCCTGCTGTGTTCCACCAGCATTTTGTGTGTTGTTGTTTGAATTTCCAGCATCTGCAGATTTCCTAGTGTTTGCTCTTTAAATAACCAAGCACGCGTGGCAATGTGAATTAGGATAAAATACACAAATTGTTCTCTATTTTGGGAATCACTGGTTGCTGAATTAATGCATTCCTTTCACTCCACCCCCACCCCCGGGATCTGTACCTGAATTTTTATTAAATTTAATGATTCTCTCGTTCCTATATTTTTGATTTTAACAAGGTTGATTATCAATATATTACGCACTTTTCCCACTCTCTTTCAGACAGCTTATCATAATTAAGAATTTGCTGACATTCGGAAACTACCAGACAAAATGAACAGCTTATCTTACATCAGCTAATTTCCATTAAAATACTTTAATTTTTTCGCCACAACCTGTTCCTATTCGAAGAATGAGATAAAATCGGAATACGATTTTTTGGGAGTTCAGCCGAGACTCGTGAAAAACGATCATTTCTGCATTTAGTCGCGATGACATTGGACGGCAGGAAACAAACCTCGTCTTTCCATTACAAAAAGTAAACTGCATGTATTGTAAATATATTCCATTAACCCGACTTGCTTTCAAATCTACAGTATTAAATTACTGAGCACTAATATATTTGGGGGAATTTTGTTTATGCTTTGTTTTAGCGAGAGTATCTAAATTAACTATTTAATCTGATACAGTGCACTCTAAACTTGGCGCACGATCGCTCTGCTTGGTCAGCTCTGGGATCATGTGATGGTGTAGTTTAACGGCTCTGAAGTTTCACACAAAACTATTGACACTGCTTCTCTAATTTTATCCTGATGGGAGAAAACAGGAATTAATCTGAGAACCAGAAATGTTCGTCACACTTTACAAATGCCAAATAGGGACCGGACTTGCTGCGCAGGCAAAATGATTCAGTGTATATAGGTTGTGAGATGAACCATCGACCGCTTCGAGCGCGCAACCGTCCGGTTCTAATTCTGGTATAAATACGTGATCATTATTTGACTAACTGAGATTTTGTTATTTAGATATTCCACGGCGTTTGACATGCAGTAGAGTTATTGTGTATCCTTTGTAGTTATATGCTAGTTCTGAAACTGGTTCGTAAGGCATTAGTTTATGTCGCATCATTCTTTAATGACATTTCTAATAACGACACGCGAATGATACTTATTTCATTACAGTTTGTGCTGCAAATCTTTATTCAGCAGAATCGACCAAGGTAAGAGATGTTGAGTGACCAAATTAGCGTTCCGTGAAGAGAAAAAGAGACATTGATCGTAAATGTTGATTATTTAGCATCCGGCGTGAAACTCCGTTGCGTATCGGTTAAACATTTACAACTGCTTGTCTGGCAGCATGTTATCGCGTGGAGAACGGTCAGAAATGAAATACGCAAAATCTCATGTCAGCTTCGGTGATATATGGTCATGTAGTGTATGATAAATTTGTCTTTTTCTATGTGGTAACTAATGTTATCATACAGCCTTAATAGTATTGGTGTCGGTATTAATTTAATTTCATTGCCAGGCTGAGACCAAAACAAGACCACTACTTGCCTGAGTGGTCCGCAAACCAATGGTTTGAACATTGATTTTTCCAAATATAAGGAACCCGCGCCCCCTTTGCTCCTTTCCCTCTTCCAATTCAGCCAGGTTCTCCCCACGCTTCCATGCAGTGTCATTCCATCCCATTGCCACTCCTCCTCATCCTTTCATTATGCCTCCTTTATTTGGTTCTAAAAGTTCAAAGGTTTATTTTATTATCAAACTATGTATCAAAATACAACTCTGAGATTTGTCTACTTATCAGACTCTCAAATCTACAGGTTTTTTTTGTTTCTCCACTTATCTAAGCAGCCCCTTTCTCTATCACCAGCCTCCACTTCCCCCAGCTGGTTCCATCTGCCCCCACCTGGTCACACACCAGCCACCCTCTCCCACCTGCCTATCATTCCAGGCCTCATCTGATTTCACTCAAAGCTAATGGAGGGTTTTGACACTCCTGTCCCTCTGCCTCCACAGATGCTGCTTGACTTTCTGCAACAATTTGCTTTTCACTCCAGATTGGAGCCTGTATTGGTTCTTGTATCAGAACCAAATTAGCATTTAAAATAGCTTAGAGGTTATTCAGTTAAAATCTTGTGTTAATGAGGTAGTCTTCTGTTGAACTATTATGCAGCTATGCACATGTTCTAGAAATGTGGGTAAACTGATGAGTTGCTACCTGACATTTTGAAATCCCAACGGTTTGCCAGCTACCTCACCTGGTAATGTCTGCTGCACCGTTTCCACTATTGAGAGCCCTGGATCTTAATGTTCTTTTTAAACTGTTCAGGGTTCTGCACTTCTCTTAATCTCTATGGGTTAATAGGGAAATTTATTGTAATACACTGCACAATCAGTACAAAAACTTACTAAAATGTGTTGCTGTATTAATAGCAGTAACAACTAATAGTTCACAAAATCTGAGTCCAGCACTCCTGAAGTCCCAAGCATACTGTGTTATTGGCATTCAAGTTATACCATATTTTATAACTGCAGTGAAAATTACAGAGCTGCATACTTTTAACACTTCTTGTCTGCCAAAAAAAAATCGAAGTAGCAATTCACCAAAAAGCATCCATTGATTTAGAATAGTTTCCCACAGTGTATTCTTTTCAGTATCCCTCTGCAGGACATTTCTGAAATGTGTGAGTAGGATGAATCCAAGAAGGTCAGCTAACCTGCTGAAAATTTTCAGCACTTGGTGTTTCATTGCAGATTTCCTACATATTCAGTTTTTAATTTCCAAGTTGAAGTATGGGCATCCACAGGCAATGGTTCCAGCTGAGGATACCAGACCAAACTGGTGTGACTCAACGTGATTCAACAGTGAAGTAAACATGAAGTTGTAATGCTTACCCAGTAGATTGATACAATGCATATCAGAAAAGGTAAGCTTGTCCACTGCATTTTAACTATTATAACGGCATGTTGGATTTTATTCCATCTTTCAAAGTAAATGGATTCTCATTATTCAAGCTTTAGAATTGTGAAGTATTCATAAATCTTCTTTTTACTTATTTCTTGTTCTTTTCTGATAATCTAAATCAGGGGTGTCAAACTCATTTTAGGTCACGGGCTGGATTGAGCAAAATGCAGCTTCATGCGGGCCGGATCAGTTGGTCGCGTGCGAACGCAGCTTTCGTTGCCTCCGTTTTTTCAGCCTGCTCTCATGTGTCTCAGTCTGTGCTATAACTACAAAGTGTTTCACTTTACAAATTCTGTTTCTTATGAAGAAGACTGCCGAATAAACACTAAAAACCCTGAAAACCTGATACCTGAATAAACTCAGCATTAGCCATATCATACGCCATAGGCGCTTCGATTACTGGGGCCAGCTTTAATAGTAATTAGATATTATCTCGCGGGCCAAAGATAATTCCACTGCGGGCCGGATTTGGCCCGCGGGCCTTGAGTTTGACATATATGATCTAAATCATTATCTTGCCTTTCTTTCCCTTCTTATATTGGTTTTTATATAGCTTTGACATTGGAGTCAGTATTTTAACCATCTTTCTTTGTACATGCTTCACACTGTTCATTCATGATTCTTGTTGATTAAGGAGATAGACAGTTGCTGGACCCATACATTCTGGGCACATCTGTTCTAATTATCTTATTTTTTACAGTGGGATTGAAGTTGTGACACTAACCCAATAGTTATCAAATGCAAATTGTTGGGAAGGTCAGACATTAAGGAGGACAGGCTACAAGCAAAAATCAATCCATTATCAATTTAATATGTTGTCAGCAACCCAGTGAACAATCACAGATTAATTGCCTACCCAATTCTTTTACTTATTTTGGGGAGCTATTCCTGATGAAGTGCTGTAATGACAATAAGCAAGAGAAAATCTGCAGATGCTGGAAATCTGAGCAACATACACAAAATGCTGGAGGAACTCAGCAGGCCGGGCAGTATCTGTGGAAAAAGGACTGTCGAAGGGTTTCGGCCCGAAGCAGTGGCTGCACTTTTTCCTGTAGATGCTGCCTGGCTTACTGAGTTCCTCTAGCATTTTGTGTGTGTTGCTACAGTGACAGTATTTTAGATCAAATCCTTGTCTGTTATCATGGTGGATGCTAATTCAAGTAAGAGGAGGGGAATATTTCTCTAGTTAATATTTTTCACTGAATTAATTATGTTATGAAAAATAACTTGGCTGTTATCATGTCAATTTTTGTACATTATTGCTGGGCGTAAGTGGAACTGTTAGATTTTCTGCTGCTCTGCCCATGCGTCACTGCACTCTTCAAGTACTTACATTTCTAATCAGTAGTAAAGTGTGTAGGATATCCTGCAATCAATGAAGTACCATATCAATGTTAGTTACTCTTTCGTTCTACTTTCTTCATACCAGTGCAGCTCCTTCTTTCCAAAATCAATTTGTATTCTGTTCCCAATCTCAGTTTAATTCATATTGACAATGGAATCCAATGAAGTAGAATTATCTGAACAAACAAGTTAAACTCAGAACATGTATTTAAAATGTTCTTTCTATTTGAATAATTAAGTCCTTCCAGAAATTGGAAATAACTAGTTCAATAAAACAGTTTAAAGTTATTAGTTTAAACATTTTAATACCCAAAAGAATCATCTATTTTTGTTTCTATATATATAATATCTATAATATAATGAAACAAAGCTCTCATTTTATTATCTGAAAATAGATTATTTTTTCAGGTTTTTTTTCTCAGGTCATGGTTGATGGTCCTTAAATGCAAAGATGGCAACTAAGACTAATAAAATACAGTCAGCCCAAGTAGAAATAAAACTAGCAATTACTTCATACATTAAAAATTAAATGAGAATAAATGGGTATGAGGTAATCAAACAACCCCTTTTTTGTGCAAAATGATTATTTTTGTCTATTGGATTTATTTTTAGCTTATTGTCAAATCAATATTAATGTTGTTCTATTTAACAACTAAAGAGATATTCAGAGATTATGTAATAATTTTAGTAACATATCAGCCTTAAGCTAGATAAGTGGTAAAAAAGAAATAAAATCTTATAATATATATTGCTCATCAATTGTTTGAATTCCTAATCCAAATGTTCTGAAGCCAAAATTAAGATAGATTCTTGAAATGGGAACAGTGCATAATTTGATGCTTTGAAGTAGCATTGTGGATGTCAAATGGAACATGTGCATTTAGCGCTGGAGAATTTGAATGCAAGTGTAAAGAAATATTACTACAATCATATTAATCCCTGGTGAGACCACACCAATATGGTGCACTGCTCTTGTTTCTCGTTCTAAGAAGGAATAAACTTTCGAGAGAGTGAGTACATTGAAGGTTCATCGGATTAGTTCCTGGAGCTTAGAGATTTGTTCTCTGATGTGAGATTAAACTGACTGGGTATACAATCTCAGAAG
This sequence comes from Hemitrygon akajei, assembly GCF_048418815.1. Lineage (NCBI taxonomy): Eukaryota > Metazoa > Chordata > Chondrichthyes > Myliobatiformes > Dasyatidae > Hemitrygon > Hemitrygon akajei. The sequence goes on along the minus strand of NC_133145.1, from coordinate 23,580,821 downwards.
AATGAGAGCTGATCTTCTTTAAAGACATCCTCACAGGGGTTGAGAAGATAGATATAGAGCTGATGTAGCTCCTGGCTGGAGTATCAAAATCAGTCAGTCTAGAAATAAAGACTCAGATAAAGACTGAGATGAGGAATGTCTTTACTAGAAGGCAGTGATGGCTCATTTACTGGGTATGCTTAAGACAATATTAATTTTAATATTAATGAAGATATTACAGGGGAGTGACACTGAGGTAAAAGTTCAGCCGTTATTCTGAATTGCCTGTTTCTGTCCCTGATTTTCATGTTCTTCGTTTCTGTGACCTGACAAATGCTACAAGTAAAAGGTTGGCTTTTTTAATATAAAGTAATTTTTGAAGAGTTTCTGGTGGTGCCAACAGGAATTAAAATGTACCTAAGACTTTACAGTTGTCATAATCACTCTACTGCTACCTTTCCCAACCACTCCTGTTTCAGAAAATGTACTTATGGCAATTCTAGGGAAGATCAGTGACTCTGCACATGGCAATTTCAAATACAAACTATTAATTGGGGGGGGGGGGGTAAAAGAGGCACCTGCAGCTCAGGGGAAAATAATTAATTGGGCCCAAAACACAAATTGACCTAGGCATCATAGTTTGCACCAACACATTTTACAGACAAATTTCCACTTCAAATGTTCTGATGGAGGTATAATATAAACAGAAAATAGAAAAGATGGGAAGAAAAACCGAATTAATTGTTTAGGTTGAGTACATAACTCTTACTTCTTCCACAGATTTGGCCTGAACTGTTGAGTGCTTTCAGCATTTTCTATTTGTTTTTAGCTTCCAGCATCTCCATTTTCGTTTTTATTTTCACTTATCTCTGAAGGTGTGACCAATTCTAATATTCCCATCCTATACTCACCAATATTTATGATTGCAGTACAACTTATTTCTGTTTATGTTTTCTATAATTATTGAATCATCCAACAAAGGCAAATTGACAAGAAAAAAGTTTCTTCAGTGTTGCACTTTTATTTCTTTAGTTATCACTTAATTTATAAAACTACTGTATGTTACAGAGAAATACACATTTTGTGGATTTCTTCTTTGGACCATTTCATATTGCCTTCTACTCTTCAGCGCTCTAATGGATGAAAAGGAAATGCAAATTGTTGGTTTGATGCAATGAACAATACAAGTATTTTAGTTATATAATATTTACAGTATATGATTACTACTAACAAAAGTATATGTAAATTTAAATTAATTACTACTATAATTAATGATTCCAGGAATTAAAAGGTTATCATACAAGGAATGTTTGTACTCGCTGGAATTCAGAAGGATGGGGGGGATCTCATTGAAACCTTTCAAATGTGGAAAGGCCTAGACGGAGTAGATGTGGAAAGGATGTTTCCCATAGTGGGAGAGTCAAGGACAACAGGGCACAGCGCCCTTTCAAAACAGAGATGTGGAGAAATATCTTTAGCCAAAGGGTGATGAATTTGTTGCCACATGCGGCTGTGGAGGCCAGGTCGTTGGGTGTATTTAAGGCAGAGGTTGATAGGTTCTTGATTGGACATGGCATCAAAGGTTACAGGGGAAGGCCGGAAACTGGGGTTGAGCCAGGATCGGCCATGATTGAATGTCAGAGCAGACTCAATGGGCCAAATAGCCTAATTCTGCTCCTATGTCTTAAGGAGTTATAATTATTAAAGTTACTTGAGCCACAATACCTTCATAGTAATGTCCCGGGTTTTAGTTCTAAGTTTGTTGACTTGAGACTCTGCAATGTCAGCACGTTCCTCGGCTTCCTCCAGTTCATGCTGCACCTTCCTGAACTTGGACAGGTGCATGTTGGCCTGTTCCTCCTACAGGAATATAGTGTGAGAAATCATTAGATTGCAGGCTGAAACACTGCTGATAAGAAAATATAAACAATTACTTGACACTCCTATAAATTTTAATAGCTTTATTGCCAATTTTCATTATTTCGTCAGAACAGTGACCACTTTAAATCGAAATGGTCATACAATTGACAATATTGTATCCCAGTGACTTCTGTATGCATTGTTATGAGTGAAGACTAGATATTGGACTGCTTAGTATATTTGATCTTTTGCATGTACATATTGAATTTAAACACAGCATAGACAGTCCAAAATTGTCTTATTATATCTTAAAGCATTTGCTGATGTCTTCTGTCTAATTGAAATCTTTTCCGTTATAATTTTATATTATTTGGCAGTGACTAAGAACAGAGATAATGAGTATGTATTTATTATTAGGATTTTGTCTTGTGAAACTTTGCAAGGATTTATGTTGAGGCTACAAATAACCACTATATTTCAAAAAAAGTAGAGCAAGTCAAGTATACAAGTCTTCCACAGACACAATGATATGCACTGCCATAGGCAATGTTGAAGGAAGTTTTAATTACAAATTGGCAAGTGTGATAAATGGATTTTAGGCAATTCCCAGGTCATTCACTTCAGACTAAGAAATGAAATTACTTACTAAATGGCACAAAGTTAAAGGCTGTGTGGATCAAAGGGGCTTGCTATAAGGTCATAAGGTATTGGGGATTGACACAAGTAACTGAAACAGTTCTGAATATTTAAATTTTTGTATCATTAAAACTCATAAACCTTTTGAAAAAGTAATTTGAACTAGAATTACTTACAGTCTCCTCCCATTGTCTCTTGTAGGCCTTAACCTTCAGCTGTAGCTTGTCAACCAAGTCCTGTAGTCTCAAGACATTCTTTCTGTCTTCCTCTGACTGTGAAAATCATGAAAGAAGCAAAATTTGTGCTCCGTCTGAAGATTAATAAGTATTACTCTATCCCACAGTTTATGCCACTCCTAATCACTTCCTTGCAGTACCTGATATGTCAGTTCCTTGACTCTTCTCTCGTACTTGCGAACACCTTTAATGGCATCAGCACCTCGTTTCTGCTCAGCTTCCAGCTCATTTTCCAGCTCACGTACCTAAATCAGCCAACAAATGGGATTAATTGTTAATATCTATTCGTTTCCTAAGGTTTCGGTATGTAGCACACTAAAATAATCTCATTGTTTACCCTGGCCTCCAGTTTCTGGAGCTGCTTCTTTCCTCCTTTCATTGCCAGCTGCTCAGCCTCATCCAGGCGAAGCTGCAGGTCCTTCACCGTCTGCTCAAGGTTCTTCTTCATTCTCTCCAGGTGGGCACTGGTGTCCTGTTCCTTCTTCAACTCTTCAGCCATCATGGCAGCCTTACAATTTGAGGCAATTGGACAAATCATTATTCAAGATCAAAATCAAAATCATATCAATAAGATAGTTAAAATAAAAATCAGTATTTATATTAAAAATCTTCCAATTTACATCAGTGATAGCCTTCTTGGCTTTCTCTTCAGCGTTTCTTGACTCCTGGATAGTTTCTTCCATTTCAGACTGAAGATGGTTCAGGTCAGCATCCAGCTTCTTCTTTGTATTGATGAGACTTGTGTTCTGCAGGAAAAGACAATTTTTGAAAACGTTTTGTGGGATAACCAATGTTAATATCAAAACCACAATGCAGGTGGGTGGAACTTTGTTGCAATGAATTATTTAAAAACATAAAATAGAGAGTGCAACATCAATCATCAACAGAACACCTATATTGCTGCCAGTACTTCTATGGAAGGGATATTTGATGTCATGCTGTGGAGAAATTTAGACATAATTAAATTAGTCTCCAGTACTGTATTGGGTATGTATTGCATGATTCTCAGAAACTGAAAACATTTCAGTGAATGTGCTGAGCAAACTATAGCCTTCTATCAACAGAGGTCTTTCTCATAATCCAGGTAGGCTGCTGGACAGGACAATTAACTAATAATAACAATAAGATTCTGCTGTTAAGTTCATCCTGAAGCTTCTCCACTTCTGAGCAATTTTAGTTTGTAAGCTTAGCACCATACCTGTATATAGCAGGATCTACATGCTCATTGGATTCAAAGTGTGGGGAGACAAACCTGAGTGTGCAGCAGTGTAACCCTCTCACTGACATCAACCAGCTCTTGCTCAGCAATTTTGCGAGATCTGTCTGTCTGTTCCAGAGCTGCTCTCATTTCTTCAATCTCAGCCTGTTGCAAGCTGCTTCTGCGCTCCACCATGGCTAGTTGCTCCTTCAAGTCTTCCTGGCTTCTGCAAGCATCATCCAGCTGTATCTGGGTGTCCTGTTTAGAAAGCAGGATTCCTTTGTTACCAGATATTACAATAAATTCTTAATATTCACATTGTATTCATGTAAATTTAAATAAACTTTTCATTGAATTTAAAGTGCTTAAAAAATCAAATCGCAAGCAAATTATTATTAGCAAAACTTAATTATGTAAATATAGCATTTTATGATGATGATAGATCATTGCATAATATTTGGAGCTAGGTATCAATTAAATGTAAACAGGAAATTAATCCCCCCATCATACAAACCTTTAATTGACTCTGAACATTTCTGAGATGTTTCTGAGCTTCTGAAGCCTGACGATTGGCATGTCCCAGCTGAATCTCCATTTCATTTAGATCACCCTCCATTTTCTTCTTGATTCTAAGGGCATCATTTCTGCTCCTGACTTCAGCCTCCAAAGCACTTTGCATCGTCTCCACAACTCTCTGATGGTTCCTCTTCACTTGATCAATCTCCTCATCTTTCTCTGCAATCTTCCTGTCAACTTCAGATTTCACTTGGTTCAGTTCCAGCTGAATACGAAGGATCTTGCTCTCTTCATGTTCCAGAGAGGCCTACAAGAGGGGTCAAGTGAATTTGAGTATGGCCACACATGGTGTTATCATAAAGGTTGCTTCGACTTGCTTTGATACTATGTATTAAATTCAAGTATCTTTCTGGAATACTACATTATAAAATTATTTAATGCACAGTGATCAATTTAACAACTCTAGATTTTGTCATCCTACACTTTCAAAAATTATTAGAACCAGAGCAATTTGTAGAATGCTGAATTGTGATAGTCTCCAAGTGATATATGTTTTGCTCCCATCAAGTCTTATTGGAAAATTAGCTTATGCAATTTTCCTGAACTTCATTCTTGGGGGTACTTTCAACCTATTTTCATTTTTCTATTTACAAATGACTGATGAGGTATAAGAGTTTGTTTTATTTTGTGTGTGACCTCCTTTCATTCCTATCTCCTAGGGAAGAATTATGTGAGGTGTTGTAATTTCATTAAGTAGATATCATAGCAGAATGGTATAGAAAGATAGAATTTAAGCCTATGCTTAAAAGAGGAAGAAGGAATTGCAGTTTGGGGTACATCAGTGGTGGTGTGATTAAAACTGATGATGAGCAAAATATCAGAATTATAGGAGCATGGTAGATGTGGGGCTGGCAGAGATGAGCAGCTTAGTGGTTTTAAATGGAGATTTGCCAGACCAGGCAAATCTCCATTGTGTCATTGTGACTCAATGACCACAGAAGAAAACATTTTTTAATACCTGTGTATTACTTATAAGCCAGACAATCTGCTTAAAACCCCATTACATCTTGATCTTGTAAACTAGGGTTGCAACTTAATGTTGGCATCCTTCTGGGAATATACAAAATAAAAGTGCATGCATTTTTTAGTTTTAAACCAGATCATGTTATAGTTCAAAACCTCTTTATAATGAAAGGCCATGTGCCTAAAATGCACGTAGGCCATAGGGCGTAGGATCCGAATTATGCCATTCAGCACATTGGGTCTGCTCCATCATTCAATTATAGCTTATTTATTAATCTCTCTCAACCCCATTCTCCTCCTAACCATTACACCCTTCCTAATAAAGAACCTCTCAACCTTGCTTTAAATATATCCAATGACTTGGCCCTTGTGGCTGTCTGTGGCAATAAATTCCACAGACTCACCACTCTTTGGCTAAAGAAATTCCTCCTCATCTCTTTTCTAAGGGGATATCCTTTCTTTCTGAAGCTGTGCTATGGTGTTCTCCAGCTACAGTGTACCTAGAAGTTCTCATCCAGCGTGCAGTGCCTATGAAATGAATTGCATGATATATAATTTCTAGCATTACTAACAGGTGATGAATTTCCAAAATAAACCAGTTCCATCTCTACTGATACTGGTTGGCTGACTAAATAATTTCAGCATTTACTTTTCTAGGATCTCTTCAGTCCACTTTCTTCTGTTAATAAGATCTGTTTTAAAGTCTAACTGTAAACTCTTAACAATTTGCTATAAAGGATTACCGTAATATAAATCTTGCTGTTTATTCCAAGGTAAAGAGCCTGTGCTTTGAAAAGAGTAATTGTCTATTACTGTTTAGCCTGTTCCTTTTTAATTTAGCCCTTTTAAGTCTATATAGATGTGAAAACTCTTCATGCATTCAGCGGGTGTGACAAACCTGTTGGACCATTTGGTCTAAAGTTCAGTATAATTAAATATATTTTACCTCTGCCTCCTCCAATGCGCACTGAATTTCACTCTTCTCGTGTTCAGCTGTCTTCTTTGCTTTTTCCATCTCATGGAGAGCCTTTCCACTTTCACCGAGTTGCTCAGTCAGATCAGAAATCTCCTCTGTTTTATGGAAATTAATTTCAAATTAGGTCTATTTTGTTAGTTAAAACTGATAGTAAAAGAAATGCAAGGATAGTATGTATGAGGGGTGATTGATAAGTTTGTGGCCTGAGGTAGAAGGAGTCAATTTTAGAAAACCTAGCACATTTATTTTTCAACATAGTCCCCTCCTACATTTACACTTAGTCCAGCGGTCATGGAGCATACAGATCTTGGATCTCCAGAAAGTGTCCACAGCAGGGGTGATTGATAAGTTCGTGGCCTACAGTAGAAGGAGATGAGTTATATAGCTCGTAATTATATTTGAAGTGAGATGATCCTAAAAGATCTTGAAGTGTAGTGTATAAGAATTGAGCTGTACACTGGTTCGTGTTTTCTGGACACCCCGCCAAAAGGGTGATATTTGTTGCTTTTCTTTTGGAAGAAACTGCCAAAATCCTTATGGTATGGATGACTCATTGTTTTTACAGAGTCAGTTGTAATGAGATTTAATTTCAAGTAGATTTTGAAGCAGTAAGCATGGTGCTATCAGGATGTCTTAACAGTCCTTCATATTAAAGATTACAAATTGCTTCAAACCAGGAAGAGAAAAATGTAACTTGTAAAAATAAACAGTTTCATCATTTTTAAATCCTGCAATATTTATCCTCAATATTTACAACATGCATGCATGGTTTTTAAAGAAAAGATTGGATTTGAACTAATAAAGCTAAATAAATATCAGAAAATTCCAGTTGCTGGAAATCTGAAACAATAACAGAAAATTATGCGAACAATCAACAGGTCAAGCAGCATCTGATGCAAAATGTTAACTCTATTTTTCCTTCTACAGATGTAACTTGACCTGCTGAGTAATTTCAATTAAAACTTAGTTAAAAAGATTTGTTAAAAATCTTATTGTTATTATGCTTCCAAGAACATTTATTTTCATTACATGTTATGTTTTCATGAATTCAACTCCTTTAATTGAATGAGAGAAGAATGGAAAAGATCTTAAGCAGTGGAAGTGAGATGACTCACTGGCCACAGCTTCAGGATTTCAGCACAAAATAATTGCTGTCTGTTTCACTGTTCCATTATGCAGGCAGATTTAATTAAATCTGGACCAGGTAGTCTTAAATTCCAGGTGAACACAGAATCCAATGGTTCAATAAGTTCAACAATTTAAAACATTTATGTGACAGGCAAAGTTTTGCACTTACGTTGTAGATTCTTGTTTTCTCGTTTAAGAGTTTCCAGTTGGTCCAGAGCCTCTTCATATGCATTCTTCATCTTGAAGATCTCAGTACTTAGACTGCGTGATTCCTTCTGAGCAGCTTCCAGCTCAGCATGGGTTTCCTCATGCTTCTGTTTCCAGTCTGCCAGAATCTATATAGTGTAGTAGCAAAAGTTATACTGTAGTTTTGAAACAGGAATTGTATTCTGCACTACAGCTACTGTCCTGAGGTATTCCTGCATTAACCAAAAAATTCTTAATTGTGTGTTTGAATAGCTACAATGCAATTCAATACTCCATATTTTGTAAGGACAGAATACTGTAATGATAGAACTAACAAGCATCATTTCTTAAGTTTAAATAGCCCTGCATATTCAATAGGATCATGGTGCACTTTAAACTTGAAATAATTAACTACTTTAACCATTCAACTGTTTCTTTCTCCAGATTGCTTGCAAGTTCATTTTGTCAAACTCTATCCATTTTGTCATAGAAATTTTGAGCTAGCATTCATAAATGTTTGTAAGTGAGTGCTGTGTGTAAGAGGAAGTGGAAGTGTGCAAGTGAGTACTGTGTAATCCCTTCATTTAACAATCAGATCTAATCTGAAAATAGAGTTATGCAGCCACTCTAGAGACATTCTGAAGGTGAAATTGTTTAATATCAACATGTTAGAATGACAGAAACAGCAACATAGTGGAAAAATTCTGTACTTACTTTGTCAAAGTTCTTTTGTTTCTTGTCTAGAGCTGCTGCTGCTGAATTTGCCCTCTCTAAATCTACCATCAGATCTTCCACTTCACCCTGCAATCTCTGCTTTGTCTTTTCCAATGAAGCACATTTGGAGTTCACAGCCTCAATGTGCTCTTCTGCATCCTGCAGGCGTTGAGCAAGTTTTTTCCTGAATAGTGGAAAAGTAGCATAATAATAGTGTTGCAAGAATACAAAAAATCATTGACAGAATGTGGTGGGAGAACCCAGGTTGCTTTTATTACATACTTGGCTTCTTCCAGTTCCTCTGTGCGCTGAATTGCATCAGTTTCATATTTCGTTCTCCACTGAGCCACTTCGCTGTTGGCCTTGGACATTCCACGTTGGAGCTCAGCCTTTGCCTCCACTTCCTCTTCATATTGTTCACGGAGGAGATCACAGTCATGGCGGGCAGATTGCAGAGCATGTGCCAGAGCACCCTTAGCCTGAAATCATTGTGTTAAATGATGAAACAGCTAGTACCCCTGATTCTTAGTGAATTACTGAACATAGATAACTTATGATGAATAGAAATACTCCTGCAAAGGAAAAACATCAATTTGGTTTATAAAAAAAAATTACAGTAATGTGATGGCACAAACTTTTGTTTTGATCTAGCAACATAATTTATGTTGAAATGTTCCAAATTGAGACAAATTCTATTAAGATAAACCCTGCCTATGAAACAATTAAGGGTGAGAAAAGAAGTTAACAGATGGCATTGCTATGTCCCAACTCTTCCTGACTTTATATAAACTTTCCTTAGAAAGTTATGTAGGACATAGGATCGACAGATGTGGAATCTTTGTAGCTAAAGAAATTGCAATGGATAAAAATATTTGATGGGCGTTATATTCAGGCCTCTGAACAGTAGCCAGGATGTGGGCAACAAATTACAATGGGGGGTAGAAAAGGCGTGTCAAATGGGCAAGGTTACAAAAGTCATGAAGGATTTCAATATGCAGATAGGGAAAATCAGTTGGTGCTGGATCCCAAGAGAGAGAATTTGTAGAATGCCTGTAAGGTGGTTTTTTAGAGCAACATGTGGCTGAACGCACTAGGGGTTCAGATATTCTGGATTGGGTGTCGTGTAATTAACCAAATTTGAATAGGGAGTTTAAGGAAAAGGAACCCTAGGAAGGAGTAATAGTATGAGAGAATTCACGCTGCAATATGAGAGGGATAAGCTAAAGGCAGATGTATCAGTGTTACAGTTATGTAAAGGGAATTTTAGTGGCATGAGAGAGGAGTTGGCCAAAGTTGATTGGAAGGGGACACTAGCAGGAATGATTGCAGAACATCAATGGCTGGAGTTTCTGGGAGTAATTCAGAAGGCGCAGGATAGATCCATCCTAAAGGCGAAGTAGTATTCTGCAACCATGGCTGACAAGGGAAGACAAAGACAACATAAGAGCAAAAGAGAGGGCATATAATAGGGCAGGAATTAATGGGAAGTTAGAGGATTTGGAAACCTTTAAAACCAACAGAAAGCAACTAAAACAGGCCACGGGGGTGGGGGGGGGGGGGAATGAAATATGAAGGTAAGCTAGCCAATAATACCAAAAAAGATACTAAAGGTTTTTTTCAGATATTTAAAGCGTAAAAGAGAGGCAAGAGTAGATATTGGACCACTGGAAAACGACACTGGAGAGGAAATAATAGGAGACAAGGAAATGGCAAACAAACAGAATAAGCATGTTGCATCAGTCTTCATGGTGGAAGACACTAGGAGAATGCTAGAAGTTTGTGAGTGTCAGGGGGCAGAAGTGAATGCAGTTGTTTATTACTAGGGAGAAGGTGCTTGGGAAGCTGAAAGAGCTGAAGGTAGGTAAGTCATCAGTAGCAAATGGACTACACCAGGATTCTGAAAGAGGTAGCTGAAGGGATTGTGAAGGCATTGGTAATTATCTTTCAAGATTCACTAATCTGGCATGGTTCTAGAGGCTTGGAAAACTGCAAATGCCATTCCCTGTTTAAGAAAAGAAATTATAAGATGGTTAGCCTGATCTCTGTGGTTGGGATGATGTTGGAGTCAATTGTTAAGGATGTGGTTTCAGGGTACTTGGTAGCACATTATAAAATAGGCCAAAGTCAGCATGGTTTTCTCAAGGAAAAACCTTGCCTGACAATTCTGTTGAAATTCTTTCAGGAAATAACAAGCAGGATAGACAAAGGAGAATTGGTGGATGTGATGTACTTGGATTTTCAGAAAGCCATTTACAAGGTGCCACACTTGAGGCTGCTTAACAAGATAAGAGCCCACGGTATTACAGGAAAGATACTAGCATTGTAGAGCATTGGCTGATTTCAGGAGACAATGAGTGGGAATAAACGGAGCCCTTTTTGATTGGCTGCTGGTGACTAGTGGTGTTCCTCAGGATGAGTGTTTGGGGTGCTACTTTCTATGTTGTATGTCAATGAGTTGGATGCAGGAATTGATTGCTTTGTGGCCAAGTTTGCAGACAATACAAAGATGGGTGAAGGAGCAGGTAGTGTTGAAGAAGTAGGGAGGTTGCAGAAGGAATTAGACAGATTAGGAGAATGGGCGGATGGAATACAGTATCAGGAAGCAGATGGTTATGCTCTTTGGTAGAAGGAATAAAAGTATAGACTCATTTCTAAATGGAGAGAAAATGCAAAAATCTGAGGCACAAAGGGACTTGGGATTCCCTAAATTCCCTGAAAGTGAGGAAGGCAAATGCAATGTTAGCACTCATTTCAAGAGGTCTAGAATATTAAAACAAGAATGTAATGCTCAGGCTTTATTAAGCATTGGTCAGACCACATTTAGAGTATTATGAACAGTTTTTGGCACTTTATCTAAGAATATGATGATATTGGAGAGGGTTCAGAGGAAGTTCTACACAGAGAAACAAGAATGATTTCGGGAATGAAAGGCTTATCGTATGAGGAGCAGTTGATGGCTCTGGACCGTACTGAAATTTAGAAGAATGAGGGGGAGTCTCATTGAAACATATCAAATGCTGAAAAGCCTAGATGGAGTGAATTTGGAGAGGCTGTTTCCTATGGTGGGGTTGTCTAAGATCAGAGGGCACAGTCTCAGAATTAGGATGTCTGTTTAGAACAGAAATGGGGAGAGATTTCAGAGCGTGGTGAATATGTGGAATTCATTGCCACAGGCAGCTGTAGGGACCAAGTCATTGCATGTATTTAAGACAGACATTGATAGGTTCTTAATTAATCAGTGTGTAAAACATTCTGTGGAGAGGGTAGAAGAATGAGATTGAAAGGAAATGGAATAGCTGTGACAAAATGGCAGAGCATACTCGATGGGCTGAATGACCTGATTCTGCTCCTACAATTTATCATCATATTTTTGTCATGCTTGAACACTATTTAAAATTTTTGAAGGTGTAAAATCTGAGGAAATCACATGCATACTTTTAAATAGTTGGAACAATTAAGAATTGTAGTACTATTAAAAACTTACAGAATGTTCTTTCTCAAACAAGACTTGAGCTCACTACTCAAATTAATGGGCTTGTTCCTTTCTACAAATATGGACATCATGAACTTTCTGGTAATTATGAGGTTAAATGTTTGAGATACTCTACAGAATTGCCAGCATTCCCCAGCAAGGTATGCCCCATTCTTTTTTTTTGTATGAATTTTCTTGTTAAACTAATATGGAAGATATAGTAGATATATTGGTACCTTTGTTTCTTCCTCGAGCTGTCTTTTGAGTTCCTCAATCTGCTGGGTATATCCTTGTTTCCCTCTTGTCAACTGAGATACTAAGGCCTCTTTCTCCTCCACCTGGCGGTTCAGTTCCCCTGAAAATCAGAAATAATGATAAGAAGTAATTCAGGATGTATATTGTATATATTTCTCTGACCTTAAACGTACCTTTGAAACCTTTGAAAATTATAACAACATTACATAGTTACACAGTATGTTTATGCAAAATAGAAACCATTCAGCATATAAATAATTGATTTGTAACAAGTACTAGTCAGAGTTGTTATGTTATAGTGTGAGAAAGTCAGTCATCACATAGGGATTTTTTCCTTTCCAGGATGAGGAAGGGATGTAGGCTATAGGTCTGCTCAGATATAAAGTTAAAATCCAACCCAACTAGGTAAGTGGCATACACAAGGTAACTGGTAACAATCTTTTCCCCAGGGTAAAGAAGTCCAAAACTAACGTGGCTTTTGGGTGCAATGGTAAGACTTGAAAGGGACTTTAGGCAACTTTTTCATGTAGAGTGTGGTGAGTGTATGGAATGGATTGCCATGGGCAAGTGTTAGCGGAAGGTACAATTATCATTTGAAAAGCACTTGGATAAGTATAAGGAAAGGTGGGGCTCGGAGCTCAATGGGCCAAATTGGTAAGTTAGCGCTAGCTAGATGGGCACCATGTTCACCATTTGCTAAAGGGCCTGTATCTGTGCTGTATTGATCTATGGCTCTGTTCAAACCCAAACTTAGCACTTTGCACTTTCTCCAAACATGACCTTGCACAACCATTCTTTTAATATAAGAGTCTCAGACACACTATTGTGCTGTTTGAGGTAAAACTATAGATATTGATCAAGAGTTTAAGATACATCAGTGTATTCAGGAAATAATCCTGACTTTGGTTAAGCACTGAGCCTGATCCGCAAGGTCTAACCCATCTTGAACTGGGTGAGTTAATTTGGGTCTCTATCAAATTTTGCCTACTACCTTGTCTATGAATTGTATTGTGCTTTCTAAAAATTTTTCAGGGTCACAAGAATTACATTATCAACATAGAACTGATCAGTACCATTTTCTGTTGCAAGACGTGCTTTCTGAGTTGATAAGTCATTGATCAAACGTTGATGTTCATCATGTTTGGTCTTCATTTCACTGACCTGGTCCTCCAGTGTCCTGGCTACTTTCTCAAGGTTTGCCTAAAACCAAAACAATCAGTTTTGAAAAGATGCAAAACAACCTGTACACAGTTTACAAGTTAAAATTAATTCTACATGTGTAGTAGTTAGTGTCCTCTTTTGCTATACCTTAGCTTTAGACACTGATTCCATGTTGCTAGCAAGGTCATCAATTTCCATCTTCAGCTCACTCTTTTCCTTCTCGAGTTTCTGCTTCACACGTTGCAGATTGTCAATTTGTTCCCCAAGTTCTGCAACACTGTCAGCCTGCTTCTTGCGAAGAGCAGCAGCTGTGGCTTCATGCTGGAGGGTAGATTCTTCCAGGTCACGACGCATTTTCTGAAATTCTGCCTCTCGTTTCTTGTTCATTTCAATCTGAGCTGCAGTTGCTCCACCAGCTTCTTCCAGTCGTTCACTGATCTCTTCAAGTTCCCGAGAAAGATCAGCTCTCAGTTTCTCAGTCTTAGCACGAGCAGTACGTTCAGCTTCAATTTCTTCCTCAAGCTCCTCAATACGGGCCTTAAGATAAACATGCACTGATTATGATGACAGAACCAGTAATATGAGTTCAAACTCATGACCTTTACTAAGTGGTGTTGATAAATTCACTAGATATATACATCACCTGTAATTCTTTGATCTTTTTCTGCAGCTGGGAAGCCATTGCCTGCTCATCTTCAACTTTGCTTTGAAGCTGGCTGGTTTCAAACTCTTTCCTTTCGATAGAAAGAGTAAAAGATATAAATTAAACTAATCTGTTAAAGAAGTTCTGTCATATTAGCAAATTCAGTCTTTTTAATATTTTCTCTTACATACTGAGGCAATAATTGTGTGATAAATAATACATACTTCAAGTAAATCTTAATTCCCTATTAGTACATTGTTACTTACTACAAGAATGTTCAGTGTTTTAAATAATGACAGGACTTTTTTTTTTAGTTCTACCACAGATGTTTTGGGATATACATCCTCAAAGTAATATAAAACCTTTGACTAAAGGGCCTGTGTTTTGATTAGCAAGTTCTATATGCTAATCTATGTAATTTAAGCCATGGATTGGAACAAAGATTGATTTTGCTGAGAAGTTAAATACTGACTTCTTTAGTTTTTCATCCAGTTGTTGCTTGTCATTTTCCAAATCCATTATCACTTCTTGTGACAGCTTCAAGTCACCTTCAAGCTTTCTCTTAGCACGCTCGAGATCCATGCGTAATTTCTTCTCCTGCTCCAGAGAGCCTTCAAGCTTTTAAAAGCAAAATACTATTTTATCAAGATTCAATTCAAAGAAAGGATTTCTGAAAGTCACATGATTTAATGTTATTTTGAATACCTACATCGTCAACTTGCTGTTCCAATTTAGTCTTTGTTTTGGTCAGAGTGTTGACTTTGTCTTCCTCAGCCTGGAGGTCATCCAGGGTCTGCTGATGGGCCTCCTGGAGCGCTTTCTTTTCCTTTGTTAACTTAACGATGCTTTCATCAAGACTGGCCATCTCTTCAGTGAGATTTTTAACCTACATTTAGCAAACAAAAATGAACAAAGTTTTATAACATGCAGTTCCCACCTTTGGGAGTATTCTGTATGTTGTATATTAGTTGGACATCAAAACCACCCATTGATACCTTGTTCTCAGTGGCATGTTTCTCTTTTTCAACTTTGGCTAAAGTGAGCTCCAAGTCATCAATATCTTTCTTCAGTTCTGAACACTCATCCTCCAGTTTCCTTTTCTTAGCTGTTAGCTCAGCATTTACCTCCTCTTCATCTTCCAGTCTTTCATTAGCTTCCTTCAATTTAGCCTCCAGCTGAATTTTATTTTTAATCAGTCCCTCACATCTTTCTTCTGCATCTGCCAGAGTTTCACTTTCCTGTCATAAAATGATACAATGAATTATACCAGGCCATGTGTTTTGTAACGTGTACACATGCATAACAATACAAAAGTGGTCAATGTAGATACCGATTGGACTTGAAGTTGGAGATCATTCTTTTCCTGTATAAGGGCCACCATTTTCTCTTCTAATTCCTTCCTCCGGGCTTCAGATTTGGCAAGCGCTTCCTTAGTTTTCTCAAACTCCTCTTTCATATTTGCCATTTCCTTTTCAGTTTCAGCACTCTTCAGAAGAGGTTTGATCT
This sequence comes from Hemitrygon akajei, assembly GCF_048418815.1. NCBI lineage: Eukaryota > Metazoa > Chordata > Chondrichthyes > Myliobatiformes > Dasyatidae > Hemitrygon > Hemitrygon akajei. The sequence goes on along the minus strand of NC_133145.1, from coordinate 23,565,332 downwards.
TGAAGTACAGTTGCATCCAAGGCCAGTGTTTGACATTTGTGAATGCGCGGATGTTGTACTGCAGAGTAAACAGTGCTTCCCTAAAGGCAAAGTGAAACGAACAGGTTAGAACAATTTTCCCTTTTTAGAGTAAACTGTGATGTTAATGTATAAATGGTTTATTGCAAATAAATAAGTATTTACCTCCTTTCCATCATTCTCTGAAACTCAACTCTCATTAAAAAGCCACGACATATAGCCTGAGTACGAGTAATGAGTGCTGCCAACTTTTCATCTCTCATCTCTTCAAGTAAGCCTAAGAGACCCGCCTTGAAGAACACCTTAAAAGGACATAAATTCTCATGTTATTTACATGGTTCATAAAAAAACATTTAAATTGTTGGTATTCCTAATATCTATCTGAATGACTATAACAATCACCATATGGATTACATCAGTTGGAGAACGTGGCATTTCAGGAGTAAAAGGCCACTTTTGAAAGGCTTAGGGATGGGTAAAAAGGCTCGTCTTGTTAGAAAACTGAATTCAAAGACTGGAAAGTAATTATCTTGTCACTCTGTGATCCTATCCTAGACAGATGACTGTCTATGTGAAGGGGGTTAGTATGTTTTTTAAGTTTGGTCATCATTGGAACAGTGGAGAGTGTGAATATTCTTTCATTCAGACCAGTTTTCCCTTGAGAAACTATTTATTAATATCAGCCTCTTATTTCAAAACTGTATAATTATTTTGAAGTATATTTACCTTAGTGTGTCCAAACTTGTACTGAGTATGATCTACATCAATGGATCCCAATAGCTTTTCAGACGCTTTCTTGCTGTCAATGAACTGACCTTCAGGAATGGCACTGGCATTGAGAATCCTGTATCTATTTTATTAATAGAAAAAAATACTTTAATGTTTTCTTAAAAGAATATTTAAATGGACAGGAAAACTACTGTGTAGACTTTAAGATTTTTTTTACCTTTGTTTGAAGTCACCATAGACAATTCTGCTTGGGAACCCCTTTCTGCAAATTCTGATACCTTCCAGCACACCATTGCACCTCAGCTGGTGTATGACAAGGTGATTATCCATGGCACCTGATGGATTTTAAATGACCATTAAAATACAACAACAGATTGGTTTGATCTTTTCATTTAATGTAAAACAAATAAATACCATTACCTGTTTCAGATGCATTATTTTCTCTGAATGGAAAAAAAATACAGGTTGAGTACAGCTTGTCCGAAATGCTGGGGGCTTTAAGTGTTTTGGATTTGGATTTTGGAATATATAATGAGATACCTCGGGATCACCATCATTTCCAACTCTGAATTTTTGTGCTACCGGTAAGCAGGCTTTGTCTTACACTTGTTAATTACACAATTGCACTTAACAGTAAAGATTATTACATACCAGTAATGCAATGAAAATATAATGTGTGCAAGGTCACAAAAGCAGCACAGCAACATCAAGAGAATACCTGACTGAGGTGTTGAACAACTACAAACAATGGTAGACTTTCAGTCTCCACCTACGAAACATGTTTTGATTAAAGTGTTACAGAACACTATCGGTATTTTTATTAGTTTTTATGTAAGGTATAAGAACAATCAGCATTGTAGACTTGTTCTGGTGTTGGATTTTCATCAGTGACCCTTTAAAATTTAATTTAATTCTGTTACGTAAGGTGTAAAAACAATCAGCATTGTAGACTGTTCTGGTGCTAGATTTTAGTAATTAGCAGATGCTTTAAAATTTTAATGTCGTGCCGTTTCTTAAATTTCTGCAACCAGCCTGCTGAATATTCACAATCACGTTCAATTTTCAGTTTGTCATGATAAGATCAGCATACCATAAAGCAGCATATGTTCACTCTGACACTGACAATACATGATAGAGATCTTCATTTTTCACTTCATGCATTGTTTTTCTATATTTCATTAACTTGTGTTCATTACATATGAGAAGTCACTCCTTAGAACTGTCTGATGCGCAGAGACTTCCCAGTGCAATTTTCTGTTTGTGATGTCATGTCAATGCTCAAAAGAAATCAGGTTTCAAAGGTTTTCGGATTTTGGAAATTCATATAAGGGGTACTCAACCTGTATTGACTTTTTGCTGTATCTTACATTACATGAAATAAACTCACCTGGTGTCTTTGTTTCATTGGGAATGATACAACGCACAAAATGTGGATGTGTGCTTCTCAGGTTAGTCATCAGCTTGCCCAAGTTTTCCTTTGATATGAATAACAAACTGACTTTAATCTCTTTTTTCTCTTATGGTGTTTAACATAATCACATGCAGCTGTTCTACATTTAATTGATTTTCTACATTCAATCAGTATTCTGTAAATTAATTCAATTATGGTGAGACATACTTCAATATAGACTGAAATAAACAAAATCTTACCCTAAACAGAGCAGATACTGTCTGGAAGGAACCACCCTTCTTTTTGCCTGCTTTCTTGCTACCACCACCTTCACCTATAAAAAAACATAGTTGTTTGTTCTAAACACTAGGAAAGGGAAGGAAGAAATGTTGGCAAAGTAATTGTTGCTAATGACTCTGTATCAGAAGTTTACCTTCGGGAGGTGCAGCATAGAGATGAGCCAAGAGTTTCACTGATGATTTCTGGAACAGCCCAGTTACAGTTTCATTCAGTGGATCCTTGTTCTTATCAAGCCAGCCGTTAACATTGTAGTCAACAGTGCCAGCATAATGGACCAGTGAGAAGTGGGCTTCAGCCTTTCCTTTGGCAGGTTTGGGCTTCTGGAAGTTGTTTGACTTACCAAGATGCTGATCATACAGTTTATTCTTGAAGGAAGAATCTGTGGCCTTGGGGACAATGCACTCCTCTTCAAGGATTGAGAAGATGCCCATAGGCTGTGGAAATCACAGTATTTATCACTTGTATGTTATTTTCTCTAATATAATGCTTGGTAAATATTCAATTCACATTACTGTCTTCTTCTATGGCATTACCCACCTTCTCAATGAGTTCAATGCAAGCAGCCAGGTCCATACCAAAGTCAATAAATTCCCATTCAATTCCTTCCTTCTTGTACTCCTCTTGTTCCAGAACAAACATGTGGTGGTTGAAGAACTGTTGCAGTTTCTCATTAGTGAAGTTGATACATAACTGCTCCAGACTGTTGAACTGCACACATAGAAAGATATGAGGGATACTTAGTAACATTTAATTGTTATTAATTTAAAACATATTCAAATCAATGTTTATGTTTCTGATACTTACATCAAAAATTTCAAAACCAGCAATATCCAGCACACCAATGAAATACTGCCTGGCCTGCTTTGTGTCCAGTTGTTGATTAATACGGACGACCATCCATAAGAACATTTTCTCATAAATGGATTTGGAAAGAGCACCAACTGCATTATACACCTGAAAGGAAATAATATAGTCAATACTTGTTGGAAATTCCACTGTTCCAAGTATTTACAGAAACATTTTACTTGAAATTTTTATAACTGTACCTGTTGAACAGTTTGACCTTTGGTCACAAATTCATTGCCAACCTTTACTCGTGGAAAGCACAATGCCTTTAGTAAATCTGCTGAGTTCAGACCCGTCAAGTAAGCAACTTTGTCAGCATCTAACACAAAGGAGTATTCAAGCATGTTAGAAATACTAAAGCTATGAATCAATGTTACTACTGTGCTTGCTCATCAAATTTTCTAACCAAACATTCTCTGCACATTTAGTATTTAAAATGAGTTACCTGGTTTATGCTGTACAACCAAGCACCAACACACAAAACATAGAGAATACTTCCCAGAATATTTCCAAAAATAAAGTTGCAAATCACTTGAACACAAATTCATTACCTTTTTGCTTTAGACTTTGAAAGAAATTAAATGGTAACCAGGCTGAAGTTTGATTTGGAATATGTTAAATTTAGTAAATAATGAAATTGAATGTGTTTCTTGAAAGTGTTACCTTCTGTGCCATCGGGCTCTGCCTGCTCTTCACGTTGCTTTTGCTTGAATTTCATGTTTCCAAAGTGCATTACTGCTCCAGTGAGTTTGTAGATGCCCCACTTCTCATCATTGCTGAAGCCCAGGATATCAATGGCAGTCTGTACACCAAACAACAGATTTAGCATCCAACAAAAATACCAACATAAAAGTTTTCTCAGCATTGTTAGCAAAGCTTGTGTAGTTTGACATATCTTCATGCAACATGTTTTAGCTCAATTTTTCACAGATTTTAATATTTTATAAATTAAAGATTTATAAATTAGATTATCTTATTTTTTGATCTTTTAACGCAACTTGTTTGATTAGTGAAGTGGATTACAATTATTGGATCCAGATATACAATATTTGAAAAATTAACTAAGCATTAGTCAAGAAGATGTAAATGAAGCTATGTTGTAAGTACTCACATCAGTTGCCACTAATTCTTCTTTATCGTCGATACTGAGAACACTGATTTCACCCTGGCTGACAAATGGGTAATCATAGGGATTGGTGGTAATGAGACAAGCCTCTGCCAAAAACAAATGCTTTGTTAGTGGAATTGTGATGTACCAAATGAAAGGCCACAAGTTATATAATAATGTCATTTGATTTTGTCTCTTCCTTTCAAACAGCTTGTTGAATTGAATTAGATGAGAGTTTTCAAAATGACGCAGTAACGAATTATTGAAAGACTGTGTGAAAAATAGCATTGCAAGTAGTGTGTACAAGAAACACTGCAGGTGCTAGAAACCTGGAGCAACAGGTAAAAGTGCTGGTCAGGCAGTATCAATGGAGGGAAATGAGCAGTCAACGTTTCAGACCCAACCCTTTTGACAGGACTGGAAAGAGCAAGTGCAGAGCCAGAATAAACAAGTAAGGGGAGTGGTAGGAGCATGAACTGGCAGGTGATAGATGAATAGTTGTGAATGGAGGAAGAAACTTAGATGGGAGATGATAAGTGGAAGATGCAAAGGGCAGAAGATAGAGTTGATTAGGAGAGGACTGGAATAAAGGAAAGGAGATGGAGAAGCAGAAAGAAGGAAGAAAGGAGAAGTATAGGGCAGCCGTGAGGGGAGGGGAAAGAGAGGGGGTAAAGAGCCTACAAGAATAAGGAAAAACAAAGGAGGAAGGGAGCACAGGGGAATGGTTATATAGTGAAATTTGTTGGCACAAATCTTTCACATGTTAATGCAAATATAAATGTGTCAACATTCAAAAACTTTGAACCTTACCAACAATTTCAGGTTTGTGATTAGATGTCATCTGGTAGAAAATGTGGTAACTCCTTTCAGCTTTCAGCTGGAATGTCACTCTGGATTTTTCCAGTAGATCTGCAGAGTTATGAGTAAATGTAGATTTAGTATAGAACAGACCAACATGACAGCAATTTGATTTACAACCAATATTTGCATTTCCATTTCCACTACACTTACAAGTTTCAATGTCAGCAGAAGCCAGTTTCCCCGTGGTACCGAAGTGAATTCTGATAAATTTACCCTTGATGTGAAAGATATTCAAGTCAGCGATGAAACAATGTCAGAGAACATGCACAATAAAATGTTGTTGAAACCTTTCTATTGTTAAACTGGATAGTTAATAAATTTCATATATTGGCTGCAACAGTCTGAAAGTTTGAAGATACTTACAAAGCGAGACGAATTGTCATTTCTCACAGTCTTGGCATTACCGAAGGCTTCCAACAGCGGGTTGGCCTGGATGATTTGATCCTCCAGGGTCCCCTGTAAAAATAGTTTTGGTTACCAGGAGTTGGAGCAGTTACTGAGTGAAGAAGGAGATCGCAACTAAGCAACGAAAAGTTTCAGATATCAGTGAAATTATTTCTAACTGTACCTTGCCAGTTGGTTCCTTCTTTTTGCCAGATTCACTAGCAGCTGCGACCAATGCAAAGTACTGGATGACACGTTTCGTGTTCACAGTCTTGCCGGCACCGGATTCTCCGCTGAAGACAAGAGCATAGCGTGAAGAACTCAACAACTGTGGTACAAATAATAAAGTGATTTCAAAAAGCAACAAGAAACTACAAAAAACTTACGTGATCAAGATCGACTGGTTTTCCCGATCTGTAAGAGAAAGAATCAAAAGATACATGAATTTGTGTCATGATTTTGATTTTAGGAAAAAAACAGTAATACCGGAAAAAGGGATTATTTACCAGTCAACATGAACTGATAAGCGTTATCAGAGATGGAGAAGATGTGGGGAGGAGCTTCCTGACGCTTCTTGCCCCTGTAGCCAGTCACAACCTCAACGTTGTATACAGGCAACCACTTGTAGGGGTTCACAGTGACACAGAACAACCCAGAATAGGTCTAAAGGCAGACAAAATGTATTTAAAATTAAGGTTCCTTCTTTACAGATTTAAGCATTTATTTTTGCAATGAAAAGAGTACAAGAGCAAGAGTCTGCTATGTCATGAAAAACTGGTAATGAACATACAGTCTTTGATTTTGTAAACAGAGTAATGGGATGTACAGTAACTTTTGCTAAAACTGCATACATTACTGGGTATTTAAGATACAACTGTTGTGTCAAATTCTTTTCATCTATCTTTACAAAACGTTTTGAGAAGCAAAATAAGTTTATTTGAATGGAACGTGGGGACATGTACTGCAGCAAGGTGGACAGCAATAAGTGTTCAGAATTACAAGGTAAGTTATGAGCAAACAATGGGTGCAATTGCAAGAGGTTTTTGCAAGATTACTACAGGTTTAATGGAAGTGGCAAGCAGTCCACAGTGAAGATGACTATGTTTATGCAGAAGGAGTTCCATTGTTAGACTTGGGCAAATATGCCTCTTCCAACAAGTCCATTTATAAATCCTTAATGGATTTGGCTTAATGCTGGAATATACATGCTGCAAATCTATAAAGCAATCACATATAAAGTGAAATCGTTTTTTTTCTGCAAAGAGAATTGTTAGCATTTTGGATGCACTCAAAAGTGAAGGAATTGCATTCATGGTCATTTTAATTAGGATTTGGTATTGTTATGTTAGAGCTTTTGCAGGATTTTGGGTAGGGGCATGGATCTAATAAGACGCTGTGTCAAGGAATGGACACCGTCTATGGATAATGATAGTCTACTGTTATACTTACGTAGATCATCCAGGCTGCATAACGTTCTTTGAGGTTAAACAACACGGATGCCTCATTCAGGTGGGTCAACATAGCCATATCTTCGATTTTATCGAACTTTGGAGGATTCATTGGGAAGACTTGGTCCTCCTTGACAGTCACAGTCTGTGTAAAAAAGGAACAACAACAAAAATGTTATTTAAGGCAATGTCGCCATTATGAAGCGTTTCAGGATGATGTCTTCATGTTCAACTCCTCAACTGACCTTCTTGTCTATAGTCTCCACGGTGATTTTGCCACCCTCCCTGCTCTTGATTGACCCTTTCATGTACAGTTCTTTAGGTTCGAAGACATAACAGGCTGTTTTAGCATCGAACGGTCGGTTCTGCGCTTCAAGCCTTTCTTTGTCGGGCTTGCGCAAGTATATCGCCGCCGCTCCAAACACCTCCATTTCCGCATCCCCCATGGCTTCGGTTTATTGCTGCAACACAGGTGCACCGTTAAAAATGCTGCAATTCCGATCCAATTACAAACATAGACGCTAAATTCTAAACCATCTCGGTTAATATTTGACATTCCTTTCCCCTCCTTTCCATAAGATGTCCCCTTAGTTTGCCCATCTTTGGCCCAGTCCGGCTTGAGGTTAACATATTTTGGCACTGGTTACTCCTTTCTACCTGGCAAATATATACCCAATTTGAAGCTTCGAGGATCGCTTTGGTCATTGAGTGAGCAATCTGTGAATCAAAATTTACATTTGAGACTCGTGGATTTCATGGATTGATAACCATGAGTTTTCCAGCTGTTAATTAGAATAGGTTAAGACTGTGCAGATTTACAATCTCAATCAAGAAATGAATGCTCTTGTTCACTCTATTTTTCTAAATCCCTTCCCTCAAAATTGGATGTAAAGTACAACAGTTATCTTCCTTCCAGTTTCTTGCGTCGTAAGAACCGATCTTTATTTTCCGAGTTATGAACGCCTTTAATATAAAGGTGCCCTGAATATAATTGGCCCTAACCCAAATCGATACTATATTTGAACAATAGCGTTGTTCTCTCGTCCGTACCTCGATAATCTCCACACCAAAAAGAAGAAAAGGCTTCTGCAATAGGCGCACTAGAAAATAAATATAGATGAAACATTACAAACACAAGAAAATCTGCAGATGCTAGAAACCCAAAATTATGGAGAAACTCGGCAGGACAGGCAACATCTATGGAAAAGAGTAAGCAATCAACGTTTCGGTCCGGAACGTTGACTATTTTAATCTTTTCCATAGATACTGCCTGGCCTGCTGAGTTCGGCTGGTAGATAAAACATTAGCCTTGCATCGGTTATACTCACAAACTGCAGTTGCCAGTCAGTTATTTTTTAAAACAGTTTATATTAAATTCACTAAACGCTAAAGATAACGACCTATTATGAATGTTAAACTAATGCAATAACACAACGGCTTAAGTCGCAAAACACTAGCGCAGCATTTTTGTTAATGAGAAAAGCAGCGACATAACCTTCAGTACGTACGGCGGAGCTGAGACCGTGGCTAATCGCCGACGTTCCTCGTGCATCTTTATAGACAGTGTTTCGCTGGCGCAGCAAAGCAGCCTTCTATATTTGGCGTACAAAGGTCTCATCATCAAACCTGCTTAATCCGTCAACTCTTGCTTTCTCAAATGAAGTTATTTTAAGGATGCTTTGTCAGTCAAACCATATGGGGAGAAAGAAAGTGTTGGCATGAAGCCAGTGAGGTATAGCCGAAAGCAAATGTAAGAAAACTATCAACCAATCATAAGTAATGAATTAAGAAATTATCAATTTTATTCGTATGGCATGAACACTTCATAAAAAAAGAATCGACTGGTTATTAATATTTACTGCAAGAGTACGATCTTCACACATTTAAAATGTCTTTATGAGCGTTGTATTTCTTGCTCATATCTGTCCATGGTGTCGGAACCATTCCGTCAGGATTAGAGGGAATGTTGGTTTTCTGCTCAAGCGCATCCTGAATTTGCCTTCAGTTACCGAGCTTTTCGATTAATCAACATTAGGGTAAGACCGGATACTTTCAATGGGCAGTATACATAAAAGAGTGGAATGAGGAACATACGGTATTTCAGAATTCTCAGTTTCACACGGTGAAAGACCGAGTATGTTGGCTAAAAACTTTCCGGTGAAAAAAAATTACAAGGGGAGTAATATTTAGAAGCTCTAGGTTTTGATTCTTGGAGTATCAATGCGACGTGTACGCTAGCTATTATGTAAGTTATGCAATGTTATCAGTGCAGCAACTTTACTGCACTGTGGAACTCTAAATAACTTCAAATTTTGGAAAACTTAGCCTTCTTGGAGGATTGCACTCTGAAAAAATACAACTCCCATCGTTTTTGCTAAGGAAACGTCAGCATTGTGAAGCGAAATAAAAAGGAAGTGAATTCCGGTTAATTGGGCCATCGGTTTATTTGAGACAACCAAAAGAACAAAAGCTAAATCGAAGAAATAACCGGGGATTCCCTTCGTTTATTTGGAACCATATGCGCTTATCTGGGGCATAGGGCTGTTTCCGAACTCATGCAACACCAGCAACTCATGCATTTTAAAACTGATTGCTCTAATCATGGTGCAATGTCTAACAGCCACACAAGTGCACGAGACTGACTCTAGTTTAAAACTTTTCGACAAATCTACTGCCCCAATATTGTCCCAAATAAACAAAGAGACTCTTGGTTATTTTCTTGATTTAGTTTTTATTCTTTAAGTCGTCCCAATACCAATGGCCCGATTAACCGGGATCCACCGTATTTAGATCACAGACATTGGTTGAAAACTGAGCATGCACAAGACTGTGCAGATGCTTAAAATAGTAAAAATATGTTCCACATTTAATATTGAATCTCACACTCTGACGATATTCATTATTCTAAGGTTCTCATCAAGCCAGGATGATCCATGAAGAAATTTAAAGGGCATACCTGAAGCAAGTTTAACTGCTAAGATAATTTCACAGGAATATATTCATGGTAAATAATGAAAGGGTCAAACAAGACATGGAGCACACAATCCCAAACCTACAGGTCTGAATCATGATGGTCATTTGAAGAATTACCTAAAGATGTTTCGTGAACAATCCTATTCTCAATTATTAGTACCACATCAGTTTGTGAATGATGATCAACAAGAGAAGGTCCTGAAAAATCTCATATCCCTAATAAGACAGAATACAAAAAGCAAAGCTGAATTCTTTGAAACTATTTTCGGCCAGAGATTCTGAGTTGACCAGTCATCTATATCTCCTCCCAAGGTCTCCACTATCACAACATTAAGTTTCCACACTAAGTCAAATAACATTGTGCCTTGAAAGCATAAAGGCATGTACTGAGCATAGACAATGGTTGGTTCTGGATAAACCTATAGTGATCTACAACACATTTGTGTATCCATGATCAAATGCAGAAAGTGCAAGATGAGCTGGAGATCAGATGCTACCACATCTGATCTTCCATTCTTCATCCACATTTAGAGCTGGGCCCAGCAGCAAGAGCTGAGAAGAGGGATTGGATTTAGTTTTCATTGGGCTCCCTGTTTTATTCAAAGCTGGCTTGCATAAGAATGAAATCATTCTCAACCCCTTAGAAGAAGACAGGCGCTTTATCTTGTTGATAATACTGCTTTATTTACTTATTAGCATTTGAAAAATGCTAATAATGAATTTCAACTTTTTTATTTTCAAGTACTTTTTTATTTTGCTACTATTCAAATCTTTTTGACTGGTTAATAGATTTCTGTACATCAATAACTTTTATAAAACAATTTTAAAAGCCTTAGACAGCGGTAAGCTGTCAAAATCAATCAGTTCCTGGAAGCTACAAACACATTGGAGTCTCAACTGTTTGTTGTGGATAATCACATCAGTTAGTTATCCATATCTGGAATAGGTTAGTGCAGGTGGTAAGAAATGGGACAACAGGTTTAGACAGTGGGTCTGATGCCAGGTGTTCATTGATATTCTTTCTTTGATGTCCAGATCTAACAGCACCATTTGGCACCAAAGGCAAGGCAATTCTATTGGCTGCAACCACACCATGTGTAAATGAGGAACATTTGGTTATTCGAGGTCATTCAAACCAGTCTCAATGCAAATATGCAAGAATTTCTTAGGATAAAATCTCAGGCACAGCTTCTTAAGTTACTTCATCATGAAGTCAGAAGTAAGGGTGTCTACTGATGCTTATGCAATATTCAATTCCATTTGTAATTCCTCAGGAAATGAAGCAATCCATGCCTTCATGCAGCAAGACCTGGAGAACATTCTGGCAATGACGGAATTGTGGTATGTTACAGAAATACTGGATTATGACCATCTCCAACAGGGCAGAGATCTAACCACCTACCTTTGACACTCAATGACAATACCATCAGAAAATCCTACCCTGACCCCACCCATCATCAAAATCCTGGAGTTAAAATTGTTATGTAACTAAGTAACCCAACCTGGACCAGCAACCAATAATACCATAGATGCAAGAGCTGCTGAGAGGATATGCTATAGTGCATGACTCTCCTCCTTACACCTCAATGCATTTACACAATGTACAATACACAAGTCAGAGGTGAAATGGGAAACTTTTAGTTGTCTGCATGAGTGCAATACAGTACCAACAATCCCAAGAAGTTCAATACTGACCAAGGTAAAGCAGTCCACTTGATTGGCACTCTGTCAATCATAAATATTCATTTCCCCTACGATGGTTGCAATGTGTTCCAATTTACAAATTACACTGTGGTTAATCTCTCAAGGTATTCCAACAGTGCCTTCCAAACCATGATCTTTCACTGAAAGAGTAACAGGTGTATGTCAACATTATCATTTATAGGTTTCCTTCCAAGTAATACACTACCCTGGCATGGGAATAAATAGCTGATCCATTGTTGCTTAGTGTAAATAGACAGGGCAGTCAGGAATACCTTTATCAGGAGGACTACACCATTCAAGAAGGTGATCCACCAGCACCCTTTCCAGGCTTATTAGAAATGGTCAAAAATGTTGGCCTTTCATGAGCACCCAGATCCTGAAATTATATTTTAAAAAACACACACTTTGTTGTTGCTGCCTTGCAGGAGAGATAGAATACAGGGAAAAGGGAGTAAACTTCAATATTTAATCACATGGTCATGGAAATCCTAGTCAACAAGAGGGAGGTCTTGTGCAGCAGGACCAGGACAATTTCCAGGCGCAACAGGATTCTAGTAGAAAGTGGCTACTTCCGCCCCGTTCCTCACAGTAACTGACTTTCTCTCTGAATAGAGGAAGGAGAGAGCATTGCTGCCCCCTACTGCTATTATTTTAATGGTACAAGAGCACATATGCCAGTTTGTCAAACAATATTACTGGTAGCAGGAGATGGGACATTTGACCCTTTATTCCTGCTCCACTATTCAATATAGTTAAAAGGAAACAAGCTAACACATTTGTTCTTAGATCTGAGCTTGTTCTACCTCATGAGCATTCAGATCTTCTGCTTTGCTTAATCTTCATTCATGTATGATGAAGAGTGTAGTTTATTAATGGGGCAATTAATCTTTCACCTCCAGGTGCACACATTGTGTGGCTTTATCAAGTATATAAGTGATTTACTGGACCAGTGGAGAACTTCATAAATTAAGTAAGAGGCTTTTCAATGTTGCTGTGAAAAGAAGCAGAGCCCTTGGCCTGGATCTTTTGTCATGTAGTCTGTGAACCCAGGGCACCACGGTAGCACAGCAATTAGCATGAGACACTATTACAGCTCGGGGCATTCTGGAGTTCAGAGTTCAATTCCAACAGCATCTGTAAGGAGTCTGTACGTCCTCCCTGTGGAATGCGTATGTTTTCCCTGGGTGCTCTGGTTTCCTCCCACAGTTCAAAGACATATCAGTAGGTTAATTGATCATTGTAAAATTGCCACGTGATTAGGTTAGGGTTAACTGGGCTTGTTGGGGTTTGCTAGGGTGGTGTGGCTTAAAGCTGGAAGGGTTCTGTTTCGAAAGGAACCCTACTCCTGAGTGTATCGCAAAATAAAATAAATCCAGGAACACTTTTGTTCTCTTTTCTTGCTATTTACGTTTTATATATTCTTATTGTAATTTATAGTAGTTTTTATTATTGTACTGTACTGCGGCTATTGCAAAACTACAAATTTCAGGACATATGTCAGTGACAGTGAACCTGATTCTGATTATAATTACCCTATTCTGTCTGAGTGAAGTTGCTTGTACTCCTTGTGACCTTGTGGGTCTTGGAGAATGGAGTTGATCAGCCATGATCGAGTGGTGGAGCAGGCCCAATGGGCTGAATGGCCTAAATCTGCTGCTATGCCTTGTGGTCTTTTGAAGAGTAATGCAGTTGCAAATGTAATTGTTACATGACACCAGGTAGTTGCTCCGTGGATTGGTGAGCATGTCTGGGCATTTCATACCTGCTCAGCATTTAAGCACAGATTTCTGTTTATCATAATGGCACAAAATTCACATGTCCTGTACCTCACAGGTGTAAAATGCAAATGACAGCAGCCACTCAATTCAAAAGGCAGGTGAGACAGGACACTCTGCATGTAGCTCACCAGCACAAGTGGTTATGAAGCCCAGAAAGCACTTTTACTGATGTGTAATATTTTTACCTACCCTTTTTTCTTATGTCCTCATTGATGGAGATGTCCTTTGGGTCTTCTACCACTCTATCCTGATCCAATTTCTTTCCTCACTAACTCTAGTCAATTGTAACTTATTGTCCCATTCCTAGCTGAATATGTTCCTTCCTCACCTCAATATACTGATCCAATCCTCTATTTTGCAGCTCCTAACTCTCCCCCCCCCCCCATTCCTTTGGCATTTCCAATCTTTTTCACCCCTTCAGTTCACGATCAGCAGAGGAAAGGCCTTAGTGTGAGATTTATGCAAAGCCTGGTCTAGTGGGAATAGTGCCTTTTGTGCAATGTAATGTTGGATGCCATACACAAAAACTAGACCACACAGGTTTGAATCATGGAAACATTTCTATGCCCTCGCATTTCCAGAAGGCCTTAAACCTTCTCCTCACCTCAGTAAAGGATAACAATGAATTCAGAGCATTTTTGAAAGTGTACCAAAAAGCTAATGAATCTCCAGACCACTTTTTAAACATAGTCTCCATCTGAACTAATGTTACAGGAAATTGGAGTAGTGCAGGAAAGTGAATGAGCTATATTATGAGTGATTTACACAACTGGCATCTGCTCACTTGTAATGTTAAACGCATAGTCATAGGGGGCAGCAAAGCTCTCTTTGTGTACATGGAGCATAACTGCTGTATATGGTGGGGCCAGCAAAGAGAGTAATTCTGGTATTTCTGACTGCACTAGTAACTCCATATTTGCAGAACTGCAGAAGAGCTGTGGGATCTATTCCAGCTTCACTCACAGCATTTTAATTTCCACTTGAAAATCAAGGAAGTCAGCTTTAATTGTCATTAAACTGTATGTTGATCATAGTTTTTCAGTGACATTCAAAATGTAAATTCTGCAAATATGAGTAGAATTAGTGAATCCCGGAAACCTTCAGCATCTGAAGAAACAAAAGGTATGATAATCTTTGGGGGGTTTTCTCTTTTGAATTAATAGATAACTAAACCTTCCAAATGGGGATGTGTTGTCTGTGAGATTTGAGTAAAAGTAATGCTCTGTAGTTCCACCAACTTGTAGTTTTCTTACAAATGTAATAATTCACATTTGCCTGTAATGAAAGTTTTGATAATCTCTTGTATAACCAACTGAATTATGTGATTACAAATTGCAATCACCCAGATTAAACTGCAACGGGGGATAAAAATTTCATAGCTTTGACCATAGGCTGCTTCATATTCACCAATATATGTCTTAATAATATATGTACATTGTTAGAGTAATAATTTTATCAGCTGTAACTTTCATAAGCCTTAACATTATTAATAAAGTTCACCCCTCGTTCATGCTGCACATGTCATTAATCAATGGTCAAATTACATCTGTACAACATTTTAGGTATAGATTACATCCTATAAATTCTGCATCTGACAAGCACGTATCCCCTTCCATCTTCCTTGGCAAAATGACCAATGCATAAATTATTTGGATGCTCAGAAGTCTAACACATTCTGTCCACGCAGCAAAAGATGTTGTAAAGGAATCACTACCAGCAGAAGGGCACATGTCATAAATGTTTGAAGCATTCTGATATCTCAAGAGTTAATCCATGTGCACACAATATATTCATAACAAGAAGAAAATCTTTATTAACAGTGCCCTTTATTGATAGAAAAATTCCTCAATTAAAACTGAATTGATATTTTTTAAAATTGAATTTCCCTGATTCAGCAGTGCAATTGCCACATTACTATTTTAGACAAAATGTCTTTCGAGCTTCATTTTCTCCCTGCTGGTATGGCATTACCTCTTAAAGAGTGCCTCAAATAACATGAGATTTAATCAACTCTGAGAGATAAATCATAATTCTTTCAATAAAAGTATGTGTTCTGAGCACTAATTTCAGTGAAACTCTATGTGC
Organism: Hemitrygon akajei; assembly: GCF_048418815.1. Lineage (NCBI taxonomy): Eukaryota > Metazoa > Chordata > Chondrichthyes > Myliobatiformes > Dasyatidae > Hemitrygon > Hemitrygon akajei. Next base: position 23,549,708 of record NC_133145.1, on the reverse strand, counting down.
ATTTTGATTTAGTATTTTTTTTCCTCAGTTTTCATTGCAAATAATTTAATTGTGGGTTCATGATTAACGTAATCTCCAGACACCTGCCCATGGAGCCAAGTGCAGAACACTCCTGCCAAAAGCAAGTTGGCCACCACAATGGTCAGAAGAATTATGTGTTAATTAAATCTGGGATATATCATTCTTGAGTGAATAACAATTTGTGCTCCATTAAAGTCACATGAAATGCATCAGTCTTATCTGATACCTATTAACCACCCTTATATTGAAGATGATCTCATTTCATGTAACTTTTATTAAAAACTAAAGCCAGAATTGACAAGAACAGAGTAGAATTCCTAAGGTACAATCAAATAATATTGTTTTTCTAATTGGTAACTTAATGTTTGATCTTGTCATGTTCTGAAGTCTAAATAAATGATTGCATTTTAACTTGAATGTTTGTGGTTTTATTCTCAAGATCACCTAAGAACATAAGAGATAGGAGCAGGAATAGGCCATCTAACCCGCCGAGCCTGCTCCACCATTCAATAAGATCATGGCTGATCTGGCCATGGACTCACCTCCACCTATTTGCCTTTTCCCCATATCCCTTAATACCCTATGGTGCAAACATCTATCCAACCTTGTCTTAAATATATTTACTGAGGTAACCTCCACTGCTTCATTGGGCAGAGAATTACGCAGATTCACCACTCTCCAGGAAAAGCAGTTCCTCCTCATCTCCGTCCTAAATCTACTTCTCCAAGTCTGGAGGCTATGTCCCCTAGTTCTAATCTCACCTATCAGTAGAAACAACTTTCCTGCCTCTATCTTAACTATCCCTTTCATAATTTTATATGTTTCTATAAGATCTCCTCTCATTCTTCCGAATTCCAGTGAGTACAGTCCCAGGAAACTCAATCTCTCCTCATAGTCTAACCCCCTCATCTCTGGAATCAACCTGGTGAACCTCCTCCGCACCGCCTCCAAAGCCAGTATATCCTTCCTCAAGTAAGGAGACCAGAACTCCAGGTGCAGCCTCACCAGTACCCCTTACAGTTGCACCATAACCTCCCTGCTCTTAAATTCCATTCCTCTAGCAATGAAGGCCAACTTTTTATTTGCCTTCTTGATAGCCTGCTGTACCTGTAAACCAGCCTTTTGTGATTCATGCACAAGCACTCCCAAGTCCCTCTGCACAGCAGCATGCTGCAATTTTTACCACTTTTAAATAATGGTAGTTGACTACTTGTCTCTCTGGAGAAAATATAAAAGGTATAAAGGTTGATATGTACCATGTTCCATTTACCCATTATTCCAGAATTTGCCGGTTTAAGTTGGCTATTGGTTTGGCACACCTTTGTATGAAATTTGTAGCCTTGTTTTTACTTTTTAATAATATATACAATCTTACAACATCCCTAAATATAAGGACTGCTCTAGTTCTAACATCCTATACATCACCTATTTTAATTGCTACACTTTTGTCAATCATGCCATCAACTACCAGGGCCCTAAGGACTAAAATACCCTTGCTAAACTATTTCACCATTTTCTCCTTTAAAACTAATTTTGTCACAAATCTTTTGGTCACCAACTCTAATATCTCCTTACATGGGTTAATGTCAAATATTCTTTTATTAATCTGCTCAAAGTATCCAGGGATGTTATATTAAAGCAACAATTGTCAATGATTGTTTTATAATAAATATTATTAAAATATTCTTCTTTGGATATAATACCAAAACCACAGGCTAGGGAAAGGGCTGGGGGGAACATTTTGGAGATAGTGATCACAATTCTATCTCCTTCACCATAGCATGGGAGAGGGATAGGAGCAGACAAATAAGGAAAGTGTTTAGTTGGAGTAAGGAGAAATATGAAGCTATCAGGCAGGAACATGGAAGTATCAATTGGGAACAGATGTTTTCAGGGAAATGTGGTAAATGTTCAGGGGATATTTATGTGACGTTCTGCAAAGGTATGTTCCAGTGAAACAGGGAAAGCATGATAGGGTACAGGAACCATGATTTACAAAGGCTGTTGAAAATCTAGTCAAGAAGAAAAGGTTACGAAAGGTTCAAAAAACTAGGTAAAGATAGAGATCTAGAAAATTATAAGGCTAGCAAGAAGGAGCTTAAGAATGAAATTAGGAGAGCTAGAAGGGGCCATGAGAAGGCCTTGGCGAGCAGGATTAAGACAACCCCAAGGCAATATACAAGTATGTGAAGAGCAAGAGGATAAGGCATGAGAGAATAGGACCAATCAAGTGTGACAGTGGAGAAGTGTGTCTGGAACCGGAGGAGATAGTGGAGGTACTTAATGAATATTTTGCTTCAGTAGTCACTACAGAAAAGGACTTTAGTGATTGTAGGAATGACTTACAGCAGACTGAAAAGCTTGAGCATATAGACATTAAGAAAGAGGATGTGCTGGAGCTTTTGGAAAGCATCAGGTCAGATGAGTTACTGGCACCAGACAAGATACACCCCAGGCTACTGTGGGAGAGAGGGAGGAGATTGCTGAGCCTGTGGCGATGATCTTTGCATTATCAATGGGGACTGGAGAGGTTCCGGAGGATTGGAGGGTTGTGGATGTTGTTCCCTTATTCAAGAAAGGAAGTAGAGATAGCCCAGGAAATTATAGACCAGTCAGTCTTACGTCAGTGGTTGGTAAGTTGATGGAGAAGATCCTGAGAGACAGGAGTTATAAACATTTGAAGAGGCATAAAATGATTAGGAATAGTCAGCATGGCTTTGTCAATGGCAGATCATGCCTTACAAGCCTGATTGAATTTTTTGAGGATGTGACTAAACACATTGATGAAGGTACAATAGTAGATGTAGTATTTATGGATATCAGCAAGGCATTTGATAAGGTACCCCTTGCAAGGCTTATTGAGAAAGTAAGGAGGCATGGGATCCAAGGGGACATTGCTTTGTGGATCCAGAATTGGCTTAGCCACAGAAGGCAAAGAGTGGTTGTAGACGGGTCATATTCTGCATGGAGGCTGGTGACCAGTGGTGTGCCTCAGGGATCTGTTCTGGGACCCCTTCTGTTCATGATTTTAATAAATGACCTGGATGAGGAAGTGGAGGAATGAGTTAGTAAATTCACTGGTGACGCAAAGGTTGGGGGTATCGTGGATAGTGTGGGGGGCTGTCAGAGGTTACAGCAGGACATTGATAGGATGCAAAACTGGGCTGAGAAGTGGCAGATGGAGTTCAACCCAGATAAGTGTGAAGTGATTCATTTTGGTAGGTCAAATATGATGGCAGAATATAGTATTAATGTTAAGATTCTTGGCAGTGTGGAGAATCAGAGGAATCTTGGGGTCTGAGTCCATAGGACACTCAAAGCTGCTGCACAGATTGACTGTTTGGTTAAGAAGGCATGTGGTGCACCTGATAGAGGTGTATAAGATGATGAAGAGGCATTGATCATGTGGATAATCAGAGGCTCTTTTTCCCAGAGCTGAAATGGCTAACACGAGAGGGCACAGTTTTAAGGTGTTTGAAAGTAGGTACAAAGGAGATGTCAGGGGCAAGTTTTTTTACTCATAGGGTGGTGAGTGCGTGGAATGAGCTGCCAGTGGTGGAGGTGGATACGATAGGGTCTTTTAAGAGACTCCTGGATAGGTACATGGAGCTTAGAAAAATAGAGGGCTATGAGTAACCCGAGGTAATTTCAAAAATAAGTACAGGGGCCTATATTGTGCTGTAGGATTTCTATGTTTTTTATGAATCTGCTATTCCAAGTGTTCAGAATTACCTCGGCACAATTAGATCCAGACTTTGTGATTAATGTAATGCTGCACTATTCACCTTTGACCTTTGCTGCCCACAAAGGTCAAACGATCACCATGATGTTCATAAGTCCAGAAGACATAAGAGCAGAAATTAGGCCATTTGGCCCATTGTGTTTGCTCTGCCATTCAATCATGGCTGATCCATTTTTCTCTTCCTCAGCCCCACTCCCCAGCCTTCTACCAAAAACCTTTGATACCACGTCCAATCAAGAACTTATCAAGCTCTGCCTTAAATGAAGCCAATGACCTGGCCTCCACAGCTGCCCGAGGTAATAAATGCTACAAATTCACCACCCTCCGGCTAAAGACTTATCTCAGCATCTCCGTTTTAAAAGGATGCACCTCTATACTGAGACTATGCCCTCTTGTCCTAAACTCCACCACTATGGGAAATAAGCTTTCCACATCTACTTTGTCCAGGCCTTTCAACATTTGAAAGGTTTCAATGAGATACCGCAACCCCATCTTTCTAAATTCCAATGAGTACAGACCCAGAACAATCAAATGTTCCTCATATGATTCTCGGAATCATCCTTGTGAACATCGTCTGAACCCTCTACAATGCCAGCACATCTTTTCTGAAATGAGCAGCCCAAAACTGTTTATATTACTTAAGACAGCATCTATAGGGAGAAGCACTGTCGACGTTTCGGGCCGAGACCCTTCGTCAGGGCTAACCGAAAGGAAAGATAGTAAGAGCTTTGAAAGTAGAGGGGGGAGGGGGAAATGCGAAACGATAGGAGAAGACCGGAGGGGGTGGGGTGAAGCTGAGAGCTGGAAAGGTAATTGGCGAAAGTGATACAGAGCTGGAGAAGGGAAAGGATCATGGGATGGGAGGCCTCGGGAGAAAGAAAGGTGGGGGGAAGCACCAGAGGGAGATTGAGAACAGGCAAACAACTAAATATGTCAGGGATGGGGTAAGAAGGGGAGGAGGGGCATTAACGGAAGTTAGAGAAGTCAATGTTCATGCCATCAGGTTGGAGGCTACCCAGCCGGTATATAAGGTGTTGTTCCTCCAACCTGAGTTTGGATTCATTTTGACAATAGAGGAGGCCATGGATAGATATATCAGAATGGGAATGGGATGTGGAATTAAAATGTGTGGCCACTGGGAGATCCTGCTTTTTCTGGCAGACAGAGTGTAGGTGTTCAGCGAAACGGACTCCCAGTCTGCGTCGGGTCTCACCAATATATAAAAGGCCACACCGGGAGTACCGGATGCAGTATACCACACCAGGAGGGAGATCGGTGGGAAGGGATGGGGGGGGACGAGTGGACAAGGGAGTCGCGTAGGGAGCGATCCCTGTGAAAAGCAGAAAGAGGGGGGGAGGGAAAAATGTGTTTAATAGTGGGATCCCGTTGGAGGTGGCGGAAGTTATGGAGAATTATACGTTGGACCTGGAGGCTGTTGGGGTGGTAGGTAAGGACAAGGGGAACCCTATCCCAAGTGGGGTGGTGGGTGGATGGAGTGAGGGCAGATGTGCGGGAAATGGGAGAGATGCGTCCTTTCTGTCTCCATCTCTGGAGACGGCCTATCTACTGATATCTACTATAAACCTACAGACTCTCACAGCTACCTGGACTATTCATCTTCCCACCCTGTCTTTCGCAAAAATGCTATCCCCTTCTCACAATTCCTCCGTCTCCGCCGCATCTGCTCTCAGGATGAGGCTTTTCATTCCAGGACGAAGGAGATGTCTACCTTTTTTAAACAAAGGGGCTTCCCTTCTTCCACCATCAACTCTGCTCTCAAACGCATTTCTCCCATTTCCCGCACATCTGCCCTCCCCCCCCCCTTTCTGCTTTTCACAGGAATCGCTCCCTACGCGACTCCCTTGTCCACTTGTTCCCCCCCCCATCCCCCATCCCTTCCCACCAATCTCCCTCCTGGCACTTATCCTTGTAAACGGAACAAGTGCTACACCTGCCCTTACACTTCCTCCCTCACCACCATTCAGGGCCCCAGACAGTCCTTCCAGGTGAGGCGACACTTCACCTGTGAGTTGGCTGGTGTGGTATACTGCGTCCGGTGCTCCCAGTGTGGCCTTTTATATATTGGCGAGACCCGACGCAGACTGGGAGTCCATTTCGTGGAACACCTACGCTCGGTCTGCCAGAAAAAACAGGATCTCCCAGTGGCCACACATTTTAATTCCACGTCCCATTCCTATTCTGATATGTCTATCCATGGCCTCCTCTATTGTCAAAATTAATCCAAACTCAGGTTGGAGGAACAACACCTTATATACCGGTTGGGTAGCCTCCAACCTCATGGCATGAACATTGACTTCTCTAACTTCCATTAATGCCCCTCCTCCCCTTCTTACCCCATCCCTGACATATTTAGTTGTTTGCCTGTTCTCCATCTCCCTCTGGTGCTCCCCCCCACCTCCTTTCTTTCTCCCGAGGCCTCCCATCCCATGATCCTTTCCCTTCTCCAGCTCTGTATCACTTTCGCCAATCACCTTTCCAGCTCTTAGCTTCATCCCACCCCCTCCGGTCTACTCCTATCATTTCGCATTTTCCCCTCCCCCCTCTACTTTCAAATCTCTTACTATCTTTCCTTTTGGTTAGTCCTGGCAAAGGGTCTTGGCCCGAAATGTCGACATCACTTCTCCCTATAGATGCTGCCTAGCCTGCTGTGTTCTACCAGCATTTTGTGTGTGTTGTTGTTTGAATTTCCAGCATCTGCAGATTTCCTCGTGTTTGCTTGGTATATTACTTAAGGTGAGGTCTCACCAGTGCCTTATAAAGCCTTTAGCATCACATCCCTGCTCTTGTACTCTCTGCCTCTTGAAATGAATGCAAACATTGCATTTGCCTTCCTCACCACCGATTCTACCTCTAGGATGCTCTGCACAAGGACTCCCAAGTCTCCTTACATCTCAGATTTTTGGATTTTCTCACTGATTAGAAAATAGTCTGCACATTTATTTCCTCTACCAGTGCATGACCATGCATTTTTCAACATTGTATTTCATTTGCCACTTTCTTGCCCATTCTCCTAGTCTGCCTAAGTACTTCTGCAGCCTACCTTTTTCCTCAACACTACCTGCCCCTTCACCAATCCTCATATCATCTGCAAAGCTGGCAACAAAAACGTCGATTCCATCATCTAAATGATCGATATACAGCATAAAAAGAAGTGGACCCAACACCGACCCCTGCGGAACATCACCAGTGTCTGGCAACCAACCAGAAAAGGATCCTTTTATTCCCACTCGCTGCCTCCTACCAATCAGGCAATATTCTAACCAGGCCATAACTTTCCTGCAATACAATGGGGTCTTAACTTGGTAAGCAGCCTCATTTGTGGCATCTTGTCAAAGGCTTTCTGAAAGTCGAAATATACAATATTCACTTTATCTATCCTACTTGTAATCTCCTCAAAGAATTCCAACAGGTTCATCATGCAAGATTTTCCCTTCAGGAAACCATGACTTTTGCAATTTTCCAGTCCGCTGGCACCATGCCAAAGTTCAATTTTTTTTCTGAAAGATCATTACTGATGCCTCCAAAATCTCCACTGCTCCCTCTTTCAGAACCATAGGCTGCAGTTCTATGCCAATTTCCAATAATAGTTACAGTTAGGTTTTAGTTAAAAGAGGATAAGTGATATATAACAAATGTGATGTCATCAAGCTTTTTGACAAATTAGTTAAAATGTCCATTGGCCTACCACAAAGAGATTATGGTATGACACAGTCTTCCACTACTCACCCACCTCCACACTGCCCCACCTGCTCTAGTTGCAACTGACATTCACCTCTTCCCTAATGATTAGAAAATGGCACAGGTAGCTCTTTGTGTTCCTTCTTATCTGCCTCCAGCAGATATCTTCAACGTCCACACACTCCTCCCTCCTCCACCCACATTGCTCCATCTGCCTCTGCATATTTTTCACTTTTTTTCTTTCCTTCTCTCTCTCTCTCTCTCTCTCCACCCATCCCCCCCCCCGCCCATATGCTGAACTTTGCTCTAATCACCTACATGACATGGCAGCACCTGCCTATGATCTTACATGGTATTAAAAGAAAAATACTAGGATAAAAGATTGGCTAGCTGGCAGCAAGCAAGGATATGGGGGCCTTTTTCTGTATGGCTGTCAGTACCTGCTGGTGTTCTGTAGGGGTCAGTATTGGGACCATTTCTTTTCATGTTATATGTTAATGATTTGGATGATTTGGACTGTGTGCTCAGTCCACTGCTGTTCACTCCGCTGACACAAGACCGTGCAGCAATACACAGCTTGAATCACATCATCAAGTTCGCCGATGTCACAACTGTGGTGGGTCTCATCAGCGAGAACAATGAGTCAGCTTACAGAGAGGAGGTGCAGCGGCTAACAGACTGGTGCAGAGCCAACAACTTATCTCTGAATGTGAACAAAACAAAAGAGATGGTTGTTGACTTCAGGAGGGCACAGAGCAACCACTCTCCACTGAACATTAACAGTTCCTCCATTGAAAACATTAAGAGCACCAAATTTCTTGGTGTTCGCCTGGCGGAGAATCTCACTCGGTCCCTCAACACCAGCTCCATAGCCAAGAAAGCCCAGCAGCGTCTCTACTTCCTGCAAAGACTGAGAAAAGTCCATCTCCCATGCCCCATCCTCACTACATTCTACAGAGGTTGTATCAAGCGCATCCTGAGCAGCTGCATCGCTGCCTGGTTCGGGAATTGAACCACTTCGGATTGCAAGATCCTGCAGCGGATAGTGAGGTCAGCTGAGAAGACCATTGGGGTCTCTCTTCCCGCCATTACAGGCATTTACACCACATGCTGCATCCGCAAAGCTAACAGCATTGTGAAGGACCCCACGCACCCCTTATACAAACTCTTCTCCCTCCTGCCATCTGGCAAAAGGTACTGAAGCATTCGAGCTCTCACAACCAGACTGTGCAACAGTTTCTTCCCCCAAGCCATCAGACGCCTCAATACCCAGTGTCTAGACTGACATCGACATCATTTATTATTATATCGAAATTTGTCCTCTACTGTGCCTATTGGTATGTTTATTATTTATTTGTTTGTTTGTTTGTTTGTTTATTTATTAATTAATTATTGTACTGCCCTGCACTGTTTTGAGCACTTTATACAGTCCTGTCAACACGTACAAACAAGCTGGATGAACTCAGCAGGTCGGGCAGCATCCGTTGAAATGAGCAGTCAACGTTTCGGGCTGAGACCCTTCATCAGGACTGAAGAGGAGGGGGAAGAGGCCCTATAAAGAAAGTGGGGGGGAGGGTGGAAGGTGTCAGGTGAAAAACCAATCAGAGGAAAGATCAATGGGTGGGGGAGGGGAAACAGGGAGGGAATAGACAGGAGAGGTGAAGAAGGAACGTAAGGGGAAAGCACTATGGGTAGTAGAAGAAGACAGTATCATGAGAGAGGTGATGGGCTTCTAGAAGAGGAGGCAGAGTGAAAGTGGGATGGTGGAAGGGATTTGCTGGAAGTTGGAGAATTCGATGTTCATGACAAGGGGATGGAGGCTACCCAGACGGTATATGAGGTGCTGCTCCTCCAACCGGAGTTTGGCCTCATCGTGGCAGTAAGGGAGGCCGTGTATGGACATATCCGAATGGGAATGTAAAGCAGGAGAGTTCTGTGTAGGTCTGTAGTCTAGTGTAGTTTTTGTGTTGTTTTATGTGGTCTAGTGTAGCCTTGAGTTGTCTCACATCGTCTAGTGTAGCTTTGTGGTTGTTTCATGTAGCATCATGGTCCTGGAGGAACGTCGTTTCATTTTTACTGTGTACTGTACCAGCAGTTTATGGTCGAAATGGTAATAAAAAGCGACTTGACTTGACTTGAAATGATTCCAAATCATTGACGTATAACATGAAAAGAAGTGGTCGTAGTTAGTTTTTCACATTCACTGCCTTCTCCCTCTGCCACTTACCCATCTGAATCAGAATCAGAATAGGTTGTAATATCACAGGCATATATCATAAAATCTGTTGCTTTCTGGCAATAGTACATTGCAACAATAATAAATCTATAAATTACAACAAGTTTATATTAAAAATTTATTTAAGTAGTGCAAAAAGATAGAGAAGTAATAGTTTTTATCTGTAACTGAATCATTGAGTGTGTGTCTTCAGGTTCCCGTGCCCCCTTGTTGATAGTAGCATTGAGAAGAGAGCAGGTCCTGAGTGACGGGGACCCTTGGTGAAGAAAGTTGCTTTTTTTTTGAGAAATCACCTTTTGAAGGTATCCTTGCTGCTGTGAAGGTGAGTGCCCATAATGGAGCTGATAAGGTTACAACTTCCTGCAGCTTTTTTCTGAACCTGTATGAGTGTGTTCGGTGACATAACAAATCTCCTCAAACTCAGAATGAAATATAGCCACTATCGTGCCTTCTTTGTAATTGCATCAATATGTTGGGACCAGATAGATCCTTGGAGATTCTGTCAGCCAGGAACTTGAAACTGCTCACCCTTTCCACTTCTGATCCCTCAGTGAGGACTGGTGCATATTCTCTCAACTTCCCCTTCTTCAAGTCCAAAATCAATTCCTTGGTCTTACTGATGTTGACAGCAAGGTTTTTATTATGATACCACTCACCCAGCCGGTCTGCCTCACTCCTGTATTTCTCCTCATCGCCTCTGAAATTCTGCCAACAATAGTTGTGTCATCAGCAAAATTATGATGTTTGAGCTGTGCCTATCCACACAGTTATGGGTGTAGAGGGGGTAGAGCACTGGGGTAAGCACACGTCCATGAGGTGCACTAGTACTGATTGTCAGTGAGGAGATGTTACTTCTGATCCACATTAACTGTGGTCTCCTGGTGAGGAAGTGTCATGGACAGTGACAGGAATGGACCCAAATGCAGGACGCAGGCATCAGACCGGATCCTGACAGGAAGTCAAGGATACATTGCAATGGTAGGTACACAGGACTAGGCTTTTCAGCTTGTTGATTAGAACTGAGGGTATGATTGTGTTGAACACTGAGGGGTAATCAACAGCAGCCTGCCATAGGTATTGCTATTGTCTATGTGATGCAAGTGGAGAGCCAGTGAGATTGTATCCATCGTAAACCTATTGTGGTGACAGGCAAATTGAAACGGTTCCAGGTCCTCAGCCAGGAGTTGATTCTGGCCATGACCAACCTTTCAAAGTATTGCATCACTGTAGATGTGAGAGTAACTGGACAACAAGTCAGTGGGACAGCTTGCCCTGCTCTTCTTGGGCACTGGTGTGATTGCCACCCTTTTTAAGCAGGCCGGAACCTTCAACTGCAGCAGTGAGAAATTGAAGACGTCCTTGAACAATCCTGCCAGTTGGTTGGCACAGGTTTTCAGTGACCTTCCATCACGGCATGACGCCTTGCGAGGGTTCACCATCTTGAAAGTTGTTCTGGTGTCAGTCCCTGAGACAGAGACCACAGGGTCACCTGATGCTGCTGGAATTCACACAGGTTTAGTGTTATTCTCTCTTTCAAAGCATGTATAAAATGCATTGAGCTCGTTTGGGAGTAAAGCTTCACAACCATTCATGAAGTTAGGTTTCGCTTTGTAGGAAATAGTGACCTGTAACCCCTGCCAGAGCTGATGTGCGCCTGATTCCATCTCTAATTTCAATCAGATTTTTTTTTGCTCTTAAAGTAGTCTTCCATAGGTCATACCTGGACTTCTTGTAGAGTTCTGGATTACTGATCCTAAATTCCACAGACCTAGCCCTCAGCAGACTATGAATCTCCTGGTTCATTCATTCTTTTTGGTCTGGGTATGTTCTCAAAGATACACTCATGCAGACAGGTCTTGATGAAGTTGGTGACAACTGTGATGTATTCATTCAGATTTAAAGATGAATCCCTTTAATATTGTCCTAGAATACTGTCTGAAGAACTTCCTAATCCTTTGTGTGAAAATTACCTTTCTCCTTTCCAACTGGTCAGACAGGGCCCTGGGAGAGCAACAGTCATTTTTTTTTGTGATCAGCTGTGACTTCCAGGAAACTACAAACAACTGCAAAATGATGCTTATCAATAGTGCAACCATAAGTTGTCTCTTTTCAAGTGGTATAGGAATGGTTTTAATGTATACGGGCTATCTTAGTTAATGCAAATAGACACAACGTTGCAACCAGCAGCAGGGGTGTTAGCACTGTCTAATTACAAATATCATGTTGACTGTGATTTGCGTTTCTAATCCATGTAAACAATTTAATATAATTTGGGGACCTGGCTGAAAAAAATGGTTAAAAAAGGTGTGAAAATATTTGCAAGGCCGGAGGTGGAGGTTATGATGAAAAGTTCTCTGGTGGACTTGGTGAAGAAGGAAATCATCATGGAACAACTTGTGTAAAAGATTTATCGGATAAGGAAGGTATTTAATTCTGTCTGCAGAATAGCCCCTTTCTCAACACTGGGTAAAATTTATGACAGGTAATGCTTGTAAAAAACTTCAGTTTTCTATGTCCTCCTTACCTTATTACATTCAATTACAATGAAATGACCAAATTTACCATCATCATCATTCCAGTTTGGAAAGTGAGAAGTAACATTAATAGGTCATCATTACAGTTTACTTCCTTTCTCTCCCAATAATTTGACCTTGCTAAGTTTTTAAACATTGTTGCAGTAGCAGGCATTTCACTTGTGATCTTTGTTTAGATCTACAAAGTTAGGATACCAAATAACTGGACTTTTGAAGACTCACTTAAGAGACTTAAGAACAAAAGTAGGAAGTGTTCCTTCCTCCAGTAGGATAAAGCAAATAGTTCACTTGGAAGATGCTGTCATTCCAAGGAGACGTGAAACCAAGGCACAATCTGATTTCTCTGGTGAATATAAGAATAAAGCCCGGGTGATTACCTTGAGTGATAAACACAAGAGGTTCTGCAGATGCTGGAAATCCTGAGCAACACACATAAAATGCTGGCGGGATTCAGCAGGCCAGACAGAATCTATGGAGAAGAATAAAGAGTCATAGTTTTGAGCTGAGACCTTTCATCAGTCCTCATGAACTCTTTATTCCACTTCATAGATGCAGCCTGGCCTGCTGAATTACCTTTGGTTTCCAGTCAGTATTTATCTCTCATTCAATGATACTAAAATAGATTATTCCATCAATATTTTATTCCTGTTTGGGTGAGCGTACTATATCTGAATCGACAGTTGCATTTCCTACATTTCATCAGTTTCTAGACTTTGAAATAATTTAATTGCCCGTCAAACACTTTGGGCATCATCAGCTCTGTAGCCCACTTGCCAAGTGCAGCCCACTTTCTAAGTTGAGTTTAAAGTTTACTTTGCAAAATCAGATAAAATTTTACATTTGGAAAGTCAGTAAAAAACCCAGAATAATAAATAAACATTAACAACACAGGCTTGAAATATAGCTGTCCCTTTCATTGGTATGTTTTCTACTTATTTCCTTTAAATATGTCTATTGCATGATCACTTTGCTAAATACAAAAGCTGTGATGTGAAGTAATATGTTAGGTTTAAGCTTTGCTTCACTTAATGATAAATTTCTTGTTCCAGCCATGCCCTCTTAAGTAAGTATTCCAACAGTCAGAGTGACAAATTACAACTTCGGTTACCTTGACCTTTCCCAAGTATTTGCTGTTGTTTTAAACAATAAGGGCTAAAACAAGGTCCGTCATGTTGAGTTCAGTATAAATTCAATCAACAGAACAGGCGAAAAATACACCGACACTTGAAAAACGAGCTTAAGAGAAAAATAGCAATATATAATGCTGGGTAAAGCCATGGAGTAATATTGTTGCCACTTTTAAGTGAACCTTTTGCAAGAAAAGATAATTCTATACATTGTCATTGTCAAAATTAGATGGCGTAATTGAAAAGGATTATTCTTGAATATCATAAATTTCTGAGTTATACTGTTCAGAGTGCAGTTGTCACTTATAAATAAAGTTTTATATTTGTCATTGACTTCATCAACTTTGCCTCCAACTTCCACCCTGCCCTCAAATTTACCTGGTCCATTTCTGACACCTCCCTTATCTACTGATGTCTATAAAAAACCCACAGACTCTTACAGCTACCTGGACTATACCTCTTCACAACCTGTTACTTGTAAAAACGCCATCCCCTTCTCTCAATTCTTCCATCTCCACCGCATCTGCTCTCAGGATGAGGCTTCTCATTCTATAACAAAGGAGATGTCCTCCTTTCTCAAAGGAAGGGGCTTCCCTTCCTCCAACATGTCTGCTGCCCTCAATTGCATCTCTTCCATTTCATGCACACCTGCTCTTACCCCACCCTACCAGGAATAGGGTTCCTCTTGTCCTCACCCACCACCCACCAGCCTCCGCATCCAGTGCATAATTCTCCAGAACTTCCACCATCTCTAGCGGGATCCCACCACCAAGCACATCTTTCCCTCCCAACACCCCCCCCCCCCACAACTTTCTGCTTTCTGCAGGGATTGCTCCCTATGCTACTCCCTTGTCCATTTGTCCCTCCACACTGACCTTCCTCCTGGCACTTACCCTTACAAATGGAACAAGTGCTACACCTGCTCCTATACCTCCTCCCTGAATACCATTCAGGGCCCCATTCAGTCCTTCCAGATGAGGCAACTCTTTACCTGTGAGTCTGTTGGGATCATTATTGTGTCCAGTGTTTCCAATGTGGCCTCCTGTATATCGGTGAGACCCAACGTAGATTGAGAGACTGCTTTGCCAAGTCCCCCAGAAAAAGAGGGATCTCCCAGTGGCCACCCATTTTAATTCCACTTCCCATTCCCATTCTGATATGTCTATCCATGGTCCCCCCTACTGTCGTGATGAGACCACATTCCGATTGGAGGAACAACAACTTATATTCCATCTGGTTAGTCTCCAACATCTTGACATGAACATCAATCTCTTGAACTTCCAGTAATGTCCACCCACCCCTTCACCATTTCCCATCCCCTTTTCCCTGTCTCACCTTAACTTCTTTCCTGCCCATCACCTCCCTCCAGTGCTCCTCCCCCCTTTTCTTTCCTCCATGGCCTTCTGTTCTCTCCTATCTGACTCCCCCTTCTCCAGGCCTGTATCTCTTTCACCAATCAACTTCCCAGCTCTTTCCTTCATTCCTCCCCCTCCTGGTTTCACCTACCACCTTGTGTTTCTCTCTCCCATCCTCCACGTTTTAAATCTACTCCTCATCTTTTTTTCTTCAATCCTCCCAAAGGGTCTTGGCCTGAAACGTCGACTGTACTTCTTTTTTCCATAGATGCTGCCTGGCCTGCTGGCCTCCAACACTTTGTGTGTGTGTATTGCTCGTGCAGCATCCGTGCCCCGAATTTACCCCCACTCGCCTAGGGTGAACCGCCATCGCCCTGCCAATAGTGCAATACTTCGGTGTAAGTACAGTGTAATGCCCCCCCCCCAGTACACGCTCGCAACACAAATATCAGACAATACACCAAAGGTGAGTAAATAATTACAACTTTATAGTTATTTCTTAGCGATGGGTTAGTAGAAACAGATAACCTAAAGTCGCCAAGTCAGTAAACTTATCAGTTTGTGCACATGATATTTTAATATGTTGGAGCTCACGCCTCCAGTTCCATCCACAACTACCTTCTGAGCCTTCGGCCACCATCCGAACCACCGACGTCCAGTATCCGTCACCCTGGAACTGTTGTCCACTCCTCACATGTCCGTCCTCCTTGCTCTCCACCCAAGAAAAGACCGCCAACTCCCGCTCAGCTTACACATACAAGATAGCATAACAATTCTCCATTGGTTAGTTCGCCCCTTGTCTGCAGTTATAACCCAAACATTCCAGCTACAGAAACCCATTACATCATTAAGTAACATTACATAGAAGCCATTTTGTTAGCCTGAACGGTTAACACCACAGTTACTGGTACTGAGAGCCCTACATTCTCCCCCCACCGAATTTAGTCATGCCCTCATGACATTCAGATAATTTGCCAACCCTTCCTAAAAACACAAAGCCCAATGCAAGTGCAGAAAGCAGTGACATAATTCCCCAAAACAGTGGAGATCACACCCTGTTCCCCGGGTACCTGGTCACAATGAATATAGAATTGAGACAGGTTTTTTAAATAAACAAATAAAACATTTATTAAACACTGCTCAATAAGAAATGAAAAGTAAACAAACGACTAACTTAACCGGAAGTTAACTACTATACGGTAACTCGAACAATTCTTAAAGCAATAAATGCGATCACAGTTCTTAAAAGTGGTAAGTACAAAAGTCCAAATGTGGGAATAGATTACAGTGGGGCCACTGGAGTAACTTGATTAGGTTTACCCACAATTTGGCAAGTATGACATGTTCTACAAAATGTCGCCACATCATTTCTCAAACCAAGCCAGTAAGAATGTTTAAAAACCTTGTCCACAGTAACAACCTCATTCTGCACATCAAGCTTTTTAGCCACAGCTCGAGTTACAACACAGGAGGAATCTGTGTTAGAATCCATCCATGGTTCCTCTGACTTCATTGTCAAATGCACTTCATGAAAAACTTTTCCATCTGCCAAGTCATTGCCTAGCAATAAAGAAACATCATTCACAGGTAAGCTAGGTTGTAGTCCTACTTTAACAAGTACTGTAACTAACCCTGACCTTAAATTTACTCTATGCAAATGTACAGGCATAAGGGCACTCCCAAACACCTGGTATATAGTTTACCTCACCAGTGTCAGACTCATCATTAAACTTTAACACACTGTCTAACATCAGTGATTGAGAAGCTCCAGTATCCCTAAGGATGTTTATTGGCACCGGAGTGGATCCTTCTTTCAAGGATACAAACCCTTCAGTTATAAAATGATCATATCCCCTCTTAACAATTACAAATGGGACCAAACTGTCTTTCCTTCACAGGTTTTCCTTCCTCTTTACTTTTCTCATTAACTTCTGATTTAATTTCTGGTTTACCTTGACTCTCTGTACTATTTTTCCTTCTAAAAACTCTGCCCTGAGGAAATTTATTCTTGTGGATTAAAGCATACTCATCAGCTAATTTAGCAAACTCCTGCAATGTAGCAGTGTCCCTCTCATTTAAGTATGTCCTTACTTCTGCAGGGATGCTGCTTTTAAATTCCTCCATTAAAATCAACTCTTTCAATTTATTATAGTCCCCATTTACATTTTTTAGAGGAAACCCATCTCTCAAAACACACAGCTTTATCATAGGCAAATTCCACAAAAGTTTTTTCCATGGATTTCTTCAAATTTCTGAATCTTTCTCTATATGCCTCCATAAACAATTCATATGCCTTTAATATATACTGCTTCACAATATCATAATCAAGTGCTTGCTCAGCAGTTAAAGCTGTATAAACTTGTTGTGCTTTGCCTTTAATTACACTCTGTAACATCACTGACCATTTCTCCTTCAGCCACTCTGAAATCAGAGCAACAGTTTCAAAATGTTGAAAATATTTCTCTACTTCTGTTTCACTAAATGGAGGAACCAATTTAATTTCCTGACTAACAACAAACGTTTTTCTAGAACCAGAGGACTGATCACCAGACCTTAATTCCGCCATCGCAATTTCAAATACCCTCTTTTTATTTTCAGCTTCTAACCGACTTTGTTCCAAGTTAGCTTCCAATTGCTTCTGTTTTAACTCAGCTTCTATCCTAAGCTTTTCTAATACTACTCGTTCCAGGTGTAAATGGATTGCTGCTTTACTCACAGGGAACTTATCTAAAACCTCTTCATGAAAAACACCCGAATCTATATAGTGTTTTGTGATTTTCCTCTGAATTACAGGCTTTGTTGTAACCTTCAAAATACCTTCAAGTTCCAATCTGCTAGCAATCTCAGACACATACTCTTTTTCGCCTTCACTAATAACTCCGGGTCTGGCGATGCCAGAAAATTGTCAATATTCATCATTACCAAATACCACATACAAACCAATCAAACAAAAGAATCAGGTATTTCCTTTTTCAAATCAGATCGATAAGTAAAAAAGCATTGAAGCACAAAAACGGTACATATCCCAGATGAGCCCCCAATTGTTATGATACAGCCACAATGAAAATAGAATTGAGACAGGTTTTTTTTTATAAACAAATAAAACATTTATTAAACACTGCTCAATAAGAAATGAAAAGTAAACAAATGACTAACTTAACCAGAAGTTAACTGTTATACGGCAACTCGAACAGTTCTTAAAGCAATAAATGCGAACACAGTTCTTAAAAGTGGTAAATGCAAAAGTCCAAATGATTTACATAGTCAATTAGGACAGACTTCCCTGAAGTAAAGAATTCCTCAACGATGTGATGTTACTGCTGATCCCAGCCAAAATATGCCTTGCCCGAAGGATTTACAACGAAGGAAATAAAATGGCTTAAAGGCACTGACCTTTCCTTGGTGAATACTGCTGAGTTCAGCTCTTTCTGCTTTCACAATGCAAGAGCTATCTCGGATGCAGGTTACTACCTTCTGAATGAGGATTCAATAAGGTCGCCCCTGTATTACCGCTAACGACACCAACTTTACTCGATCCTTTGGGTCTTCTGTACTTCGATAAATTCTTTACTCTCCGACTGGACTGCAAAGATAGGAATCAAAACTGGCAGTGGTTTTAAAAACTGCCAGCAGAACTTACAATAGAAAGTAAAACTCCGCTTTAAAACAAAACTGTGTCATGAGACAAGTACGCAGCATAATGGAGTCACTGACGAATTAAACAACAAACTGACCAGCGTCACAGCAAGGCTTTCCCCTTTTATACCTGTTTGAACAGGCCATCACATGACCTCTTACTGGCGGGAAAATTACATCACCCCACCATCACAAGACCATTACATCATGCTCATAAGACAGTCACAAGATACCCACGGGGTATGTAACAGGTGTTTACTTCTCTGAGACCTGCGCACTCCCTCTTCTAACTCCTCCACCTCGGACACTACAGGAGACCCATGGAAACTATGAGGTGAACCCTCCCGCAAGCAGTCACCCAAATCCCTCTGCACCTCGGAACCCTCTATCTCTTGCTCGGGCCCAGCATCCTCCTCTCCAACGTCCTGTGGTACCCCAGATGGCCCATCATCAGCCCCCCTTACCCCATTTAACCCAGTGGGGCAAGGGCCAGGAGCCTCCCCCTCCACTATGGGGGCATCAGCGAATGACAGCATGCACCAATTGTCCGAGTCATCATCCTCCAAGTCAGTATCCCTCACAGGGGCTGGGCCCGGGCTTGTCTCTCCCGGTGTGGGCTCTTTCTCGATCTTGCGTGGACGCCAAGTCCTGGTACAAGGTGCAGCTGGCACCTTGGGCTCCCGCTCTACCTGTACATCTCGCCCCCCCCCCCCCCAGAGGCAACAGGTGATTCAGATGGAGAATCTTGACAGACCCCTTCCCATCCTTGGGCCGCACTTGGAAAACCGGTAAGTTCGGCAACTGACTCTTCACTACATAGGGTGTGCCCGACCAGCGATCAGACAGCTTGTGCTTCCCAGGCAATCCCAAATTCCTTATGAGGACTCGGTCTCCCTGCAGGAGTTGGGAGAACTTCACTTTCTGGCCATACTTCTTTTTATTTCCCCAATTCTGCTTGGCGGCCGCCTCCCCAGACAACTCATAAGCCCTTTGCAGCTCCTCCTTCATATCAGCCATATACTTCAAGTAAGGCTTTGGCAATACTTCACCCGCGGCCGTCCCGAAACACAGGTCAATGGGCAACCTTGCCTCGTGCCTGAACATCAGATAATAGGGCAAGTACCCCGTAGCGTCATTGCGTGTACAGTTGTAACAGTGAACCAGATGTCCAATATGTTGACTCCATTAACATTTTTTGCTGACCTCCAGAGTCCCGAGCATGTCTAGCAGGATCTGATTAAACCTCTCTGGCTGGGAGTCGCCCTGCGGATGATAGGGCGTGGTCTCCGATTTCTCAATTCCCAGCATATCCAGTAACTCGTAGATGAGCTTACTCTCAAAGTCCTGTCCCTGGTCATTATGTATCCGCTGGGGAAGACCATAATGCACAAAATACTTCTCCCATAGCGCTCTTGCCACTGTAGTCGCCCTCTGATCCTTGATGGGGAACGCTTGAGCATACCTGGTGTGATGGTCTGTGATGTCTAAGACTTTCACCGTGTTGCTGGTATCAGGTTCTATGGCCAGGAAGTCCATACACACCAGATCCAGGGGCCTCTCACCCTGCAAGTGCAACAACGGAGCAGCCTGCACTGGCAGCATTTTCCAGCGTATGCAATGTGTGCAGGACTTGCAATACTCGTCAACCTCCAACCTCCTTTGGGGCCAATAAAACTGGTCCTTGAGCAACCCATAGGTCTTCTCCACCCCCAAGTGCCCAGAGTCATCGTGCAGTGACTTCATCACAACTCTCCGATACTTCTCAGGCAGGACCAGCTGCCAACGCCGAGGTCAGTCCGGGGGTGACGTTACCCAGTATAACATTTTGGTTCTTCAACCTCAACCAAGGCCACTCTCTCAGTAACAGAGACACTGAACTGTGTTGTGACTTCTCCACCTGGGCCATGTCCCCCTTCTCAACTACATACCAAATGGTGCCAATGCCAGGGTCATCTCGCCGAGCAACTGCTATTTCCCCAGGACTCAACTCTGGCAGCTGCGGGGTCTTCAGAGCAGTCATGTCACAGTAAACTAGGAGTAGGGCGTCAAAGGGTCCACCGCACAATCTGGCCTCTCCTTTTCCTCGGCCTGCACGGTGATAGCAAACTGACAGGTGGCCTTCACCCCGGATGCAGGAATGCTCTCCCACTCCCCGTTCCCCTCCAGGTCCTCATGCCTCTGTCGGGACAGAGCATCCGCATCGACATTCTGGCTCCCCGGCCGGTACTTCAGGCTAGGATCATATACAGACAGGGCGGCCAACCACCGATGACCCAGTTTCAATGGCGTCCAGTTTCGGCAAGGTCAGGATGTAGTAGAGCGGGTTGTTGTTTGTCCGCACCTCAAGCTTGGCCCCGTAGAGATAGTCTCTCAGCTTAACCACCACCGCCTATTTCAATGCCAGGAACTCCAACTTGTGCGTGGGATAGTTTCTCTCAGAGGGTGAAAAACTCCGGCTGACAAATGCTACCAGCCTCAGCCTGGCACCCTGATCCTGGTACAAGCCAGCCCCTAACCCTTCCCGACTGGCATCAGTATGTAGCACATAGGACAACTGGGGTCTGCAAAAGCCAGCACCGGCGCCTGGGTCAGCATCTCCTTCAGTGACTGAAAAGCCGCCTCACATTGGTCATCCCATCTCTGTCCGAAGGACTCTGACGGGTTCAAGTATTCTCCAGCCTCCTGTCCTCTCCTCCCTTTCCCTTTCTGTCCCAGAGAAGGGTAGCTACACAGATGCTGGTTCAAGGGATGGCTCACCTCGGCACAGCCCTTCTCTGGTAGTATTCACAGAAGCCCAAGATCGAGTGCAGAGCGCTCACAGTCTGGGGCCTCGGCCAGGTGGCCACCCCTTCGATCTTAGTCTGGTCTGGAGCTACTCCATTCCATGAAATTATATGTCCAACATAGCTAACAGACGTCTGGCAAAACTGGCACTTGTCCAGGGAAAGTTTTAACCCTTCATCCTTCAGCCGGCTGAGCACCTTCATTAGCCTCGCTTCGTGTTCTTTCAAGGTGGATCCAAATACTATCAGGTTGTCCAAATATACCAGCACTTAAAGCAGGTTCATATCCCCCCACGGTCTTCTCTATGACGTTCTGGAAAGTGGCAGGTGTCGGCGATATGCCCTGGGGCATCCTTTCAAACTGGTAAAATCCCAGAAGGCATATAAAGGTCATCTTCTCCTTATCCGCTTCGCTCACCAGGATCTGGTAATATCCAACACACTGAGCCACTTTGCCCACTCAGACAGGCCAGCGCGTCTTCGACCCTCGGAACCGTATACTAGTCAGGGATGGTGCGCCTATTCAGGGTCCTATAGTCCACACACATACGAATCTTCCCGTTTTTCTTCCTGACCACGACTATCGGAGATGCAGAAGGGCTGCAGGACACCGAAGTGATCCCAGCTTCCTTCAACTTACACAAATGCTGCCGCACATTCTCCACGTCCACAGGGGCCAGTCGCTGTGACCTTTCTCTAAAGGAGGTGTCCTCAGTCACCGGGACGGTGTGGCGAGTGCTCCTGGAACAGCCCACGTCAAACTCATCAAGGGAAAAAACATCTTTCAGCATCAACATCTTCTTCACCATCCTCTGCGGCACAGGCAACTCTCTGGCATAGGCGAGGCCCCAAAGTTAAATGCCCCAGTGGTCATCCCTGTTTTCCAACGGCCCTCCCACAGCAAGCCTCACAGGGGCAATATGCATCACCGCCACCAGGAACAAACGTGCCAGGGGCATCCCTCATTTAAAAGTGACCTCCCACTGCGTGGTGTTCCTGACGATCGCCACCGGCGTGCCTGTACCACCGAGAACTTCTGTAGCTCAGGTCTCACCAGCACCCCTCCAAGAGTTTCCCTCCAAGGGGCTCCCAGCCGGACACATTCCCACCTGAAGTGGCCCTCTCCCCTACAGTTATAATGCACACTTCATCTCGCGGGACCTCAGACTCCCCCTGGGCCTCTGTGCCGTCTGTCTCATCAGGGAGGGGCAGAGGGACCCCACCTGCCGCGACCCCCTTCACTATCTCCCGATTGGAGCTGGCCCCAGTTACTTCACTACAAGGGGCTACCACAGACTGCACCGTACTGACAGAGCCCTCTTCTGACTCCAGTGCGTCCTCCTCCTCCCTCACCTCTCTGAACAACTGAACAAAAGATGGGGGGGCCCGCAATCTACAAGACTGCTGGAGACTCGTAGCAATCACATCATGCCTCTGGGCGCCCCAGGGTACCTGGTTGATCCTTATCTGATTCACCTCCATCTCTGAAATGACCCTCCGTCGCCTCAGACAATTTAGCCTTCGCTCTACCCAGAAAAGATACTCAGAAAGCTTCCCCCCTTTCTCCTGACGCAGGCTCCAATGACCCCCTAAAAGCTCCACTATGCCCCCCATCAGACCAAAAGCCTCCTCCAATGCTTCTAGATACTCCTTCCAGGAGGCCAGGGGTTTTATACCTTTCATGCCTTTTACTACCTCAACTGCCACCCTTCTCAAACTGTCAACCAATCTCTGTCACTTCTCTTCCTCAGAACACTGCCACTCACCCAGCAGCCAAGAGACATGTTCTATTCAGGTCTCAAAATCATCCTCCCCTTTGGGGGTAGGAGTCCACCCTGAGAAAATTCTTAACTTCTGATGAGGACCCGCCACCTTGTTCACCAAGGAGTTAATGGCTGTTGCCAACTCTGAGCCTTCCCCCTTCTGTCGGAGATCTTACACCAGATCTTATTAGAATCCATCTCCCCTCATTTAAACTGGGGTGAATTACACCGTATCTGACAAATTCAAATCCCAGACAAGCCCCCACAAATGTAGCGTCCATGCCCCCAATTTACCCCTGTTCGCCTAGGGTGAACCACCGTCGCCCTGCCAATAGTGCAATGCCTTGGTGTAAATATGGTGTAATGCCCCCCCCCAGTACACCCTCGCAATACAAATATCAGACAATACACCAAAGGCCAGTAAATCATTACAACTTTATAGTTATTTCTTAGTAATGGATTAATAGAAACAGATAACCTGAAGGTGCCAAATCAGTAATTTTATCAGTTTGTGCACATAATATTTTAATATGTTGGAGCTCATGCCTCCAGTTCCATTCACAATGACCTGCTGAGCCTTTGGCCACCGTCCGAACTGCCAACATCCATATCTGCCACCCTGGAACTGCTGTCCGCTCCTCACACATCCGTCCTCCTCGGTCGCCTACCGAAAAAGACGGTGAACTCCCGCTCAGGTCACACATAGAAGACAGCATAACAATTCTCCATTGGTTAGTTCGCCCCTTGTCTGCAGTCATAACCCAAACATTCCAGCTACAGAAACTTACAGCATTAAGTGACATTACAGACAAGCCATTTTGTTAGCCTGAACAGTTAACACCACAGTTAATGGTACTGAGCCCTACACTTGGATTTCCTGCATCTGCAGATTTTCTCTTGTTTTTGTGTTTATAGAACATCTTTCAATATATTAGACTGTGCAAGAGCACTTCTTTATCTAATGAAGCAACAACTGAAGAACCAATAGCCTCTGAACGAAAATGATTTGAGATGATTCCACCCCATATATTCAATGTAACATCTTCAATATAGCTGGATTTTAGATCCAGAATATGGCTCACAGCTGCTATTCTGCTGACATTCAGAGAATGAGATCAGGAATGGATCTCTATCCAATTGTATTGAAAGGTTACTCTACCTCTGATGTTGGGTGATGCATGATTCTTCCATTTTACCTTCTGTCTCCTCACTCCATTTTCATTCCTCACTTTCTCCCCATCTTAACCATTAGGAATTCAATCAATGATTTTTGCTGGAATAACAGAACACTTTTCTGTCATTCACTCTATTTCCGTGGATGTCTGTGAAGAGCAAGAAGTTCAGGTTGTATATAGTATACGTTCTCTGATATTAAATGGAATGATTGAACCATTGACATTTGGAAGAGAAGTATTTGTGGAAAAAGAAACATGGTAATGTTTCAGCCAGAAGATAATGGTTGAGCTGTTGAGTATTTCTGGCATTTTGTTCTCATTCCAGATTTCCAGCAATTACATTTTTAATTTTTTTTATTTAATCATTCCTTATCCTTTCGACATGATAAGAAATGATAGCTAGTAGGGAGAGTGGGCACTCAAACTTATTGGGCACTGAAAATGCTGTTGACTCTTTTCTTACAGAGGTGTAACTTTTTCCAGTCCTCCAGTGCTTTGATACTACTCTTAAATCCAAGGAGGGCTGGAAGATTAGTTTTAGAGTCTTCCCTATTATATCAGATTTCCCTCAATAACCTAACATGCATGCCATCAAAATTGATGGCTTATCCCCTCTGCCAACTTCTTAATAATATGCACTTTAAGTCTTACTTTACCCAATTTAGCTGCAGTTACATTCAGCATTAAATGATACAACACATAATCAAGTAAGAACCAAATGCAAAATAAATACTGGCAAACTGAATGGCCACTAGTACTTGCTGACAGTACAGGAACAGTAAGAAATTTTGGCTTGGTGTTTCAATGGCTTCAGAAGTATTTACACGCAAAATAAATTTTTGCTTTGCATGTGAAAGTTATTGAGTCCAAGAGGCATTCAATGTAACACAGAAGTTTAAATGTTGTCAGTAATTCAGATAGGGACAGAGCAATAGCAACACTTAGAGGTTTGGATTTGTGCATTAACTTGTTTCTATTCTATTTACAAAATGGTATTGGTATTCGTAAAAATAAAGACTCATTGCCCAAGGAGGGTGATTTCTTAGTGCACCCTGCTAGATAACATTTATTTTTGCTATCATGTAGAAAGGTCTGAGAACAATTAAATGAAAATCAATTTTTTTTTAAAAAAACTGCAGATGTTGAAAGTTAAAATAAAACAAAATGCCAGAAATACTCAGCAGGTCACGTTGCATCTTTGGGCTGAAACATTAACTCTGTTTCTCTTCCCTCTGTTGTGAATCAACCAGTTGAGTATTTCCAGCATTACCCTTTTTTAATTTTATTCCAGTAACAATTTTGTAAATTAAACTCCTTTTGACTGAGATGGGAAGAAAGCAAAGGATGGAGATGAATGAATAACAAAGAGCAAAGGAGAGAGAAACAGAAAGTTAAATCAGAACATCAAAAAGTATAGGGTAGAAAATACAAGACAAAAACAGAAGGAAATATTAAGGTCATGTGAGAAAGTAAAATAATAAAAAGCAAATCAAAAATTAAAATGCTAGTTTCTTATTAATAATTACAAATTTAAGGGAGGAGTGATCTTAGCATTACACATGTTTTGGTAAAATTATAATTAAGCACTGAGGGGAGGCCATATGAAAATGTTTCAAAAAGAGGATGCTGTCAATAATCCATTAAAAGTCACTAATTTATTTTTGTTTATTAAAATGTTCTCACAGAATACATAGAAGACTTTGCCAATCCTACATAATGCCTGTGTTCGAGGTAGTTTCACAATAGTAGGTTAAAAACATCTAAATCCATCTGGACGTGAGCATGGGAAACAGTGGAAGAGAAGGAACACTACTTGAGGAAGCTCAGAAAGATCAACTGTCCTGGTACTTCCAGAAATTATTATTATCCCATGAAATTCATCTTTCAAAAATATGTGCATCACTTTGTTTACTGAATTGGTACGGGGTTACTTCTCATCAAGGAAGCTTTGAATTAACTCTTTCATTTCTTAATCAGATATGCAAACAAGAAAGAATAAGTGCAACTAAAATATCTTGGCTTTGATAATCTCAGAGAACTTGGTAAAGTTTAATAAATTTGTAATCCATTATAGGTAAATAGTACCAAACGCTAGCTGTAAAACTGACATCGAAACTTTATCACTATACAAAGCAGTTCATTTTGTTGTTCATGATATCATGTCTCCCAAGCCTAAGTGTCACTGTTTGGGAAATTGAAAATAATATTGCAACGCAGCACTAAGTTGTAGTGCCAAAACATTGAAAAAAATATCAGATCTGCCTCTCACTGGCAGTTACCCCATCAGCATCCACTCCTACATTTAAAAGTTGAAACTTCTCGAATTAAATAACACTGTATAGGAACAGATTCAACTATTCCAAGCTTGTATCAATGCTCCACTTAATCCTTTCTTCCATCTTTCTATCCCTTTCCTTCATATGCTTTTATGTCTTTCCCTTAGATATCATAAGACATAAGAGCAGAATTAGGCCATTCAGTCCATCGAGTCTACTCTGCCATTCCAGCTTGGCTGATTTACTATCCCTCTCAGCCACATTCTCCGGCCTTCTCCATATAACCTCCACTTTAAATACACCCAATGACTTGGCCTCCACAGCCATCTGTGCCAATGAATTCCACAGATTCACCACTCATTGGCAAAAGAAATTCCTCCTCATCTCCGTTCTAAAGTGATGCCCTTCTATTCTGAGACTGCCCCTCTGGTCCTAGGCATCCCCATGATAGGAAACAAACTCTCCAAATTCCTTTTGCAGTGATTTCCTCATTCTCCGCACTTCCTGGGTAATGAAGTTCTTTTCCCAAATTAGTTTTGATTACTTGGCCTCTTGATAAAGGAAAAAAAACACTTGCTCTCAGATACTGGTATCAATAAAACACGTGATAATTTCTGCTATTATTTTGGAGTTCAATATCTTCCAGTGTATAATGGTGTGAGACTGAAAGCAGATTCATCAGCAGTAAAGGACCTCCCGTCAGAACAATACAAAGGTACCAGTATCATTTTACCACTCCGCTGCTAATTGATTCCTTCCAGCTCTTTGAATCTTTTTTCTGTGTTTTCAAGCTATTATTAGTTGTAAACAACAATTGGTGGTGGTGGCACTGATTGTAATGGATCTTTTCCCCTAGACTTTGTGGATTGGGACCATCCTCCCATTGCTCACAGATGTAAGTGCATCAGTTTAAAGAACTCTCTTTAATCTTAGTTAAGTAATTCCTTATGGTTTAAGCTTGAGTGTGTGCACTATTATTATGAAAAATAACACAGAGACTATTATAGTTATACAATAATTGTTGCTTATAGCAGATCTGAGATTATCTGAAACTTGGCTTCTATTAAGTCTAAAGCAAAACGATGTATGTGAGGTAAGTTTGAAATGGAGATAGTCTATGAATCAGGCACCTGTGAAAAGAGGAAAATGCAGTTGATGTGTCAAGTTGATCATCTTTCATCAAAACTTGGAAAAGTTAGAATAACCACTTTCAAAGTTGTAAAGAAAGGAAGGAACATACTAAAGAGAAAGCATATGATAAAGTGGAGACTGGGCAATACTGAATGACATGTGGAGGCATTACTGGGCAGAGAGCATGGTAAAAACTAGTAAATCACAAAATCTATGAGAGTGGGCAGCTAGAAATGGAAGGAGTCAAAGAAAGTCTGATATTATCAAGAAGTGGAGAGAAGAAACAAATAATAACAGCTAGAATTCTGCAACGTAATCCAGAATATTTTAGATTATAAGATTGTTGAAATCAGTGCTGAGTCTGAAAGATGTGCTTATTCAGGATATAAAGGGCTGTCATTTTAGCACATGTTGGGCTCCACTGGAAAGGTGTAGGATGTCAAAAGCAGAGAGTTCAGAGTGGGAGTCAGATAGAAAGAAATATATCTATGCACATGATAGTAGTTGACTGTTTACTCCATTAGAGTAATGAGAGAGGGAAACAATGAGGCAGAGATTGGCCAGGTAAAAGTGTGAAGCTGTAAAAGTCCATTAGGTTTAACTATCTCATCCTGCACTGAATAAGAATTCCACTCTGTTCTCTCAGTTTGAGAGAGAGAGAGGGGAAGATAACAGGTGAGAAGAGAGGGGGAGGAGGAGAGGGGGGCAGAAAGAGGGAGGA